>NC_090650.1:113824394-114456894 GCF_040937935.1 Hyperolius riggenbachi | reverse complement strand
ACTGACAAAATTGCTAGGGTGTGTATATTAATAAATTGGCAATCTAACACACACCATACAATCTTTAGAAAGATTGAAGAAAAATATCTGGCATTCCGGATCGATAAAAATCGAAGAAAACGGGAAATCCGATCAGATTTTTCAGTCAAATGAAAAAAAAGCTTTCGAATTTTTTTGGGAGATCCGATCGTTTTTATCGAATTGCCATAAAATCGGATCATTTTATTGTATCGTGTGTGTGGCCACCTTTAGGAGTGGAGGCGGAGAGGGTTAGTGTGAGAAGTGGAAATGGGAGAGATTAGTGTTAGGTGTGGAGGGGGAGGAGGTTAGTGTGAGTAGGGGAGATGAGCAGAGGCGTATCTAGAGGAGTGCAGGCATGACTTCTGCCATGGACGCCACAGCACCATGGGCGCCATCCTGCCCCTATGCTGCACTGCCATGCCTGCCCCTGTGACTCAGATTTCAGATCAGATTACTTCTGTTATCTGGGGAACATGGCTACTTAATTTATATATGTAGGGTGCATTTGGCTTAGTGTTAGAAAAGAGGACGGAGAGGAATTAAGAAGAGATATTTACAAAAAGGTAACTTCAGCAATATCCCAAGCCAAAAAACACAGGAAACTGTAACACATGTACGTGAGAAAGGATGTTGTTTTTAGAGGGAAAGGGGGCTCTGACAGGGGGGCGCAATTCAGTGTTTGCCATAGGCTCTATATACGCCCCTGTAGATGGGAGAGGTTAGTGTTAGGAGTGGAAGGGGAGGAGGTTAGTGTGAGTAGGGAAGACGGGAGAGGTTAGTGTTAGGGATGGAGAGGAAGGAGTTTAGTGTTATGAGTGAAGACAGGAGAGGTTACTGTTAGGAGGGGAGATAGAAGAGGTTATTTTTAGGAGTGGAGGCAAGAGAGGTTAGTCTTGGGGGTGGAAAGGGGGAGGTTGGTGTTAGGAGGGGGAGACGGGAGAAGTTAGTGTTGGGGGGTGGAGATGGGAGAGATTATTGTTAGGAGGGGAGACTGAAGAAGTTAGATTGGTGGTGGAGATGAGAGGTTATTGTTAGGATGGGAGACACGAGAAGTTAGATTGGTGGTGAAGATGACAGAGGTTAGTGTTAGGAGTCGAAATGGGGGAGGTTGGTGTTACAATAGGAGTTGGAACTTTGGAAAGATATTACCAATATACTAATTCTCAGTAATATCCTGTGCAAAACTTCCAAAGGTCCATGCTACATGTACTGTACGTACTGTGCTCATGTAGGAGCAGGAAATCCCTGGGATTCCCTCCTCATGCCATTGGTTACCCTCCATCAGATGACCCACAGAACTTGGAAGTGGGGAGTGTAATTCAACCTGTCCCTTTGGTTCCAGTTACTTTGAACACTGTGAGCAATTTTTGGTCCGTTATGAACAGATGGAAGATTTCCAGAAGACTTGCTACAGATGCCATTGAAGAACCCGTGTGCAGCAGTGAAGAAATCAGGAGCTGTTTTTTTATGGCTAGGAACAAATATGCACCATTCTATAGATTTCTGTGCAATCCCTTTAATAATGAGCCTGGTTGTGAAATCACCACACTGGGCCCTCAGCTGTGCCGCAAAGGCCTACATTGTTCACACGTTTCAAGTGGGTAAAACATAGTTAAATGCATGAGAAAAAAAAGAACAACTAAAAGGACTATTGCCAAATTCTAATAGCCCATTTATCTTACAGCAAATGTAGAAAGGGTTTTATTCAGATCAGTTAAAGTAAGCTTATTATTAGAGTACATGAGGAACATTTATATAAATAAGAATCACGCTATTGTGGTTATTCTCTTCTTTTGACATGTACTGTACTTCAAAGTTAGGACTAAATTCGCTAACAAGTCCATGCAGACTTTATTTTCCCTTTTTAAGACCTTAGTTCTGAAAGTTATTAAAACATTTTTTTATTTATGTCGTGCCAACATCTTCCGTAGTGCTGTACAAAGTACCAAACAAACAGTGGGGAGGACAGATACATCGGAAGTTTTAAATTGTGCATGGAATAAAGGTGGCAGTTGAAATGGGCGCAGGAAATTGCTGGCAGTGTAATATCGATACATTTACTGATATTCTACTACTTCATTGATTTAGTCAAATGTTGGTAATATTACCAATATTTTATTGTGACCTAACCACCCCCTGCTCTTACATACAACCCCCCCCCCCACCCCCCACCAGGAGCGGTGCTTAAAGGACTTACGAATCCAAATCACAAAAAAAGTGAAGTATCTGAATTGAATTTGAATGCACGGAGGCCACCATCCGCGCCCTCCGTGCCGTTCCGACGGGTCCCCGCAGTTCAATAGTCCACCCCGGCTGCTCCCGACCCCACAGCCCGGGTCGGGCTCTCCTGCCTCCACTAAAATGGCAGCCGCACTCGAGTCTATGCGGACTGCGCAGCCACGGCCAACTCCGGTGGCCATTTTAGTGGAGGCAGGAGAGCCCGACCCGGGCTGTGGGATCGGGAGCGGCCGGGGGGGACTATTGAACTGCGGGGACTCGGTGGAACGGCACGGAGGGAGCGGATGGCGTCCTCCGTGCATTCAAATTCAATTCAGGTACTTTTTTTTGTTATTTGGACTCGTAAGTCCTTTAACTTCTTCCCCACCCTTCTCCTGCAGTGCTTAACCTTAACCCCACCCGGTGGTGCTTAACCTTAACACCCCCCGGTTTGCAACCTGGACGCCCTTTCCAACAAAATGCATCTCGCACCCTTTTCAGCTGTTTTGGGTTTAAATACATGTGTACATGTAAATATGTAAGTAACGTAAGTACAATCCTCCACAAATGTTATTTTCCTACGGAACTGTCACTTTCTGTAGTTTGACATCTCTGAATCGCTTACTGACTTGTCTATCTCTTCCTGGGGGATTCTGGGGTGCTTTTTTATTTTCAAAAACCTCTGAAAGTCCAATTCCCAGAATAGTGGCACGCAAGTAGACCAGCTGGCATCTTTGTATAGGCCCGTGCCAGGGAATGCTTTTAAAAAAGGTGAAAGAAAACTTGAGAATTCCTCAAGAGTTCCTTCAGAATTTGAGCCCTTTGTGGCTTTGGTCTACACTTTTAACCTATTGATCTACTCTTTCCTTCGCACATCCTTGATTCAAAAGCAAAGGAGCATGTTAACTAATAATGATCTATGGCCATTCTGTAGGCTTTCAAGAATTCCTCCTGACCCCCAAATTTCTGCAAAGCTTAGTCATGTACCACCAATTAAGGCCCGGTTCACATTAGCGGTGGCCGTCCGGAATCGCCGTGCCGGAGCCGGACCGCTTGCAGAACGGACGGAACGGACGCACGGCAATAGCAATGAAAGCCTATGCGTCCGTTCACATGCGTCCGTTCTGCCGGACCGGAGCCGGACCGGATCCGGACTCCGGCGTCCGTTCCAACATGCGCTATTTTTTGGTCCGGCTCCTCCGGCAGCCGTATCCGGAGCGGAGCCGGACTGCACCATCCGGCCAATACAAAGCAATGAGAGCCGGAGAGCGCACAACACACTGGCTACAAAAACCGGACGTTCTACCCCACTTCCTATGCATTTTGGATGGGGACCACATGGGCCCAGCGTTCAAAGAGTGGGGCAGCAGCGATTTCATGCTGGAGCTCGTTTTGGCAGCAACATGTCTGATGTCTGATAACGAGGAGGCGAACAACAGGAAGGAGAGAATTCCCAGGTTTACGAGTAAAAAATGCCTGGATCCATGGTCCCAACTGCAGTCTCTGTATCCACGGATGGTCTCCACACGTCCACCTGTCTCCAACAATGACCCCAGACCCTTCTGCTGACCTCCCAGACCCCAGGTATTTACAGGATGTTATCTCCTTAAGAAACCGGATCCGGACCGCAACCGTGTTCACACCGCACGGAAACCGGATGCAAACGGACCGGATCCGGATAGGAACCGTACGGATCAGGTCCGGTCCGGCTCCGGTGCGGTCCGGACATCCGGTGCGGTTTTGACAAAACCGCAAGTGTGAACGGGGCCTAACCCAGTGGAATGCCTTCTCCATGTCCTATGGGAAAAGCAAGGAAAGTGCCCCAATGAGTCTCATTTTCTTTATCAGGCAGAGCCCGGGGCCCCCTTCTGTCATGTGCACCAGTGTTTGTGTTTTTAATATTTTTAAGTGCCTCATACCCATTAGGGTCCAAGGTGATGGAGGGTTTTAAGTTCTTATTACTGACAAAATCTCTATAGGAGACTGCAGATTCTTACTGTGTGTGGGTTTCCTCTGTGCACTGACTTCCTCTTACTTACTGAAATGTCTGGTGGCATCATTTTAAATAGGCTCTAGACTACAGCAGGAACAATTAGACTATGGCTCTGGTAGGGACATAAGGTTGTGGACTAATCTGACTGACAGCTAGAGGACATGAATTTTTCATTGATCTCTGTAAAGTGCTGCAAAAAAAATGCCATTGCTATATAAATGCATAATACAGTAATAGTATTTTCCTTCTGGAGACTAGTCATCATTAGGAGATATCTTCTGTGCTGCATTCAGCTTAATACATATGCTCTTTTCTAACTAACCAAAAAGAACCCCATTGAATTACAGTTCTACACTGTTCAAACTCATCTGCTCAGGGCTAGTCCTGATAAGAACAATCCTCTGTCCTTTTTTATAGCTTTTTGATGAGATTCTGCGTCCATAAGTACCGGGACTTTAGGCTGCATTCTTGTTTTTTAGCAATGGCAAAACATATTAAGACTGCCACGTAAGCCCTCCATCTCAGCAAGCTCACAGAGTTCAGGCTGCAAACTCCTCTTGACTTGCTGTTATATATATGGC
This sequence comes from Hyperolius riggenbachi, assembly GCF_040937935.1. Lineage (NCBI taxonomy): Eukaryota > Metazoa > Chordata > Amphibia > Anura > Hyperoliidae > Hyperolius > Hyperolius riggenbachi. Next base: position 114,452,082 of record NC_090650.1, on the reverse strand, counting down.
GGTATATTCTACATCTCCATAAGGTGCAGCTGAGGAAGGTGGATTATTTCATAACATTTGGATCCTGATTTACTAAGATTTCCATGCCTGGAAATAAGAGCTGCTGAGAGGTCAGTGAATGAATGGTTGTTCTATTACAGTTATATGCATGCTACAGCCAAGAGGACTTTTCTTGAATTCAGACCCCATTTTTTTTAATTCAAAACTCATTAACCCTAACCTTACCCAGCCTATTTATCTTTTTACATATTACAGACAAGCATAAAACATATATTAAAAATAATTGCAAAGTGATCATCATGAGAAGAATACTCTCATTTAATCATTTAAATATCAAGGTCTTGTTTCAAGCTTAGTTCCAGATATTTCCCCTCATACTGCAAAGGGCCCCCTTATAACCCCTCACATGCTCGTTGTGGTTATTTGTACCTCAGAATTACACCCCTCCCCTTCCAGCAGACTTTGCTGCTCCTGTTTGCCCATCAGACACCTTCCCTATGTCTTGACACCTCCCCACCACTGGGCCAACATGTTTCCCCATAGGGTGACATGGGAGTAAATATGAGTGGTAGCATGGTTGTGTCCCTCTTTCAACACACTGTGATGCATGTCAACCATAGTACCATTCTCAAAATGCCTCTCTCCTCTGCATAACCTCTGCCATAGTCACACCTACCTAGAGGGCAGAGTGGGGTGGGGTGGGGGGGGGGGGGGTTGTGGGTGGCTGTTAGGGTCAGTCTCCAGTGCCGATTGCAAAGCAAATAGGAAAAACAGAAAATGTTTGCCACTCAGTGGCAGAAATACAATGGGAGAAAGAATGCAGCAAGCAGTGCATTGGGAATTTGGCAAGAATCACAATATATTAGTGGAATGCAGCATGAGCTTCCTACTGAGGATTCTCTGACCGCAAACAGAAAAGTGCATCAAACAAAACAAACAACAAACACAGAACATTTATATCGCGCTTTTCTCCTGGCGGACTCAAAGCGCCAGAGCTGCAGCCACTAGGACGCGCTCTATAGGCAGTAGCAGTGTTAGGGAGACTTGCCAAAGGTCTCCCACTGAATAGGTGCTGGTTTACTAATCAGCATGCATGCAGTAGGAAATGGGCCTAATAGCTTGCTTTTGACTTATCAGTATGCAGTGGTGGGGAAGGGGAGTGGCAAGAGTTGGTCTAACAACAATTATCAATAGATGATTGCTTGAAAACGTAACATACTGATGGTAAGTTAACCCTATTCACCCTGGTGATAATTAGGGACCTCATTTAATGTGTGTACTATTGGAGAATGGGTATCACTAGGAAATGGATGCGCAATTAAAAAAAAAACAACAAAACATCTAAAGGACACCTGAAGTGAGAGCTATATGGAGGCTGCCATATTTATTTTCTTTTAAATAATCCCAGTTGCCTGGCAACCCTGCTGATCTTTCTAGCATCAGTGGTACCAGAATCACTTAGGGCCCTTTTCTACTAGAGGCGATTGCGATGCTGAATCGCAAAATCGCAAATCGCTAGGGCTTGCTACACAACATAGAAATCGCGGTAGGTAATTTCCACTACCGCGATTCGATTGTTACCGCGCCGCAGAGCGATTTTTGCCGCGATTTTGCTTAGCAGTGCATTGGACTTTGCTGAATCGCAATCGCTAGCGTTTAGCGCAAATGCTAACGATTGCTAGTGAAAATGGGCCCTTTCCTAAAACAAGCACATAACTAATTTAGTCAGACTTCAGACAGCAACTGATCTGCATGCTTGCTCAGGTTCTATAGCTAAAGGTATTAGAGGCAGAGGATCAACAGGACAGTCAGGCAATTGTGCATTATTTAAAATGAAAATATGTCAGCTTCCATATCTCTCTCGTTTCAGGTTTCCCTTTTCCTCTACTAACCAGCATGTGCATGTATATAGCCTACCTATATAGAAGGATAAAGAACAGAAATGGGATGGGCATGGTTAATGTTTTACATTGTTTTCTTGATAGCAAACTATAAAGGGGCTCAGAGACTAAGCACACATTAAAGCATGTTAAATCTTTAAATAATGTTTAGAGAGCAATTAACTGAGTAAATGTGCTGCACCAACAGAATCCATTAGTCACTCGTCCTAACATGAACCTGTTTAACAGTAATATCTCTATTTCTAGACTGACAAATACTTGTATCTGGACAACACTTGTTTGTTGTTGCGTAGTTGCTGCATACATTATGCTTCGTCTAGACAGTATATTTCTTAGCTGTGCTCTCTGATCACTTGTGGGATGTACTGAGCATGACAGGGAGGAAAGACAATGGAAAGAATTGTTGGCAGAAGCCTTGTGAACAAACTCCAGGCTTTGTAACCATCTTCCTTGTTTTGCTCAAGCGGGGATTTAATGGCTTTATCGTCAGCTTACATGCAATGCTCAGCAGAGAGTATAATGCATAAAGGAGCAATAAACAGCATTCAAAATAAAGCCTCGTTCTGTTCTATAGTCCAGGATGGTGAAAATGAGCTAAGCAGAGAGCAATTAAATATTTACAAAGAAAAAAATATATAAATATAGCAATTTAGCAATTTACAGTAAAGAGAACCTGAGGCATAAATAAGTTCAAGGAGCAAATTCCCAAGGAGAGGGAAGCCTATGGATCCTCCTGAGTCCTCCCATGCTGTCCTCCAGTCCTCCGCAGCTTCCCAGGACCCTTCTGCACATCGGGCTTTTCTCCTCTTCTGGTACGGCCACGTCTGTGCGGCACCCGCACAACCATGGCCAGGCCTGCACAATGGCAAGGCTTACTGTGTAGTTGTGGCATGCCGCGCTTGTGGCCCCGATGTGATTACTGACAAGCCCTTGTCGGTAATCTTGGCGGGGTCCGCATTTGGCGGAGGGCTGAATGACGGTGTGGGAAGCCTCTATTAGATCCAGAGGTTCTATGGTAAGATTTTCTTTTTTTGTACCTGAGGTTCACCTTGGGTATACTTTAAAGGAAATCTTAAAGAGAATCTGTACTCTAAAATTCTTACAATAAAAAGCATACCATTCTATTCATTATGTTCTCCTGGGCCCCTCTGTGCTGTTTCTGCCACTCCCTGCTTCAATCCTGGCTTGTAATTGCCAGTTTTAGGCAGTGTTTACAAACAAAAGACATAGCATGTGATAGGCTGAGAGGAGCTCAGTCTGTGACTGATACAGAGCCTGCAGGGGGTGTGGAGAGGGTGTGTATAGCTTCTGCCTATAACAAGCAGAGAAGCACATTCTTGCCCGAGTGCCTGAGCCCGACAAAGCCTTCAGAGGAAAGAAGATTAGATTATATAACAGAGATAATACAGCCACTGTGCAACTAGGAAAGGCTGTAGTAAGACAGACCACATTAGAACAGGTATCATCATCAGTGAACCAAAAAATTAAATAGAAAGGTCATTTTTAATAGTATTAAATTACAAAAATATTTCTGCAGCATTGATACATGTTAAATGCAAGTTCTTAACAAAAGTGTAATTTCACCTCAAGAGCTTCATAGTTTTAGTGAACTTTTTTTATTCTTTTGGATATTTCTCTCCCAACAGATAGTACTGGAGAACTCTGATGGTCTGCAGAGTGTCCTGTAGATGAGATTAGTCAGTACATGATGTCCACTACTAGACAACTTGTTAGATGCTGATTCTGTGTCCCATGTGTTAAGCTGAACTTTCTGTTCTGTCCATGAATCATTTTAATACTGCTCGATTCACAACAGAATGTTTATAGGTTATTATTATTTTCTTGTATTTACTGTATACAGTGCCGACATATCCCGCAGTGCTGTACAGAGTATATTGTCTTGACACTTAACTGTCCATCAGAGGGGCTCACAATCTCATCCCTATCATAGTCATATGTCTATGTATGTATTGTATAGTGTATGTATCGTAGTCTACTAATTTAAGGGTGAAGCCAATTACCTTACCTGTATTTTGTGGGATGTGAGAGGAAAACGGAGTGCCCAGAGGAAACCCACGCAGACATGGGGAGAACATACAAACTCTGCAGATAGTGCCCTGGCTGGGATTCAAACCAGGGACCCAGCGCTGCAAAGAGTGCTAACCACTATGCCACCGTGCTGTGTAGTGGCTTTAAAGTGGAACTGCAGTCACCACATACAGTGGAGAAAATAATTATTTGACCCCTCACTGATTTTGTAAGTTTGTCCAATGACAAAGAAATGAAAAGTCTCAGAACAGTATCATTTCAATGGTAGGTTTATTTTAACAGTGGCAGATAGCACATCAAAAGGAAATAAAAAAAAATAACCTTAAATAAAAGATAGCAACTGATTTGCATTTCATTGAGTGAAATAAGGTTTTGAACCCCTACCAACCATTAAGAGTTCTGGCTCCCACAGAGTGGTTAGACACTTCTACTCAATTAGTCACCCTCATTAAGGACACCTGTCTTAACTAGTCACCTGTATACAAGACACCTGTCCACAGAATCAATCAATCAAGCAGACTCTAAACTCTCCAACATGGGAAAGACCAAAGAGCTGTCCAAGGATGTCAGAGACAAAATTGTGGACCTGCACAAAGCTGGAATGGGCTGCAAAACCATTAGCAAGAAGCTGTGAGAGAAGGTGACAACTGTTGGTGCGATTGTTCGAAAATGGAAGGAGCACAAAATGACCATCAATCGACCTCGCTCTGGGGCTCCACGCAAGATCTCACCTCGTGGGGTGTCAATGGTTCTGAGAAAGGTGAAAAAGCATCCTAGAACTACACGGGAGGAGTTAGTGAATGACCTCAAATTAGCAGGGACCACAGTCACCAAGAAAACCATTGGAAACACATTACACCGCAATGGATTAAAATCCTGCAGGGCTCGCAAGGTCCCCCTGCTCAAGAAGGCACATGTGCAGGCCCGTCTGAAGTTTGCCAATGAACACCTGAATGATTCTGTGAGTGACTGGGAGAAGGTGCTGTGGTCTGATGAGACCAAAATAGAGCTCTTTGGCATTAACTCAACTCGCTATGTTTGGAGGAAGAAAAATGCTGCCCGTTGACCCCCAAAACACCGTCCCCACCGTCAAGCATGGGGCTGGAAACATTTTGCTTTGGGGGTGTTTTTCTGCTAAGGGCACAGGACAACTTAATCACATTAACGGGATAATGGACGGAGCCATGTATCGTGACATCCTGAACGACAACCTCCTTCCCTCTGCCAGGAAACTGAAAATGGGTCGTGGATGGGTGTTCCAGCACGACAATGACCCAAAACATACAGCAAAGGCAACAAAGGAGTGGCTCAAGAAGAAGCACATTAAGGTCATGGAGTGGCCTAGTCAGTCTCCGGACCTTAATCCAATAGAAAACCTATGGAGGGAGCTCAAGCTCAGAGTTGCATAGAGACAGCCTCAAAACATTAGGGATTTAGAGATGATCTGCAAAGAGGAGTGGACCAACATTCCTCCTAAAATGTGTGCAAACGTGGTCATCAATTACAAGAAACGTTTGACCTCTGTGCTTGCAAACAAGGGTTTTTCCACTAAGTATTAAGTCTTTTATTGTTAGAGGGTTCAAAAACTTATTTCACTCAATGAAATGCAAATCAGTTGCTATCTTTTATTTAAGGTTATTTTTTCGATTTTCCTTTTGATGTGCTATCTGCCACTGTTAAAATAAACCTACCATTGAAATGATACTGTTCTGAGACTTTTCATTTCTTTGTCATTGGACAAACTTACAAAATCAGTGAGGGGTCAAATAATTATTTCCTCCACTGTATACGGTGTGTAAAATGATTATGCTGCACTCATGGAGACAAAATATATAGCACTGGGAAAGTTCTCAAGTTATCAAGCCGTAGGGTATTAATTTTCCTTCGGCTGTGATCACATGATTATGCCTACAGGAAGCTGATCCTTGCAGTCTAAGATTACAGCTGTAGGAGGGCCTGGACATATCAATGCATTCCAAAGAATGAAAAACTCAGACTGGAAGCCCCATATAAGGTAGTAATTAGATAGAAGGGGAGAAAATATAAAATGAAAAAAAGGTACTCATAAACTAAGGATGCAATAACAGCAACTATGATAATGCCTCTGTGAAGAAAACTCATCTTCACTCGGGTGGATAGGTGTCCAATCATACTCCAAGACTTGATTAGCATGGACATACTAATCACAAACAAAACCCCTAATGGGGGCGTAAACTACAAATATAAGGAGCAGGCATCACAAAATTATAAAAAACTAAAAACTTTTCAAAATGCTGAGGATAAAACGATTTATTGTAAGATATTTTAAACCAACGCATCTCTTAGGTTATACCTGCTTTCTCAGGTCAGTACTGTGCCGAACTGTTCAGCTAATATGGCTAAGAGTGTCTGTAAGATTACCAGATGATTGAGGTTGGTGGACCAGAAATTTAACCTTGCAAATATACATATATCATTCGCTAATCTCAGAAGTTATTACCCAGTGTTTATTCAGTGATGTTATTTACCTTTGAAAGCTACAATTCTCTGGCTGGGCTCCTGTTTGTGTGAGTATGTCAACAAGCATGTGGTGCTGGTTCTTAGCTTGTATGTGTAACTATTGAATAAAGCCATAGTGATTTCATCGACATCGTGCGGACTTCACTTTCTACATCCTATGTCAACAAGACAGTGCCATACAAGATACATGGTATGTGACTGTCATCAGAAAAAGCTGCAACAGGGACATAGTCCGACATAGGAAACCGTGACCGCAGCTAGGGGACTAAGTCAGACACTTTCATTACACTAAGAAGTGCCCCAGGGCCCCCAACCCTTCCCAACACCTTAATATCTAGTTATCTGGCTTGCAGTCACTGCCATGTATCCCCTTTTCGTATTTCTCTCTGCTTCAAACACAATAGGGGAATAATAGCTGAGTGACTTGTACACCCCCGCCTACACTGTGCCCTGAGGCTGGAGCCTCTCTCGCCTCTGCCTCGGCCCGTCCCTGCTCTGACCCTAGCCAGGATTCGAACCCTGGTCTTCCATGTCAAAGGTGGTGCCCTTAACCAGTACACTACCCAGGTAGGCTGGAGACTCGATATAGACTGAAAAATATTTCTACCATTAGGAAATTAACATTGGACCTCAGTCAAACAGGCACAGCAGAAGGAAGAGCCCTGTTAAGTCCAGTGACCACTTTCCTTGCTAGTAAGCTTCGTTAAATGTAAGTAAATTGATGGGTGTGCTATTTAGGAAGATATATATAGTATACAGGAAAGCTAGACCACCTTAGGCAGGGGACATACTTGTCTCAATTTTCTGCGCACATTTTTCTGCATGCATTTTCTGCACACCACGTGTGTTTGCATGCAGAAAAGTGCACGTTTTTTCACAGCGGCTAAACTGAAGTTACCGTCTTGAGTAAGTACCCCCCCCCCCCAAAAAAAAAACTGCCTGTGAACGTGTAAATGGAGGGATTATGTAAGGCATATACGGGTGTTATAATCTGGACTAGGATCAGCTGACCTCTGATGTATAAATGTATCAGCTGGCACCCTCTCTGGCATGGTGGATGGCAAAGCTGCGTATTTCAAAGAAGTCGAGAACATGTTGTAACCTCTCTAAAGTTCAGAGGCTCTCAGACATTTCCAAATGTATTTGGGGCCAAAATGAGACCTCATGGAAACATTACTAGTATTATTGTTGTCATCTTATATAGTGCCTTCATGAGTTTTGATGCTGTGTGCTGTAAGTGATATAAACAAGGGCTAGGTAAATAATGGAAGTATTTACAATGCTTCCAAAGATAAGTACATAAAACTGAATAGCATAGCATAGGCAGCAATAATGAGTTACTATAACAATAATAGCCCTGCATGAGAGGATAAGGAAATGATTAAACTGAATGTAAACTGACTGTTTGTGCCTTGTCATCTAGTGGGCTGGATGTAATACTGGTTCACTAAATGAAGAGCAGGTTTTAGATCAGATTGTACGTTTGCTTAAAGAGGTGAGTTTGATGAATGTATTTTTTGTTTCAGGTCACTGCTCAATAGCTCTGCTGGTTTTATTGTAAAAGGTGGCTTGCATGGCTGCGTCGGCTGTTAGTGAGACAAGAGTGCTTTCTTACTTATGTATACACATCCTCTTCTTCCCTGCTGATGTGTACGATCCCCCCTCACTGTGGAATAAATGTGTCATTGCATAAAGGGGAACTTAATCTGAGAGACATATGGAGGATTCCATATTTACTTCTTTTGAAACAATACCAGCTGCCTGGAGTCCTGCTGATCTATTTGGCAGCAGCAGTGTCTGAACCACGCACCTGAAACAAGCATGCAGCCAATCTATACCGACTTCAGGCAGAGGACCTGGTCTGCATGCTTGTTCTAGGTCTATGGCTAAAAGTATTAGTACAGGACAGCCAGACATTTTGCATTGTTTATAAGGAAATAAAGAAGTCAGCCTCACAATTTCACTTCAGTTGTGCTTTTAATGCAGTAAAACAGGGCAGAGTGTGACAAAATGGAGACTTACGAACCAATGAGACAAACATAAGAAAATTAAACTTGCCATGGTTCTGTTTTCTTGGGAAAAAAAAGTTATAGCAGCTACACTACAAGCTGAATTAGAAAGATAATGGGCCCTATCCAATTCCCTTTTTCTAAGTTTTCTGCAAGGAAATCATTTTTCATAATCTGTTTAAAGTAACACTGAAGTGAAAAAAAGACTTCGGATGAAATTATTTGTATGTGGTGTACTGATAATTAATAGAACATTAGTAGCAGAGAAAATAGTCTCATGTTTTCATTTTTTGATATATAGCTTTTTTATAACATTGCATAATTTTGTCATAATTACAAGCCACACTCTGTATTTTAAACCAGCAGAGCTAGTAACCCTTTCAACTTTCTACAATATATACATGCTCCCGAAAACGGTGACCTGAGTTGGGTGGCAGAGCTCAGAGAAGCTCTTTTGCATAGATAACAGCTGAAGTTTCTTAACTCTTCTTGTACTGGAAACAATATTAGACTCATATTTGTGCTACTAATGTTCTTTTTCTTAGCTGTACTATACATACAAACCATTATATCATAAGTTTATTTTCACTTCAGATTCCCTTTAAAATAACATTTCAGCAGTGTATTTGAAAAAGTACTTGAAAAGGTATTGTGAAACTTTTCTTGCTTGCTCATGGCTTCAAATATACTTTAACAAGATATGCAAATATCACTTAGGAAAAAACTTGGAGAAAAATGTAATTGGATCAGGAAAATGTTTAGTGTTATACAATATATAGCATAAATATGTGCAACTTTAGTTGGAAATGATACAGGTAAAGAGGAAAGCACAGGTTTTCTTCTGCATCTGTAATTTGAGTCACAGTGGCCCATAGACCATTACATGTTTGATTCCTCCTCCTCATTCGTTCAAATGACTCTGACTTTTTGTTACCATGTGTACTTCTGCATGCTAGATGTATATGCTTCTTTCAGCTGTTGCATAGGCATGCTTATAGCTTCACACATGCTGTCTATCCATTGTAGCCTCTTTCGTCCTCTTCTTCTTTGCCCTTACTTTTTCCAAGCATCAAGGATTTCTCCCAAAAATCCAGCCTTTTCATTATGTGACCAACATGTTTGAGGTTTAATAGTAGTATCAGTCCCTCTGGTGAACACTCTGGCCTTTATTCTTTAAGTATCAACTGGTTAGATCAGCAGTCCAGGGAACTTTCAGTAGCTTTCTCCACAACCACAGTTCAAAAGCAACAATTTTTCTCTGCATGACTTCAATTATTGTCCAACTTTCACAGCCATATGTTACTACTGGGAAGACCATGACTCTAACTATCCTGATATTTGTTGGTTAAGTGACATCTCTATCCATTAGCATCTTGTCCAAACTTTCCATAGCTTTCCTTCCAAGCAACAAGGATCTCTTCATCTCATGGCTGCAGTCACCATCTGCAGAGATCTTCGATCCCAGGGAGATGAAATCTGTTACAACTTCTACTTTTTCTCCATCTATTTGCTGATGGCTCATTGGAGCAGATGACATGACTTTAGTTGTCTTGATGTTAAGCAGAAGACCAGTTTTGGCACTTTCTTGTTTGATATTCATGACTAGGCTCTTTAATTCCTCAGTTTCGCAATTTTGTATTACTGTCTTAAAAAGTAGTTCTGGCTGCTGTGCAGCAAGCATAATGTTAATGTAGAATTCCCAATAGTGTCAGAAGACACTGAATATATTATTTAAGAAGTGCCTCATTTTTCTACATGTAATGTATTCTCAAAACTTTGTAAGAACTCTGCTAGGAGGCATAGCCAAGGGGAAATGTCCTTATTAATAGCTGTAAAGCATCACTGACATTTCTCATGAGTGAGAAGGGCATTCCAACTAATGGTAAAATACATTTCCATGTTCTTTAGTAGATTTTGGTCCATGTAATTCAGAAAATGCTAATAAAGAATCCGAACTATTAGTAGTGCTCTCATTCAGCTGTTAAATCAAAACACAATTACTGTTTTTTTTTTCCTCTGCACTATGCATTCCCTTTGCTGTTCCCTTTAGGACTTATAAATGCGTACATGCCATAGCCGCAATACACCCGGCACCGTAGCACCAGCTCTGTAGTCATTGCAGTGTGCCCGCCACTGTACCACCGCCGCTGTAGCCGCTATGTACTGCCACTGTGTATAGGCTCAATGTGTATTCAGCACCCAAATTACCCTATATGCAGTGCCTTGCCACCACCACTATGTGCAGCCACAATGTGTCTCCAGTGCCCAAATTACCCTATTGGCGCTGCCATAGTCTCTAATTACAGGCGCTATTACAAGGCGTGCACCATATCTAAATTACTTGCTTCGCTTATAAACTGCTGATGCGTAAATCTTGTTTTGGGTTTCCAAGGGTGAATACCTTAGAACAATTTGTTCCACCAGTAGAAGCCAGTTCCATTATGGATACATCCTCCATGTCTGGACCTGGGTATTAGTCTAGCAATCCTTGTTATAATCCACAGCTAAAAGTATTAAAGCTATTTTTTTCCCTTGCAAATAATGACATCCATATAAGCGTTTCAGCCTGTGTCTGATATGTTCTCTTTTCACAGTATTAAGAAATGACTGCTAATGGAGTTAGTGATAATAGCCCATAACCCTGTTAGCAGTGTCCACACTGCCTCTCCCACGCTGCATCTCTTCCTATCAGTCTATTTGGAGCTGATTTTTAGTTTTCATATTTAACATATATTATCTGTTGATTATGATATAATGATCTGGAAATAGTTAGTCAGGGGATTAAATACAGAATGACAAAGACTAACAAATAATGAGCTGCACATCATCTGTTGTCTTGACATCTATCTGTGGACTTATTTTTAAACTTTGCTTCTTGGCACGGGATATCTGGACGTATTGCCAGTGATGTAATGTCTGAAGTACGGGGATTGTGTTTTTATACTGCTGTTGTCATTGATATCACTATTATTGTTGTATTCCTTAACCAAATCGATATAACAGCACCCACCAGCCAGTTCCTGCATTCTGTCTCTCTGTCCTAACTAGAAGAAGACTTGGTCATATTTTCTAACTGAGACACTCCATTGGTATTTACTTTAAGGAGATCCTGTTGTGAATCCAGATTTAGAACAATTTGAATCCTTACTAAGGGCATGTTTGTTAAAAACAAACAAAAATAAAAATTAATTCTTGTACAGTACGTTTCAAATATTTTTCAGGTGAAAGGGGTACATTTATTTATAAGTTATTTATATTGGCTGCCAGCCATGTGTTGTGTGGGATGGACTTCCTGTTGTGTAGTTTCCTACAGGGGCGTGGCTACAGATCATGGGAGCCTCCCAGCAACATTTTGATGGAGCTCCACAATGTTCACACCACTTCCTTGCCACCCCTCGGTGACCCCCACAGCCTGTGGCCCACCTAGCAAGTGTCAATAAGCAAATGTGGCTAGACTCTGAGCTAATCAGAAAAAAAACATTAAGCAAATGTGGCTATCATGATCTTTGCACCTGTAACAAGTGTAGCCACAAGAACTCTGGATGTGGAGGATGGACTCTTGCAGTGGAGTGAGGGAAGATAAGTAGTTGCCCCCCCCCCCGCCCCACTATAGCCCACCAACTCCTCCCCCTATAGTTATATCCATGATTTCCTGCATGGCGTTTCTACCCAACTGTTATATAGCATACAAGAAAGTCTCCACATATGTAAGTGGCTACCTTATGTGCTGCCACAGTAATGATATGGATCCCTGAAGTGACCATTGCAATTTACGCAAGATTTTATCAGCTCTGATAATGGCTGTTTTGTGACAAACTCCGCTGCCTGCAGCGTCGGAGTGATCCGAGCGGATGGGGCTGGAGGAAGCCCCAGGTATGTATAAATCTTTTTATTTAAAGAGAATCTGTATTGTTAAAATCGCACAAAAGTAAACATACCAGTGCGTTAGGGGACATCTCCTATTCCCCTCTGTCACAATTTCGCCACTTCCCTCCGCATTAAAAGTAGTCAAAAACAGTTTTAAAAAGTTTGTTTATAAACAAACAAAATGGCCACCAAAAAAGGAAGTAGGTTGATGTACAGTATGTCCACACATAGAAAATACATCCATACACAAGCAGGCTGTATACAGCATTCCTTTTGAATCTCAAGAGATGATTTGTGTGTTTACCTTCTGTCCCCCTGCAGCTCTTATCCACTGAATAGTGACAGGCTGATTGTTTCTTCTGCCGGTGTCTGTAATTCCTCAGCATGTGTCAGCCAGCTCCTTTCACAGCCTAACAGAGGAGGATTTTTATCCAGCTCTCTTCTCTCACTGATATCAGAGAGCAGAGACGCTGCTGGCTTATGTAAATAACACACACACACTGGAGTGTGCATAGAGGGGCCTGGAGGGGGGACGTGCATAACAGATCAACAACACTGAAGAGTTGGCAGCCTTCCAGACACAGGGCGACAAGTCTGACAGGGGAAAGATAAGCTAATTTAATACAGAGACGGTGATAGTAGAAAGTGCTGCTGTAAGCCAGAGCACATTAGAATAGGTTTAGGAACTTGTAGGATGGTAGAAAAAAGGATGACATTTTTGTTACAGAGTCTCTTTAACAGAGGTCTGGTTTCCTTTAAATAACTTTTCAGCACTCTGCAATTGCAAAAGTATCAAAAAGTAGATTAAAAATGCTGTCAAAATTATATTTAGTATTTGCTTGCTGGTGGCTTAAATGAATTTTATTGATAATATAAAGAGAAAGCTTAGGAGAAAAAGTGAATTGGATTGAGCCCATAGTGACTTCTGCTGTGCAAGACTCAAGACTGCAGATATACAGATCCTTACAGTCATTTTCCATACTCTCAATATGCTTTTTTATATGAGTATAGATGTGCTGCTCAGCAAACATCTCTCTAATGGTTGCTTTCACATCAAACCAAGCTTTGTACAAAACAAAGTGTAATTGAATACTTTATATATGGTTCTTCTTTTAATATGAGCAGTCAGTTGCGTAATCTAGCATGTTGTTTTGAAAATTACTTTTCAAAGAGTTCCTTCTTTCTGAGCCCCAATCAGCTGATCATGTGACTCTCTTCAGAGCTCCGTCTGTCAGCTACCGTGTGTTTCCTTGTAGAAGAGCTTGCTGTCAGATTTGCTTATGTTGTAACAAGAGGTAAACATCTTAATCAGCTGCTTGTTTTGACATTTGAAATTTGCTGGTCTTTACTGACAAGGTGGAACACAATAAGCCAGGGAGATTTTTGCATGAATACACTTGAGACCTATACAAATTGTGTGATGTTATGACATATGGCGCATTTAGTGCTTTTTTCATACAATAAGCATTTTAAAGTGTACCTGAAGTGACATGTGTCATGATAAAGATAAACATCTACATATATAGTACTAGTCCTATTAAGCAATTATCTGAAGTCCCTGTCTGTTTTTTAGTACAGCAAGAATTGAAAAAAAAATAGTTCTTAGCTATGCAAAAATAGTTGTCAACAGCTTGTCAAATTCTGGTTTCCTGAAAAGCAAATAGAAGCTTAAAGGCTAATATCTGTCAGGTAAAAGTGAGATAATAAGGTTTTAGTGCAGGAAATTTCAAAGGGTCATTACTTCTGTATTATTTTCAGCTTAAAAGGCAGAGTGTGGATTCTAAACTGAAGCAGGGACAGTCTGACACAGTCTTAAAAATAAAGCTATAAAACTGTTAATAAAAATATGAGACTCTTTTCTATACTTCTAATGCTTAATGCTCTATTTATCATCCATGCTACACAACAATCCATTATCTCATAAGTTTATTTTCATTTCAGGTTCACTTTAATGATTACTGTAAACTTGAAATCACATATACGTGCGAGCTGCCATTGAACACTAGTGTTCATGCTATGTGCTGTGTTGTTTTTCCACTTGCAATGAAATTTCAAACAACATGCATTGCAGAATATCTTTCTGATGAAAGTGTATGCATTCAAGTGACACTGGATAAGGAACGGAAATCATACAAATGCTAAGGCAGCAAAAACTTGTGTGTGTGTGTGTGGGGGGGGTCAGGGAGTTGGTGTACTGAATCCAAAAGCTAGTCTTTGCCTTGCTGGCTATGGGTATTCTTCAGTTTACAAGACCCTCATGCGTCATAAACATTCAAGCAGGAAAATTACATTTTTTTCTGCTGCGTTTGTATCTAGAGGATGTGTTAAAGCTCCACTGCTGTATGATAGACAGCAAGGACACGATGCACTTTTTGGCACAGTATGGAATACTTGATGCAGAGTGGTTCAGCAGGCAAGTGTGGAGTGATAAATCATGGTTTCTCCCTCCAGAAGTCCTCAGATAACTGGTCAGAAATATAACATTGTATATACCTTAACCACAGATCTGTGACACCACTTACCCACACACACACAGGGGTTTCTTCTAAGCACCTGTGATCCACAAACAGTGGGAGGGAGGCACTCCAAAGAATGTGTAAAATGATTAAAACAGTTTAAAAGGCAAGAAGAACTTACCCTAAGACGAGTACTAATACAAGATACAGAATGCATCCATAAACAATGGACAATGCGTCTCATGGGCATCCACTAACTTCCTCAGATGAATAAAACTATCTAGGTGCTCCAAGTTAATTTTCTCTTATGTTGAGACACAGTTTTGTTAACCAAAGAAAGTGTGCAGATTCCCGGAAAATGTATTGTCCAATGTTTTTTAATTATTTTTGTATCTTGTACCAAACTCCCATGGAGAGGTGCTTGGCCCAGCTATAGACCTACACTGTACCCACTCCTACCTATTGCCTGATGAAGGGAGGTCATACCTGCAAAATGTGTTGCATTTTCCCCTGGAGTATGTAAATAATTTTGTTCTGCTAAACTGGATTTAGTTTTGGCCATTGTTTGTGTTTACATTTTCCTATCTGTTATCCCTTTTCTGGAGTGCAAACTTAACCACACCGACGCAAGTCAACCCTCTTTTGGTGGTCATAACCACCACCTTCAGGCGATAATCCATGGTTGCCATTCTGCAACCCTGTTTTGTGAGTACCCTACTTGTTTTTTTTCCCCTTTCTGCATTACTTTAGTTTACATACTATACCATAAGGGGCTCCCGGCTCTCCTGTTTTTTTTTTATCTCCCGCTGGAAGAACCGCAGGTATTCCAGACCCCTATCATGTGATACACAAAGGTAGCATCCAATGGAGTCCTCACATGAGTCAAATATTTGAACTAGATGCTTCATACTACTGATCTGATTTATCCAATTTAGTTATATATATTCTATGGCCTCCACTTTTATCTTCTCAGTATATCTGCACCTTGGAGGCAGCAGTGCTCCAGTTGGAAATGTATTTGGACATAGACCAAAATAAATATTTGCTCTATGGCAGTGATGGCTAACCTTGGCACTCCAGCTGGGACAAAACTACAAATCCCATCATGCCTCTGTCTCCCCCCGAGTTATGCTTAGAGCTGTCAGAGTATTGCAATGCCTCATGGGACTTGTAGTTCCACCACAGCTGGAGTGCCAAGGGTTGCCATCACTGCTCTATGGGATTCTTGCCTTCAATGATTTATATTGTGAAGTTTCTATTTCCTTTTTTTGATGGGCCAGGCTGTTTTGAATTTGCCGATCTGTGTATTTAACATGAATTCTCCCATGGATGGGCTGTCTTATTATGTGAGATGAAGAGATAGATGCTCTCTGACCCTTGTGTGCTATAATGGCATTAGAAACACTGCAGGAGACTTTGCTTGTCAGTGAAAGTCTTCAGGATGAGTTTACGTGTTCTTCATTATTTCACAAATATAGGATAAATACAGACTAGCAAAAAGCCTGCCCATTTCATAACGGGCGCTAGGCAATGTGTTGTGTTATGTGTCGCACGCATACACCCGTGACCTCCGCACAATGACTGCGACCCGCGCACCTCTTTGACGCAAGTCATGTCTGCTGCTCGAAGCAGGACCACAGCCGCGTAGGAAACCCTGATGCTGGGACAGGCAGATTATTATATAGGTTGGTTAATGAGATACTAAACAATTAAACTTAACTTAACTAACTTAACTACTACTTAAAATATGTGCAAACATAGTATGTTCTTTTCCAGAGTAAAATTAGCCATAAATTAATTTTCTCTTATGTTGCTGTCACTTACAGTAGGTAGTAGAAAACGACAGGTTTTGGACTAGTCCATCTCTTCATAGGGGATTCTCAGCAAGGCTTTTATTCTTTATAAAGATATTCCCTAAAAAGGATTTAACCACTTAAGGACCAGGGCTTTCTGCAGTGATCGGTGCTGCGTGGGCTCTCCAGCCCGCAGCACCGATCAGGATTGAGCCTTGGCGATCAGACTTCCCCCCTTTTTTCCCCACTAGGGGGATGTCCTGCTGGGGGGGTCTGATCGCCACCGGCTGTTTGTGATCTGCGGGGGGGGGGTCTTCAAAGCCCCCCTCCGCAGCGTTTTCGGCGCTCCCTGCCTTCCCGTCCCTCCCTCTCCCTCCATGGGCTGCTTATCCGTCCTGCGCATTGAAGGATAGGCTTCAGCCTATCATATGCCGGCGATCCCCGGCCAATCAGAGGCCGGGGATCGCCGATCTGCCTTACGGCGCTGCTGCGCAGCAGCGCCGTATGATGTAAACAGCGGGGATTTGTTCCCCGCGTGGTTACATTTCGCTGGCAAGCCGCGATCGTCGGCTCTCCGGCTGTTCACGGAGACAGCCTCCGTGAACTGGCATGGAAAGGCCGCTCGATTGAGCGGCCGTTTCCATGCTATACCACTAACGACCCGCCGACGCCTATCGGCTTTAGGCGGTCGTTAAGTGGTTAAACAATGACGCCGGCCAGCTTCCCTGCTCTCTACACAGTTTTTTGGCAATTGCCATTCACTAAGTGCTTTTGAAAATAAATAAATCCCTGAGAATCCCCCATGAAGAGATGGACTAGTCCAAAACCTGTAGCTTCTGTCAGATTTCTACTACCTACTGTAAGTGACAGCAACATAGGAGAAGAGTAATTTATGACTCTCTTTACTCTGGAAAAAAAACCGTACTTCTTATTTGTTATATTGTTTGCACATATTTAAAACTTTACAATTTTTTGCCATAGTGCCCCTTTAAAGAGGAACTGTAATGAAAGTAACATAATGAATATAATTGTTTATTTTTGTTTTACAATATTCATTTATTAATTCTTTAGTCAGTGTTTGCCCATTGTAAAATCTTTGATCTCCCTGATTTACATCGTGAAATTTATCACCGGTGGTGACATCTTTAGTTCTACCAGATGATCTGTCCACAATGTTTGTTACTGAGAGTTCTAGGCACAGAGGGAGATACTGCTTGCTTGGCAGGTAGAAAATGCCACTATTTCCACCAATGCTCTGAGGTTCAAACTTGGGTATTGATAGTGTTCCTTTAATGTTCTTTTTACCATTAGTACTACACATACAATTAATTATGTCATTTATAGGTTTATTTTCAGTTTAGGCTTGCTGTACACTTATTGTGACCATCATAACCTTTAAAACTAGCACTGTTTAATGACTGGGATGAGAACTGCTGGTGCCCCAGTTCTATCTGAGATGTGCTGCTTACCACGCTGAATATATTGTAATGAACGGGGCAGCTGTGGTGAACAGCACCGCTGCCGCAGCTGCCTCCATGCCGCTGCCCGTCCTCTCGGCGTCTAGGACGCCGAGGACGGAATGTTTGTTCTCTCAAGGGGTCACCGTCTCGCACGAGCACGCGCGCACAGACGGGACCTTTATGCAAAGAGGAGGCTCGTCAGCTGACCTGCTGGTCGGCTGACGTCAGAGGAGCCTCACGGCGCCCAGGATTGGCTGGCTGCAGGGGGCGTGCCAGTGAGGTCTGCTGTCGTGAATACTTCTTGTGTTAGGACTCAGACCTTAGACTAGATCCCAGGTGTTGAAACCAAGGACTTCACACCTAGACTAGGAATTGTTATATTGTATTGATTACCTGTGTATGACTCTGGCTAAACTCTGCCTCTGATCTCCTTTACTGATTCTGCACTTCTGCCTATCTGCCTCAAAGTTGCTGAACCTCTGCCTGATTACGATTACTCTTCTGCCTCACGATTCTGTTCTGATACTGTCCTCTCTGTTGCCGACCCTTGCCTGTCTGACCATTCTACTCACCAGTGGGCCCTCGCCACTGGTGAGGTGTTAGCTTCTCCAGCTCCTCTGGTGAAGTTATTTGCTAGTGACCAGTTGCTCCTGCTCCTAGGCTGAAGTACAGTCTGAATCGCCTGCTCCTCAGGTGATCAATAATCACAGTACTGTCTATATCTCCTGCCCCTCAGGCTGCCATACAGTCTCAATCACCTGCCCCTCAGGTGATCTCTAGGCTGTAGTACTGTCTGAATCACCCGCTCCTCGGGAGGTTCTATCTCTGCAGTCTAAGTATCTCCAGCTTGCTGGGGTTGGCACTCTAGCTCACGGTCAGTGTACCGATAGTACCTCACCAGCCCCTCTGGTGAGGTCTCGCCAAACTATTAAAGTTATTGTACTCTAGCACACGGCCAGTATACCGATAGTACCTCACCAGCCCCTCTGGTGAGGTCTTGCCAAACTATTAAAGTTATTGTACTCTAGCACACGGCCAGTATACCGATAGTACCTCACCAGCCCCTCTGGTGAGGTCTTGCCAAACTATTAAAGTTATTGTACTCTAGCACACGGTCAGTATACCGATAGTACCTCACCAGCCCCTCTGGTGAGGTCTTGCCAAACTATTAAAGTTACGGTTACACCAAGCACTACACACTCAGCTCCTTGCGTTGCTATACTGGTATTATTGGTGATTCTGCAGATCACACATAATCAGGTATAGCCTCTGCATTATTGGTGATTCTGCAGATCACCAAATAATCAGACATCTGAGCTACGACACCCTACCGTTACATATATCCACTGCAGGCATTCTGTGTTTTTTATTTTTTTTATCCTTATTTATGAACTTTCACTATATGAACACATGCATAAATGTAGATATTTTATATGTACGGTATAGACCGATACTTTTATATAGAGTGGATTGTGGTAGTCTGTAGATGGACTTGTTTTGATATGTTATCCCTATTAGTTGTGCTATATACAGTACTGTATAGAGTTTATGTTCATGTGTGCTTTTTTGGATAAATTCGGTGGTGTAGTATTTCTAATTGTATCTGTAGTTTAAACAATATTGTGAAAGTTTTTGTTGAACCGTAGAACATCCCGTCTACAGCTGGCCTATAGGGCTGAACAATAATAGATATCGCTGGAGGCGTTACTGATGTCAAATTATACCCTATAAATTATAATAGGTGGTAATGAAGCATGCATTTGTTTAATCACATCCTTAATAAGTATGAGTACATTATTTGTAATCCTCCTTAATAATGTTATAGCCTAACATGAAAAGTAATGGAAATTCTCACGGGGCAAACTTAAGTTAATTGCTGATGTGATATTTATGAAATTATCGAATGTCTAGACTGTGTTTTTAATGCCATCCATTACAGCCATAGAAAATTACAGGAAATCCAGATTTTTTGACAACTAATGGAATTTACCACTGAGAAACAAACGCTGAAAAATATATTATACAGAGGTTGCTTCATTAACTCCATTAAAGCCTCAGTTCACCGTCACTGATTTTAGTCTTTGTTAGTAAAGGTGAATAAGGGATTAAGTCATTACTCACATGGGCATCTGTGCATAAAGTACAGAGCTGGCTGCAGAGTGGGATCATCTTTCTCTGCACAGTGCCATCACCTGGCCTTGCCCACTTTTTCCCTCTGCTCCACCCTGTGTGGGGCCCCTCCCCGTTCCTCTCTGACTGCCTCCTTTGGGTTATGATGGGATGGGGAGGATGAAGCAGGTGGTTTCAGTGCTCAGCGGCGAGTGTCGAAACTGGGTGCTGCTATGGCAGTAATGCTATAGTGCGTGGGGTGCGTAAGGATAATTCAGGGTTCTGGTGATCGTCGGACTCTGAATTATTTCTCCCTCCGAGCTGCTACAACTCAGGGGGAGAAAAGTATTTACAGGGACCCTGAACAGGTTATAAAATCAGAATTTGCACTTATCTGGGGCTTCCTCCAGCCCTCCGTAGCCCGTGAGGTCCCCCAGCGTCCTCCTGGCTCCTTCCCTGGTCCGAGTACTGGCTCCGTTACATGGCGACTTTAGCCTGAAGTCATCAGGGCTGCTTCCTGGTGGGGACGACACGTGCGCCATCATGCCGGCCGGCTATTCATCACCACGCCAGCTGGGAGACCTCACTGGCTATGGTGGGCTGGAGGAAGCCCCAGGTAAATTACTTTATAACCTGTTCAGGGTCCCTTTAACGCCACCAGGAATTTAAGTGGCAGCGGCTGCGCCATCATTCGGCTCACCCTGTGCCCAACTTGCCGGCGCGGTGAGGAGGTTGGAAACTCCATAGACCGCTATTCAGCCTAACCAAGCTGCATACAACATTAAAACAGGAAGTCGCCAAGACAGGTACAAACATTGATCATTTCAAGAATGGTTAACATGCAACACACTAACTTTGTGCATTGCAAATTATGCAAAATGCCACAATTATGCATGAATCCTTTCTAAGCCTATTTCGAGATCAGCCATGTGTGTCTGAAACCCCCCCTCCCTCCCCCCCCCCCCCCCCCAACCCAGGGGCGATGGCAAAATTGTGGTGGCAGCGGTGATCTGTAGGGTCTCTACCTCCTCGCTCTAAAACAAGGAAGAGAGCTGGCATCAGGGGAGGGGGACACCATGCCCATCCAGATTTACCAACAGTGCGCCTACAGCAACAGCAAGTCCACGTAATAAGCAGTGGAGGTTGAGGGCACCAGCAATCAGAATTTCAGACAGAAAGATGATGCTGAGCTGGGTTTTATCCAGCAACAGCGCCATCTAGCGGCAGCCAGTTTTCCTATTATGGATTATGTCCGACATTAGACCTATGAAGGGTTAAAAACCAAGATACTGAACTAAGTCCCACATATTATAATAGACAGAACAGGGTTTGCACTAAATTCTGACAGTCCTACTTTACAGGCATAGATGAAAAAATGAGAAATCATTCCTTACCAGGTGCAGTGTACTGTATACATAATGGCGGTTAGGCCCTGAGCACAACTCACAGATGTGGAAATTGTATTTGCATGGATTACAATACTACTTCTGTCAGAAGGATGGAGTGGCACTTAATCTCTTGAACACTGGATTTATGTTACTACTTAAATCAAAGCTCTACTTTATACTTTATGCAAATATGACACCATCTGCATTGTGAGGTAACGGACATGCTCACCACAACATGTCTTCTCTGTTACTTTTCTCATAACTGTGTTGTGCTGTCTGTTTTTTGTGTACATGTGAGCTGCCATCTTGGTGGTGATGTCAGTATTATGCACAGAAACATGGAGAATGTACAGCCTTCTTTAGCCCACTCTACATGGGTATCAAAGCCTGGTATCTGAAAGGGGTCTCAGTTATAACAGAATCGTATGATTCTTTTCTTGGTAGAAGAGGTATAAGTGGGCAGCACGTTGCCATAGTGGTTAGCACTTTGCCTTGCAGCGCTGGGTCCAGTTCAGATACCCAGCCAGGGCACCATCTGCATGGAGTTTGTATGTATAATTTAATTAGTTTCCCCCTAAATTGGTCCTAGACTGTGATTCATACACTACATGATACATACATAGACAGATGACTATGGTAGGGATTAGATTGTGAGCCTCTCTGAGGAACAGTTAAGTGGCAAGACTATGTACTCTGTACTGCGCTGTGGAAGATGGCAGCACTATATAAATACTAAATAATAGTACGGTAACTGGTACATCATTTCCAGCTGTGCTGTCCTGTAGATTTAGTATGAACCAAAAGCAGGTATAACGCTTACTTCACTGCATCTTTATTTTCAGAAGTTTGTTCTGCAGCATGGTGTATAGTGTACGGATTTGAACTTAAAAAAATAAAAATATTCTAAATATAAGGCTGCCTCTGTCCTGCCTGCACTTCTGCATTGTGGTGTGGTGACCTACACACCTTCTACTGATATCAGACATTGGTCTCTGCTTTGGTGAACAGTCCCAAGGGGACAGAATCTGCCAAACCCCTTCAACTTCCTGTCCATATGGGGGACCATCATTAGGCCAGTTATACACTTGATTTCTGCGATGTGGTATGAGCACTGTAAATAAAACCTCATAATCCTGTAATATCTAGTTACCGTATCTTCTGTGAAAACTCCAGTAGTTTCAGAGATTTAGGCTGCTGAGATTTGGTGAAATGAAAGTGAAAGTAAAATGAGATGAGCCTGAGCTTTCATATTGGTCAGTGAAGGCTCCCTATGACATTAAGGGGCGTATTAATAAAGAGTGGCGATCTGAGACTCTGATTGCCACTTTTGTATTCTCTGCTCATGTATAAAGGGGCTGATTGTTTACAGCGTTGGCCAGTGCTTTAATTGTCTTCTATAATTATCCCGCAGTTGCGCTCCATTGTTCCATTAACTTGAATGGCACGTCAGATTGGAAGCTGAAAACATCTGCTTGCCAGAGAAAAGATTCCTGCACTGACTTTCCTTGTGACAGAATTTGCTGGTAAAGCTTCAAACAGGTTCTTGGGGGAAATAAGAAAACTCACTCCTCTCCATTCTGCTCAACTGAACTGAATAAAGGTTTATGCTAAAGATGGCAAATGCTATTTGGAGATCTATAGAGTGGCTGTCATGCAAAACGCAATAGCCCGCTTAAGGTGCACACTACAGGTACAATATCCTGAACAATCGACCATCTGATCCAACCATTGCAATTGATCGGAAAAGATAGTTCGGTCCCCTCAACGAAAATAAAAAGCAATACGATTGGATTAATAGAATTGTTCCAAAATTCACATCGACAGAGCGAACGTTGTTGATTGGCGCCATTAACAGTACTGATCCAATCGATTGTACCGTCTAGCATATGGTAGATTGTACCATCAATAGGCACCTTCCGAGATTGCTATCAACAAACCTGGTGATCATGGGTAACAGGCAAACTCTTAAAGGGAACCTAAAGCGAGAGGAATATGCCGGCTGCCATATTTCTTTCTTTTTAAACAATGCATATTACCCGACTGTCCTGCTGATCCTCTGCCTTTAATGTTTTTAGCCATAGATCCCGAACAAGCATGCAGATCAGGAGCTCTGACTGAAGTCTGACTGGATTGTTTCAGGTGTGTGATTCAGACACTACTGCTGCCAAATAGATCAGCATGATAGCCAGGCAACTGGTATTACTTAAAAGAAAATAAATATGGAAGCCACACTTTAGATTCCCTTTAAAGAGAACCCGAGGTGGGTTTGAAGAATATAATCTGCATACAGAGGCTGGATCTGCCTATACAGCCCAGCCTCTGTTGCTATCCCAAACCCCCCTAAGGACCCCCTGCACTCTGCAATCCCTCATAAATCACAGCCACGCTGCTGACAAACAGCTTGTCAGAGCTGGCTGTGTTTATCTCTATAGTGTCAGTCTGCTGCTCTCCCTGCGTCCTGCAGAACTCCAGTCCCCGCCTGCATCCCTTCCCTCCCTGCTGATTGGAGGGAAGGGACGGGGGCAGGGACCGGAGCTATGCAGGAGGCAGGGGAGCAGCTGAGACTGACACTACAGATGTAAACAGAGCCTCACAACACGGCTGTGATTTATGAGGGATTGCAGAGTGCAGGGGGACCTTAGTGGGGTTTGGGATAGCAACAGAGGCTGGGCTGTATAGGCAGATCCAGCCTCTGTATGCAGATAACATTCTTTAAACACACCTCGGGTTCTCTTTAATAAAGTGGCGGTAATTTCACTGATCTTCACATTTGTAAATATGGTAATCTGCAGATTTGGAACATGCATATTATACCAGTAACCAATACCTTTAGATCTTATCACCGTTATGGTGTGCTGTTTTCACTGCAGTTGATGTCTGATCGTGCTCTTTTCATAGTATGCACCTCTTATTTACCTTTTATGAGTTAAGTATTGTCACTTTTACCAATTATGCCCTCCCCATTTGAGCTGAATGCCCCTAAAGCTTATGCTGCCTATATCACTGTGATGGGCTGTCTGCTGCTTCTCACAGCTTGTTTTTAACTAACACATATCTGCAGCACAGACCGGCAGTGTTGCGACATAACCTGGAGTTCCTCTTAGGACACCCGCCGTCTCACTGTATCGACAGGTTTACTAGCATTCCTTATCATATGTAATTACAATACATCTGTTTTCGCATTTGGCGTGTTGATAAAACTGTCAGGTCATAACTTGCACAATCCCCTGCTGAAAAAAAAGAAAAGAGCAGCGATATAACATGAACTTTACAAACAAGCTGCTTTCCTGGTGAGATGTATGGTGCTAACACAGTGTGGATAACACACAGGAGCCTCAGTGTAAGTCATTTGTAAAATGTGTGCTGACTAATAAGACTCTTGAGGTCACATATTCAAATACCTTCCATTCCCCAGTTTCAGTTTTGCTATTCAAAGAAATTACGAGAAACGTAATTTGCTGGAATGAGAAGAAATCCTCTGTGGCCTCGTTTATGATGCCCTTGTGTTTAGTGACAGATATAGCATTCCCATTATAATTGATCTAGTTCATGTAGACCTAAAAATAAAATGGGGAAATTCTGATTTATTTTTACAGGTTGCTATGTTTTGACTAGCTGTTTTGGGGAATTCCAGAACACCATCTGATAATCTTGCCTATTTTTCACACATTTACTGTACATTATACGACCCCAATTTGTTTTTTGAGCTGGTTGGCATGAAAAAGTAGCTGGGTGGGGCGCATCGGGGGAATGCAGGGCTGGCTAAACTCTGCTTACAGGTGAGCCGATGACAGCTGGGTGCTCACCAAAATTAGCCGGGTGAAGCACCCGGCTAAAAGAGCCTGGAGAGAACACTGTTGTAGATTAGAGGAATTAGAGGAATCTTATTTATTACTCCAGCTGAAAATTTCCCTATCATTGTTCATTAGTGTATTTCTATTGCAAAGACAGGAAAACCCTCATTTGAAGTGCCTTAGTCTCCTTCAAAGGGGATGAAACTCTATACAGTATTAACTGAAAAATTGTAACCAAGGATTAATCTTCATCCACATTAGTAACTGGTACCCCCCTTATCATAAGAAATCTTTACCTTTTCTCAAATAGATCATCAGAGTGGTCTGTATGGCTGATATTGTGGTGAAACCCCTCCCACAGTGTGATGACAGGACCTAGGTCCTGACAGTTTCCTGTCTGTGAGCCTTGTTGTATTGTGGGAAATAACAGCTAATTCCAGCTGCCTAGCAACCAGTATCTCTTCATATCTGCCAGTAGTAAAGATGATGACGTGCAGGCTGACTATGGATCAAACAATTTGAACAAATTACATGATCAACATATCAAACATTTCTTGATCTCTCATTTGTTTTTTGAACTTCTCTCTTTGCAAAGTATTGATTTATTTTTTTCCCCTTTTCGCTAAAGTTCCTCTTTAAGTGAAATTGTGTAGCCTGTAACTCCTAGCAACCATCACATGTCTGCTTTTACCGATCTGCAGAAAACTGAAATCAGATGTTAGACATGGTAAAATTCCACGCTTTCAAGAGAACTAAAAAGTAAGTCTATAGAGCAAATCTCTGTGTATAAAAAGAATTGATTTATTTTCTCAGTAGCCAAGGCTGTGGGAAAGCTTAACTAGCTGCGCTAATTCTGTGTGTTGTTTATCATATAGGATTTCAGCTAGTGAGTGTGGGAATATCCTCGCTCCCGCCATTTACTGGACGAACGCTTAGCAATGGCAGGAGGAAACCTGCGCTGAAAAATGATCCTTTAAAAATATTGAGGAGACTTCTGAGCAGAGCACGTTACACACTTTAATATCTGCGGACAGAACAAAATTACTGTTATTTTTGGAGTCTTTGGATATTTCATTTACAGTGGAAACACCATCATTATTGCTAGCAGTGAGCGGGGAAACGGGGTATTATGTAAACATTTGCGTTTGGAGTAAAATGTGAAATGATTAAACAATGGCAACACTGTCATGATTAGCATTGTTTTGCCAACAGTGATTAAACCACCTACGGGGCAAAATGTTTGCCTTGACTATTATTCAGCAGCGTGAGCCCTTTGTGTTCTTGGAGAAGAATTCATAAACGGGTCTCTCATTAGGCATAATATCTGTTTGATAGAGGCTGACATGAGCGGATCGCTGTATGCTAGTGCCAGAGCAGCAGAACAGCCGTGTGCCACTATTACAGCAAGTGCGATGCTTGGCTTGGAACGTACCTGTAGTAATTTTAACGTCAGGAAGAAATGCTCCTTGCCTTGGATCGCACATGCGGCCTGTGATTCAGGTTTAGCAGGGAATCCCTCTTTTAACTGAAAACTGGCAAAAAGACAGCAACTGAAGTTTTTCAGTGCAGTGAGTGCCGCATAACTTGTAACTGTAACAGATCTAACATCAGCTAAAGGAAACAGCCTAGTATAAAGTCACATAAGTAGACTTGTATCAAAGCAAGGAAAATGTAACTACTTAGTGCACCAGGTGCAGTATAAACACGCCCTGGGAAACTTCATTTGAAGTCCCTGGGCGGCGAAAGTTAGTCAATGTGAGCGTGCGCGCGTGCTACCGTTACCGCCGGTTAGCGGGGGACATGAATAAATGGATACGCAGTTCCCATTCCTAAATCTAAGTCCCCGAATCAATGAACACTGAAATTTATTAGATGCCTGCGTCATTGTATCTTCCGGCTGTTACACTGCCACACATTATTTCCGATTCACATCCTTACATGCGCGAATCGGAAATTATGACTGAGGACATCTTGTGGCCAAATAGTAAAACTACATCACAACACATTTTATTTAATAAAAATACCTACATTTATATATATATATATATATATATATATATATATATATATATATATATATATATATAATAAAATTTACATTACAAAAAATACATAAATAGTTGCATTGTCTTAGGGACTGAACTTTTTTTAATAGGTATGTCAAGAGGGTATATAACTGTTATTTTTTAATTTGCGGGCTTATAAATAGTGATGGACGCAAAACTGAAAAAATGCACCTTTATTTTCAAATAAAATATTAGCGCCATACATTCTACTAGAGAAAAATGTTAGATGTTGCAATAACTGAAACAAATGGGCAAATAAAATGTGTGGGTTTTATCTATGGCAGAACGTTTTATTTTAAAACTATAATGGCCGAAAACTGAGAAATAAATTATTTATTCAATTTTTTTTCTTATTATTCCAATTAAAATGTGTTTAGAACAAAATCATTCTTAGCATAATGTACCTCCCAAAGAAAGCCTAATTGGTGCCGGAGAAAAACAAGATATAGATCATGTCGTTGTGATTAGTTGTGATTAAGTTATTGGTGAAAGAAAGGAAGGAGCGCTGACAGGTGAAAATTGCTCTGGTCCTAAAGGGGTAAAACCCCTCAGTGGTCAAGTAGTTAATGTAGGTACTGAATACAGCCCACTTTTAACAGTGTATCTGTGTTTGCATAGTGTTCATTATTGTACTATACTGCCAGGTAATGAATGAGAAAATATCCTGGAACTGCTTAATATGCCTATAGATGAGTATGCTTAAAAACGCTGCATGTAAAAATGGGCATGAAATAGCGGTAGTAAAATATGAGTAATTTTACTGATATGCTATTATAGACTAAAGTAGAATATTGGTAATTTTAATTATATTGTGCCATTACCTTTTGTATTCCAAAAGGGCCATTTTACATTTAATCAGTTGCTCTAAGTTAAAACTGAAAGAAAACTTAATTTCAGAGTAATGTCCATGTTTTCCTATGGCACAGTTCCTGCTATATGCATTTTAACTGAAAGCTTATTCACAATGCACTCATTGCTATGGAAAAAAACGCATACCAACGCATACCAAAGCACTTTAGGACTGCAGTGTTAAACCCCCCTAAAGACCAGGCCATTTTTTTTAACAAATAGGCCACTGCAGCTTTAAGGCCTAGCTGCAGAGCCATCCAACTCAGCACACAAGTGATTCCCCACCCACCAACCCCTTTTCTCCCCACCAACAGAGCTCTCTGTTGGTGGCGTCTGATCGCTCACCCAGTGTTTATTTATTTATTTTTATAAATATTTGTGGGGTTTTTCTTATTATTAAATTTCCCTATTTATTTATTTATTTTAAAACTCCCTCCCCCCAGCCAGCCAATAGTGGCGATTGGCTGCCATAGGCTTCAGCCTATGAGAGCCAATCGCACTCCTGTTTCCCAGGGGACAGCTGTGTCAAGTGGAGATGCACGCGCAATCCAGCCCCAGGACTTGACGCCAATTGACGTTAGGTGGTCCTGGGGCTGCCGCCGCAGTCATGCCCATTGGCGTGACACGGCCGTTAAGTAGTTAAGAGCTGGTTCACACAAACGATTATGCGGTGTTAAATGCTGCGTTTCAGTAGCAACTTTTTTTGGGATCTACCGCCGTCCCATTCAAGTGAATTAGAGCGTTTAGGGCTGGCTTTTGCAGGCTTTCGTGAATGACTGGCGGTTGATCCCGGCGTTGCATCTTGTCTCGAAATCAATATGTTGCAGGTGGTAAACGCTGGGAAAAGTGTACAGACTCTAAATGCTAGCCTTGAAGACTTCCCAAAAGCTTTGAAAAGCTAGCGGTTAAACGCTGGCGTTTAATCGCCAGCGTTTGAATGCAACGTCTGGCCAGTTGTCCGTGTGAACCAGTCCTTAGTGTAAAAGGAACCTAAGGGTCCTTTTACACTTAATGCCTTGGTATGTGTTAGTGTGCGTTAGTACACGTTGGTACGCGTTTTTTTCCATAGCAGTGCATTGAGAAAAAGCTTTCAGTTAAAACCTGTATAGTGGGAACTTTGCCATAGGAAAACATGGATATTAATTTGAAAATCTTTTTGTTTTCTTTCAGTTATAACTGAGAACAACTGATTAAGTGTAAAAGGGGTCTAACCCTCGCCTATCTATGCCTAACACTAACCACCCCCACCTACTCCTAACACTCCCCTATCTATGCCTAAAGGTGGCAACACACCATACACTTTTTCTGACCGATTGCAACAATTCAAAAATCTGACCAATGTACCACACACCTATGTTCACTTTTTCCCCAATCATTAATAAAATAATTTAAAGCTCAGAAAAAATTGATTGGAACCGTACATCAAGTAATTGACAATACATCACACACCATACAATTCTTGATAAAGTTGGTCTGAAATTTCCAACATGTCCAATCTCCAAAACTCGAAAAAATGAAATTATTGATTTTTTGGGACAACCGATCAAAGTTATCGAATTGGTGAAAAATTGGATCTTTTAATTGTATGGTATGTGGCCACCTTAATACTAATCGCCACCCACCTACTCCTAACACTAACAACCCCCTATCTATGCCTTACACTAACCACCCCCTATCTATGCCTAACGCTAATCCTCCCCTATCTACTCCTAACACTAACCACCCCCTATCTACTCCTAACACTAACCACCCCCTATCTATGCCTAACGCTAACCCTTCCCTATCTACACTAACCATCCCCTATCTACTCCTAACACTAACCATCCCCTATCTATTCCTAACACTAACCACCGCCTATCTATGCCTAACACTAACCACCCCCTATCTATGCCTAACGCTAACCATCCCCTATCTATGCCTGACACTAACCATCCCCTATCTACTCCTAACACTTACCATCCCCTATCTACTCCTAACACTAACCACCCCCTATCTATGCCTAACGCTAACCCTCCCCTATCTACACTAACCATCCCCTATCTACTCCTAACACTAACCATCCCCTATCTATTCCTAACACTAACCACCGCCTATCTATGCCTAACGCTAACCCTCCCCTATCTACACTAACCATCCCCTATCTACTCCTAACACTAACCATCCCCTATCTATTCCTAACACTAACCACCGCCTATCTATGCCTAACACTAACCCTCCCCTATCTATGCCTAACACTAACCACCCCCTATCTACTCCTAACACTAACCACCCCCTATCTATGCCTAACACTAACCACCCCCTATCTATGCTTAACGCTAACCCTCCCCTATCTATGCCTAACACTAACCATCCTCTATCTACTAACAGTAACCCTCCCCTATCTTTATGTAACACTAATGGGCACTGGAACATGCACTCCTGTAAAAAGCTGGTAATAGTGGCTGAAACAATAAATTTGGGTGCTAGGGAGCCAGATAAACATAGCAGACACTGGGGCTAGCTGCTACAAAAGCTGGGTCTATAAATGGTGATTAATATAGCCGCAATCACCAGCTTTTTACTTTTTTGTCTACCGACAGTATATTTTCAATAGTCACTTAAAATGTGTGAACACACCTTCAATATGTTGAAGTTCCCACGATGAGAGAACAAGCTCACACAGATGCGTCTCTTGCCTACAGCCTAGTGTTGGATCCTGTTATTATGGGGAGGAGCGGAGGGGTGATGATGCGGGGGGATGGGGGGAATCATCATAGACCACTCCAAGTGTGAAAATCAATAAGTTAATAGATGTTCATTATTTTTGTTCATGGTGGTTTGAAGATGATTAAGTTTATTTCAAAGTTATTTTATGTCTGTAGGAATCGGTATTATGATAATTTCTGTATTTACATGGCAACGGTTTTAGGATTGTTGAGTGTCGTGTTTGCCAACTGGCTGCACTCCAATGGTCTCTTTGTCCCTAGTCTCCTACAGAGCCTGTGTAATATCAATCCTATGATATCATTATTTCCATAGGCCCATCCTATGAATAAATGAGATACAAATGAAAGGAAATGCTGAGGCTTCAAAGGTGTTGCCTATAAAGTTGTATTGTTGTTTTCTCAGATCATTGTCACAAATTGTGAACAAATATAATAAACTGAATTATAAGCAGTGTTTCTCAGGTTCAGATCTTACTAACAGAATATTGCTTCATTTTCACGTTCATAGTTTTGTACTGGAATTCAAAAACTTAAAGGGGTTCTGTGGATGTTAAACAAAATAACAAACTGACACTTACCAGGGGCTTCTAACAGCCCCCTGTAGCTGTCATGTCTTGCGGCGTCCACCTATGATTATCCATCTAATTATTCGTCTAATGCGGCTGTGTGGCTGCACGTGTGATCGCTCCCACTCGCGTCTCCGGGAGCTTACTGTGCAGGCGCAGAACGAGAAAACCTTGTACTGTACCTGCGCAGTAAGCTCCTGGAGACACGAGCGTGAGCACGCACTATTCGTCTTGTTAGCCAAATAATTGACTGGTGCCGGCGGTAGGGAATGGAGGATCGTAGTAGAACTGCGCAGAACATGAGAGCTACGGGGGCCGATAGAAACCCCAGGTAAATGTCAGTTTGTTTGTTTCTTAACATGCCACAGAACCCTTTAAGGCAGAGTAGAATTGCGCGTAAATTAGATTCTCCTAATCACTATTCCCCGTCCCAATCATACCAACTCTAAGGGAGAAGTAATTTGGGGTCCGGTGATCGCTGGCACCCGAATTACACTGCTGCACGGCCATAGACATGATAACGGTAAGTCTATGTGGGTGCCTGGGGAATAGCGCGCGCCAAAATGATCTGCTTCATAGAATCGCAGGGCAAATTATGGCACATTGACGACACAGTAACCAAGCAGCTCGGGGTGACCCAAAATCACAAGGAAAGTAGAGAGGACTAAAAGAGACTGAAAAGCCCTCCTACTAAAAAGCAATGCTTAGTGTGATTTGCCTTCTTAAAACATATGACATTTACAATAATTCAGCTTTAAAGAGACTCTGTATAAAAAAACAACATCCCTCTCCTGGGGGGTACTTACCTCGGGAGGGGGAAGCCTCAGGGTCCCAATGAGGCTTCCCCCATCCCTGTAGCTGCAGGGAGTCCAGCACTGGCTCACCTGAAGCCTCTCGTAATCCTCCCCCGACAAGCCTGACAAGCAGAGATTTATTTACCTCTCCGGGATCCAGCGCAGCTGCAGTAGCGACTCATCCTTCGGGTAAGGAGGAAATCCGCTCTACTGCGCAGGCGCAAAAGGACTCGCGCCTGTGCAGTACAGTGGATTGATCAAGTTCGTCTATTTCTCCCTTACCCAAACGAAAAGCCGCTAGTACACCTACACTGGATCTCGGAGAGGTAAATATTTACATCTCCACACTTCAGGGGACCCGGGCAGGCTAACGGAGCAACGGAGGAGGACAGGGGAAGCCTTGTTACGATCCAGAGGCGTCCCCCTCCCGAGGTAAGTATCTCACAGAGGGGTATTTTTTTATTACAGGATTTCTTTAAGTGAACATCTGTGGAATGTCCTTTCAAGTGACCGGTCAACAACTGATAAAGCTGGAAGAATTATTTTGTTTGCATTCAAGAGCACATAGATAAATAACATGATTGGTACTTCATGAGTGAGAGGTTTGACTTGTGCGTTGCTTTGAATTCACCTCCACTGTCAACACATTCAAGCAGGCCTTTAAAGACCCATCTGTTCATCATGGCCCACCCGCCATGGTCATAGCTTCAACGCCCTCCCTTAGACATTCACTCCAATCTCCCCGCCCTTTATGTGTCGCCCTCCCCCTTCCTTAGGTGTCACTTTCCCCACCCCCTATGTGTCCCTCTCCCCCACCCCATAGATTATAAGCCTATTCGTCAGGGCCCTCTTCCCCATGTACTCTTCTCCACCATCATGGAATCAGTGACCATTCTGCTATATGTATCCCCTACATTGCAAACTGTGCACCATTGCTTATTGTTACATCACAGTTTGGTGTACTATTGTTTGATGCTTAATGTCGCTGTGTAACATTGTTTATTGTAGTTGTAATGTCTATTTATTGAACGGCACTGCATAATAAGTTAGCGCTTTATAAATAATGTTTAATAATAATAATAATGTACCTTGAGGACCTGTTTATACTACACATATTTTTTTTTCTAAATATGCACGAATATTGCTATCAGGGCTGTGGAGTCAGAGTCGGAGCAATTTAGAGTACCAGGAGTTGGAGTCAGTGGTTTCATAAACTGAGGAGTTGGAGTCGGGAGTTGGAGTCAGGTGATTTTTGTACCAAAAACACAGCCCTGGTAAGTATCAGACTAAGGAGTCGGAGTCGAGGAGTCAGAGCCATTTTGGGTACCTGGAGTTAGAGTTGGAGTCGGATGATTTTTGTGCCGACTCCACAGCCCTGGTTGTATACATTTTTCCATAGTAGACTCATGTTAAAAGAAAATAAACGTATGAGATAAATGATTGTACATATACCGTGGTACATAGAAGGCTCTTGGAGTCCCTGATTTTTATTTTCATTATAGGGCTGAAAAGTAAATATTTACTTAAGTTTGATATTATTTTCCTTAACTACCTTTTAGCACTTTTTGCGGGGAATTGTAAAAATCTTGAAAACGCATTTCATTTCAAACTGTCACCTGAAGCAGGTGGAATAAGAGCCTGTTTAAACTAAGAGCCCGTTTCCACGGCGAATCCACAGAGTTTCCCCACAGGCAAATCACGTGGGGAAACTCTGCCATAGGGTACAATGGCGCCACCGTAGCCGCAGACTCGGAAGTGCCACTGCGTGTCTCGCAGATGCGTACGACTTAAGTGGAAACGGGCCCCAAAGTGAAAAACGCTGCATTTACCGGAATGCAGTTAAATGCAAAAACAGACAGTAAATGCATCCGATGTGATCAATTGGATACGTTTACACTACCAAATGTAAAGCAAATGCTCAATGCAATTGGCGGACCGCACATGCAAAGTCCCAACCTGCTGCATTTCTCCGCAGCCAGACCGCAAATATGAATTGGTTGCAATGGAGAACGGACAATGTCTGTTTCCACTAGGCTCCCCGTTGCACTAAAAATGCATACCTGTCCTATGGAAATTCAGCCGCTGTCCCCCTTTGTCCTGTCCCAGAGACCAAGAGGCACAGGGTTTCCTATTGGTTTGCAAAATAACCAATAGCAATCCTCCTGAAACAGAGAACATTTCATTGGTTCATGTGGACCAGTGAGAATCCTTCCTGTTGCTAGGTAGGATCCACATTTTTTTTTTCTTTTACAAAACAACAGGAAATCCTTTATAATTCCTTGTATCCAGGCGAGCGGCGACAAGCGGGGACTGTTCAGACGACAAGAAAAAAGTGGGAAGTGCCAGTGGACGGTTGAGCGGACAGGTGGCAACGCAAATTCAGTGGACAGTGTGAACGATGCCAGCGCATCCGCTCAACCATTTACCATGCATTTGCGGTGTAGTGTGAATCCAGCCTAAGAGTCAAAACACTTGATCTGTATACTCATTCTTGCTCAGTGATTCAGAAAGTATAAAAAAGACACAGGATGAGCACAATAGCTGTTTACAAATAATGGTCAGAAATGGTATTTATACTCATGTCAGTTTAGGTTTCCTTTAAAGGGACTCTGAGCACCTCTTATGAGCATGCCTTTAAGCCAGACGACTTCCAACAAAGTCGTGCTATGACCCCTCTAGAGGAGCCTCTTGCAATGGCCATGCGTGTCACTTCCTCTTCCTGCTTCATTCAGTGATGCACTTCTCTAACAGAGAAGACAGGGGTGACCCAGAAGTTATAACATAGCCAAGATGGCAGCCACAATTTTTAAATTAAAATCGAACGAAAAC
Organism: Hyperolius riggenbachi; assembly: GCF_040937935.1. Lineage (NCBI taxonomy): Eukaryota > Metazoa > Chordata > Amphibia > Anura > Hyperoliidae > Hyperolius > Hyperolius riggenbachi. Next base: position 114,416,948 of record NC_090650.1, on the reverse strand, counting down.
TATTTGGTCTAGAACGGCAATTCAGGCATCTAATGAAAGAGGAGAGCACAAGCTACAGAAAGGTATGCATCTTTGAGTACTTACAGTACTGGTTGGAGTCTTGAAGGCATGCCCATGAGAGATGCTCAGAGTCCCTTTAAGAGGCATATTTGTAGTGGTGGTGATCAAGTAATTGCCACATTTATAAATTTGACATGAGCTTAAATGATTGCTACTTTTAAAAGTGTTTTCCAGTTTCCTGTGACTGCCATATTGCAGATAATTATCAGCAGTAACTGACAATTGCTATATTTAGCAGCAATTTGTGTCATTACATTTCATAGATTGTCCAGTGGCATTTGCCATTTTTAAAGTGCAAAACACTACCAGCTTCATTTGAGCAGAGTGGAAAGCAACATATTTTTTCAAACACCCTTTTACCAATTTGGTGCAGATTGCCACGTTAAAAAGTGGTGGTCTGTGGGTGCAATTTAAGTCAGTGGAGGTCCCTTTTTGTGAAGGATATGCTCCCCACTTCACTTTAAAGTAAACCTGAACTGAGTATTAACCACTTCCATACCACCGGTTTTTTCCATTTCAAGACCAGAGCAATTTTCACAAAGCACTTCTCCCATTCATTCACCAATAACTGTATGACTACTTATCACAGTGAAACGATCTTTATATTGTTTTTTGCGGGACAAACTAGGCTTTCTGGCAGTACTTCTTGCTAAGAATTATTTTATTATATATGCATGTTACATGGAAGAAGAAGAAAAAAATTGTAATAATTCATCATTTCTCAGCTTTCAGCCATTGTAATTTAAAAATAAAATGTGTTATTGTAGATAAAACAGACACATTTTATTTGCCCATTTGTCCTGGTTATTAAAACATTTAAACTGTGTCCCTAGTACAATGTATGGTGATAATATTTCATTTGGAAATAAAGGTGTATTTTCCAGTTTAGTGTTTTTTTATACTATAGAAATATTTATAAGCTTTTATTTACAAAAGCAACAGTAATATACCCTCATAACATACATATTTAAAAAGTCCCTAAGGTATCTATTTATGTAGGTTTTTTTTAATGTTCTAATTTTTTTTTTTTTACAAGTTTTATTTTGGTAACTATGGGGTAGGGGTGGAAGGGGTTAAAAATAATAAATATTTAATAAAAGTTTGCATGTAAAAGTGTCTTATAGTGTATGCGGGTGTATTTGGCTGTATTTTATTTTTTGCCCACAAGATGGTACTACACTTCACTGTCTGCTGTTTACAGCAGATAGGAACGAAAATGTTTGTAACAGTTTCCTTGGGGTTATGAATGAGAGATGCATCTCTCCCATTCATAACAACACAGTGATCGGGGCAGAGAATGAATTGATTCTCATGCCCTGATCACAGAAGAACAGGGATGCGGCGATGGCAAACAGAAACGGCGTAGGAAACGCGATTTGTGGCTGTAAATAAACAGTGCGTATATATACGCCTCTGATCTGCTAGTGATAAACACAGGGGCGTATATATACGTACCAAAAATCCGGAACTGGTTAAAAGCCAAAATAAACATACACACGTCATACCTCCCGTGTAGTTTACTCATCAATCTCTTTCTCCTCTTCCGCGTCCTGTGTGTCCACTGCAGTGCAGTCAATGGAATTCTCCATCTTTCATTTAAAAAATGGTGATGACCCTGTAACAGCTTCCTGGTCAGCACACTGTTAAACTATACTATCACTAACTTGAGCCGTAGGGAAACATGGACATTACTTTGCATATCCGTTGTCCTTTCAGTTATAGCTGATATACTGTATTTCAGTTCTGATAAAATCTTGTCGGAACTGGAAGGAATCATTGTTAGAAAAAATTGGTTTCTGAGAGGAACTGATGGCAAGGTAAGTATGTAGTAATCATTTGCAGGTACATCATGTGTTTATTTTAAATCGTTTTACTAGGTTCAGTTTTCCTTTAGGTGACCGGACCTGATTTAAGGTAATTAGAGTAGGGGATCAAATCATTGGCTGCAACTATAAAAAATCAAACCAACCCTTAATAATTATGAAGATGTGGCAGTCTGTTAGTGCCTTAATGTTGGGATAGTCTACATAATATTTTCCATCTCAAAAACCAGCAGTATTAGGTTCTTCTCCAGCAATCCATGATATGAGCAAAAGGATGCCTCTTGTAAATGTATGTGTACTTGCTGGTGAGCTATTCTTATTCAACATGCACAGGTCTGGCCATACATAGCTACTTGGTGGGGTTTATGAGATCTGACCATCTCCTTGCAACTGACATATACTGCAGTGGTTTACTGGCCAAATGGGGAGAATTCGTTTTTTCATAGAGGACAGAAGATAATTGAATGGCCGGATTTACAAGCTTTTTATCATGCTAGTAAATCTTCGTGGCTGATGCTGCATTCTACTGGATATTGCTTGTTCCATGGAGATTGTAATATTCTGAAGTGAATGACTGACAGTAACCACTGTCACCCTAATGTAGAGTAAGCTTAGGAGGATTTGATTTTCTGTTCTGTTGCAAATGCAAGGGAATATAATTTTATAAAAGTTTGCATTAAGACTGCTGTATAATATTAAGATAATGAAGGAATGATGGTCAGTACTGTATGTGTACTTTATTTGTATGGTGCACAGAACAGTCACTTGCATTATTACACGCATGAACAAAGCTCAAAGAACTGACGCATACCAGAGCAGGTGGGTGCTGGGTGCCGGGTACTAGAACCATGATGGTTATTTCACACTGGGCACTTCTTCAGGGGCTATGATCAATGATCAGTCATAGCCTCTGAAGAAGTGTACAGTGTGAAACAGCCATCAGGCTTCTAGCACCCGGCGTCCAACAACTCGCTGTGGTATGTGTCAATTCCTTGAACTTTATTCAGGTGTGTAATAATGGATTGACTGTTCTGTGCACCATATGAATAGAGTTCACATTCAGTTTAAATCCTATTTTATTTGTTTGCTTGGATAACCTCCACTTCATTATTTGTTTAGAGCATGCTGTGTCTTTGCTGAGCAGTTGTCTCTGGAGCTAGCCTCTTATACCCTACAGTTATACCTTAGTAACAACTGTGTTTCTACTTTTGTGCACTTTTATTATATTAAGATGGTGGTCACTCCATGGGGAGGCAGACCTTTAGCTCTGGCATGGAACCACTTACACTTAAGGGCCCTGGGCAGAGTGTGTTAATGACATCATAGCTGTTTGGATTAATTTGCTCAGCGGTAATTTAGAGCGAATCCTGTTTTGGTTAAATGGGTCAGCTTGACACCATTAGGCAACAAAGCACTGACTAACCGCTAGTTTCCCTAAAGCCAGTGAGGTAGATCAGTACAGCTCTCTGTTAGTCCAGTAGAATGCATACAGTGTTGTATTTGTATGAGCGCTCAGAGCAGCGATCGTGAGAACCTCATCTGCAAAGTCTGGCAGACTGGAGGAGAGCCAGCCACGAGGAACAGAGCTGGAAAGACTGAACGTGGCTATTCATTTCCACACTCATTTTAGTCTTCACTTCTGTATTTAATATAACGTAGAAAGCAGCCGGAATTCAAATGTGTCCATTTCCCTAAATCAGGCAAATATTTCACATCTGTACCAATCTGGACCTCAGGCTTTCTGTACTGTATATATTAGCAATGGCTTAGTATCTGGCACAGGAGATGGAAAAATTATTTGAAACGGAGCGTAAATGACTTGAAGGTAAAGCTGGTAATAATGTAAATAGCAGGGCTGTGGATGAAAAATTATCTCACTGATATGTGACAATCAGACCTCCACTTTTCCTCACAGACATCCCCAATCCACTTTTCCTCACAGATATCCCCAATCCACTTCTCCTCACAAACATCCCCAATCCACTTCTCCTCGCAGACATCCTCAATCCACTTCTCGCAGACATCTCCAATCCGCTTCTCCTCACAGACTTCTCCAATCCACTTCTTCTCACAGACATGCTCAATCCACTTCTCCTCACAGATATCCCCAATCCACTTCTCCTCACAGACAGCCTCAATCCACTTCTCCTCACAAACATCCCCAATTCACTTCTCCTCTCAGACATCCTCAGTCCACTTCTCGTATACATCTTCAATCCGCTTCTCCTCACAGACTTCTCCAATCCACTTCTTCTCAAAGACATCCCCAATCCACTTCTCCTGACAGACATCCTTGATCCACTTTGCCTCACAGATATCCTCAATCCACTTCTCCTCACAGACATTCCCAATCCACTTCTCCTCACAGTCATCCACAACTGGTGGGCACCTACACTGGGTAGAAAATCTATGGTAGCTAGAAATCTTCATTAATACCATCTAGGAAAGATGTAAAAAAAAATCTCACCTCGTAAATATATATATATATATATATATATATATATATATATATATATATATATATCACCCTTTTCCTTTAGCTGTACCCCAGTAAACTTAGTTTGAATCAACCCAGTAAATTTATTCCTAGAGGATATTTTAAGGAGTGGTTTAATTAGAAGAGAGAGTGAGTCAAGTGGACATTACGGGGGATATTTAAGTAAATACATTTTTTTTCAAGAAATAGGTCATTTGTTTACATAAAAGATTACACTAGACTACATACCTACGAAGCTATTGTCGTGTTCTTTTGCTGTATGGTTGAAGGGGGGGGGGGGGGCAATAGAGCGGCGCATGAGAAGCATCATGCACTGGGCGGAGTAAGGCAGGCTGATCGCTGGCCGAGGCAGCGGGGGCCGATGTACTTACTTTTATTCAAAAACATATCAATACCATTCCAAAAAATCAACAGTCATTACACACACATTGATCTATTTAGTAACCATTGCTTTAGTACAAGAAGGGATATCATATATGAGGCATTTCTTTACCAGGGGATGTACATATATGCAATCGTACTCCAAACATACCATAGATGAGGGAAACTGCCTTGGTTTTCTTTCTTCTTTTTTTTTATTTTTTTTTTGTACTAAAGTAGCTGGAAAGAAATGGATGAATATACATGTGAACATTATTGATGTTTTGTAAAGAAAAGTATTGATATTCATTGTTCATTCAATGACTTCAATATACCCTAGACCTGATTCTCTCTTCTAATTATGCTAAATCTCGGGTGTGGGAGAGCTTATAACAATTATTTGATAACATTACTGCAAATGGTGTATTTCATATGAGCAAAAAAGAACCATTTGTATATATCAATGAAGTTATCTACGCGTTGCATCGCATACAGTGAAGCAGAAAGTCAATGTAAAGCATGTTACTGTTGACCTGCACATTTTGTGGTAACACACTGCATGCAATGTGTTATGACTCTGTACGCTATTATAATGCAGTGTGCGTCGCATAGGTGGTGCATTGCAGTGCAGCAAGTCATGTTACAAAGTGGTTGTTTTGCTGTACCGAAACCCACCACTGAGAATTTAGCCTTAAAGGGAATCTGAAGTGAAAATAAACTTATGAGTGTAACGGTTGGGTGTAGCAACTCAGATGTCTGATTATATGGTGATCTGCAGAATCACCAATAATGCAGACGCTATACCTGATTATGTGGTGATCTGCAGAATCACCAATAATACTAGTATAGCTTCAAGGATGCTATGAGTGTAGTGCTTGGTGCAACCGTAATTTTAATAGTTTTGCAAGACCTTACCAGAGGGGCTGGTAAGGTACTCTCAGTACACAAACCTTCCCAGAGGGGCTGGAGAAGGCATTAACAGAGAGAATACAGAAAATAGTAATGCTGGTCTATGCCAGGGGAGCTGGCGTGAGACCAATGATAACTCAGACAAATAACAGACCTTTTCCAGAGGGGCTGGAAAGGTCTGAGAGAGAGGATACAGAAAATAGGCTGACTAGTCCTTACCAGAGGGCTGGCAAGGAACTAGTTAGACAGGGACTGACAAGTTAAAGTAAATCTTCCCAAAGGAGATGGAAAGGTACACAAGTGACTTGGATAGTTTTGGCTAAACCTCCCCAGAGGGACTGGGAAGGCACTATCAGTCACTAGGCAACTTCTCACCAGTGGATCTGGTGGGTAAACATACCTCACCAGTGGCAAGGGCCCACTGGTGAGTAGAATGGTCAGACAGGCTAGGTTCGGCAACAGAGAGCAGTATCAGTACAGAAATCAGGAGGCAGAAGAGTAATCGGTAATCAGGCAAGAGGTTCAGCAACGTTAGGCAGATGGGTAAAAGTACACAGTCAGCAAGCTAGAGCAAAGTCAAGGAATAGCCAGAGTCAAACACAGGAGATCAATAATACAATCAATAAGCTAGCTATAGATAGATGTATATCGCAAACACTGCATATACATCTATCATCAGCAGGAACCTCACTAGGTCTGAGCGCTAACACGTAAGTATTCACGACAGCAGACAAGGAGCGAATGGCCAACGAAGGCTTATGAGAAAGAAGGAGACTCTCAGCCACTCCCACCTCGTATTTCCTCCAATCCGAGCGGCTAGAGTCATCCCTGACGTCAGCCGACCGGCAGGTCAGCTGTCGCGCCTTCTGCTAGCATAAAGGTCCTGTCTCCGTGCGCACCCGCGTGAGACAGACCCCCCGTGAGCCGCAGACAAAACCGTTCCTGGCGTACTAGACGCCGACGGAACAGAGGACACCTGAGAGCCAGGGAGGGAGGCGGCTGCAGGCACCCGTTGCGTGTCCGCAGCCGCTGATTCCCAGATTGTTACAATGAGATAATGATTTGCTTGTGTAGTACAGCTAAGAAATAAAACGTTAGTAGCAAATAAAAGAAAAGAGCAGTGCTATTTTCTGAAGCATTTATCTCACCCTGCCACTCATTGTTTCTTGTTTGTTTAAGATTTTTCTGCCAGGAAGTTTAAATGGTCATTAGCTGTACTCTGTTTCATCATTTAAAATACATAGTGGAATTTGTAAACTGCAAATATTAGAGAATGATGCAGTGTTATAGAAAAACAGCTAAATAACTGAAAATAAAAATATTAGACTCTTTTCATTGCTACTAATGTTCTATTAATTCTCTGTACTAAACATGCAGTTCATTATATCAAAAGGTTTTTTTTCTCTTCAGTGTCACTTTAAAGGTTCTCCGCTTTTATTTTTTTTTCAATAGACCTCTAAAAATGTTTTTTTTTTACATTGACTAATTTTATATATCTCCAGCATATCTGCTAAACATTTGTCTTTTCAATCCTACAGTTCTAGAATACACGTTCCAGCTCAGACAAGTTAAACATTGGACAACTTCCTTGGTGGTCACATGGTACAGGGATCCCATCTCAGGAATATTGACATGAAGATCTAGTAAGTGCCTATTTATAGCTGAAAATGTTGTATGCTGGCGATGCGACACAGGAGGCTTGTACCAATGCTCCATTCTATTATTTAGCAGTAAAATCACTAGCAAAACACTTTGCAATGTTACACTGCAGAGAGCTGTAAACAGTGTGTGCTAATGGAAGTGTGCATTTGAAGTGAGCCACCACTGTAAACATTTATTTTCTGAAATACTTTACTGAGTAAGATTGTCCCGCAGAACACTGTATACATGGCCTTGATGTGTTTGTTACATTTTACAGTTAAGAAATGGTAAATTACTGCTCTTCAATGAATAAGACATCAAGAATTCCAAACAATCAATGGCGTAACAAAAGGGGCCGCAGCCCCTGGATCCGTGGGGGGCCTGTTTTGGGGAGCAAGTGGGGGTCACAGCATGAGGGGAGAGTATAGCCACCTATATTGGCAGGGAGGGGGGCCACTCCCCCCCACTCACTTTGGGCTCTCCCCTCAGCGCTCCCCCTCCAGCATCAATCATTGGCAGCAGTGGCGGGCAGGAACACATACCTCCACGCGTTCCACGCGTCAGAGGTTCTGCTCTCAGAGTGTCTGACGCTACTTCCTGTTTATTAAGAAGTAGTGTGCAGCACTTTGAAATCCCCCAAAATGGACCTGTGCGGGCCCGGGGGGGGGGGGGGGAGTGGGGGCGTGATTTCTAGTTACGTCCCTGCAAATAATATTAGCAGGTTATAAAAAGTGACAATAACATTAAAAAAGTGAGATTTTCTGGAATTTTTTCTGGAATTTCCAGGAACAAATTTCCAGAACCTAGAATAGTCTCCAGATGTTTTGATCAGCTGGTATTTGTGCTCTATATAACCTTCACTTCATTATGTGGTGTGGAAATACGTCATGTCATAGCATGACTAACCTCTATTAAGATTTGACTGCATCCCTCTAAGCGGCCCATTAACCCTTTGGGGACCGGCCGCCTAACCCCTCTTATGGACCAGGCGAATTAGCCAGGTGTCCCCCCTGTAGCCCACAGCCTTTACTCACCTCCCAGACTCCAGTGATGAGCTGCTGTGGACCCCTCCGCTCCAGCCGGCATCTCTGCTCATACTGCCGCTCAGTCAGAGAGAGAGCGGGGATGCCGGCCAGAGCAGTGGGGAGATGCCGATCGTTGGTGGAATGGCAGGGAGGTGAGTGGATCCTCTTCTTCCCCCCCCACCGCCGCAGCTCTGTTAGTGATCACTATGATCCGCCGGCGATCATAGTGATCACGTGATCAGAAGCCATACGCGATGGCTTCTGATCACTGAGGGGAGATGTCAGCTGTCATATGACAGCTTAATCTCCCCCCGGATGCGCACGATTGCGTCGAGAGCGATAATGACGGGCGGCGTAGATCCTACGGCACATCAAGCTAGATCAGCCACTAGTGCGGCATAGCATCTAATAGAGGCAATCCTTAAAAGGTTAAGGTACAATTTTTAGTGAAGCAAATTTTTGGAAGCCTCCTACATTCTTCTTGTGAATTAGCTACCCCTGTTGGGAGGTTAGATATATTATGATCTCATGGTAGACAGCAGATGCTGGAGGTGCCAGAAAGATGGGTCCTCTCTCGGTCCCCATTCCAGCGCTGGCTCCCCGGTAGCAGTATTCAATCAATTTGATCAAATACTGCTCTAATCCCCTGCTGCAGGAGAGTTTGGAAATCTTTGAGAGCCCAGGTGCTCCCACTCTATTGCACACTCGTGTGTGCACAGTATGAAGCCGCCTGTCTTCGGGAGGACTCCAATCTCGAAGACTTCCGAAGTCCCCCGCAGTGGTGCATTCAAACAGGACAGCCAGTGCTCAAAGGAGGGGACTGGGAGAAGAGCAGAAAGGCTCTATAGGACCCAGAGCCTTCCCTCTCTTTAGGTAAGTATCTTGCTGTTTTGTTTTTTGAATTATTGATTCCAAATGACTAAAAAACATACAGACGTGGTCTGATTAGACATCTTATAAATGCGGCCAGAATTCTCATAGGAAGACACTGGAAAACAATACAGGTGCCCACAATTAAAGAATGGGGGCTAGAGATAGCAAGTATATAGAGCATGGAGGAATTAACAGATATATTGTAAAAAGTTTTGAATCAGGACGATACGATTTATTGGCTTTAGTGTAAGCTTTCAGTTATTCAGCCTTCACCAGACCCCAATCCTGTTACCCTTATATTTTTTTTTAATTTAACCAATAAATGGTATCATCCTGATTTAAAACTTCTTGCTTTTAAAAATGACTAACATGGTACAATACTTTACAAATATAATGCACGATAGTGTACACAGGACTACGTAGATATGGGGAAGGTGGTTGGAATTCCTTAAAAAAAAGGAATATAAGTGAGGGACAACATAATCTTGTGTATTGGGTATCTTGAGGGGATCCTCCTGAGGGTGCCACATATCCTCTCTGCACGGAAAATCTTTCTTTTGTCTTTTTTTCTGTTTTTTTGGGGGGGGATTTTGTATTACCCCTCTTCTTTTTCACACCCATGGAACATTCTAGTAGATGAGGAAAATATGGGTTGGGCAGACCGACTTGGGAAGTAGACGATATCTGCAGAGTCTAAAATTATTTGGTTTAGGTCAAATTAGAGGAGGGTTACTTCGAACCCAGGTTGTCAACATCCCAGGGGAATAATTTTAAATGAAGATAATATGTAATTATCCCTGTGTGGGAACAGATGTTAATTGTATATAATGCTATGTGAAAGGGGGTGGGGGGAGATGAAAGTTGCTATGCGATTTGAAATTGTATATCTGGAGATATGTCTACCTTCTCTCACTGTTACTAATTGTGGGATTTTTTTTAGGCTAATATATGTCTTCCCTACTTTCTCTGTTACTGATTAGGTGATTGTGTGCATGCTAATAATTAAAATAAGATTGTTTTAAAAAAAAAATATTATGATTGAACCATAAGGTTTAAACTTTTGAAGCCATTACCAAACCATGGCTGAGTGGGGATGGTACTTCCCCACATGTGATCATAAATGTTGCTCAATTAACCCTTTAGCAGCCAATTTATTTAGAGGGTTGCAAGTGCTCCAATCCAATTTATTTTAGTACTTTTTTTTATTTCTTACTTGTTATATTTCCTTGCTCTTAATTAGTGCTGCTGTAATTTATGGCCACTTGTCACTAGGGGGCAGTGTGAGAGAACAATAGAGGACTTCTGCTTTCAGTTTTGATATTTTTTGCTAGCAGAGAGGGAGATCAACACAGTCCAAGAATTTACAGCACGAGTTCTGCCAAATGAGGTTAAAAGCAGGGCACTTAACTCAAACGAGATAACTCTATTGTAGCTGCTAATGGTATCCAGCATTTAACACCTATTCAATGAATCCTCTTCTCCTATAAATTTCTCTATAAACCCTTGTAAGTATTTGCACTTTTTCTCTCTGACATGCTAGTGCTTGTATATTTATTGACAACTGTTCACTGCTGTACAACCCAATATCTATGTGTGGCTGATCTATTGTATTGACAGTTAGATCTTACTTGTGGTTGCAGTTCCGGGCGTCTATGTAGTCAAGTACACAATACATTTGAGGATATTTTTCTGGATTATTGTTTCGCTTGGAGGACATTCTTAGATGTTTCTGTCTTTAATATACAGCATGTTAATTTTGATTTTGTTCCCACCTGCTCTTTGGTTTTTAAATGGCTTTATCTTACTTTTGGTAAGCAATAAAGATTAATAGATTATTGTGAGATAGCAGTGCAGGGTCTTATATTACTCCAATATGGATGTCTTTCTCTCTGTTTTTGTACCAGCATAGATGTCTTTTTCTTTGTTTTTGCGTAAAAAAATGTAAACTATATTTATAAAGCAATGATCAGTATGGTAGCCACTTTAAAGATTACCAAGTCACTTGTTTTGAAAGGCCACCATCGTCAATGGAGAACAGTGCCCCTTTTGCAACCCTGTTCATCACTTTTGCCTTTAATTACCCCTTTAAATGTGTACATAATATGAATCGGTGTAGGCCCTTTCTGGTGGCTGTTTGCCAATTCCAATCTGTACAAGGGAATGGAGTTGGAGGCAGCTTTTGGATGTAATTCTGGCAGCCAAAGTACTGATTGCCACTGTACAAAATCACATCACCACATCACTTCTTTGATGTGTGGAGATTTTAAAGCATTCCTGCAGTGATTAAAAAAAAACATACATTCTTACCTCTGGGTATGTGCGAGTACAGTTTGCATATTTACAATAGAGGGAAATGCATGTGGAGAAAATGCTGAGCGCTGCCCTCTACTGGGTATGCCCAGACCGTGCTTACACATGCCCAGTGCGGCTGTGCTCGTAGAAGGCAGGGCTTGCCACCACAAGATAAAGAGGGATCCAATGTTGGAATGGTGGCATGTAGAAGGATGCAAGAAATTCCTGTACTATCCAGAGGCTTCCCACTAATGAGGTATCTATCTTTATTTTCTTTTATATCACTTTAGGGTGGCTGGAAATAGAAAGCTCAGCTACAGAGTGGTTTTGTGTCAGGATACAAGTAGATATTGGCAGGTCTGGCCGAGTACAATTCTTGTACATCCCTCTTAATGGCTGCAGGACGTTTTTATAAGTCAAACAGTGCTGCTGCCGCTGTGCGCATGCACGTGCGCGCTCCCGTGCATGCACGTGTATTCCCGTGCACGTGAGATTAGTGAGAAAGAAAAGAAAAAATACACCTTTATTTCCAAATAATATATTGTCATCGTACTTTGTACTAGGGACATAATTAAAATCTTGTGATAACCAAGACAAATAGGCAGATAAAATGTGTGGGTTTTATGTACAGTAGCAGTGTTTATATCAAAACTATAGGGGACGAAATTGGATAAATAGTGTATTTTTTCATTTTTTCATTTTTTCCTTGTTTTTTTTCCTTTAAAATGCATAGAAAATAAAGTAATTACTGAAAAAAAAATATCAACCCCAAAAAGCCTAATTGGTGGTGAAAAAAACAAGATATAGAACATTTCATTGTGATGAGTAGTGATTAAGTTATTGGCAAATGAAAAGGATGAGCACTGAAAAGTGAAAATTGCTCTTGTCCATTAGGGTAAATACCGCTTTGGGTTGAAAATCTGAAGCCTCCAGAAAACACTGTTTTTATTTAAAAATGCTGTTAAGCAGGAATGCCCCCTCTGAAACGCTGCATCCCCCCGACTGAACACTCAATTAATCCCCCCAAAACCCCAGGGCAAAAATCCTTGACTTTCCAGGATGTGGATTTTGCTGCCCAGGGAGGCAGAGCTTTGGGCTGTAGCTCTGCCTCCAGTACAGTCAATCAACGCTGATCCCTGCCCCTTCAGTGAAAGAAGTCTGAGAGGGGTGGGGAGAGGCGGCGCAGATTGACGAAGTAGAGGCAGAGATATTGCTCAAAGCTCTGCCTCTACAAGGAAGCGATCCCCTAATCTTCCCCAGGGATTTTTTTTTTCGGGGGGGGGGGGGGGGGGCTAATTGAGATTTCAGCTGCAGGGATGCGGCGTTTCAGAGGAGGCATTCATGCTTAGCAACAAAAACAGTTTTTTCTGGAGGCTTCAGACTCTCTTTAAGTGCTTCAGAAATCAAGACTGTATTCAACCCAGTGGGTCGAAGAGCTCAGAGAAGCTCTTTTGCATAGATAATAACTGAAGTTTTTTAACTATTCCTGTACTGGAAAACAACATGAGACTTTTTTTTTTCTTTGCTAATGTTCTATTTCTTAGCTGTACTTCACATACAATTCATTATCGCATACATTTATTTTCACTTCAGGTTTGCCTTAATTTAATTTCTCTGCACTTAGAAGTGTATTGTGTGTAGTTGCTTTATAGTTGTTAGTACTATCCTCCCTTCTATAATTGGAGCCACTAAGCACTTCATTGGTGCTGATCTACCTGCAAATACTGATATGCTTGGTGATAAAGTATGACATGAATTAGCTGCCAGCTTAATCTACATGAACTTTGTTCTCCCATTCATGGAGTAGATAAATAATAGATAAGTTAATATCTACAAGCAATGCATTGCTTTATTAGCAAGTAAATCTGATACAAGTAATTAAACAGCCATAAACGTATCTTTTGAACTGGAGATATTATCTGTCAGAGAGGACTATTTAGCAATAATTACTGTATATATCGGCGTGATTAATAATCCAATTTAGCCTGATTTGAGCTGTTATTGCTATTGTAATAATAGCATGTATTGGTGTTTTGTCATGAAGCCAAGAGCAAAAACTTATTGTACCGGTCTCAATTCATGTATCTATTTTATTATAATTCATCGGTGATACCCTTCTTCAAAAGACTGTTCCAGAATGCCTTTGATGTATACAAAGAACAGAACCATATAATAACCATAATTCATCTTGATTGCCTTTTTTACACATTTCACTTTGTACTTGTTTACTAAATACATTTAACAGATGAACAAAGTATAAAATAATTGTTGCAAGTGTTATATAAACAGAAATCAGTCACATTAATGTGTCTAAAATGAAAGCTGGCACCCCCTGCAGCATCTGCTAGTGAGTATTGCAAACGTACAGGGTGGGCCATTTATATGGATACATCTTAATAAAATAGGAATTGTTGGTGATATTAACTTCCTGTTTGTGGCACATTAGTATATGTGATGGGGGAAACTTTTCAAGATGGGTGGTGACCATGGCGGACATTTTGAATTCAACTTTTCTTTTTTCAATAGGAAGAGGGTCACGTGACACATCAAACTTATTGGGAATTTCACAAAAAAAACAATGGTGTGCTTGGTTTTAACGTAAATTTATTCTTTCATGAGTTATATACAAGTTTCTGACCACTTATTAAATGTGTTCAATGTGCTACCCATTGTGTTGGATTGTCAATGCAACCCTCTTCTCCCACTCTTCACACACTGATAGCAACACCGCAGGAGAAATGCTAGCACAGGCTTCCAGTATCCGTAGTTTCAGGTGCTGCACATCTCGTATATTCACAGCATAGACAATTGCCTTCAGATGACCCCAAAGATAAAAGTCTAAGGGGATGCGATCGGGAGACCTTGGGGGCCATTCAACTGGCCCACGACGACCAATCCACTTTCCAGAAAACTGTTCATCACCAACCATTCCCATTTTATTAAGGTGTATCCATATAAATGGCCCACCCTGTATTTTTTGTTAACACAATGTAGCTGATTCAAAAAGCTTTTCTGTAAAAAATGTTCATCTTACGTATTATCTCACACTTTATATCTCCTCAAATGACTAAACTCATGATTTATCTCTCCTTATCTAATTTAACTTATGATTAACCTCTCCTTATCTAACTTTACTCATGATTTATCTCTCCCTATCTAATTTAACTCATGATTTATCCCTCCTTATCTAACTTAACTCTTGGTTTATCTCTCCTTATTTGATTTAACTCATCTCTCCTTGGGGCTGATTCACAAAGCTTATCTGTTGAATTATGCTTTACCTCATGATTTACCTCTCCTTATCAGTTTATCTAATAAATCAGTTAAGGTGAAAAATAAGTAAACTTTGTGAATCAACCTCAGAATGTCTTATCTCTGCTTTCCTTGGTTATGGTCACATGCTTATGCCTATGGAAAATAAAATATTAAGATATAAAATATGTTATTGTTTTATTTAAAGTTTAGAACCGCAAATGATTGTTAAATATTAGGAGATATTGGTAATAAATGGTGCACGAGTATTGGGGTCTTTGTGATATTGTAATTGCCTCTAGGGGACATGGTATGCACCATTTAAAATGTCCAGAATGAGTCACTGCCTGAGAGAGTTGGTTCTTAGTTGGATGCAAGGTCCGTAGTGCATGACAGGGGTTTGGGTACCAATATTTTTTTTCACCGGCAGTATCTTCAGTTCTTAAAGGATACCTTAGCCCTTTTCAAAATGTAAAAACGGAGGGCGCAGGCATGTGTAGGAGTCTATCTTCAGGCCCACCGATTCCCCCTCCCCCATTCTTCTTCGTCCCTCTCTGTTATGGTCCTCTTTAAGCTACTTCCGGATTGGGATTGGGTCAGTGAGCACCGTGTAGGTGCTGCCCGCTGATGTGCGTCCTTGATTCTTTGGCCGGGGAGTGCTCTGCTCATGCGCAGTATGTCACAACTACGTATTGTGCATGTGCAGAGCGCTCCGGGACGCGAGATCAAGAGCGCATCGTCGGGCAGCGCCTGCGCAGTACTCACCGACCCTCCCAACCCAGAAGTAGCTTCAGGGGGACATTAGACCATAACGGAGGGGAACAGGGGGAGCGGTGGGCATGAGGAGAGCCTCCAACACATGCCTGCTCCCGCCCCCATTTTTAAATGTTGAAACAGGCTAAGCTAAGCTAAGTCACTTAGCGCAGTGCAAAATTAATATTAATGCTAGTTAAGCTTGATTTTAGATTTACTGCAAGGCCTAGAGTGAGTGTTAGTATATGGTTTAACCTTATCTTTAGACCACTACATTTTAAAACCTAAACCTTCTTACTGAAACTACCAATAGTGATGGGCTCACGAGTAGATAACTAGCCAAATTCGTGATTCTAATGAGACTTAATAGCCTTAGGTGTGCGGCTGGGAGAGAGGGGGTTAATTACCCAGACGTCCTGCACTTCTATGCGTACCACACGCTCACACGCGTCTAATGGGACGTGTTTTACGACTCGATACCGTGCACTTCCTCTTTCGGCCGGAAGAAGAAAGTGTGCGGAATTGAGTTGTGGAATGCGTCCGATTGGACGCGTGCGAGCGTGTGATACGCATAGAAGCACAGGACATCTGGGTAATTAACCCCCTCTCTCCCAGCCGCACACCTGAGGCTATTAAGCCTCATTAGAATCATTAATTTTTGGCTGGTTATGTACTCGTGAGCCCATCACAAACTACCAACACAGTTTTCCCTGTGTCAGAAAATAGGACACACCTCTTAGCTACGTTCATCTTTCATGTGCCTTGTTCATTAGCCAAAGCAAACTGATACTGCTATCAGAAAATCTAAATATGGATACAAATTAAACCTGTCTTGTAGAACAAGCATTTCTTTATTGTCTTTTAAGCTACTATATTTAAAGCCGTAGAGGCCATATAATTATTGCTGGAGGTTTGGAGGTCTATGGGAGCCAGCTTGGTCTCCTAATAAACACCCATATAACTGTGTGTATATTGTACTAACCTGTTAAGTTTCGATTATTTTGAACAACAAAGCCATTTTACATTTTGCTTGAGGAAAAACCAATAATTAGTAAGTGTTAGAAAGCCACACACCCATATTGGGTACAGCCTGTTTTATTCCACCAAAACCTTTTGATGTTCTTTGTAATAATATTATACTGCCTAACCCATGTCATATGTATCTGCTTATTTGGGCTTTTCAGCATATTGCAGCAAAGTACGCGCCTGTGTAGTTGCCCACTCAAAGCATAAAATGAAAAGTATGTACCGGTATGCACAGTATTAAATATTATCTGTTATAGTATCTTTACGTGTTGCTTATTTTTATTTATATAGAAGAACTGAAATGTATTCAACCAGTGTTACTTACCAGGGTGCCATGTACATGTCTAGACCAGAGCACTGCATTGAGTTTGTATGTTCTCTCCATGTCTGCAGATGTTTCCTCCGAACCTGCAAGTTTCTCCCTACATCTCAAAACATACAGATAAGTTAATTTAATAGAGACGCCAGACTATATTAGGGATTAGATTGGGAGCCCCTCTGAATCAAATTAGTGACGTGGTTATATACCCTGAAAAGCACAGCAGAAGATTTCAGCATTGTATAAATAAAAATAAAGTAATGCCTAGATGTCACTCTTGTGAACATCGGTTGAAGCAAACCTGACAGTGGACTTTGCTGTGAGGAATACATGCTGACTGCTGGAGTTGGTCACCTGACCTGCTGAGCATCCACAGGAAATGCTGAGTTGTGAAGGTATAAGAACTTCCTCTCTGAGTCTGGTTAGATATTTTAATAAATGTAATGATAGACGAGCTACTCATTTATAGGTATCAGTGCCTTGGTTGCTTAGGAAAGTATATTTTGTACACTGCAGAACTTTATTTACTTTGATGAAGAAAGTGTTACATGTACTTTGAATATTTGTTTGTAACTATGTTTTTTTTTACTTAAAACACGTTTAATTAAACTTATAGGTTCCTTATCCTCCCACTAGACTAGTAATATATATCCAAGTTTATAAAAATCCACATCAATGCCTTCATTTTGTAGTAAGCACATAGATGCTTCAGTGAGTCTCAAGCCCCGTACTCGCGTTAGATGAAACTTGGCCAAACGGCGGCAAACGACCATCTTTGCCAAAAATTGTACAGCAATCCACTGGACGCATCGAGTCAGATGATTGCTGGCTGAGAGCATTGTTCTCCTTATTCACCCCGCCCACTGTGTGACTTCACTTGTACAGGTAGTCCCCGGTTAACAAACGAGATAGGGACTGTAGGTTCGTTCTTAACCGGAATATGTTCTTAAGTCGAAACACAGTGCCATCTCAGCCCCCTGCACCCCTCTGTGCCTCCAGTTTCCCCCTATGTGTCACCTCTGTCCTCTGTATCTGCTTATACTTTTTCTTTGAATTTTTTTAAAATCGATTTTCTCAAAAACTACAAGTCCAATTGGGATTTTTTTTTGGTTTGTTCCCACAGAATCTACACCGTTCATATCAGCGGGTCATTCGTAAGTTGGGGACTACCTAGATATATATATATATATATATGTATATGTATTAGCTGATGCCAATTTAATCACTTTTAAAGTACCTGGTATTGTATGGGCTCCTATCACTAAAGACTTTATGCTAAACCAATTTCTTATGAAAAATTTGACATTTGGGCACGTCTGTTTCTAAGTTGATCAGTTGGTATATTTCGGTCCCTAGTTTAACACTGATTTAAGTGTAATGTTGGGTCAACAATTTGTGTTTATGTTATTACTGATAACACGTGACTTGTAGGTTTGATTTTAAATAATTCACTCCACTGCTTCAAACATGCTGTAGATATAAGCCTTTCATGTAAGCCATATGAATGAGTGTGGGGATACCTTTCTTAAAGTTCAGAGGGTGGCCCAATGTGGTGACATCATAGCCTGCACATGTATATAAGGGATATGTCTGTGACTTGACCTGAAGAACTTAACAGCTAAGGCTGGGTTCACATTTGCATTAGCAGTCAGGATTTTCCAGACCGGATCCGGAACGTATACTGTACAAACGGAACGCGGACCGGATCCGGACCGGATACGGACTCCGGACACTTTTCCAACTTGCTCTATTTTTCACGTACGTCGGAT
This sequence comes from Hyperolius riggenbachi, assembly GCF_040937935.1. Classification (NCBI taxonomy): domain Eukaryota; kingdom Metazoa; phylum Chordata; class Amphibia; order Anura; family Hyperoliidae; genus Hyperolius; species Hyperolius riggenbachi. The sequence goes on along the minus strand of NC_090650.1, from coordinate 114,398,349 downwards.
CCGGCCGCCGCACCCGGACCGGATCCTGACTGCACCATCCGCACAGCTGAACCAATGAGAAACGGAAAGGAGGCAACACACTGGCTATAAAAAATCTGGATGTTCTACCCACTTCCCATGCGTTTTCATTGGCCCAGCGTTTGAGGAGTGGAGCAGCAGTGACTTGTGGCTGGAGATATTTGGCAGCATGTCGGACGAAGAGGTGAGGCTCTACACACCTGAGGACCTGATTCTACAGGTGAAGCAGCTACCTGCCTGGTGCACCCACCATCTCCGGTGAGGAGCACGCCTTCTTCCCACATAGTATAGGTAAAAATCAAAAAAGAGACAATTCCCAGGTAAAATGAGTACAAAAACACTGGATCCATGGTCCAAACTGCAGTCTCTATTTCCAAGGATGGTCTCCACACGTCAGGCTGTCTCCAACAATGACCCCAGGGCTTCTGCAGACCTCCCAGACCCCAAGAATTTATATAGTCTGTATCTCTTTAAAAACGGATCCGGATATCAACCTGATCACCTACTGATGAAAACCGGATGCGCACGAAAACACAAGTGTGAACGGGGCCTAAGCCAAAAAGAGCAGTCTACAGTCTGACAGGAACACTGCTCTAGCAGATCCAGCCCTACATTCTGTACTTTGTTCTAAAAAAAATTGCAGTAATTCTGAGTGTCTGACTGTTGTTTTTCTAACATACATTAAAACCCCATTTGACAAGTAAAGTTACATTTTCACTTGAAGTTCAACCTTAAAGAGAAACTTCAACCTAGAATTGAACTTTATCCCAATCAGTAGCTGATACCCCCTTTTACATGAGAAATATAATGCTTTTCACAAATAGACCATCAGGGGGCGCGGTATGACTGATTTTGTGCTGAAACCTCTCCCACAAGAAGCTCTGAGTAGCGCGGTACTTTTGGCAGTTTGTTACAATGTAACAAGGCTCACAGACAGGAAATATAGCTGCTTACAGCTGTCTCTAACAGCCAAAACAGCTAGGAGCAGCTACATAACCTGCCCACAGTAAAAATGTCACCATGTAATAAATGTCACAATGTAAATCGGGGAGAGGAAATATTTTACAATGAGCAAACACTGACTAAATCATTTATACATAATTATGGTAAAAAATGAAGCACTTTTTTTACTACATTATTTTCACTGGAGTTCCTCTTTAAAGGCCCATACACACAGTATACAAATGTCTCTCATAACAGGGGACAGAGGAATGTTTCTGCAATAATTGCTCCATGAGTTTGCAGCGCGCGACAAAGACTGTCTGCCGACAAGCCCTAGCATGAGAGTTCAAACTGTCTGATCACTCACAACTTTTGTAGTGCAAACCGTCTCACGATTTAGAGTTGTTGTGTTGTGTTTACGAATGTCTTAAAGATGGACAGCTTGGAAGCAGATGATGATGATCACTTTACAAGTCCGTGGCAGACTGCTTCCATTGGGAGATCACTCAGTAGGTTGTCGCGTGTGTACAGTTGTTGCTGGTGCTAATTATCGATCAAAACTGCACTCGACAATCATCTGTCTTTAGTTCTTGCCTCACAGCTAAAGACATTTGTATGCCGTGTGTATGTCTCTTAAACACTTTATCCACCACTACAGTATATCTACGTCTTCTGTGACTTCATCTGAGCCACGAGTCAGTAGATATACGTCTTGTAGCAGAAGCAGTGCTGTGCTGGACTGGGCTTGCTCCTGTGCACATTTCTGGCACTATCTGACGCGGCACTAGTTGGTGAACGGGAATATATGTTTCCTGAGCTAATGAGATTGATTTTTACCATTAAAAATACTTTTATTTTCTTAGTTCATAGTGAAACATACACTCTGTACTATAGCATTATTTCAGAATCAAATATCTTCACCATAAATTGTGACAGGAACATAATCTAAGTTTTGTGATAAATGGTAAGAATAACCAAACAAAATTAGTGTTTTTTTTAATCTACATGTATTTTTAAACTGGAATTGGTAAAACTGAGAAATAATGTGTTTTTCTATATTTTCCCCCCATTGTTTTCCCATTAAAATTCATAGAAAACAAAATTGTTCGAGGGAAAAAATGGCATAGAATAAAAGCCTATTTTGTCTTGAAAAAAATATATATATTTCATTTCTGTGTCATAAATAGGAATAAAGTTATTTCTGATTAAATAAGGACATAGCTAAACTGTCAAAACTGCTCTGGTCCATAAGTGGAAAAAAAAGGTCTGGATGCGAAGTGGTTACGTTTATTCAGTAGCTTTGTGCTTATTGGGCAAGACATATTCAGATCATTCAAACATTTTTATCTACATCAATTGAATATGTTTTGTTCCTGTCGCCTGACAGGACGTATTGTTTTCATTAGAAAGGAATGAAGAATGAGTTAGTTTGTATCCCTTTAAGCATACTCAGTGTTTCTGTTCTTTGGAGTGGCTTGCCTTTTTACTGGGGTGTATTCCATTAGAAATAGCTATTCATGTTTGCTCATTTTGTTTCATTTGCGCCCTCCAGAAATCTGAGTGCTTTTAGCACAGTGCCAAATCCAAATCTATTATAGGGCCAAGCAAACTAAAGTGAATGAAGGAGCAGCATTGTAATGAAAGCTTTGAGCAAAGGGAAGCCTAGGAATGGCACTAGCAGCCGTTATTGTTCACCTAAAGCCTATCTAAAGTTAGAAACAAAACACGCTTGTACTTTCATCAGACATGGATGTTTACAATTTCTGATTTTTTTATTTTAAAAATGTAGCAGGCTTGGGCTTTCACTAGCTTACAGCAGTAAGGTACAGGCCTGGATTTACATCACAGGAGCCAGATGTTCTGGCACCCTAGACTTCAACCTTCACAAACCCCTGCCGCACCGCCGGTGTGCTGGCTGGCCCAGCTGTCCCCTTTCCCTTACTCCCCTGCACAGCATCAGTAGCCACAGGTGCCCCTTAGCAGTGGCGGACAAACCCAACAATGGGCCCCTGTGCAGAATAATCGAACGGGCCCCATGTGAGTGGATATAATCATAACAGATTATGGTTGGATCCAAATAATATCGATCACATAAAAGAACATGACTCTAGGTTACATTCTGCAGGCACTGTGTTAATATAGCACACATTTCATACTTGTGTATGACTGGGCCATAAGCAAATATCTCTGTTCCTCCTGGGTTTCAAATAGAACCTACAGAATAATTATTCCCTAACTAAGGTGCAGCTGCATGGGCTCTAGAGGGTGTGGGGCCCCTGTGCGGCTGCACGGGCTTATGTCAGGATACTGGACGGCGCTGCCGCCCGAGGTATCGATGCGGATCGCGTTCTCTCTGCACTTATCAGATTACGGCCCTACAGATAATTGGTCCACAGCTGATGTTTGTATACGGTGTGCCTCTGAGGAAGCGGCTTTTGGCCGTGAAACACGTGTCAGGCAGTCTTATGATGTGAATTAGAACTCTGAGATTGTAGCTGTACATCCTTTCCACAATCCCTGAAGTCGTTGTGATTGAAGACTAAATAGAGAAATAAAGCGATTCTGATTCTGATTCTGAGAACTGTTCATATAAAACCCCATTTTTTTTCTATGTGTTGGTACAGGCCCCAGGTAGCCGGGGTTTCCAGCCATCAGATGGTATTCCTGTTACTTCTTTGCTGCTTTGTGTTATTGTGGATACTAAGATGTTATTTTGGGTAAGGACTTATTTGCAAGTTCATTTAGTGAATTTATTGTATTGCTTTTTGTACCAAACCAATGTGGTTGCTAACTATGTAGTATTTTTTGTGGACTTTTTTCCTCAATTTAAACCTTTACGAGGCTGATTCTTTTTCCAGAGGTGGGTGTAAAGCACTGCATGAGAAGTAGTCATGCTTGATTGTGGAACAGTAAGGTATATTGCATGGGTACAGCATATGTTGTTTATTAAAATAATGGCTACAGATATGTAGCTTTGAGTCATGTACTTTTAAGTCATGCCCATTAGTTGCCCACACCCTCAGCATAGTGTGACTGTACCCACTGCAGTATTTTTCTCTCTTTAAAGAGAGTCTGAAGCGAGAATAAATCTCGCTTCAGACCTCATAGTTAGCCCCTGCTAAAACGCAGCTATCCCGCGGCTTAATGGGGGTCCCTTCACCCCCAAATCCCCTCCGTACATCGCGGAATCTCTTCCGCATTGGGGCAGGGCTAACCGCCGAAGCCCTGCCTCCCGCGCGTCTATCAGACGCGTACCTCCGCCGCTCCCCCGCCCCTCTCAGTCTTCCTTCACTGAGAGGGGCGGGGGAGAGGCGGCGATGCGCGTCTGATAGACGCGCTGAGAGGCAGGGCTGCAGCCGTTAGCCCTGCCTCCAGGAAGAGCAAAATTTACGAGGGGTTTGGGGGTGAAGGGACCCCCGTTTAGCCGCGGGATAGCGGCGTTTTAGCAGGGGCACACGTGCCCCTGCTAACTATGAGCTCTGAAGCGAGAATTATTCTCGCTTCAGTGTCTCTTTAATGTCACACAAGGTGTCACAGGCCTTCTAAGTTGCCAGCAACACTTGTGTTCCTGGCTGTCTTGCTGATCTTTTGACTTTACTAAGTCCAGCGTGGCACCTGATTCTAGTTCTGAGTTACTGGAACTGAAGGTTTTAAAGTCAGAGAAATTGTAAACAGTCAGTCAGTCAGTCCACAATAGTATGGGAGCACCAACTGTCTTTAGAATGTTTATAAGTTTACAAACTGATTTATTAAATGTTAACATTAAAGCTTTATTTTTAAAATAATTGTTTAGGGTTTAACAGGGTGCAGCCATGTTACTCAGTTTGCAAAACATGTTGGATTTTTAAAGAACAAAGCACAGCTGCAGTTCCTTGTCTATAGTAAGCTCTCCATAGCAGGTTAGTGGAACAGAACCAGAGGCATGGCTACTGGGGCAGGTAATTTGGGTGCTGTAATGGCAGCCAGTGTATAATTTGGGTGCCAGTGCTGGACTTTGATTTTGTGTGATTGGTGATATTTCCCTTGACGAATAGCAGCTGAAGGGTGGAGATTGCAGCGCAGATATTGGTGGGGGGTAGGTTAGTGTTAAATGTAGGTAGAGGGTGGGTTAGTGTGAGAAGAGGGTTAGGTAAAGTGATAGTAGATTATTGGTAAAATTACCAGTAGTCTACTATTGGCATTTGCCAGTGCCCAATGGTAGAATATTGGTAATTTTACCCATTTCCTACTAACAGCTTCACCTGCTGTCCTTTTTCAGTGTATGTGTTGCCAAGGGCCATGAAAAGCCCCAATTCCAACCCATTTATCTCCACTACAGGCCCCCTGATCAGGTGCTTTCTAGCCTAGTCTGATCTGAGAGCAGGCCATGAAGCAATGGTCTCAGTCCTGCCTGTCTTCTAAGGAGCTTCACCTGCTGGCTTTAAGGAATACTATCGATTGAAACAACTTTTTTTTAATACTCTATATTAGTGTACACATTACCACTAGTGCTAGGGGCAGTTTATTTATTCACCCAGGCCTCTCTCCCTCTATTCCTGATTAAAAACTCATTTCTCACACATATCACATATATATTTCACTGTGTCACTCACAGCATGCAGGAGACATGAGGAGAAATGGGCTGATCTGAGGTGGTAACAGGTAATTAAATGAGCTGTAATATTGCTGGAATATAACTAGCTATAACACTAGTCTGTGTTTACACTCAGACTGCTTGCCTGGCTGCCTGCCTGTGGTGATTCACTCCAGGCTGCATCCACTTTACAAGCTGCTGAGAGGAGCAGACCACTGTTTACAATTAGCATTATTAGTATCTTTATCAGTCAAGAGAAGCAAAGATAATAAACACACATTGCTAGAATCTTTAACCCCTTACAACCATATCAACAAGATTCTTTCAGCAAGGTGATAATTAAACTATAAACTGAGGAGTTGATAGCAACTCCCCTGTGCAGAGACAGGGTCTAGCCCTCTGGGAGCGGTCAGTATTAGATACATTTTGTATCTAAAACTATTATTAATTACTTTTAATTTTTTAAGTTATTGTTTTCTTAAACAGCTTCGACAGGAAATACCAATTACCGTCGACCACACAACACATTCCTACTTTTTATTTAATTCAGTTGGAGAGACTTCAGTTATGTTTTGTTCATTCAAGAGGGATAAAAATATTCCTGTCAGCCACAGCTAGCATTACAGTCGTCCAGGTTTGATCAGCAGAACTATAGAATCAAAACCTAATCACTCTGTTCCCAGAGAGTGTTCTTGTTAAAATAATCTTTCAGATGTTGGTTTATTTTGAGAGGCCTTTTAAATGAAACTTGAAGTGATAGAAGAGAAGTATGGAGGCTGCCATTACTATCCCCCTTTTAAACTTACAGTTATCTGGCTGTGATGCTGATCGCTTGGATTCAGTAGTTTCCAAGTAAAAACTATGCAGTTGGAGGAGCCAGAACACCTGGTCTGCTCTTTCTCACTCAGAGGTCCAGGAACCATCACAGCTCAACTAAACCCAACGCTAAGCAAGGTACATTCTCAAAGCATTCATGATGATTATTGTAAGTTGTTAGTATGACCTCTGATATTAAAGTTTTCAAATTCAAAACCCCTTTTTGTAGCTTGTAGCTGTGCACCTATCCTTACACGCTTAACTCTTAGACTGCCAGCTATTTTTTTTAAAAGCTACACGCCAGTGCCAGCTATGTTTGTATTATGTTTATTTAATGTTTTGCCCAAATCTACATGTACCAAAGTCTGCAATAACCAGTTGGGATGTCATTGAGGTGCAAATGCATTTGAGATGATTGAGAATTATGCTGATTATTATGATATAAAATTATGCAAATTATTATGAAAACCTATTATAAAATGGACTAATCAAATCTTGCAGTGAAAGTATTTGATTGGTTCATTTTCATGCTGCATATATTTGCAGTAGAATTTGCATAACCCTGCATCATCTTACAATTTTTTGCATATTTCAAGTAACGTGCTAAACACCATTTAAAGGACTTACGAGCTGATTGGTCAAAAAAGTTTAGTACCCGTGCCTATTTTGACTCCACGGAGGACGCCATCCGCGCCCTCCGTGTACTTCCGCCGAGTCCCCGCACTGTTATCGCCCCCCCCCCCCCTTCCCGTTGGCTCCCGACCCCACCACCCGGGTCAGGCTCTCTTTCCACCAGTAAGATGGCTGCCGCAGCTGCGCAGTCTGCATAGACACGACTGCGGCAACTTTTTTTGAACAATTCAGCTCGTAAGTCCTTTAAATGTCCGTGGCAAAGGAATATGGGGACACAAAACCGCCTATAGCTGGCTGCAGTAGACGGAAGTAGTTTTGTGCTAAAATGCCTTGAGACATCCGTGCAATATGGGTGTGAAAACACAGAATACCTGTAAATGTCTGCTACAGTCATAGGCTGTGTTCCCACTTAAACTGAGAACTGACATTTTTTTGTCCATTCTCCGCTCATCGCTAAACTGATCTGCGGGATCCGTTACGATAAGCGGGCCACACTTCTGTGCAGCCCCAGTAATCCCGGGCAGGCGAATGCGTTCACCATATAGTCTATGGTGGTAATGCATCTGCCCTGGGCTCCAACGGGACCACAGCGGACCATTGGAGATGGTGATCCAGAGAAAGTGGGAACACAGCCTAAGGCCTGTTTCACACCGCCAGTAACAGGCCTTCGGGGAATACCGCGTTACTACTATTCCCCATGTGGCATTGGGGCAAGCAGGAAGTGATGCGCGCTTGTGGTCACTTCCTGCTTTGGGGAATGCAAAAGTGCACTGAAACGCAATGCAAGTCGCAGCAGAAGCCACGCAGTAGCATAGTTCTTGACCAACGCTGGGGATGCAGTGAAAACGTCACTTCCGTTGTGTCATGCCATACTGTGGCAGTATGAAAAATACCGTACTGCATCGCCCCAGTGTGAAAGGGCCCTAAGGGTTAAGAACTCTATTATTAGTCTAATTCCCTTTTAGCAAATTAAAGTCTTTGTCTTCACTTGTGATTTATCACTCCTTCTCTGGCTTAACTCTTGATGTATTTTTCCTTGTCTAAGTCTCGTCTACTTTGCTTATGCCTGAACAGCCCCCGCGGCATCCCACTAGCGGCCGAGTGATTACATTAGATCCAATGCTGGTGGGGCGCAGCTGCAAGCAGTCTGTGTGTACACGGAAATACACAGCAGAAGGGAGAGGAGGGAGAGACACTCTAGCTCCTGCAACACTATTAGCCGGTCAGGATAGTAGCAAGAGCGGTTGTCTCTCGCTCCTAACACACACCTTACTGCCGCAGGTCACGCGCATCATAACGACATCAGGGGTGGCGAAGCATGAATATGGAATATTTTACTATGTTCCGCACTCAGCAGCATCACCTGTGAACATGAACTATTCCACTATCTGTTGCCATCAATGTCTTCAGGGGACGCAGTCTATAGGGTAGATAAAGCACTGCACATCAATAATATATGTTCTGTTCATGCTTAAAGCTGTTACCACATTCATTCATCCTGTTGACAAAAACGTCATTACTTTGATAGTGTTTCTTTAAGTGGGAAGGATCCCTTTGACTTACATTGGTTTTAAGTTCAAATGTGAATTCACATGTGAGAAAAGGCATGCAATTTTGGTAAGTGTGAACCTGAACCCTGCCAAAATATCACTGTGGCATTTATGCTGCTTGCACAGTTCTGTTTCAGGCTCCCAGACTTTTATCACTTCTAGTGGTTTCTTCCTCTGATGCTGAATATCCTTCCCATATGGCAATGGTGAGGCAGGACAAATAGAAGGCGAGAACTTCGTAGTGCCAGTGTCACAAACGCAGTGGTCTCCCCCCTTCTGCAACTGCTGCTTATCCAGACCTCATACTAGGGGACTTTCCACAAGTCCAGACTGGAGCACACAGTAACCTTTACAGCTCAGCCAAATACAGTCACTGGAGTACAATGCGTAATGTTTTGCCTTTTAAAGTGACATTGTGCTGCAAATGTTGTGCATAGCTGTGTTTGGAAACGGGTCTATTTCAGGAATGCCAAAAGAACTTGGCTTGGTGTTTTGTGTGGTTAGCCTTTTACTAAAAGGAGTACCACAACTAAAATAATTACAACTAGTTGCATTTATGTACATTTATGTAATAATTACAATTCAGGAGCTCCGCCCCTCATTTCCTCTCTCCATGTGGACAAACCGAAGTCCATTGATTATTTGCTGTGTAGGCTTCAGGCACTTTCACACCGGCTGTGCTGTTTTGTTTTTGAAAAGGCTTGCGATTTTCCAATCGCAAGTACATTAAAGTTACAAATGGAATTGTGGGAATGCATTCATAATTAATATGTTTCCTATTTATTTTCTAAAAAAAAGGCAATCATAGTTCTGCTGCATTTTTCCTGCACACCAATGAGGCCATCATAGTGAAAAATGCAAAATGCCAAACACGTTTGCATTTGCAATTGTGTTTGCAATTTTTGTTGTGAAAGAGCCCTTCCTCTTTTCTCCTGCCTGACCTGTAGCCTCCTCTCTGTAGCTTCTTTGTGCACTTAGTCGCAGGTACTGTATGTTCAGCTTGACTCACTCTCATCTTGGCAATTTTATGGGTACTTATGCAACTGGCAAACTGTGCGTTGCCTAGGTAATGTGATTTGCTCTATGTGTGCAACAGACATGTAAATACCAGTAAAATTGCCTGGTTTAAATTGTTCTGGCAGTAATTGTAATGACGTTTAGGGACTATGCCCCTCTTGTCTAAGCAGCTCTCTTTGCTACTCTTCACCAGTGTCTGATAAATACTTCTGTATCTTTAGCCATATAATACAAGTCAGTGAATAGAACTGTGACAGTGGGAAGGAGAGGAGAACTGGAGGCAGCATAGTTCAGCTGCAGGTTCATTTAAGCTATTACTGCTCACAAAATGAGTTTGTTATTTTGTTGTTGTTTTTTTTTCTTGTCTCAGATGTACTCTGTTTAGTTTAATTGAAATTTAGAAAAGAAAGGAAGACCTAATTAGAAAGCTGTTTGTTCCCTTTAGTATATTGCAATAATTAGAACAGGTAGTAAGGCTGCATATTATGCAGCTTTACCACCTCAGCATTGCTCACAGGACATTCCTGAGTGTCAGCCGCTCAAATCAAAGCAAAGATAGCTGTATTGGCATGATCAAAATTCATACAGGCATTGCCAAAGCCGGGGGAAATGGGGAACATCGAAGGGTTGGGGTAGGGGTACAGTGGGTTAGCAGTTCATGGACATTTTTTAGGTTTACAGTTATGCTCCTCTCAGTCTGTGGCATGCTATGTGCAGGGATTGTCACTGTGGATTTCTCTTCTCCTAGCAGAATGTAGAGTTTTCTCTCATCCTCTAATGTGTGAAAGTCTGGAAATAGTTCCATTTCTTACAGATGGTTTCCCTGGTTTCAGTATATTTGGAGCAGTGCAGCAGGAAGTGATTTTTGCCCTCGAGGGTCTCCTCACAGTGTTGGCATAGTCTGGGTTTTATGTCTGTCTGCGTCTCCCAGACTCGATTTCGAGTCTCTCAGAAGTCAGAATAAAATTCAGCTTCAGATGTGACTGCAAGCCCATCCCCACTGTGCGTCACCACTGCCCGGCCCCCTGATTGATGCCTGCATGTAGCTGCCAGAATATGAGGCGGCCAATGGGTGGGAGGAAATTCCAGCGGAACTCTGGCATGGCGTGCTGCTAGGATGGTGTATGCAGCCTTACCGCCTTCTTATATGACAGCCATTAAAAACACAGAATCACTTTAAATACTGCTTCTAAGTAGTGTAGTTGAGTGAGTGTATACAGCACTTTCTGTGGTTTAGAATGCCTTGCTAAATTAAGTATATCAATAGGACTGTTTCTTTAAAGCAGAAAGGGGGGGAAAAAAACGCTGTATAAAAGTAAAGTAATTACAGCGTGAGTATTGGATGCAGCGAGTTGTGATCGTTGCTGGATTTAAGGCAGAGAGAACAGGGCAGAGCTTGGATAAAGACTGTCTTATACTACTGGGCTGATACAGAGCTCCAAGGATGGGTGCCAAATGTGCAAAAGAGCGCTGACAGAGCACAAGACAGGTACGTGTGAGCAAAAATCCCCATCTGCAGCCCTTCATGTGTGCCTTTACTACTTCTGTAAGCTTACTGCAGAAACAGCCGCATGGGAGTGTCGCCTAACTTTTATGTCATATGTGTCAGTGTTACCATATGTGTGTTACGTTGTTATGTAACTCAACTGCATCTAGCCAGCTGAGAGTTTGCAGGATGGCGTAGTAGGGGAAGGAGAAGGAAGGAGAATGGCAGGAGAGGACATGCATTGGCAGCAGCCAGCCTCAGTGACCTCAGCTGTGTACTGAGAGAGAGACATGAAGGAAGGATAGACTGTAGAAATCAGGAAAGTGTCGGATTATGGCGTACAATGCTCTGGTGATCCTTAAGGCAATGTGTTGGATGTGTTAAGTGAATAGCTAGGATGTGCTGCCTACACAGATCATGGAAAGATAATTGTGGGGAATAAGTCAACATTAAAGCCATTATTGTACTGAACTGCGTGGGAATGAAATGAAATCTCTAATATGATATGTCTGAGGATGATAACATCTAATTTGAGCACTGAAAAGTAGATAATAACTGTGAACAAAAACATAATGTTAAAGTGGAACTGTAAGAGAATTTTTTTTTTTACAAAAGAGAGGAAAAGAGAGTGTGTTATGAGGAAAAGAAGAAGAGATAAGCAAAATAGACCAAAAATAAACCTCTTACCCTGCCAGTGTGGTATAGAAAAAGTGTCCCACGCAGCATCGGAGGAATCATGTTTACTACTGGAACACAGAGAGGGTTCATTTTTAATCCCTTAGTTGAAGACACACCCTTTTTTTCCTTATATAGATACCCAAGTTTATCTATAGTGGGTCCTGTTTAGGGCTCTGTTTCACATTGAAAATAGCTGAAAAATCCCTGCTATAGTGATGCAATTCTCATTCAGGGAGCGATGCTTGTTCCCTGAACAAGAATTGCAAGTGCAACTGCGGCAACATTTTGCCACAGTTTTCAGTGTGAAACAGACTGCTTTTCACGTTTTGTTTTATTTTTTGCTATTTCTGCTATTTCTCTGCTCTCCACTAGGCTGCTATGTCAGGGCTGTGTCTGATCCTGTGCTGCTACTATTTTTCTGCTCTTCACTACGTTGCTATGCCGATGCTGTGCCTGATCCTCCTATGTCTACAGTATTATATTATACTACTGATATTAAAGGCTCGATATCTCAGCACTCATAGCTCCTGCACACTCCACATTTTAAGAATAAGGAGGGGATCCCCCCAAACTACCTCTGCACCAAATTGCCCCCCAGACCCACTGGTTCCTGGGATAGGATATATCGATGCTATCTAGTGTGTAGGAGCCCTAAGTGCTGAGATATCCAGCCTTTAAAGGACTTCCGAGGTGAACATCTATTTTTACTCACCCGGGGCTTCTTCCAGTCCCTAGCTGCCATCTCAGTCCCTCGCCGCAGCCCCGTTCCTCCTCGGTGTCCCAGCTGGCCACCCGTAATTGTAACCCGCCAGTGGGGTCGGCTCTTCTGTGCCTGCACAGTAGTCCACGTCATCTGGCGTGTACTGGGCCAGATGACGTGGATGCACAGGCACAAATGCCTACGCACGCGCAGAAGAGCTGACCCCGCAGGAGGGTCATGATGATTACGGGTGGCCAGGGAGGACACCGAGGAGGACTGGGCCTATGGTGAGGGACTGAGATGGCTGCGAGGGGCTTGAAGAAGCCTCAGGTGAGTAAAATTAGATTGGGGCTTTCCCAGTGTTTTTTTTTTTTATAAATATTTTTGCTATTTTTTTTTTTTATAAATTTACCTATTTTTTTCTTCCTCTAACTCTCCCCCTCCCCCTGTCAGCCAATGACGGCTTCAACCTATGAGAGCCGATCACTCTCCTGTGTCCCATGGGGACATGGGGACAGCTGCTGTAGACTGCAGCGCTGTACAATGTTTAGAACAGTCTCCGAGTGAAGATCGCCGCTGGGAGACTACACATTATTTGTGTATTGTAATAATTGTTCATTCAAAGATATAATAAGACCCCCCTTGTTTTCTTTTACTTCTGCCCACATTACCACTCCACATTTAAAAAAATAATTCTGGTGCTCCGTTCACTTTAAGGATCTGAAAGGATAAATAGGTTTACTTTCATTTTCTCCTGGTAGCATTATCATTTGCTGAACTGCATGGCACAAAGCCACAATACTGAGCTCCCCAGGCTGCGATGATCACTCTTTGGTCCTTGAGCGCAAGAAAAAAGCCTTCTTTTATAGCAGACATCTTTGCTGTTCAAGCTGCAAAGTTAGAAGGCTCTGCAGTCTGAAAATAGCAGTGTGCCACTTACAGATTGAACTTTGCTATTGCATTATTATGTAGATTTGTATATTCTAGTATTAGCTGAATATGACCAGGGTAAATTGTGAATTTTATACAGATGTCATTAAGGAGTCAATAAGGAGTTGTGAGACAGATTTTAGTTGTTTGTTATACCTGCTTTAATTAAGTAGCTGCCAGTCATTTTATTGGCAGCTTCTAGCTTTGAATGTCTCAATTTCTTCAACTTGGTGGACAAGTGGATATTCGCATGCTAGTAAAACATTTTGCTTAACACAAGTCTTAATTAATATGCAAAGGCAGGAAAAAGGGAATGCACTGCTGATGTTACTGGCAAGATGGCTGCACCCATTTCAGTAAAACGGACAGAAAAAAAATCACCTCTGGGAAAGAAGTAATAGTTGAAACATACTGTACTGAAAACAACTTCATGTTTTCACTTTCGTTTTGTCAGTTAGCACACGGCATCTCCTGTTCATTGACACCGGCACTTAGATCGGGGAAAGGGAACTGTGTTCTCATTTTCAGGTCTCTCTACTGATGGGCGGCAGCGAGAACGCGAGCAGGAGCGCATGAATCGGCAACATGGCGAGATACATCTGTCCATGCCCCCAGAGCCAATAATAGATACCAGCGGGGCATAGATATGCTGCCTCTGCTGCAGTAAAGTTTCTCTTCAAGTCCGGGCAAAGAAACGCAGCATAAGCATCAGATTTAAATCTAACCGCTTATCTTCTTTTATACACTGGAAATGTCCTTATCTTTGTTCTTCTTTCGTCTGTAGCACTTTTATTAGCAAACTGAAAAAAAACACCTTAGGGCTTGTGTAGAGGAATCCTTGGCTTCAGGTTTAGTTCAGGTTTACATCAGCTCTTAGACAATGCTATACATGTGAATGGGAAACTGGGATCAGCTCAAGGTCAGCCTTATTTCAACTAAACTTGAACTTTATCTTTAAATGAACACAAGGGTCCATACACCCCACCTTTCAATGTAAAAAACACTTTTGTGAACAAATGTAAAATTTAAAATACATGTGTACACATACTGTACTTATAAGATGTACATTTCTCCCAAATTAAAATTCACTTATTAAATTACTTGTTCCTGTCCTTTACTATAGGCAGTAACAATATGACAGATCTGGCAGGTTTTGGACTAGTCCATCTCATCATAGGAGATTCCCAGTATCTTCTTTTTTTTTTTTACAAAAACACTACTTGGAAAGGATCTATATAAAGATGATGACCAGCCTCCCTACTCATTTGCTTGTGCAAATGGCAGTTGGACTGAACCACTGCTGCTCTAACCTGAATTCATCTTATCCGCACAATATAAAAACATTCTTCAAAAATTACATTAAATCACAAATTGATACCTGCCCTTTTTGATTTCAGTTTTTCTTTTTTTTTCTTTCTGTTTGTTTTTGTTTTACTTTAATTTTGCTCCTTTCTGTTAAAGATGGCACTAGCCCTGGGATAGCTCCGGGGCTGGCGCTCCATGCATGAAGTTCCAAGCACTCATGTATTTTCTCCTTATGCCGGGCATGAGTAATTCACTGTATGTGTGGTTTGTGGGCTCTTGTATTATTATTATTATTAATTTAGAAAGCGCCAACATATTCCGTGGCGCTGTACAAAGTAAGAAACAAACATGGGGTACATAAAACAGACAATGGTGTACACTAATATACAAGATACATAATTAGTGACAAAATACAAAAAATGATACAGCATACAGAATACAAAATACAGAAGTGGTAATGACAGTGATAAAAGTAACATGATGAATAAAATGTATAATGATTTCCAAGACACAAAAGGGGGAGAGAGCCCTGCCCTTGCGAGCTTACAATCTAAATACAATTACAATTACAATTTAATACAAATGTCCTCATAGAGTAAGGTATACAGTACTGGAGGGGAAAAAACAGACAACGGGAGCCCAAATGGTGCAGTATGTCACAAGTATTGAATATTCAAAGGTGCTTCTATAAAAAGGTACTCACAAAGGTGGGTTGCACAAGGGGCAACCGACCGCTTCAGGCAAGTGGAGTATCTTAAACCTGACTCCACTCAGGTATACCAGCAGTCCTGGATTCGGTTGCTCTCCTATCAAAAAACCTGCACACCTTACCATAGGTGGTGGAATTCCACCTTGGATCAGGTGCGCAAAGCTCCCCTCCTTGAAGAGCGGGGGGTGTTTAGCACAGTAGAAGGTAAAGAGGCGCCCAAGGTATATAAAACACTCTAAAATCAATAAAATAAAAAAGATGAGGTGGCTTACCTCACAGATGACAAACTCAATTTAGGTAAGGAAGTTTAATTGAAATTAAGCACAGGCAATGCATTTTGTGGGACCATGCCCACTTTCTCAGGCCAAATGAAAGTGCAGTTGCAGTCTATTTGCCATATTCGGGGTGCCGCATTTGAGGCGCCCCAAATACGGCAAATAGACTGCAACTGCACTTTTATCTAAAGTGAGTTTGTCGTCTGAGGTAAGCCACCTCATCTTTTTTTATTTTATTGATTTTAGTGTTTTATATACCTTGGGCGCCTCCTCACCTTCTACTGTGTCATATAGTAAGGGCTCGTTCACACTAAAGTCGCTTTTTCATTTTTTCAAGCGCTGGCGATTTTTCAAAATCGACTTGAAAGCGTTTACACCATGCTTTCCTATGTGCTAGTTCAGATTGGAGCGTTCTGTTCGCTTTCCCATCTGAAAAGTGATGTATGGACCATTTTGGGGTGATTTTGCGATAATGGGAGGTATAGGATAAGCGCAAATCGCTAGAAAAAGCGCTTTTGCCATTGATTTAGTGGGGGGTTTTTTCCATGTCAATTTAAATGTGAAGTGTTTCTGGAATTTTTAGGTCCTTTTCCCTTTAAAAATAAGGCCTAGGACACTCAGAAATTGCAAAACGCCCAAAAAAGCGCTTATAAAAATGCTTACCAAAAATGCCCAATGCACAGAAATCTAAAAAAAAACCATCAAAAAATGCTGAACGCTAACGCGATCAGAAAGCAATGTGAACAAGGTCTAAGAGTGTTTCACGTGTGTCAAGTTGGGATGTGCAAGGCTGCATGTGTCCCCATACACCTTTGCCATGGATGTCTAATAGGGATTAGTATAAAGTTTTGCCTCAGTGCCAACTTTACTTGAAATACACAAATAATTTTAAGTTGATGCAGCATTATGCAAATACTACTGCAAATCTATGCAGCTTGTAAATGGACCTATCAAATGCTTTCACTGAAAGATTTCTTTAGTCCATTTGACAATAGATTTTCATAATAATTAGCATAATTTAGCATCATAATAATTCTCAATCATTTGATGTATTTGCACCTAAGTAACATCCCTACTGACTAATGTGGACTTTGGCACATGTAGATTTGGGCAAGACATTTAATAGATACAATACAAACATAGCTGGCTCAGGTGTGTATGTAAAGTAAGCTGTCATTCAGTATAAAGGTGCCCATTAACGGTACAATTTTTCACATAAATGCAATGTTTCGATGCGATTTGAATGATCGTAAGTAATCTGAAGGTAATTATCGAAAGTTTACATTTACTGAATGATTTTTTCTTCAAATGCGATAATATATTCCAACTTCCGGATGGATTTTATCCTATAAAGCAATCGACCAAAGAATCATTCACTATCGATTGCCTTCATAAACGGCAAATTTTCTATACAAATATGTAAAAGTCGGATTGAAAGATCGCATTTGGTGAAAAAATTGTACCGTTAATGGGCACCTTTAGGTCCTTTTACATTTAATCAATTGCTCTCAGTGAAAGAGAAACCGTAACCAAGAATTGAACTTCATCCCAATCAGCAGTTGATACCCCCTTTCCTGTGAGAAATCTTTTCTTTTTCACAAACGGATCATCAGGGGGCTCTGTATGGCTGATATTGTGGTGAAACCCCTCCCACAGTGTGATGTCAGGACCATGGTTCTGACATCACACTGTGGGAGCCTTGTTGCATTGTGGGAAATAACAGCTGTTTACAGCTGTTTCCAACTGCCAAAAAGCAAGCATCATCTCCTTCCACTGACATAAATGTCAGAATGGAAATCAGGAAGAGGAAAGATTTTACAATGGGCAAACACTGACTAAAGCTGGGTGCGTACTTGACAGTGCGTGAAAGGTCACGTCTTCTGTCAGGTACGTTTTTGCATTTGTTGTGCGTTTTGCATTTTTTCTGCATATGCGTTTTTCTTGTTTTTAGCGTGCTTTTTAATGCGTTTGCGGTTGGCATATATGCAAAATGCATATGCATTTTGTCGGCGTTTCTTATGCATTTTTCTATTGTGTTTTATGCAAATAACTAGGAAGACAACAATTTTTTTTAAACACATATAAAACGCATACAAAACGCTTTACATTGCGTAACGGTTGACTTTCATTATGTGCGTTTTTGATGCATTTTTGAAAAATATGCAACAAAATCATTTTTTTAAAACGCAAGTTATGAAACGCATACAAAATGCATATGCATTTTTTTAATGCATTTTTTGAAGCGGCCCATAGACTACCATTGCAGGTAAAAGCGCTGCGTTTTCTGCAACGCTAGCATTTCTGCTAAGTGTGTTCCCAGCCTGAATCATTTATACATAATTATTGTAAAAATGAAGCACTTTTTTATTACATTATTTTCACTGGAGTTCCTCTTTAAAACTGAAAGACAACTGATTTTCAGAGTAATGTCCATGTTTTCCTATGGCTCACTTCCCACTATACGCATTTTAACTGAATGCTTTTTTCCAATGCACTGCTATGGAGGGAAAAAATGCGTACTAACGCATACCAACGCATTAAGTGTAAAAGGGCCCTAAGGGTTAAACTAACGAATACAAATCAAAGCGTTATTTGTTAAGGACTCAGTACAATGTGTAAATATATTCTCTGAAGTAAAGTTAAAATTGCCTCCAAACTGTAATGTGTTGGCTCTCGTAATAAGTTCCTCATTACAATTCCAAGGCTGCTTGACAACTGCTTTCTTTCTGTCATTAGCAGTTCAATATGGGTACTATTTACAGGCTATTGTTCTAAAGCTGAACTAAAGAGATTTTTATTAAATCCAGTAAGACTGTAGGAATAAAGACAAAGAGGCTATATACAAATATAACATTTTAACTAGCCTATAACCCTGAGGTTGATTTATTTGAATATCTTTTAACAAGACAAGACAAATAACATTTATATCACGCTTTCCTTCTGGCGGACTCAAAGCGCCAATAGACGCTTAGTCTGATCTGTGTGTTCGTTGGGTTCTGCAGTTTCATAAGGACACATGTCTATTAAAAAAAAAAAAAAGGTATGCACTGTATACAATTACTGATACTCTTTATGTAGGAAACAGGTTGGACAGGAGGAGAGAACAGAACTGGAGAGGGGGGGGAAGAACACAATCAGGATAGTAGAACAGTTGAAGGGTAGAGCGAAAACATGCTCTGTGCCTCTTCCTCTTGTGTTTCTGAAGGTGTAATAGGTAATGTTCCTCTGGTTCCTGTTGTTTCCCTGGAGGCATGGCAGTAAATGTGACTGGTGACATGGTTATTAATGTCCCTAAAGGTGTAATGATTAATGTTCCTGGTGGTACACTGTAATGTGGTGTAGTGGCCAAAGTCTCTGTTATTGTGACAGCTATTGTCCTTGCGCATGTCCCTAGTGCTATAGTGGCTATTGTCTCTAATAGCATATGAATTATTTTCTTCCAACTCAGTTTGACACTTACTAGAAAAAAGAAAAAATGACCCACTCCTAACTAACCTTACTTACAGTTAAAGTTTGCATTGGTCTTTAAAAAAATTAAAGAGCATTGGCTATATTATAGGCAAGGGAAATTCAGAGCAGTTAATTTGGATGCACAGCTTGATCACTAATTTAGGCAGTGGTTAGTGTTAGGCATAGGTATGGGGGAGCTTTGTGTTAGGCCTAGTTAGGAGGTGGGCTAGTGTTATTGTGTTTGAAAGTAAGTATTATGTGTAATTAGGGGGGGCTAGTGTTAAGTGCAGGTGGGAAGGTGGGTTAGGGAGAGATATATGTAAGAGAGGCTGGTAGAAGAATATTCCATCGGCAAGAGCTGGCGCCCAATTTAGCAGGTCCTCTTTTTTTAAATGTACCGGTATGCTGGAAAATTATTCTGCCATTCCCACAAGAGGGAGCACCTTATTTTTTTGGTCTGTTATTATTATAATGATGTGCTGGGTGTTTTTGAGCGGCATGAGTTGGAGTAATCAAAACTTTGGGCATGCGGTGAATTTTTTTTTTTTAAGTTAAATTCTAAAAGAAAACATCATTTCTATCAAATATGTATAGAAATAATGTTTTCTTTTGGAATGTAACTTAAATAATAATGATAATACAATAAAAGACTCCTTTGGTGACAGGAGGTAGTGTCTTTATTCTTATTCACCTTTATTCCTGTTAATGAATAATCCTGTATTTCCCCCTGGGGCTTTAGACACATCAAACAATGGGCTGCAAGCAAGAGGTTTATGTGTTAGATGAAAACAAAATATCTATTCTAAGCTAATTCATTGTAGAGAGATAGGACAAGACATGCAGTATACTGAAAGCCAACCTATTTCAAGCTTTTGTTTACTTATTGAAACTCGTATCCACTTCCCAACCACAGGTGTTTCCACTTAAAAACGACAGCAATTTTCATATCATGCTCCTCCCATTCATTTGCCAATAACTTTATTGCTACTTATCACACTGAAATGATCTATATATTATTTTTTGTGGACAAACTAGGCTTTATTTAGGCAGTACTTTTTGCTAATAATTATTTTATTTTATATGCATTTTTTCAGGGAAGAAGAAGAAAAAAAAATTACATAGTTTCTGTTTTCAGCCATTATAGTTTAAAAATATAATCTTATATTGTAGCTAAAACCTACACATTTTAATTGCCTATTTATCCTGGTTATTACATCATTTAAATTATGTCCTTAGTACAGTGTATGGTGATAATATTTTATTTGTAAATAATTATTTGTAAATAAAGGTATATTTTTTACAATAAGTGTTCAGTAATTACAAACCTTTATTTACAAAAATAAGAGTAATATCCCCTTATAACATACATATTAAAGCGGTATAAAAACCTGACATAATATTGAATAAAAACATGTTTTCCTACTTTTTATATGCCATACGGGTATCATATTTGCTTTTGTGCATAAGTATTATTATTCATTTAGAAATTACTTCTAATAGAAATTCATTTAGAAAGTTTCCAAAGTACACTTTTTTTCCTTTAAGAGCTGACTTTGCATTTTATTCATAACTGCTTTTTTCATTTTGAAATATAAGCAGAAATACTTTCTGACTGTCTGTCTTTGTTTAGGAGACTGCAGTGTCAGAGAAGTGTTTGTTTACATTTCTCACTTGATACAATTAAACACAAGATAACATTATCTCTAGTTCGGATTCGTCCAGCTTTCCTAGCATTGAGCTTTTCTGTCCTGTGTTTAACCCTTTGAATGCTGTTCTAGTAAAAAAAATGCTGGTAGTATATAATATGCTGTAAATAATGTTTTAGAGCAAAGAAGAATTGCTGGGTTTCATTCCGCTTTAAAAAAAAGTCACTAAAGTAACTGTTTTTTTTATTTTTTATTGATGTAAATTATATTTTTACAAGTGTTTTATTTTGGTAACTACAGGGTAGGGGTGAAAGGATTTTTTAAAAAACATATATTTATTTTTATATGTAATAGTGTATGTGAGTGTATTTTTACTTTTTGGCCACAAGATGTCACCACACTTAATTCTTGTGTACTGTGAACAGTACACAGGAACTCTTATGTGTATCTGTTTACTTTCACTTTTGTGAATGAATGCTGATGTCTTGCTAATGCCGGCTTTCTTTCATCACAGGCACTATGATCGGCTTTGGGAACAATGATTTCCCATTCACTGATCACACAATGGCGAGATTGTAATGAACGTGAATGGGAGCACGTCTGGGATCGCGAACCATGGCAGTAATTTAAAAAATATGCATATCGACGCCTTTGATCTGCAAGTGACGTTTACATGGGCGTAGATATGCATAGCTGAGATCCAGAAGTAGTTAAAGTGTAAAGTTCTTAGCACAATTGTGTTCAAGAAATGAGAGAGATTAACTTCCTGAATCATCATTATCCAAGGTTTATAAAAGTATAATGAGAAGAGTAGAGTATCAGAACAGCAGCAACAATGTAATAGAGGTTCAAATTCCTGCCCATTTTACAAATAATGTTTTATTTTATTATTATTTTGTTTTAATTGTTTACCTTTTATTATTATTATTATTATTATTATTATTATTATTATTATTATGTAATTGCTATCTGTGTCCTGGTCAGAGAAAATGACCACAACTCTTGTAGAGATGACATATTGCTGTGACAGAAAGCAAGAATAATTCTCTGAAAAGGAGACAGATGTAAACTAGGAGATTGTAGAGAGCACCACCAATATAATATAACTATAACACAAATATATGCAATTGCAAAATGTGCCTCTGGAAACAATGCAATGGCTAATCAACTAAGAAAAAAAATATCCAGAGGAAATTGCACCAAGTTGAAGACTTTAGAAGACTTTATTAGGCAAAATTGATAGACAAAAAAAATGAAAACAGGAAGGGCAGGGCAACTGGCTGGAAAACAGTATGGCGGAAGGTGCAAATAGTAGATGGGCCACAAGATAGAGTGGAAGTCTTAATAAACATTTTTTTAAGAAGAACATCAGCTGCCAAAGAGGCTTGACCCACCAAAGAAAGTCTTATCTTCATCAGCACGCTCTTGATGTTGGGATTTTTGCATTGTGGGTTGTCCTTCTACAATCCCCTCACCCAGAAACAATCTTCCATATGAGCTAAAAAAAGGATAAGGTACATAGGGACCACACATAGACGTACACACATCCATTAAACCAGGACCATCAATAGACACACACCCACCGCACATCTACACCCCTGCACAAACATGCATGTATCCGCACATATTCACACTCACACTGACCGACCCTCACGGGGTAGCTTTTCATCATAGAGCTAGTTGTTCTTCCGATCAAAGTTATTTTTAATAAATATAAATGTTGCTTAAAGAGGAGCTGTTAGGTATAGGGTCTCAGAGAAAAAAAACCCACATATATCAGTAGCTAAATATTGGCTGTATTTACATTACATATGCATTTTACTGTCCACGTTTGGATTTCCCAGAATTTTTATATAGTATTTGCAGAGAATGATGCTCCTGACAGCTCATGGCAGGTTCCATGTTTGTCTGTCTCCTATGAAGCCAATTGTGATGTCATATCCTCCCTGCTTCCTGATGTTTCGACTCACAAAAAAGGTACTAATGGTTCATGATCCGGACAACACTACTGTGCAGTAAATATTAATTAGCCATGTGGCTAGGAACAATAGCGGACTCATGCAGTATACTTTATCAGAACATGTGCCCTGTGATTTTTCAGTGCTGTGAGTTAGGCTGCTGTTACAAGCTGCTGTAACATGAGCCTGTAACTTCCTACTGTGAAAGCAGCCTTAGGGCGTGATAGGGAAATGAAGGGGAGGACCCAAGGTAGTGAAGTGGGGAGAAGAAGCAGCCCCAGAATGCTTTGCAGTATCTGTTATGCGTCCTGCCGGCCTCCTTAGGAGCTTGGGAATAACGAGCCTTGCTGTTCAGCACACATCAAAGTAAGAGAGATTTTTAACTTCAGTATTGCCTTTTTGGCTTCCTTCTAAACTGTTTAACACAGGAGAATAGAGGTTTAAATTAGCTTTTGCAGCCTGACAGTTACTCTTTAAGGTAATAGGAAACTATTCAGTGAGTAAACCAGAGGAAAAAAGTAGATAAATAAATAAATCCCTAGAAGTAGGGATAGAAAGGAGAGAATAGAGAGAAGATGGAGCTCGATCTTCACCTCTTAATAATATTTACCCACTGGTTATAGAGAGATGGAAACATTTTTTTTTATTGGAATGTCTTGCAATATCGCGTTTTCATTTTCCATAAAATGGTTCATATTTTTATATCATTCTTGGAATGCAGTTGTTTTTTTGCTAAGCCAATATGTCATGATTGTTTTCCTTGCCACTTAAGTTCCCATAATTACTAATTCTTCATCTTTAGATAATAAACGATTTCTAATTACACCAGGAACAGAAAACATGGTATGTCTATGGGATGAAAGTGTAATTAGGAATTGTTTATTATGTCTTCCTCTCTATCTTGTGGCCCATTTACTGTTAACCCCTTCTGCCATACTGGTTACCCGCCAACTGCCCTTCCCTCCCCCTTTCACTGTTTTCAATGTTTTCGTCTTATGCAATTACGTTTCATAAAGGCTTTCAATATTTTTGCAACTTGGTGCGATTTCCTCTGGTTCTTTTTCTCTTTGTTCTTTAGCCATTGAGAAGGAGACTGACAACAATAAAAACATTTAAAAACATGTCCCTTCTCCACAAATGTGAAGTAAAAAGTTTGTCTGGAGCCGGTCCTTCAATGAAATAATTACAAGCATTGCTTCAGAGCGCGATAAATACCAGTAATATAAAAAATTGCCAAGTTTAGTGTGCAAAGATATTCATTGAAATTACAGTAATTAAAGCTGCTAGGAAGCGCTGCAATGTGTGCCGGCTTCATGTTACATCTCGGTGACGGTCCAACAACCATTTTAGTCCTTTAACCACTTCCCGACCGCCTAACGCACAGCGGCGGCCGGGAAGTGGAGCCCTTAAGGACCGGCTCACCCACAGAGGCGGCGGTCCATTTAAGGGCATGGGCGGAGCGATCGCGTCATCCGTGACGCGATCCTCCGCCGGCGCCTGTCACCGCTCGCTCGCCGCAACATCCCGCCGGCTATACGGAAGCGCCGGCGGGATGTTAACCCCGCGATCGCCGCATACAAAGTGTATAATACACTTTGTAATGTTTACAAAGTGTATTATACAGGCTGCCTCCTGCCCTGGTGGTCCCAGTGTCCGAGGGACCACCAGGGCAGGCTGCAGCCACCCTAGTCTGCACCCAAGCACACTGATTTCTCCCCCCCCTGCCCCAGATCGCCCACAGCACCCATCAGACCCCCCCCCCTGCCCACCCCCCAGACCCCTGTTTGCACCCAATCACCCCCCTAATCACCCATCAATCACTCCCTGTCACTATCTGTCAACGCTATTTTTTTTTTATCCCCCCCCCCTGCTCCCTGCCCCCTCCTGATCACCCCCCACCCCTCAGATTCTCCCCAGACCCCCCCCCCAGACCACCCCCCCCTGTTTACTGTATGCATCTATCCCCCTGATCACCTGTCAATCACCTGTCAATCACCCGTCAATCACCCATCAATCACCCGTCAATCACCCCCTGTCACTGCCACCCATCAATCAGCCCCTAACCTGCCCCTTGCGGGCAATCTGATCACCCCCCCACACCAATAGATCGCCCACAGATCCGACATCAGATCACCTCCCAAATCCATTGTTTACATCTATTCTCTCCTCTAAACACCCACTAATTACCCATCAATCACCCCCTATCACCACTTGTCACTTTTACTTATCAGATCAGACCCTAATCTGCCCCTTGCGGGCACCCAATCACCCGCCCACACGCTCAGATTGCCCTCTGACCCCCCCTTATCAATTCACCAGTGCATTAATTACATCTGTTCTTCCCTGTAATAACCCACTGATCACCTGTCAATCACCTGCCAATCACCTATCACCCATCAATCACCCCCTGTCACCCCCTGTCACTGCCACCCATCAATCAGCCCCTAACCTGCCCCTTGCGGGCAATCTGATCACCCACCCACACCATTAGATCGCCCGCAAACCCGCCGTCAGATTACCTCCCAAATGTATCATTTACATCTGTTATCTTCTCTAAACACCCACTAATTACCCATCAATCACCCCCTATCACCACCTGTCACTGTTACCTATCAGATCAGACCCTAATCTGCCCCTTGCGGGCACCCAATCACCCGCCCACACGCTCAGATTGCCCTCAGACCCCCCCCCCCCCTTATCAATTCGCCAGTGCATTAATTACATCTGTCCTTCCCTGTAATAACCCACTGATCACCTGTCAATCACCTGCCAATCACCTATCACCCATCAATCACCCCCTGTCACTGCCACCCAACAATCAGCCCCTAACCTGCCCCTTGCGGGCAATCTGATCACCCACCCACACCAATAGATCACCCGCAGATCCGACATCAGATCACCACCCAAGCGCAGTGTTTCCATCTATTCTCTCCTCTAAACACCCACTAATTACCCATCAATCACCCATCAATCACTCCCTATCACCACCTGTCACTGTTACCTATCAGATCAGACCCTAATCTGCCCCTTGCGGGCACCCAATCGCCCGCCTACACGCTCAGATTGCCCTCAGACCCCCCCTTATCAATTCGCCAGTGCAATATTTACATCTGTTCTCCCCTGTAATAACCCACTGATTACCTGTCAATCACCTATCAATCACCCATCAATCACCCCCTGTCACTGCCACCCATCAATCACCCCCTGTCACTGCCACCCATCAATCACCCGCTGTCACTGCCACCCATCAATCAGCCCCTAACCTGCCCCTTGCGGGCAAACTGATCACCCACCCACACCAATAGATCGCCCGCAGATCCGACATCAGATCACCACCCAAGCGCAGTGTTTCCATCTATTCTCTACCCTAAACACCCACTAATTACCCATCAATCACCCCCTGTCACTGCTACCTATCAGATTAGACCCCTATCTGCCCCTAGGGCACTCAATCACCCGCCCACACCCTCAGAATGCCCTCAGACCCCAGCCCTGATCACCTCGCCAGTGCATTGCTTGCATCTATTCCCCCCTCTAATCACACCTTGAGACACCCATCAATCACCTCCTGTCACCCCCTAGCACACCTACCCATCAGATCAGGCCCCAATTTGCCCCGTGTGGGCTCCTGATCACTCGGCCAAACCCTCAGACCCCCTTCCGATCACCTCCCCAGTGCATGGATTGCATCTATTTTCCCCTCTAACCGCCCCCTGAGACACCCATCAATCACCTCCTGTCACCCCCCTAGCACTCCTATCCATCAGATCAGGCCCAATACAACCTGTCATCTAAAAGGCCACCCTGCTTATGACCGGTTCCACAAAATTCGCCCCCTCATAGACCACCTGTCATCAAAATTTGCAGATGCTTATACCCCTGAACAGTCATTTTGAGACATTTGGTTTCCAGACTACTCACGGTTTTGGGCCTGTAAAATGCCAGGGCGGTATAGGAACCCCACAAGTGACCCCATTTTAGAAAAAAAAGACACCCCAAGGTATTATGTTAGGTGTATGATGAGTTCATAGAAGATTTAATTTTTTGTCAAAAGTTAGCGGAAATTAATTTTTATTGGTTTTTTTTCACAAAGTGTCATTTTTCACTAACTTGTGACAAAAAATAAAATCTTCTATGAACTCGCCATACACCTAACGGAATACCTTGGGGTGTCTTCTTTCTAAAATGGGGTCACTTGTGGGGTTCCTATACTGCCCTGGCATTTTAGGGGCCCTAAACCGCGAGGAGTAGTCTAGAAAACAAATGCTTCAAAATGACCTGTGAATAGGACGTTGGGCCCCTTAGCGCACCTAGGCTGCAAAAAAGTGTCACACATGTGGTACCGCCGTACTCAGGAAAAGTAGTATAATGTGTTTTGGGGTGTATTTTTACACATACCCATGCTGGGTGGGAGAAATTTCTATGTAAATGGACAATTGTGTGTAAAAAAATCAAACAATTGTCATTTACAGAGATATTTCTCCCACTTAGCATGGGTATGTGTAAAAATACACCCCAAAACGCATTATACTACTTCTCCGGAGTACAGCGGTACCACATGTGTGGCACTTTTTTACACCCTAAGTACGCTAAGGGGCCCAAAGTCCAATGAGTACCTTTAGGATTTCACAGGTCATTTTGCGACATTTGGTTTCAAGACTACTCCTCACGGTTTAGGGCCCCTAAAATGCCAGGGCAGTATAGGAACCCCACAAATGACCCCATTCTAGAAAGAAGACACCCAAAGGTATTCCGTACGGAGTATGGTGAGTTCATAGAAGATTTTATTTTTTGTCACAAGTTAGCGGAAAATGACACTTTGTGAAAAAAAAACTATTAAAATCAATTTCCGCTAACTTGTGACAAAAAAATAAAAACTTCTATGAACTCACCATACTCCTAACGGAATACCTTGGGGTGTCTTCTTTCTAAAATGGGGTCATTAGTGGGGTTCCTATACTGCCCTGGCATTTTAGGGGCCCTAAACCGTGAGGAGTAGTCTTGAAACAAAAATGACCTGTGAAATCCTAAAGGTACTCATTGGACTTTGGGCCCCTTAGTGCAGTTAGGGTGCAAAAAAGTGCCACACATGTGGTATCGCCGTACTCGGGAGAAGTAGTACAATGTGTTTTGGGGTGTATTTTTACACATACCCATGCTGGGTGGGAGAAATACCTCTCTAAATGACAATCTTTTGATTTTTTTACACACAATTGTCCATTTACAGAGGTATTTCTCCCACCCAGCATGGGTATGTGTAAAAATACACCCCAAAACACATTGTACTACTTCTTCCGAGTATGGCGATACCACATGTGTGGCACTTTTTTGCACCTTAACTGCGCTAAAGGGCCCAAAGTCCAATGAGTACCTTTAGGATTTCACAGGTCATTTTGAGAAATTTCGTTTCAAGACTACTCCTCACGGTTTAGGGCCCCTAAAATGCCAGGGCAGTATAGGAACCCCACAAATGACCCCATTTTAGAAAGAAGACACCCCAAGGTATTCCGTTAGGAGTATGGTGAGTTCATAGAAGATTTTATTTTTTGTCAAAAGTTATCGGAAATTGATTTTAATTGTGTTTTTTCACAAAGTGTCATTTTCCGCTAACTTGTGACAAAAATAAAATCTTCTATGAACTCACCATACTACTAACGGAATACCTTGGGGTGTCTTCTTTCTAAAATGGGGTCATTTGTGGGGTTCCTATACTGCCCTGGCATTTTAGGGGCCCTAAACCTTGAGGAGTAGTCTTGAAACGAAATTTCTCAAAATGACCTGTGAAATCCTAAAGGTACTCATTGGACTTTGGGCCCTTTAGCGCAGTTAGGGTGCAAAAAAGTGCCACACATGTGGTATCGCCGTACTCAGGAGAAGTAGTATAATGTGTTTTGTGGTGTATTTTTACACATACCCATGCTGAGTGGGAGAAATATCTCTGTAAATGGACAATTGTGTGTAAAAAAAATTAACAAATTGTCATTTACAGAGATATTTCTCCCACCCAGCATGGGTATGTGTAAAAATACACCCCAAAACACATTATACTACTTCTCCTGAGTACGGCAATACCACATGTGTGGCACTTTTTTGCAGCCTAACTGCGCTAAGGGGTCCAAAGTCCAATGAGCACCTTTAGGCTTTACAGGGGTGCTTACAATTTAGCACCCCCCAAAATGTCAGGACAGTAAACACACCCCACAAATGATCCCATTTTGGAAAGTAGACCCTTCAAGGTATTCAGAGAGGGGCATGGTGAGTCCGTGGCAGATTTCATTTTTTTTTGTCGCAAGTTAGAAGAAATGGAAACTTTTTTTTTTTTTTTTTTTTCTCACAAAGTGTCATTTTCCGCTTACTTGTGACAAAAAATAATATCTTCTATGAACTCACTATGCCTCTCAGTGAATACTTTGGGATGTCTTCTTTCCAAAATGGGGTCATTTGGGGGGTATTTATACTATCCTGGAATTCTAGCCCCTCATGAAACATGACAGGGGGTCAGAAAAGTCAGAGATGCTTGAAAATGGGAAAATTCACTTTTGGCACCATAGTTTGTAAACGCTATAACTTTTACCCAAACCAATAAATATACACTGAATGGGTTTTTTTTTATCAAAAACATGTTTGTCCACATTTTTCGCGCTGCATGTATACAGAAATTTTACTTTATTTGAAAAATGTCAGCACAGAAAGTTAAAAAAATCATTTTTTTGCCAAAATTCATGTCTTTTTTGATGAATATAATAAAAAGTAAAAATCGCAGGAGCAATCAAATAGCATCAAAAGAAAGCTTTATTAGTGACAAGAAAAGGAGCCAAAATTCATTTAGGTGGTAGGTTGTATGAGCGAGCAATAAACCGTGAAAGCTGCAGTGGTCTGAATGGAAAAAAAGTGGCCGGTCCTTAAAGAGGAACTCCAGTGAAAATAATTTAATATAAAAAGGTGCTTAATTTTTACAATAATTATGTATACATGATTTAGTCAGAGTTTGCTCATTGTAAAATCTTTCCTCTCCCAGATTCACATTCTGACATGTATTACATGCTGACATTGTTACTGTGGGCAGATTATGTAGCTGTTCTGGCTTTAACAGACAGCTATAAACAGCCATTTCCTGTGTGTGTCATTGTTACATTGTGGCAGTTTGCCCAGAGTACCGTACGGTACCAGAGCCTCTTGTGGGAGGGGTTTCAGCACAAAATCAGTCATACAGCGCCCCCTGATGGTCTGTTTGTGAAAATCATTATATTTTTCATGTAAAAGTGGGTATCAGCTACTGATTGGGATAAAGTTCAATTCTTGGTCGGAGTTTCTCTTTAAGGGGTAGAAAGCCCTAGGTCCTCAAGTGGTTAATATGAGCCGTGTTTACCTACATCTCTTGCTAAACCTGATCATAAAGGGAATGTTGTTTCAGCAGATGAGATGAGATCTGGAGATAAAAACACATAAGAGGCTTTAAACAAATGTAACATTTTCACTTGCTTATAACTATGTGGTAATTTTATTGAAGCAACAGTGAATGAATGTCTCTAGTCTATGGAATATCTTTTTACCAGATGCTAAGCCGAACGTTTGTGTTTGCCTTCAGCAATTTGGCAGCTGTCTGGATATGTAGTAAGAAACACTTCTACAGCCAATAAAAGGAGGCTGTACTGTGCTATACTAGCAAATTAGTGCTTATTGGGCACAGTAGAGTTTGGCTAGGGCAGGGGTGCCCATTGGGTAGATCGCAATCTACCGGTAGATCATGAAAAACTTCATGGTAGATCCCGACTGCACTACATTTTTCATTCTGTATATACGATTGTGCTCCTAAAATTGTTCATAGGTAGATCATTTTGACTTGCTAATTTTTAAAGTAGCTTCACAAGCCGAAAAGTGTGGGCGCTGGGCTAGGGGCATTGGGGGGTGCTGACCAGCAAAGCTAATAATGGCAAATTGTTCTTTGATGGCTAATATCACTAGCAGCTCAGTGGTGCGCTGATGGCTGATGAGTTTTGTATATTGTCTCTGGTTTTATGGCCCTGGTATTGATACTGGTGGTTTAGTAGTCATGTTCAAGGTAGCCTAGTATCTATATCTTTCTTGAAGAGGCAGCATGACAACATACAGTATAGAGGAATATACATAGTTATTCAGGATACCCAATTTTCTGGTAATTATCCTAATTTTTGCATAAACATTTCTTATACTGTATGCATATATTGCTGCATATATTGCTGCATATTGGTATGCCTCCCCGCCTTCCCAGTGATGTTTATAACCTGGATTTTTTTTTATTGACTCAAGTATAAGTCTACTCAGCAAAGATAATGGCTTCGCTTGGGGACTTAAATTAACTAACAGCTTCACTTATGGACCAGGAGGGGTAATGATTGCACCACATAAAGTATTACATCCATTAACCCCTCCTAGCCCTTAAGTACAGTCAATAACTCCTCCAGGTCCCCAAGTGCAGCAATTATCCACTCCCCCTACTTAGTTAGCACTGTTGTCCAGTATCTTTCCCTCGGCCCTCTTATATCAATCACGACTTTCAGACCTGTGTTTTCTTAGTATATCCTTTATCAAGGAAAATAAAGAAGTTTTAAATCAGGATAATACCATTTATTGGCTTGCTTATGAGAAAAATATGAAGCTTTTGGCTGATAAGCCTTCTTCAGACTCAGTTACTCTACTGCTACTACTTTATCAAGAAAGTGTCACTTACCACTGGGTAATTTAGTGCAAATGGGAATGTCACTAACCGTACTCACGTTACTCAGGATACTCACTGTTGCAGTCATTGTTTAGTAATGAATACCTTTAAAACCTTCTCATATCAAAAGTAAGCTATATAAAGTAGTACATTTCCAAGCAAAAGGTCATGGTGGGAGGGAGGGTTATAAGCAGTCAGGCTGCTATGGCTCACTCTACAAAGGTTAAGAGAAAGGTGTGCCCCCCACCCCCTCGGCTATGAGTCAAAAATGTTGGTCCGTACAAGTTGTG
Source organism: Hyperolius riggenbachi (assembly GCF_040937935.1). Classification (NCBI taxonomy): domain Eukaryota; kingdom Metazoa; phylum Chordata; class Amphibia; order Anura; family Hyperoliidae; genus Hyperolius; species Hyperolius riggenbachi. The sequence continues at coordinate 114,366,675 of NC_090650.1, read as the reverse complement.
TACAAGTCAACCCCTATACCAGCGATGGCGATCCTTTAAAAGACCGAGTGAGTGCCCACAAACTGCAGCCTAAATAAAACACATGTAATTATCCCCCAGTGTTAGGAAGCCCCCCGCAGTATGGAAAGCTAGTGGGACACCCAACATTATGAGGCTTCTAGTCTAGATGTGCCTTCCAGCACAGGGAGCCAGATATGCACCGAGAATTGGTAGCCTGATGTAGACCCCCTCCCCACCAGTATAGATAGACAGAAGTAAACCTTTAGGAAGAGGGACCTCCAGTATAGGGAGCCAAAAGGTGCACCTCAGTGTAAGTACCCCCCAGTGTTGTCCCCCCCCCCCTGTATAGGTAGCAAACCCCCTTATTGATGGATCCCTATTCCACTGGCTAAGCCAATGCTGCCCATGCTCACAGAGAGGGCTCTGAGTGCCCTGTCTGACACACGTGCCAAAGGTTTGCTACCAATGCCCTATACTTTTATTTAGTGAGTCAGACCTAAATTTCTAGACTTCTAGTCCAGTGTATATGGTACATTAGATAGAATGGGGAAAGATGTGAACCTCTCTGTTTTGTTTGCTACCCGTCTCCCAGTAGCAAGGACTCCTTTCACTCCTTGTTGCTGCTGACACTGGAAGAAGTGAATTGTGAGTCTATTTAGCATCAACACAAACAGAGTAATAAAACATTGTTTTAGGGCTGGTGCACACCAAGGGCTCAATTCACTAAAGAGTGATAACTGCTATCACAGCAGTTATCATGCGATCTGCCGCATGTGGCGCTTTGCGCGCGCAAAGCATTACTCCGTGTGATAAAGGAAAGTTTGTGCGCGATCACTCTCTTGTTTCAAGCGAGTGATTACGTGCAAACCTTCATTTATCACACGGATTAATGCTCTGCGCCCGCAAAGCGCCGCACACGGCAGATCGCGTGATAACTGCTGTGATAGCTGTTATCAAGCTTTAATGAATCGAGCCCCAAGAGCGGTTCTGAGCGTTTTAAAAAAAAAAACACTTGCGCGGGGAAAAACGCTTGGCTATGGCTAATGAATGTGAATGGGATGGTGCACACCAGAGCAGTTCGTTTTTTTTTCCGAAATGCAAACTCAGGTCCTGCAGCATTTTTGCGGTTTTCTGAAGCGTTTCTGCCTCAACGTGAAGTATAGGAAAGTGGAAAACCGCTCTGAAAAACAGTAGATCAGAGCAGTTTTCCAGGTGTTTTTGTTACAGTAGCTGTTCAGTAACAGCTTTACGGTAACAAAATATAAAATCTGCTACACAAAAACGCTCCAAAAAACGCTAGGCATGTTTAGAAAATCTCTCTAAACATGCCTAGAATCGCTCTGAAAAACCTCTTCAAAAAACGCTAGCGTTTTGCGGATCAGCTTATCTCTCGCTTCACTTGTCCTTTAACACCCATTCCTCCAAACACGTGGGGAGTGGGCAATACTCTAGCAAATGGCTTCCTTTTCCAAGACAAATTTTAGGTAAAAACTCAGCAAGAGATTCACCAGAGCCCAAGTTAGATAAATTAGCATGTTTATTGCATCCAGAGTAAATGTTTTTCAGCAGTGAAGCAATATAGCTTTTATTATGGATGTAATACACATATTCATTTACTCAGTGTTTTGTTGGCATGAGGCTGGTCCCAACCTTCTTATACTCCATCCTGAGCAAAAAGAAAAGTTTTAGCTGGAGTTCTGCTTTAACTTATCCTCTCAACACAAGCTGGGTCTGTCCTGAGGTGATTGCTTAAGAGTCACAGACTTACGGCTTCTCTCAGCTAAGGAAAGAGGGAGTAAAGCGACATGTAAAGTTCATCATTTTATACACTGCAAAAATATAATATTGCACATAAGTTAATGCATACAAGTCAGATAAATATCTGATTCTGAAGTTTTTATCATGGAAATGCTTAATCTGATATTGTTTGTTTTACCTGCAGTACTGGCTCCTCTGCCTCGCGTGCAGCTGTAATGTGGGCAGAGCAGGTTTCTTCAGCCTGAATATTATCTAGACAGTCTGTGAATGGATAGGATATCAGTGTTGGTTTCAGGAACTTCTCATGTGATCAACACCTGATACATACAAACAAGCCAGGCACATTTAACCAAGCTAATGCTGCACATAGGCAACAGTTTTATTCAGGCTAATTTAAAATTCGGTCACAGGCGAATTTATCATTAGGCACTCTAGGCACATGCCTAGAAACACCAGGACTGCATCCACACACTATCCTCTATCATAAAACCCTAACTGTCGCTGCGTCCAGCAGCTGTCCCTGTGTCCCAGGTTTTTTGTTACTGCGCATGTGCGCAGTAACGGACAGCTGGATGGGACCAGGGAGCAAGGCGGGTGAGCAAAGTGGGCGAGCGAGGTGGGTGGGTGCGGGCGAGCGAGGTGGGCAGGTGAGGGCGCCAGCGGCGGTTGCGTGCGAGGCCGACGCGCACATGTGCACTGCCGGCGGCGGCCGGAAAAAGACCTAGAGCCTGTTTGTAAACGGGCTTGGGTCTACCAGTTCATAATAAATATGTCTGTGGTGAGAGGTGACTGCGTTCACAAGCAAGGTGTGGGATTTAGGGTGTTGTATGATATGAATGGTAGTTCTTAAGTAGGGATGAGCACAAACGCCTCTGGCAGTGTCGCAAGAATTTACTTAAAGTGTACCTGGAATGGGACCAAATAAAAAATGTATACATACCTAAGGTTCCTCAAGCCGCCTCCAGCCTGATCGCTCCCCCGTCGTCCTTAGTAGCTGTCTGGTTCATCGCCAGCTGGTGCAGGCAGTCCAGCCGAGCATTCTCCCCCATCTGGATCCCGTTGCCAGGTGCGTTCTGCGCCTGCGCAGTAGTAGTAGTACTGCACAGGCGCAGAATGCTCCTGGCAATGGGAACGAGATGGGGGATAACACGGCCAGGCCACACATGCGCAGTATGCCCTGGACTGGAGGACTTTCCGGGGCAATTTATGGAAGATCCAGGCTGTGACTGAGGGCGACGAGGGAGCGATCAGGCCAGAGGGTGCCGGAGAAAGCCCCAAGTAGGGCTGCACGATATATAGTTTTAAAATCGATATCCCGATTTGCGGCAAGACCTTTTCCTAATTGTCAAAATGTCAATTTTTTTCATGCGTACAATTTTAAGCATGCAGGCTTTTTACATGTACTATTTTATACATTCCATGCATAAAATTGTATTGGCCAGTAAGGAGTAGTGTAATTTGGCCAGCACATTGCTTGTGGAGGAGAAGGATCCGCACATGAGGCACTCCTGTTCTGCACTCTGCACCCCGTCTCCCGTGGTCACACATTTTACTGCTCACTGCCCAGGATCTGTAATCTCTCCACTATCCTATCGAGCAAACAACTTGGATCACCACCACTGTCCATTAAGTGGCCAGGATCTGCTGTGGTACTCTGTTTTGCATTTATTAATAGCTGCTATTTGTTTTGATAAGCAGTAGGGTATTGTACCGTGTTAGCCATCAGTAAAAGCAAGAAGTTTTAAATCAGGATGATACCATTTATTGGCTAACTACAAATGAATAAGAATAAACAAGCTTTCGGCCTTGCAGCCTTCGTCAGGTTTATATCCTGTTAGTTTGCAAGCTGGTGGTACAGACAGCTTATATACATGCAACATCAAAAAGGGAAAACAGATATTTTTTTCAAGCATAAATACATCATTAAGATGCCTTAATACAAACAGACCATCTAAATGGGGTAAGATAAGGATCCTTGTTTACTTTATTGCTCACAGAGCTGGTATTAGGATTGACCCAGAGGTATCGTAAATTCTTAGTTCACAAGTTCAGCTAGGGTGGCTGAGACAGTTCATATATCATCAATCTCATACCAATATAGAAAGTTGTTGTCCTTATTCAGACCCTTCTGCACAGCTTTGAAACAATTTATAAATTTTGTTTCTGCTATTAATCGGTCATTTGAGGTTTTGAAGCCGCCCTTCAGGGCAGTGACACGAAGATCATCCATGCTGTGTCCGTTGGACCGAAAGTGTGTAGCAACTGGGAGTCCAGATTTGGTATCATTAATAGTGTGCCTGTGTCCATTCATACGTTTGCGCAGAGTTTGTCCAGTTTCTCCCACGTACATAACATTGGGGCATTTAGCACACATGATCAGATATACCAGATTGGTGGACCCACAAGAAAATTTACCTTGTATTCTGTACTCCTGTTGTGAACCTGGTATCGTTACCCTGTCAGTGGAGTAAATGTGTCTGCAGGTCCCACATATTTTTTGTCGGCAGGGTGATGTTCCGTTTTGTTGAGGCCTATTCAAAGAGCTCCTGACAATCATCTGTTTTAGATTGTGTGGTTGCCGATATGACAAGAGTGGAGGTTTAGGGAATATCGTTCTCAGTCTGTGATCCTTGTGTAAAATGGGATGAAGTTCCTTAGCAATCCTCCTTAAGATTTCCAGGTGTGGGTTGTAGGTGACAACCAAAGGGACACGTTCCTCTTTCTGGTTTTGCTTATATTTCAGGAGTTCAGTCCTGGGGATGTTGCTGGCTTTCCTGATTTGGGCCTCAGCCATGGGAGGACTGTAACCTTGTTTAATGAAAGTGTTCTTAAGGCTGCAAGGCCGAAAGCTTGTTTATTCTTATTCATTTGTAGTTAGCCAATAAATGGTATCATCCTGATTTAAAACTTCTTGTTTTGATAAATTCACAATGCAGTAAAATGTATAAACATGACAGAAAATGACATTATACTATCAGTTTGATAGTATGATGTCATTTTCTGTCAATGCATGTTTGTAAATGTTACTGTACATTGTGAATTTAATGCTAAAGTTTGATTTGAAGAAAATCGTTAAAAAAAATCGAAATCACAACTTTTGACTGAAAAAAATCGCAATTACATTTTTTCCCAAAAATCGGGCAGGCCTAGTCCCAGGTATGTGTACATTAATTATTTGGTCCCATCTCAGGTTCACTTTAAACTTTGGGGGGTTCTGCAATTTTTTTTATTAAAACAGTTTCACGAATTGCAGTGAAGTCAGTGGCTAATTAGCAAAGCCCACACGCATGCTATAACGACCAAATTTTGCTAGGTATGTTATTTTTTTTTTCAAAAACATCTTGTAGTTCTTGAGAAACTTTATAAATATGTTAGAAATAGACCACCTGAAAATGAAGACAATACATTTTAAATCTTGCAGGTCTCATAATCTTTACTGCACAGGGAAAATTGAGTCTAAAAATAGGTCACCTTATCATTGCAAGACTTTACTGAAATCCATGATCGTTGCTTCTGAGAATTGTTTCTATATATTTATGAAGCTGGTAATGGAGCCAGTAATTTGCGGTGGAAAGTGTTGTGTATAAATAGCTGCATGAAGCTCGACTGTAGGAGAATCTTCATGTTTCCAGACTTGTGGCTGTGTCTAGGAAGAGGACCACATCAATGAGCTGTGTCTGACAGTTGTCCATTCACCGACTGTGACTTCCCTTCAGGTTAGGAGTCAGTATCCAGGCTTGCATTAGGAGTTTGTCCAGCAGCTAGTGCTAGAAATATATCAGATCCAATTTCATGAAGTCAGTGGCAGATTAACCAGGGGAGGTCACTGCAGCACTTTGCAGCATGCACACAGTGTACACATTGACTGAAATTGATGCATTCACAGCTACAGGGGAAAAAGGTCTACACACAGCTCATGAAGTAGATTCTTGGAATTCACTTCATTTGTTTTGTAATAATCTCAGAGGTTGGAATTGTTCAGAGCCCACTCTGGAATTATACAGAGTTTAACTTGAATCACGTTTTGAACTACATGCTTCCCCATGTGTATACCCATGTGACAGGTTCTTTACTTGATCTTGAGGGGACCTAAGTTTTCCCACCTAGACATACTGGCCCTTATGCAATTAATTTTTCTCAAGTTTTCTTTTAGGAGATCATTTTTCATTTTTTTGTGTAGGATAACTTTTTAGCATTGCAATTGAAAAAGTACCAAAAAGTATGTCAAACAATACTGATAAAATTATCCTGAGCATTTTCTTGCTTGTGGGTGGCTTAAAAGACATTTTATTGATAAGGTGTGGAAATATCAACTAAAGGGAATCTTAGGGGTAAAAGTGAATTCAATAAGGCCCACTGTATCTCCAATATGGCATATATTGCAAGGAGAGTGCCTGGAACAGTAACTGATTGTTGGTATGTGCATGTGTTCCAGGTCTCTCTTCGCTATGCTGTCAGTTTTTACAAATCCCATCCCGGATCCACTCCAGGATTTTGCTTTTCTCTCAGAGAGAGTTTCATAAAAAGCTTATCAGTTCAGTCCAAAGCTGTTGTTTCTTTACTTAGAACAGGGTTGTCAAACTCGAATACAAAGTGGGCTGAAATTGTACCCTGGGAACAAGTCACAGGCCAACCTTAATGTCTTCCGGACACTTTTCTCCCTTATAAAATTCCCTGGTGTCTAATGGCCCCCCTCCAACCTTTATACAGTTCCCTGGTGCCTAGTAGTCCTCCACCCTCCCCTATACAGTTCCCTGCTGTCTAGTAGCCCTCCCTCCCCTACACAGTTTTCTGGTGTCTAGTGGCCCCGACCCTCGCCTACACAGTTTTCTGGTGTCTAGTGGCTCCGACCCTCGCCTATACAGTTTGCTAGTGTTTAGTGTGCAAAACCAGCCCATAAGGTTGACAACATTGTAATATAACAACTGGTTGAAGGAAGTGCCCCGAGTTGTGAGGGTATGGTCTAAATATAGCAACAAAGGAAAACATTAAAGAGGAACTCCAGTGAAAAAAAATGTAATAAAAAAAGTGCTTCATTTTTACAATAATTATGTATAAATAATTTAATTAGTGTTTGCCCGTTGTAAAATATTTTAAATCCCTGATTTATATTTTGACTTTTATTACATGGTGACATTTTTACTGCTGGCAAGTGATGTAGCTGCTGCTTGCTGTTTTAACAGTTGGAAACAGCTGTAAACAGCTATTTCCCACAATGCAACATGGTTCACAGACAGGAAACTGCCAAGAGTACGTAGTCAGAATTTCTTTGTGGGAGGGGTTTCACCACAATATCAGCCATACAGCGCCACCTGATGGTCTGTTTGTGAAAAGGAATAGATTTCTCATGTAAAAGGGGGTATCAGCTACTGATTGGGATAAAGTTCAATTCTTGGTCGGAGTTTTTCTTTAAATACTCTTATTTTCAAAGGACAAAACCTTACTGAGGTAATTACAATTTGAGAAATCAGACACTTGAAACATCATTCAAGTGTCTGATTTTACAGTGAATTGTAATTACCTCTTTTAGTCTTTGTCCTTCTTTGGAGGTAAGTTTAGATTTTTCCTTTGTCACTATATTGAGACCTTACTTTCACAACCCAGGGCACCTCCTCCTCCCAGTTGTTGTAATACAGCTCCCCAGCCTTTCTTTTGGAGCTAGTCTGTTATTATTCCTCCTGGACTATTACAGTTTTTCTTGGAGTACTACTCACCAGAAAAACATAGAACCTGAGTGAGGATGGGGGACCTTCTCACTGGCATTTACACTGTGGTTGCTAGTCTTGCAACCCATGTTTGTGAGTACATTTTATACAATTACATTGATGCAAGAATTGTTATCCATATATACTACACCATAAGTGGCTTCTGGGGTCTTCATGTTCTTTTTCCTAGTCTTTCTTGGAAGGTACCCAGTTCCCCTCTAAATACTTCACAAACTTCAACATTGTAACAAAATTGTAAGATGATGAACACTTTCCTGTGCCCCAAGAAGGGGGTTGAGATAACCATATGCAAGGGCCTTCTGCTGCAAGACATCTAATTTTGACACAAAGCTGTGCCAATGATTTGGGCACCACCATAGGCGGTAATGTGAATTATGGCTATAGTGGCATTCAGTAACTATTTTGGGTAATCGCCGGAGCTCAAATTAGAAAAAAAAATGAGGTAATTCAGCCGCTGGCAGTAGCTGGTTATGCAACATATCCCCCTCCGGGTGAAAATTCACTTACCTGCCACAACTGAGTGAAAGCCCATGAATCAGCATATCTGCATTTCCCACCAGGACCTATTCATTCTGATCGATGGGAATTTTTAGCCAGATGTGCAGTAAAAAGCAAACAGTGTACAAAAGATGAAACTACAGATCACATGGTGACTCCGTATTCTCTCTTTTTACCTTATTTCAGGGGTAGCAAAGCATATATTAAGAAAATGTTGTTGTTTTTTTTCATACACTTTGTTATGGGGGCCAAGTTAAAGGGAACCTTAACTGAGAGGGATATGGATGTTTCCTTTTAAACAATACCAGTTGCTTGTCAGTCCTGCTGATCTCATTGACCAAAGTAGTGGCTGTATCACACACCTGAAAGCATGCAGCTAATCCAGTCTGACTTCAGTCACAGCACCTGATCTGCATGCTTGTTCAGGGGCTGTGGCTAAAAGTATTACAGACACAGGAGCAGCAGGAGAGTCAGGGAACAGGTATTATTTTAAGAAGAAAAATCCATATCCCTCTCAGTTTAGGTTCCCTTTAAGTGATGAGGGCAAATTTTAAAGCGGTTCTGTGGGGGTTTCTGAGGAGAAAAACTGCCACTTACCTGGGGCTTCTATCAGCCCCCTGCAGCTGTAATGTCCCACGCCGTCCTGCTCCCATCCGCCGTTCTCCGCCGCCAGCCCCGGGCTATTATTCGTCTGACACACAGACGAATAATGCGCGCTACCGCGCCTCCGCTCGCGTCATCTGAGGCTTACTGCGCAGGCGCAGTACAGCGGTTTCTTGTACTGCGCTTGCGCAGTAAGCTTCCGATGACGCAGGCGGAAGCGAGCGGGTGCATGGCCACTGTGGCGCAGCCGCAGTTGGATCCCATGCCGCATTAGACCGGGGCTGGCGGCGGAGAACGGCAGATAGGAGGAGGACGGCGTTGGACATTACCGCTGCACGGGGCTGATAGAAGCCCAAGGTAAGTGTCTGTTTTTCTCCTCCGCAACCCCCCACAGAACTCCTTTAAGCGTTAAAGTGAGTGTTAAGCATTCAGTGTTAATTGTAAAGATGAGTATAATTGTGGTTGGAATTAGAGTACCCATTCAGAATAAGTTATAAATCGGATTATTCTGTATACTGTATTTTATTGTTTAGCAATTTTGCTCACAAAAGCCTCATACAAAGATTTGTAATTATACTCATCAGTATCAAATACAGCACTTTTTATTTTAATTGTGGTTATTCCATTGAAAACACATGCACCATTTTCATGTTATTATAAGTTTATTTTTTCAAATGTTTTGAAGTGCTGACCACCAATATAACATAAATAGAGGACTAAATTGAAGTGAAGTTTTTTGTCCTAAGATTAAGACATACTGTGATTAATGGTGTTCAGTTTTGACTGTTTAAAATGTTATTTTTTTACTGCAGAAGTGCCGTATTTTAAGATGTTCTTATAAGGAATTAATCAGTAAATGTACATGTTCTGCTGTGAAAAAGGCTTGGCACTCCAGCCGGATGCTAGCCTTCGGTTCGGAACACTGTGTAACTGCAAAATAATATAAATAAGTTAGCTAAGGAGACAAGTTAAGAATTAAAGTTTGCAATGAGGCCTTGAGGAGTAAAGTTGAGAATGTACTTTTAGTTTTTGTTCTTTCCAATTTTGCTTACTTTGCTTTAAAATTGCTTTTTTTCCACAATATTACTTTACCAATTACTTTGTCAGTGTTTGTCCATTGTAAAATCTATCCTCACTCGGATTTACATTTTAAAAATGATCACAGGTGCTGACATCTTTAGTGCTGGGAAGGTGCTTTCTGCATTTCTGTGTTGTGTGATCTGAGTTGAATAGAAAAAACACCCGGGCCGTTATTCATTTTTTTCTCTTGAAGTGGACCTGAACTCAGAACGTCCTCTCTGCTCTAAAAGATACACAAAAAGAACAGCCTAATAACCTTTAAACAAAAAAAACATTTCTTTGTTACAGCTCATACAAATCCTAAAATAAGTCTGCACTACTGTTTCTACTCCCTGATTCAAGGAAGCAGACATATTGTTAACATCCTTTGATTTCAAATGAGCTCATCTTTTTATCTGCCATAGGCAGTCATGTGAGACAGGGGGGAGATCAAATTACAACTTGTGATTAGACTCATATGAGGGGGGATTAAACATGGTAAACTCTGTAAATACATACAGTGTGCATTTCTCTGTTTTCCTTCTGTTCTGTGCAAGAGTTCAGGTCCACTTTAAGTTTACTCCTAGGAGATCATTTTTCATCTTCTGTTTAAAATAGCTTCTCAGCGCTTTGAAATTGAAACAGTAGAACAAATTAGGTGAAAAACTACTTAGTGACAAAATTATTCAGAGCATTTTCTTGCTTGCTGGTGGATTAAAGGGCATTTTATTGATAAGTTGTGAAAATATTACCTAGAAGAAAATGTAGGAGGACAAGTGAATTGAATATCGGCCCTGGTCTTCTAGAGCACACTGTGTGAGAAGAAAGAGCATAGCTAAACAGCCTAGGCTTGACATCACTGGCAGGGCGGATCTACATACCAATATACAGCAATACGTAGATATAGGAAGTTTCTATGATGCTGAAGCCAGGAATAACAATGTAAAAGTGGGTATCCTAAATTATTTTTCTGCATTTTACTATATATCACTACAGTGCCTCTTTACGTTTCTAGGGAAAGACATAGACCATTGACATAAAAATACAAGTATGCTGTACACATGTCATTTACACAAAACTGACTTTAATGGCATTATGAGTAAGATAGAGAAAGTGACACTTTAAAGTGGGGCTGTCAGCCATACCACCTCAGAAAAAACCCCACATATTTATAAGTAGTTAAATACTTGCTCTACTTACATATAATATGTATTGCACTGTCCACATTTTCATTTTATTGATTTTTCTATAGGAAAAAAAAGAGAATATTCTTCTTAGGATTTTTCATTTTGTCTGTGTCTGTCTTGAAGCCAATCCTGACATCATTTCCTCCCTTACTCTGTATGTGTATCATTTCCAGCCCCCCTCCCAGTCTTCAGACACTCTCACCCAGCTTTGCAGTGGAAAGTGCATTGAGAAATATTGGCCAATCAGAGAGGAACAGAGGTATGGGAGGGGAAAACAGGAGGGAAGAGGCTTCAGCCAATCAGGCTGCATTATTTAAGTCTGAGAGGAAAGTAAAGAAGAATAAAAGAAAACCCAGCATGCCCTGCAACATTCTTTGTGCGGCAGATGTACCAAATAAAAGCCAGGAAAACTGGGGAGTGATGTTTTATGGAGAAGTAAAATAAAAGTGCTTTTTAACTTTTGGATTGCCTGGTTAGTATCCTTATTACTTGTTTGCCAGATAAAAATAAAGAATTGATTTTTTATTTTATGCCTGGCAGTTACTCTTTAATGTGCACCTAAAGTGACATATAGCACAATGAGATAAATGTATACATATAATACCAGTACTAAGAACTTCCATGTGTTACTTTATTTTTTAAAGCGGGGCTATAAAACAGTTTTTCTGAAGCTAGGAAATCTAAGTGCAGCAGAAATTGTTTCTGATCACTAACTAGGGGTCAGAAAACTTCTGTGTGATTGTGCAAACACTTCTGATAGCAGAATGGTGAAAAAAAAAGTCAAAAAGTCCAGTCCTTTGCCCAGGTGCTGAAATTACATAAAGAACAGCAGCCGTGTAAATCAATCTTCAAACATAGATTTTATTTTATTTTTCACCCTTAAAACCAAAATAAAAATAGGGGACTGCAGGAAAGTCCTATTAGGAATTAGATCTATCGATAAAATTGTTGCTTTTAAAAATAAATACCATACATTGTATTTAATCAGTTCCAGGTCAAAGAGTTCACTTCCTGATTGTCATCAGGAAGGGAAAAAAAATCACCAAACAAAAGTGTTTAGAAAAGCGCTTAAAGGAGTTGCAAATTTTAATAAAATAAACGCTTCCTCGCCGCAGCTCTGCCCGCAGCTGTTTGCCGGCGCTCCAACCCGGTCCCCGGCGATGACGTCAGAGCGACCTGGAGGTGATTGACAGCGCTGATCGCGCAGGCGCAGTACAGAGCGACCTCTAGGTCGCCCTGACGTCATCGCCAGGGACCGGGTCGGAGCTCCGGCAAACGGCTGCGGGCAGAGCTGCGGTGAGGGAGGTCCTGGGAGCTTGGGGCTGGAGGAAGCCCCCAGTAAGTAGCGTTTATTTTATTAAAATTTGCCTGACAACTCCTTTAACAAAGTGCAAATCACTCTGAAAGCGCAGGGAAAAGCTCTCAAAAAAGCGTTCAAGGATTGCGCTGGCGATTTCTAATGTGAACTAGGCCTGACTATGTGCTTTGAAGTCTGATCAGAACCCACAGAAAACCACAGAGATAAGGTGTGTGGGGACTCTTTGCATTTGTTTTTGGTGGAGACTCTTTGCATTTGTTTTTGTGTGGGCACAGCTAGTGGAAAAAATATACATCTTTCACTTCATTTTACACTACATACATTAAATGTTATACTGTATAAATAAAATAAATTAAACCCTCATTCCCCCCTTTCCTGTCCCAAAATATAACACAAAAAAGTGACGTCAAAAAAAAAAATTTCTTTTTTTTTACATAGTTTTCCTTTTAAAATGAACAAAAATAAAGTAATTACTGAAAACAAAAACCCCCCAAAATGGCTAATTTGTGGTGAAAAAAACAAGGTATAGATCACTTCAGTATGATAAGAATGAAAGGAAGGAGCGCTGACTGTAAAGTGGATCTATGTAAAATTAACTTTATTAACACTGAAAAAAAGTTAACAATAAAAAAAATCAATTCATTTAGAAGAAGCATTTTCAGCTAATCTATGTACATATGCATATATATATATATATATATATATATATATATATATATATATATATATATATATATATATATATATAGCTTGGTTTTTGCCTTTGAAATTTGATTTACGGCAAACTATATAAATATTCATTTCCTACAATCTTTTAAGTTATGTTTTGAGAGGACAAATCTTTTTTTAACGTACCTTTAATTCAGCAGACTACCTAAATAGGTTTTTGAAGTTAATTGCAAAGTTACTGAAAAAGAGAAAGTTGGCTTCTGATCTAATTTTACGTTCACATTAACTAGCGTAGTGTTAAACTTTCTAGTGAATAATTTTCCCTTCTGCTGTAAGAAGTCTATGAAGGAGGTGGGTAATATATAATCTTGGATCTCTGCTTATGTGGTTTCTCCAGTCAAACTTTGGGTCCAGCTCTCCAGTCATCTAACACATCTTAAATTTTTCAAGATGGAGGATAGTGTGTTATATGGCTTGATGTTTTTGGCCATTGCTGATTCAACAAGTATCCCTATACCACATTTACATTTAATGAACATGCTGGAGATTTCAATCCAGGCATTATGAGGTCTGTGTGGCAGAAAAGACATAACACTGTTCACTTCAAAATTATATGCATATCTACAAGGACTTCATTCACTAAGCTGACTTTCCAGTAATACAAACTTTCCACTATGTTACATATATAGATGAAATCTGTGATGTACAATTACTTGATCGGTCAATGTGGGTTAAGCAGTCAAGTAAACAGAGAGACCAGATGCCAGATTTAAAATAATTTATGAAAAATTTGAAATCAAAGGCCTAATTTTCTGTTTCTCTAAAAAACATTTACTAGTACTTAAAGTGCACCTCTGGTGTACAAAAAAAGTATGAAATTGAAAGTTATGATTACCTGGCACGCCATCTGTGTAATGATCTTCAATTGAGTCCCGAATCAGTTGTGCTTGGGCATATAGCTCTACCCCCTTGCCCTTTCTTAAATCTTATTCATGATGCTGCTCATTTCTGCAGTAAACATTGCACTTGGAAAAATTAATTGTATGTGTAGTACTAATAGTTCATTAATAACATAGAACCAAGTCTCATGTTTTTTATTTTCGGTTTAAGATCTGAATTTTTAAGACTGAATTCAAAATAGCAGCCAAGACAGTCTGATGTAAAATCAGCTTCATTCCGCTGCTAAATAAACAGAAGTAATGACTTAAAGAGAATCTGTATTGTTAAAATCGCACAAAAGTAAACATACCAGTGCGTTAGGGGAAATCTCCTATTACCCTCTGTCACAATTTCGCCGCTCCTCGCCGCATTAAAAGTGGTTAAAAACAGTTTTAAAAAGTTTGTTTATAAACAAACAAAATGGCCACCAAAACAGGAAGTAGGTTGATGTACAGTATGTCCACACATAGAAAATACAACCATACACAAGCAGGCTGTATACAGCCTTCCTTTTGAATCTCAAGAGATCATTTGTGTGTTTCTTTCTCCCTGCAGTTCTCATGCACTGAAGTTTTCAGGCTGCTCTTTTTTTCTCCTTGCCCTTGTCTGTAATTCTTCAGTATGTGAAAGCCCAGCCAGCTCAGAGGACGATTTATCCAGCTTGTAAAAGATAAGAGAGAAGAGAGAAGCTGCCCTAATCTAAATAATACACAGGCAGTGTGCATAGAGGGGCCTGGAAGGGGGAGTTCATAGCAGAACCACAACACTGAAGAACTTGGCAGCCTTCCAGACACAGGCTGACAAGTCTGACAAGGGAAAGATACATTGATTTATTAGAGAGACTGTGATAGCAGAAAGTGCTGCAGTAAGCCAGAACACATTAGAATAGCTTTTGGAACTTGTAGGATGATAAAAAACAGGATGCAATTTTTGTTACGGAGTCTCTTTAAAACTTTTCAGCACTAAAACCTTATTAGCATTTTTTCCTCAGCCAGATAAAAGTGTTTTGCCTTTTATTTACTTTTCAGCATATAGGGCAGTTAAATTTGACTTTCTGTTTTAAATAAATGTACATACAGTGCTCAACATCTATAAATACATCAAATAATTGTTAAATAAATAAAGTCATATTTGGTTTTAAAAGCTGTTGTTCCCTTGGGGGGTGTCTCCTTTCCTCACTCAATGCTTCAAATAAAGCGAAAAAGAGAAAAAGCCACAATAGTTAAGTACTGTTAACAAAAATAACTTATGAACTGTTGTGTCCCTCTTCTATCGTGCTCTCAGGCCCCTTTCGCAATTAGGATGTTTTCATTGTATTACAGTACTCTATTTTTACCACAGGGTAACGCTAAAGCAATGAAAACCTATGGGACATTTCAAATTTGCCTCGGTGCGTTGCGATGTGCTGGAAGCTCTGCAACTGATGCAAAAGCAGCAGTGCGTTACTGGCCAACATTTGCAGCAATGAACGGCTACCTGAAGTCATGTAATTCAATGGTGACGCACGTATTTTACAATTTTTGCGTTTTGGTGCGCATGCATGGAGGAGTATTTTTTCAATACACTTCCGCGCAAATTGTTTTTTGGCCATAGGAATTAGTGCTAGAGAGCCTTACTTATAGCTTGGTTTGCAGCCAGAAGTGAGATTACCATGCATTGCTGCAGTAATCTTCAAAGGCTATTTTTAACGTTACGGTGCAATGTCATCATCTGATTGCACCACACCTATAACGCTGGTTTCTGGTGTAAAAGCGGCCTCAAGGGACTTCCACCATTGAATTCACAAGAAACATATAACGCTCACCAACAGTAATGGCTAACCTAAATATAGACCAGCAATCGGCACTTGATGCCTTTCCAAGACTTAATGCGACCATCCAGCTTCACTCATCAGTCAATCGATTTGCAAATGTAAAAGGAGAAACTAACTGCAGAGCATAATATAGTATGATGATATTGGTTATCAATTCCTTCTACTGCCCAAGCGATACACACTGCACACAATCCACGTGGTAACAGTACACACCAAGATTCCACAATTCACCCTCAAATAACTGTGTTCACCGAACTATATTGCTGACTATTCCTAGTACAGCAAAAACAGCATAAGGACCACCAGAGGGACTCCCATATTTTATATCGACTCTACAATAGAAGGCTCTCCCCTCTGTTCACTGAACCTTTAAAACTCCAAACAATTCTCCATAGAGTGATAAGGCTTTTAATATAGTAAAATCCAAAGAATATTGCACTCACAAAACTTCATTAAAAATGCACATATTTGTGTGTATGGCATCCTTCCTGTTCTGTCCTAAACTCCGCTCTACCTGTTTTGTCACTTAGTGACTCATCAGTTGAATGACTAAATAATGTATAAATTAATATTGTAAAATATAAGAAACTTTACTCATTCAATTTTGTTCAGTAAATTTCCTCTTTAAAGGGTTGCCTAAAGTAAAAAAAAATGCATTTTAACCATTTATGCCACCTGGACGTGATTGTCACATCCAAACAGCTGCTGCTGTGCTGCAGGGCGCTCCCATGCCGCCCCCCGTTAGCCCGGAGATTCCCATTCATTGATCTAAATCCCCGGTAGAAAGACCGATGGCTTCTGAGAAAAAAACGTTTCCCGTCCTCCTTACCGATGGCTTCTGAGAAAAAAACGTTTCCCGTCCTCCTTATATTTCCTGGAAGCTTCCAGGACTAAAGAAAAAAAAAATCACTGTGGCCATCTTGTGGCCAAATAGTAAAACTACATCTACATACATTTTTTTAAATAAAATAAACACACATTATTACATTTAAAATTAACTGGTTACCCCCAACACCAAAAATTAACCGTATACAATTTAAATGAAAAAAAAGAGACTCAAGTCCATGCAGTCTGTGGGGCTGTGCATGCGATCGTGCGGGCGGAAGCCTGCAATCATGATGGTCCCTGCAACGGGGGGATTGGTGGCATGGGACAGGAGTCCCCTGAGCCAATCCATGCTTGTCCGGCGAGAATGATCACTGTTTTTGTTCAAAAACAGTGATCATTCTCAAACGGTGGCGCTGCGCTCCCTCACGGGCGCTCTTTTCCACTGCTCCCACCGCCGATCATTAAATGAATGAATGGGAACTAAGTTCCCATTCATTAATCTACAAACTGGGTCCACGTGATCACTTTCAAAGTAAAACAGGCACGCATTGCTTCCTATTTAGCGCACTTTTTCTATGCAATAGGAAATAATGCTCAAGGACATCTTGTGGCCAAAGTATAATTACACCTGCAGACTTTAGGGACTAAAAATGTCAAAAGGGTATATTATGATTAAATTGTGAGCTTGTAATAAGCAATAGATGTAAAACTGAAAAAATGCACCTTTATTTCCAAATAAAATTTTGTCACGATACATTGCACTAGGGATATAATTTAAACATTGCAATAACTGGGACAAATGGGCAAATAAAATGTGTGGCTTTTATCCACAGTAGAAAGTTTTATTTTAAAACTATAATGGCTGAAAACTGAGAAATAATGATTTTTTTCCATTTTTGTTTCTTGTGATTCCCATTAAAATGCATTTAGAATAAAATAATTCTTAGCAAAATGTACCACCCAAAGAAAGCCTAATTGGTATGGCGGAAAAACCAAGGTATAGATAATGTCGATGCGATAAGTAGTGATAAAGTTATTGGGGAATAATTGGGAGAGGCGCTGAAATGTGAAAATTCCTCTTGTCCATAAGGTGAAAACAACCCTCAGGCTGAAATGGTTAACTTACCCTGGGCTTCTTCCAGCCCCCTGCAGACATCCAGTGCCTGCGTTGTCCTTCTGCGACCCTCCAGCCATCAGCTGCAACCCCCGCAAAGCTCTCCGGTGGTGGCCAGTTGCTGGCTACTGCACGTGTGGTCCTAAGCCGCATGCACCCTGATCACGCTTCCATTGTTGGGAGCGTTCTGCACATGCACAGTAGCGACTTTCCAATACTGTGCATGCACAAAATTCTACACCTGGCTAACTAATTAACCCATTGTGTCACCTATACTTAAGATTCATGGACACCTATAATAGCTGCTGCCTGTAGCGATCGAATGTGATTGCCAGGGCGACAGTTTGGGGATCTAATGCTGTATAGATGCATCGCTGTGCTGTTGCCTAGCACTGTCTGTACAGCATTGGGAAGCAAAAACTATTCACCATAGCGATTGCATCCAGTCGTTATATTGTTGTGAAAAAAATATATGTATCACTTTGGTGGCATAAGTAATAAAAGGTTATTGCTGTATCAATAGTGACAAAGCTGAATGCCAAAATTAACAGGAATCTTAAAGGACAACTGTAATGAGAGGGATATGGGGGCTGCTATATTTTTTTCCTTTTAAACAATACCAGTTGCCTGGCTCTCCTGCTAATTCTCTGCCTCTAATACTTTTAGCCATAGATCCTGAACAAGGATGCGGCAGATCAAGTGTTTCTGACATAAGCTGCATGGTTGTTGCCTGGCTGTCGTGCGCGGCTGTGGTGTATCTGGTGTATTTCTGCAGCCAAATATATCAGCAGAGCTGCCAGGCAACTATATTATTTAAAGGGAAATAAATATGGCAGCCTCCATATACCTCTCACTTCAGGTGACCATTAAGGGGTAAAAACCCAGGAATGAAAAGTGGTTATGCTCCAGTTTTCTTTGCACCAGTCTAAATAAACCAACTGTATGTTCTTGTTTGCTTTTGCTGATTAAAGTTTTTCTTACAGAATGTATGTTATTACTCTTAGTCACTGCATGCCAGACTAGCAATGTTCCACAGTATTGAGATTGCTACATAGTGTGTGTGTGTGTGTCTGTATGTATGTGTGTGTGCGTGTGTGCGTGCACGCGCGCGTCTTTTTGAGCAAAAATTAATACAAGATAATTTCTTTCCAAGGAAGCAGTGTAGATAAGTGAATCCCTATAAAATATCCCTTGAAGCTCTCTACAGCAATATGTTGTCCATAGTCATAGCTGGCAATCTGCCATTATTTATTTGTTTGCTGTGGATCCCAGTTTGCTGTAATTTGATCTTATCGCTTCCACGAACTGCTGAGAGAGTACATATGGTATAGCTCTTGCTGCTCATAAACCTTATTATGTGAGTTACATGGTTGCATTGCACGATGTACATTTTGTACAGAACATCACTGTTATAGGCCTGACCCTATATAAGAACTGTCATTTTTGCATAAGGTCACTGGTTACACTGTAGAGATACAACACAAAGGGGGTAAGAGGCACCCAGGAGTATATAAAACTGAGTTAAAAACAAATAAAAGAGAAAAGGGGAAGGTGGCTTACCTCAATAATGACAAATTCATATACGTATAAATAGAATTCATTTTTAATAAGCACAGGCAATACGTTTTGTGGGTCTCTGTCCATTTCCTCAGGCCAAAAAAAGTGCCGGAGGGTTTCAAAAGCTAGATGCAGAGAAATCACCTTTCCACACTGTAGAGATGGAGGTGGAGCTTACAGTTCATGTAGTGTTGTCCGGATCATGAACGAATCGTTCATTTGATCCGGATCTTTTTTGTGAGTCGAATCATCCGGATCATCACAATGAATTGGATTCGGTTCACAGTGGATGTCTGTCTGGAAGAAACAGGAACATACAGATTGTACAGTGCAGGGAAAGTCATATCCTGCTAGTCATTTCACCCCGTCTGCTTCCCTAGTAAAATGATTCAAATGATTTGGTTCAAAGATCCGGATCTTTTCAATGATCCGATTCGAATGATCCGAATCCTTAAAAAGATCTGGATTTCCCATCACTATCCTGGAGCGGCTGCTTTGAGAGCCACATAACGCAGCTCAATCTGACGTCCAACTTCAACACCACCATGCGTTGCGTTAAGGGCACGTTATGCGACCATAACGTCCCCTAAAACGCAACGTCTTGGTGGGAAATTGGCCTAACAATTAAAAAATGCATATACTTTATATATATATATACATATATATATATATATATATATATATATACATATTACAGTACATATATATATGTATATATATATATATATATATATATATATATATATATATATATATATATATATATATACAGTATTTATATATATATATATATATATATATATATATATATACATACATACATACAGTATATATATATATATATATATATATATATATATATATATATATATATATATATATATATATATATATATATATATATATATATATATATATATATATATATATTCCTCCTATTACTAAAATCATGACACGTTCAGTACATTGACTGGTAGTAATACCGTCATAGCAAATTAGATACATTTAATCTATTTTGCACATTTTAGCCACTAACCAAAAACATGTCCACAAAGGTATGCACAGGGTCTCCAGGCACCTGAGCTCTCCAGTTCTTGTTCTGGGCTGTATCACGTTCCAGATTGGTTGGCTATGATTGAAGGCTGCCAGTATACCATAACAAATCCTTGTTTCAAGACCTGGCAGATTGTGTTTACAGAAGCGGTTCCTCATATTCCTCATTTTTTTACCTTCATTTGTTAAACATGCAGGCCTGCTGCTCTGACAGCCAACCACAAACTGACCACAATACTGGAGAACTCCTGTACATTCATTCAGTACTTTGTGGTGAGAGTATTGCCTTTCATTTTATGGAAACCTAAACACACTACTTTTATAAATAGATAAAGTATCACAGGAATCAAAGTCCGACTAGCCGAGCTTCATGCCGCAAAATCAACACGTCAAGGCTGCCATGCTAATAACTTATGCGCACAGAAAACACCTCGGCCAAATTAAATAGTTTGGTCTCGTCTGTATGTGTTTAAGAAAACACAAGGCTGTTTTCTCCATCTCTGCTGTGGGAAATCCTATCATTATGATACCTCAAACCCAAGATGTGACAAATGAGACTACGGGATAGAAATGGTTAAATGAGAGCAATGCACGGATGCCCCGTAAGGCTTATCTATTTGCATAAGGAAAAACAGCTGTGTGAAGATTCCCGGCTGACTTTCCCCACTCCTCCGTGCCCTAAACCAACACAGCATGCACAACCCAGAAACTAAACTTCACCTTGTATTAGTATATTTGTCAAGGACTTGTATTTCCAACTTTTAAAGCCAGAAGTGCCGTTCCAGAAGAGTCTGGTCTTCTCATGTCAACGCCAGACTTTGATTGGAGCTGATTCTCTTATTTATTCTTCTGGTTCCCAGGCTGTTTCAGCAGAATCTCTCACATTTATTTTCTCATTTACAAATGGAGCTTAAAGTGAAGGTCTAGCCAAAACATTTTTCGGACTAAGGAAGATCTGGGATCTTTCTGTGTCCACATTGAGAAGATTTCCCCTCACCGTATGTCCTGGAGGCAAGACAGAAGTGAGGTGAACATGGAAGGATGTGCAGTACTTGCCTAACTATTGTGATGAGTGTTTGACTAAGAATCAGTATGTTGGTCAGGTGTTAGGACATCATTCTGACTCCAATGGTTGTATTCTTGCCACTAGTTGACCCAGAAACTACCAAAGCAAAATAATTGGCATGTCAGTGGTGCATCTGTACTTTTTTTAGCCACTTGGTCAATGTTGCTCCAAGCTTTGATCAGCCATCTGGTGAGATCCCTGGCAACACTACTTGTGAGCCTTCTCGTGGAACCACACCCCTCTGTTGGCCTTGTATCCCCTCTCTATTTATCACAATGCAGTGTTCTCCCCAGAATTTTTTTCCATCCGGGTGACATGAAAAAGTAGCCGGGTGGGACTAGATGAGAGAATGCAGGGCCAGTGTTTTTGTGTGCAACTCTGCTTACAGAATAGGAGGAGGTAAGCCAATGACAGCCGGGTGCTCACCAAAACTAGCCGGGTGGAGCACCCGGCTAAAAGAGCCTTGGGAGAACACTGACAATGGGAAGGTAGTTAATTGGCAACTTGGCTAATTATTTTGTAAAGCAGTACTTTAAAGCACACCTACACTCCCAAAACTCCAAACCTAAACAATGTCTTGTCATTCTCCTAATATAGGGCTGATAAAAAGGAGAAGCCATCTTTGTTTGATGTTCATGTTCAGTAAAGATTTATACAAAAAAAAAAAGACATATGCAGAGCTAGAGAGTGGGTGGGGCTCTCTGCAGTCTTTGTGGACATAAATCTCACAGTACGCATATTGTTATGCAGTACATTTTAGGCATGATAAGATTACAGTAAACCAGAGAAGAAGCACCCTCATGTATTTACCATATATATCAGTGGTAACATTCGAGAAAACAACTACCCTGCTCTCTGTTTCATTCTTCACTGTTCAGTCTGCTTGTTATCAGCCCTGATAAAATCCCCGACTGAGCATTCGGTCTGGCTTTGCTCAGGAATCATTATAGCTGAGTCTGTCTTCTCTCATGTCTTTTCAAGCCCAAGCCTGCCCCCTTCTGGCTCTGCTTTCCTGTTCAGTATACTCCCAGCATCACAGAGAGCTGTGATGAGATGGGAGGAGCTGCTAGTGCCGAGGAATGAGCTATGGTATATTGAATTTTTTTTGGGAGGAGCTGCTAGTGCCGAGGAATGAGCTATGGTATATTGAATTTTTTTTTTTTTATTATTTATCTAGATTTGTTAGTCATAACAGGTGTTTAGCAATGGTGATTTCATTTTGCACACAGCCCACCAAATATTATTATTTTCCGATGAACTGTGTTTTGCGTGGAGTTTTAGTAAAAACTCACAAAAACCGGCACACCAGAGCGGCAAAATACCAGGTATAGTATTTATTTAGTAAAATCTATCGAGGATATGTTTATTTTGTGCAAAAGCGCTTATCTCTGGTTCCCTTCAAGGCTAGATTTACAGTGGAAGCTGCATTGCGCAGAAATGCAACACAACGGGGGGAGGGGAGTCGCACTGCAGGTTATGGGAGCCCCGTGTTTCATAGAGTGAAATGCACAATCAATGAAAAGTACGCTTCTCTGCCACTGTTAATGCATGCCTAATGCGGTAATGCAGTGTGTTGGGATACTGTAGTCTGTTGAATTGCACCGCATTGATGGCACGCTGAACTTTGCATAGACTTACTATTGCAGTGCGATTCTCTATTACATCACATCGCAACGTTTCACTGTAAACTTAGCCTAAGAGGGGAGCCAGAGGTTTTAGCTTTTACTACCATAAAAGGTGAGCTCATCTGAATAAAAGCTGGGAAAGTACTAATACTGCTGTCTGCTCAGAATATACAGAATGCTGTAGGTAAAGTTCAGTTTCTGATTATAGGTTAACTGTAAAACTGAATGCCAAGTTCACAGGTTAAGGAATACTTACATAGAAATCTCTGCTTACACACAGCCGGACCTGAAAAGGAGAACACCGGTGGTCCAGGAAACCATGCCTGGGACCTTTACAAATACTATACGATCATATTGCAAAATTGTTCAACCCTCATGCTGGGCATATCGGATTGCTGACAGATTAGACCCGACCTGCACTGGGAAATTGGTTTAAAATTTGAGGGCACTTTGAATTTGATTCAAAATCATTTTAATCATTGTAGATGTGTAATAAAGCAACCACTAGATCAGTTACTTTCAACAACTGTGGCCCAGTGTGACCGTGACAACAAAGGCAAACTCTTCTCACTCAGTAGCAGCATAAGGTTACTAAATCCAGGGCAGATATGTGGAATGACATATATTTCATATATCTCCAGACTGTGATCACAACTGTAATTTGATCTCTCAGCTGTGTCAGCTGACTGCCACCGTAGAACAACTAATTTGTAAACACAGTATGTGTCTACTTCCGTGAAAACAGGAGGTAGACACACTGCAGATTTATTGCAAGATTTGTATCAGCTGTAACTAAGAAATGTTTTTCTTTAAATGTTATTATGCTGTTGCAGTTCACTCTATTCACAAAGCAGCATTATGTTATAACACATGGATTTACACATGCTATTTTATGCAAATTTACTCAAAATGTAATTTCTTACCTATATTACATATTATATTATCTATATTACACACAAAAGTAATGGGCAAGCAAGCAATAAATGATGCGCCTGTCACCTGTTCACTCGCTCGTTATTTTATAAATTTTATAGATACAGGGGCACCACAAAGACATACAGTATAGTAGAATGTCATACATTATCCAGGATACCAATTTAACATTAATTATCCTGGTTTCAACATCAGAAACACCTACTATATGTATATATTGCTGTATAATTGTATGTAACCTCACCCTCCCAGTGATGTTTAGCCTAGGCTGTTTTGTTATGCAGCATTCAGCCCCAGAGTATTCTGGGAGACCAGGTGGTGTTTCTGTTCACTTTGGAACACACAACAAACATTTCACAGTGATGCACCTTGCCAGCAGTAAGGGCCCATAAATCCGCAGAGTTTCCCCGCAGGCAAATCGCGCGGGGAAACTCTACCATAGGATGCAATGGCGCCGCCGGCCGAATCACTTGCGCTAGTGAGTCGACTGACATTGCCTTCCGAAATGGTGCGGGAGGCTGCGAATCCCATAGCCGTGCATGGTACGGCTGATGGGATTCGTCTGCGTGGCCACAGACCCAGAAGTTCTGCTGCGCGTCTCACAGATGCGTGCGGCTCAAGTGAAAACGGGCCCTCAAGATGGTGCCATCTGTGATAAATATAAGAATGTCAGTCGAAGTAAGGAAAGATTTTATGATGGACAAGTACTAACTAAATAATTTCTAAAGAAATAATTTAAAAAATACACATTTTTATTTATTTTGTTATATTCAGTAGGGTTCCTCTTTAACAGATGTTAAGTTTTAAGTGGTATGATTTTACATGCATAAACTGTTACAGAAATCGAAGTGTGTAAATACATATATTACAGTATAATACTGCCTTGTCAATTAATTCCTTATGTCCACTGCCCTGCATTAAGGGCCCATTCACAATTGCTGATCGCAAAACTCTAGCGATTTTGCTAGCGTTTTGCTCTGGCGCTTTTTGGCGATTAATGTCAAAAAATCACCATTCACACCTGGCGATTTTTTAGTGATCGCGTTTTCCGCTTCTATAGCACTGAAACGCGATCGCCGGGAAATCGCCTGAAAATGGTGCAGGCTACGCGTTTGCATTTAGCGTTTTTGGGCGATTTGCGGAGATTAGCGCAAATCGCCCAAATGAGAACAGGCCCATAGACTTTTATTACCCTAGCGCTTTAAAAAGTGCTAGCGTTTGAGCGTTTTGCCAAAATCGCCGGCAAAACACTGAAGTGTGAATGGGCCCTTAGACAAATTGAGCAGTGGACTCGAAATGAACGGGTTGAAGACTGCAGTGCTTTCCTATGAGCAAGTTCACATCTCTCTGTTTCCTTCTGTATCCAACCACCTATTCCCAAATAGCACATTGTGCTGCCTCTTTGATAAATCCCACTCTTTTGCTTCACACTGGCAGCAGACCCTACAGCAGGCCCCGCCAGTGCTGCAGCACATCCATCAATATGGATATATTCAGAGCCACAGAATATGTTGGTACTTTATAAATCAGTAATCCTCTATAATAAAACTCCTGTGTCCGAGCCTCCTGTCTCTGTGTAGCATTGTCCGTGCTTCTGGCCACTGTGCATGTGCGCAGCACGGACCGAAAGACAGGAGGCCGGGGATGGGGCCAGGGAGTCGTGCAGGCGGCGTGTGAGTGGGCGGCGTGTGAGCAGGCGGCCCGGATGTGCGGTGGGTGAGCGGGCGGTGGTCGTGTGCGGCGGTGGGTGAGTGGGCGTGCGCACTCCCGGTGGCGGGCACGTGCGCGGTGGTTAGCGGACGTGCGCACGCGCGCCCAGGAACACAGACCTAGATCCAGTTTTTAAATATATAGTACTGCTCTGGCATTGTGTAATCCAAGCTTAACAGCTTTGCAAAAGAAAACAGCCTCCCAGCGGACAATAATACTGCTAAAGGTCTGTCTAGCACTACATTCCATGCTTGGCTTTACATAACTGCAGTAATGCAGCCCTTCCACACTGCATGCGCTTAAATCCGATTTTCAAAGCGCATGCATTTTGCCAGTCATATGGGCAACATGATTATCATAATAACTGTGGTGCCCTGGACAAAGGGCTGCGATTCTCTTTTAACCGAATCACAAATGTAGTGCCTGCTGCAGTTTACTTGCGTTCACAGTGAGGTAAAATGAAGAATGAGAGCGCATGCAAATCTCATAGCAAACGCGGTGCTATGCAAGTTGCTTTTTGTCCACTTGGAGGAACACAATTGGGCCTGCTGATCGCACCCGTAATCACTGTGAAACTTGCTCTTGAAAATGCTGGAATTTTTTTTCGGTTTGGCAGTCTCTTTAGGTGTTCTTATATAACATAATCTTACCCACATTTGAAAGGTAAAATATTATTACTTGGAGTAAGACAGTACTGACTTAATTTTTCCTTCTTAAGGTGACCACTAATAATACAATTCTCCGCATTTATTACCAATCGATCAGAAACCATTATTCTGGACCTCTAATGGACAAAAGTCTCCTACTAATCTGATCAGATTAACAGGATTCCATTAATCCAATAAGATTGGTTAGGAGATTTTCGTCCATTAGTAGTCCCGAACGATCATTTCCGATCGATCAAACTAAAGATTGGAAAGAAAAGATTGGTTTTAGAATTGTATCATTAATGGTCACGTTTAAGCTGATTTTTATCAATTACTCCAATTTCCTGTACATCATTACTTTTTGCAACATGTAAAATTACCCAGCATGGTTATGTTAAAGTGGACCTGAACTCTTACACAGGACAGAAGGAAAGCATAGAGAAATGCACCCTGTATGTCTTTAGAGAGATTATCCTATCTAATCCCCCTCATCTGTGACTAATCACACGTTGTAATTTGATCTCTCCCCTGGGTCCCCTGACTGCCATGGCAGAGATGGCAGATAAGCTTATTTGAAAGCACAGGATGTTTACAATATGTCTGCTTCCATGAAAGCAGGAAGTAGAAACACTGCAGATTTATTTGAGGATTTGTATCAGCTGTAACAAAAAGTTTTTTTCTTTAAAGCTTATTATGCTGTTGCTTATCTTTTAGAGCAGAGAGGAAGTTCTAAGTACAGGTCCGCTTTAAGTAATGCTTGAGGGTCACTGGCTTGCTATTTAGATTGTTGCAGTGAAGGACCCATCCACTGGCACCTGCTGCCTGGCTCCATTCAGGTTAGCCATTTAGCTCTTGGGTGGGTGGCATGTGCTGGTACAGCTGACACTAATGAGGATTCAGCTGCAGGACTCTGCAGCACACTTAGGTGTCACTGTGAATTTATAGCATGGAGTGTTTGTACAAGATGATTTCCACGAGCGGTTTCCATTGTAGCTACATTACAGTAGCCCTTAGCTAAATGTAAGCTTAGTAACTACTCCCTGTGTGAAGCTGGATTATTTCCCGGCACTGCAATCCTATACTCTCACTCTTATATGTCTGCGCACATTAATATTCATCAACATGAACATACACACTCTTTTTATGCTGCCCTGCTGTTCTTATATTAAACAAGAAACATGCCACATTATTAGATATTAATGTAAAATTCAGAGAAAAAATATGGCCAACTTTTCACTAAAAGTCTTGTGGACAGTTATTTATAGTTCTGTATTGGTAGCAAACAAGCAAGCGTAATGCCTGCAGGCTGCAGGCTCTACAAATGGAGTAAAAATGTTGGCTTTGCACACTGTTCTGAAGTGATACCTTAAAGGACACCTGAAGCGAACATAAACTAATGAAATAAACAATTGTATCTATCTTCCTTCTCCTAAAAATGACTTTTTAAGATATTCCACAGTTTTATTTTATGTTTAAATATACTTTTTAAGTTGAGAAGAAGAGCATTTGGGGCATTCATGTAGGTCAGCTGTACTACCAGAATGTCTATAAGGACCTTTAATTGGTATATAGGCTCTATGAAGAATCTTATATTGCATGTCCCTCCACTCAGAGCTAACAATGCTTTTACGAGTTAAAATCCATGCCACAATTATCGAGTCTTGAACCTCTTCCAGGGAGTTATTGCTCAGATTTGACCATTTAGATAGATGTTCAATAAGTCCCCTTTTTTAGCTTTTTTAGTGGTAGATCCAAGAGAGAGATTGTTTGTCCTGTAAACCTGCCATCCATCATGTCTTCAAAACCTTGAGATGTGGGTAATATTCCACCCCTTCCCTCTACCTTTTTAAAGTAGCTCTTAAGTTGAGTATAGTAGAAAGAATGGCTTACCATGAAGGGGTATTGCATTAGAAGATCTTCAAAACTTCGAAAAGATCCTGTGGATGTCAAAAATGAAGATAAGCAAACAAGTCCCTTTTGTTTCCATGTCTGAAAAACTGAGTGCATATTACCTGGGAGGAAACCTGGATTACCCAACAGTGGTGCTCGGTGCGAAAGTTGGCCAGACAGTTTAAATAATTTCCTAGATTCTCTCCAGGTAAGTATTGTATCCCATAGCACCAACATTTTTTTAATATGTGTAGGTAAAAGAGAGAGTTTCGTGTGAAGAATGCCCTGTAAAGACCATGGGGATATCATATCTTGTTCTAGTGAAGTGTTAGAATAGTGATCAGTATTACCCATTCAATCCTTTATATGTCTAAATAAAGAGGCTAAGTTATAACCTCTAATGTCAGGAAAATTAAATCCTAACTGGTCAGTAGATTTTTTTTTGTTTGGATAATGCTATCCTAGGCTTCCTTCCCAACCATAGAAATTTTACAAATGCTGTTTCCAAAGTTTTAATATCTTTATATCACATTAAAATAGGTATGGTCTGGAGGGGATATAAAAGACGTGCAAAACTGATCATCTTAATTAAATAAATTCTTCCAATCGGAAGCTGTTCCCATTTATGTACCGTAATTCAGTTTTAATTTTATTTATGAGGGAAGCATAATTAGGGTAGTATAGAAGATTAGGATCTCTTGGTATTTTAATTCCTAAATATGTAATGTAATCTTCAGCCCCTTCATCCCCAGTGTATATATCCATTCTTTATATTTCTCATGAGTCTGTCTAGGAAAGTGTTTTATAGTTGAAATTACTTATCAGTGAGGGTCACACTGTAGTCACTTCCTGTCTGAGTCAGGACTGAGTCAGCCACTTACATACCTGCTTTTTAACTCTTTCAGGCAGAGAAAGAAAAAAGGAACACAGCATAGTTATGTGTGTGCGTGGCACTGTACATACCCATGTCTATCTCATCATGTCACATGTCACTTCGGATATACTTTAACCACTCGACTGCCACTGACAGCCTACCATCATCAAAGTACTAGTTATTTTTCTACTTCTGTCATCAGCTCTCTGCTTTCTGTCGGTGTAATTTAGGTGGCAGTAAACTAATTACTTCCACCATTTTAGGGAAAAATCCCCCCCAATTCTCCAGAAGCACATTCACGTATGCAATAATTTAAAAAATAATAAAGTATATTTACACTCTGTACGCATAATGCACCACCAAATACTGCACAAGCATTCACATATATATGTTGCCACGCACATTAAACACGTAGAATAATATTATGGGTATTATTATGTTTAAATATATATATATACTGCATATATGAAGTGTAAAAGCTCTTTTACAGTTTTGTATATTTCATATTTTGCTGCCTTGCAAAAGTACGCTCTTTTCAATTTAGAGCTATTTGATTAATTAACTCAATAGAATTTAATGTATTTTATTTATGGGAATTTTGAAGATTGTACTATAATTTTTTGTACACTTATATCAAGTCTGCTGTGTTTTAAGTATTTTTTTTTGGGGGGGGGGGGGGGGGGCAAAGATGTACACAAATAGAATTGGGCATACAAAATCATTTGATTTCTGATTTCCAAAATATATGTTGTGGGTTTTAAGTTTTGTGCATGTAATATACATTTTGTTTATGTAAGGGAAAAATGATGGAAATCGTTGGCAGGAACAAGGTTGAAGGAAAATTCTACATTTGCAAAGAAAAAAAAAACCGGTTGCTGCATTTCAGATTGATAATGTAAAAAAACCCCAAAAACTAAAGTACATTTATGCTAAATGCTTGCTTCCCAATCAGAGGGCTGGTATTTGTTTCCTCCTTCGGTAGCTGGGTGCAAGAAGTTTCACCTAGCGCCAGCAGCTGTCAACACCGTATTAATTTACAAACTGCTGTACTATCCCTCCATCCACTAAGTGGTGCTGTTGGGCCTGAAGAATTTAGGATAAGTAAAGTTTATGAATTAACCTATCCTTCAAAAATGTTGCAACTATGACTTTGTCACAGTGTGACTTTTCTTCTAGATATGTATGTGGATCCCTTGTTGACCAACCCAAACAATGCTTTCAAGCTAGGATACTTTAAAATATCTCAGAGGAGAAACTCCTTAATCTAGGTCATAATGTATCCAAGGGGAAAAAAATAGCTTTATCAGGACACCCTTTTCTGTTTAAAAAGAAAATGGACTTGATTCAATTAACTTTTTCTCCAAGTTTTCTCCTAGGTGATATTTTCACATTTTATCAATAATATGGCCTTTAAAGAGATTTCGTAACAAAAATTGCATCCTGTTTTTTATCATCCTACAAGTTCCAAAAGCTATTCTAATGTGTTCTGGCTTACTGCAGCACTTTCTACTATGACAGTCTCTGTAATAAATCAATGTATCTTTCCCCTGTCAGACTTGTCGGCCTGTGTCTGGAAGGCTGCCAAGTTCTTCAGTGTTGTGGTTCTGCTATGAACTCCCCCTTCTGGCCCCTCTCTGCACACTGCCTGTGTATTATTTAGGATTAGAGCAGCTTCTCTCTTATCTTTTACAAGCTGGATAAATCATCCTCTGAGCTGGCTGGGCTTTCACATACTGAGGAATTACAAACAAGGGCAAAGCTGTTTGCAGGAAGAAAAGAGCAGCCTGAAACTTCAGTGCATGGGGGAAAGAAACACACAAATGATCTCTTGAGATTCAAAAGGAATGCTGTATACAGCCTGCTTGTGTATGGATGTATTTTCTATGTGTGGACATACTGTACATCAACCTACTTCCTGTTTTGGTGGCCATTTTGTTTGTTTACAAACAAACTTTTTAAAACTGTTTTTAACCACTTTTAATGCAGCAAGGAGCGGCGAAATTGTGACAGAGGGTAATAGGAGATGTCCCCTAACGCACTGGTATGTTTACTTTTGAGCGATTTTAACAATACAGATTCTCTTTAAGCCACCATTGAGTAAGAAAATACTCAGAATAATTTGGATAATAACTTTCCCCCTACTTTTTATTACTTTTTTTACTTGCAGACTGCTGAAAAGTTATTAAAACAGAAGATGGAAAATTATCTCCCAGGAGAAAACTTAGCAGAAAAAGTAAATTGAATCGTGCCCCTTTTATGTCTCAAATTATTATATTGTGAAAGATCTGTGCTAATGTGGTTCTGCATTCCGGATTGAGGAAACATCTTTTAGAATAAAAAGGTGTCCAGTTGAGGCTGCCCTGTTTAGCCTTTCCTCAGAAGTTAGCAATGCAATGAAGTGCAGCGCCGCCTGCAGGTGAAAGCTAGGGTCAGCTTCTATATACATTTTTTTTCACTTTCATAATTTTAGGGCCAAAACCAGAGTGTTTCTCATGTGAAATATTGGTAAGAATTGATCGAATAATATTTTCAAATTACAGTTATTAGTTATGTCATTGTGTTCATAATTTCTCTTGGATATATTATTAGTTTTTCCATATATTGTATATTAGCCGGTTGTTAGTCCTCTAACAATGAATGATGGAAAGGCTCTTTCAATAGCTCATATTCAATTCATTTTTACTTTGTTTTCTCCCAGGAGGTCATTTTTTATCTTCTCTTTAAAATAACTTTTCAGCATTCTGTAAAATAGCCACACAAAAAAAAAGGTAGGTGGAAAGTACTGTCACATATATACTGATCCTTGTTAGAGATTTTTTTGAAATTCGTCATTTAGGAGGTAACTGTGAAGTAGGAGTTCCTTGATGTCAGGCTGACAAGTCTGACAAGAGAGCGATAAGTTGATTTATTACAGAGATGGTGATAGTAGAACGTGCTGCAGTAAGCCAGAACACATTAGAATAGCTTTTGGAACTTGTAGGATGATAAAAAACAGGATGCAATTTTTGTTACGGAGTCTCATTAACAATAACAAGTACTATAATTATTATTATGAATTTATTTAGCTCTAATATTTTCCACCAGACTTTAAAAAATACTCTGAATAGTACTTCATGTCTCTAACTTGTTCCTTAACCACTTGAGGACCACAGTCTTTCTACCCCTTAAGGACCGGCCACTTTTTTTCCATTCAGACCACTGCAGCTTTCACGGTTTATTGCTCGCTCATACAACCTACCACCTAAATGAATTTTGGCTCCTTTTCTTGTCACTAATAAAGCTTTCTTTTGGTGCTATTTGATTGCTCCTGCGATTTTTACTTTTTATTATATTCATCAAAAAAGACATGAATTTTGGCAAAAAAATGATTTTTTTAACTTTCTGTGCTGACAATTTTCAAATAAAGTAAAATTTCTGTATACATGCAGCGCGAAAAATGTGGACAAACATGTTTTTGATAAAAAAAAAACATTCAGTGTATATTTATTGGTTTGGGTAAAAGTTATAGCGTTTACAAACTATGGTGCAAAAAGTGAATTTTGCCATTTTCAAGCATCTATGACTTTTCTGACCCCCTGTCATGTTTCATGAGGGGCTAGAATTCCAGGATAGTATAAATACCCCCCAAATGACCCCATTTTGGAAAGAAGACATCCCAAAGTATTCACTGAGAGGCATAGTGAGTTCATAGAAGATATTATTTTTTGTCACAAGTAAGCGGAAAATGACACTTTGTGAAAAAAAAAAGAATCCATTTCTTCTAACTTGCGACAAAAAAAATGAAATCTGCCACGGACTCACCATGCCCCTCTCTGAATACCTTGAAGTGTCTACTTTCCAAAATGGGGTCATTTGTGGGGTGTGTTTACTGTCCTCGCATTTTGGGGGGTGCTAATTTGTAAGCACCCCTGTAAAGCCTAAAGGTGCTCATTGGACTTTGGGCCCCTTAGCGCAGTTAGGCTGCAAAAAAGTGCCACACATGTGGTATTGCCGTACTCAAGAGAAGTAGTAGAATGTGTTTTGGGGTGTATTTTTACACATACCCATGCTGGGTGGGAGAAATATCTCTGTAAATGACAATTTTTTCATTTTTTTTACACACAATTGTCCATTTACAGAGTTATTTCTCCCACCCAGCATGGGTATGTGTAAAAATACACCCCAAAACACATTGTACTACTTCTCCCGAGTACGGCGATAACACATGTGTGGCACTTTTTTGCACCCTAACTGCGCTAAAGGGCCCAAAGTCCAATGAGTACCTTTAGGATTTCACAAGTCATTTTGCGGAATTTGATTTCCAGACTACTCCTCACGGTTTAGGGCCCCTAAAATGCCAGGGCAGTATAGGAACCCCACAAATGACCCCATTTTAGAAAGAAGACACCCCAAGGTATTCCGTTAGGAGTATGGTGAGTTCATAGAAGATTTTATTTTTTGTCAAAAGTTAGCGGAAAATTGATTTTTATTGTTTTTTTCACAAAGTGTCATTTTCCACTAACTTGTGACAAAAAATAAAATCTTCTATGAACTCACCATACTCCTAACGGAATACCTTGAGGTGTCTTCTTTCTAAAATGGGGTCATTTGTGGGGTTCCTATACTGCCCTGGCATTTTAGGGGCCCTAAACCGTGAGGAGTAGTCTGGAAATCAAATTCCGCAAAATGACCTGTGAAATCCTAAAGGTACTCATTGGACTTTGGGCCCTTTAGCGCAGTTAGGGTGCAAAAAAAGTGCCACACATGTGGTATCGCCGTACTCGGGAGAAGTACTACAATGTGTTTTGGGGTGTATTTTTACACATACCCATGCTGGGTGGAAGAAATAACTCTGTAAATGGACAATTGTGTGTAAAAAAATCAAAGGATTGTCATTTACAGAGGTATTTCTCCCACCCAGCATGGGTATGTGTAAAAATACACCCCAAAACACATTATACTACTTCTCCCGAGTATGGCAATACCACATGTGTGGCACTTTTTTGCACCCTAACTGCGCTAAAGGGCCCAAAGTCCAATGAGTACCTTTAGGATTTCACAGGTCATTTTGCGAAATTTGATTTCCAGACTACTCCTCACGGTTTAGGGCCCCTAAAATGCCAGTTCAGTATAGGAACCCCACAAATGACCCCATTTTAGAAAGAAGACACCCCAAGGTATTCCGTTAGGAGTATGGTGAGTTCATAGAAGATTTTATTTTTTGTCACAAGTTAGTGGAAAATGACACTTTGTGAAAAAAACAATAAAAATCAATTTTCCGCTAACTTTTGACAAAAAATAAAATCTTCTATGAACTCACCATACTCCTAACGGAATACCTTTGGGTGTCTTCTTTCTAGAATGGGGTCATTTGTGGGGTTACTATACTGCCCTGGCATTTTAGGGGCCCTAAACCGTGAGGAGTAGTCTTGAAACCAAATGTCGCAAAATGACCTGTGAAATCCTAAAGGTACTCATTGGACTTTGGGCCCCTTAGCGTACTTAGGGTGTAAAAAAGTGCCACACATGTGGTACCGCCGTACTCAGGAGAAGTAGTATAATGTGTTTTGGGGTGTATTTTTACACATACCCATGCTAAGTGGGAGAAATATCTCTGTAAATGACAATTGTTTGATTTGTTTTACACACAATTGACCATTTACATAGAAATTTCTCCCACCCAGCATGGGTATGTGTAAAAATACACCCTAAAACACATTATACTACTTTTCCTGAGTACGGCGGTACCACATGTGTGACACTTTTTTGCAGCCTAGGTGCGCTAAGGGGCCCAACGTCCTATTCACGGGTCATTTTGAGGCATTTGTTTTCTAGACTACTCCTCGCGGTTTAGGGCCCCTAAAATGCCAGGGCAGTATAGGAACCCCACAAGTGACCCCATTTTAGAAAGAAGACACCCCAAGGTATTCCGTTAGGTGTATGGCGAGTTCATAGAAGATTTTATTTTTTGTCACAAGTTAGTGAAAAATGACACTTTGTGAAAAAAAACCAATAAAAATCAATTTCCGCTAACTTTTGACAAAAAATAAAATCTTCTATGAACTCGTCATACACCTAACAGAATACCTTGTGGTGTCTTTTTCTCTAAAATGGGGTCACTTGTGGGGTTCCTATACCGCCCTGGCATTTTACGGGCCCAAAACCGTGAGTAGTCTGGAAACCAAATGTCTCAAAATGACTGTTCAGGGGTATAAGCATCTGCAAATTTTGATGACAGGTGGTCTATGAGGGGGCGAATTTTGTGGAACCGGTCATAAGCAGGGTGGCCTTTTAGATGACAGGTTGTATTGGGCCTGATCTGATGGATAGGAGTGCTAGGGGGGTGACAGGAGGTGATTGATGGGTGTCTCAGGGGGTGGTTAGAGGGGAAAATAGATGCAATCAATGCACTGGGGAGGTGATCGGAAGGGGGTCTGAGGGGGATCTGAGGGTTTGGCCGAGTGATCAGGAGCCCACACGGGGCAAA
Organism: Hyperolius riggenbachi; assembly: GCF_040937935.1. Classification (NCBI taxonomy): domain Eukaryota; kingdom Metazoa; phylum Chordata; class Amphibia; order Anura; family Hyperoliidae; genus Hyperolius; species Hyperolius riggenbachi. The sequence continues at coordinate 114,331,342 of NC_090650.1, read as the reverse complement.
TTAGGGCCTGATCTGATGGGTAGGTGTGCTAGGGGGTGACAGGAGGTGATTGATGGGTGTCTCAAGGTGTGATTAGAGGGGGGAATAGATGCAAGCAATGCACTGGCGAGGTGATCAGGGCTGGGGTCTGAGGGCATTCTGAGGGTGTGGGCGGGTGATTGAGTGCCCTAGGGGCAGATAGGGGTCTAATCTGATAGGTAGCAGTGACAGGGGGTGATTGATGGGTAATTAGTGGGTGTTTAGGGTAGAGAACAGATGTGAACACTGCACTTGGGAGGTGATCGGACGTCGGATCTGCGGGCGATCTATTGGTGTGGGTGGGTGATCAGATTGCCCGCAAGGGGCAGGTTAGGGGCTGATTGATGGGTGGCAGTGACAGCGGGTGATTGATGGGTGGCAGTGACAGGGGGTGATTGATGGGTGATTGATAGGTGATTGACAGGTGATCAGTGGGTTATTACAGGGAAGGACAGATGTAAATAATGCCCTGGCGAATTGATAAGGGGGGGTCTGAGGGCAATCTGAGCGTGTAGGCGGGTGATTGGGTGCCCGCAAGGGGCAGATTAGGGTCTGATCTGATGGGTAACAGTGACAGGTGGTGATAGGGGGTGATTGATGGGTAATTAGTGGGTGTTTAGAGGAGAGAATAGATGGAAACACTGCGCTTGGGTGGTGATCTGATGTCGGATCTGCGGGCGATCTATTGGTGTGGGTGGGTGATCAGTTTGCCCGCAAGGGGCAGGTTAGGGGCTGATTGATGGGTGGCAGTGACAGGGGTGATTGATGGGTGGCAGTGACAGGGGGTGATTGATGGGTGAGTGACAGGTGATCAGTGGGTTATTACAGGGAAGGACAGATGTAAATAATGCCCTGGCGAATTGATAAGGGGGGGTCTGAGGGCAATCTGAGCGTGTAGGCGGGTGATTGGGTGCCCGCAAGGGGCAGATTAGGGTCTGATCTGATGGGTAACAGTGACAGGTGGTGATAGGGGGTGATTGATGGGTAATTAGTGAGTGTTTAGAGGAGAGAATAGATGGAAACACTGCGCTTGGGTGGTGATCTGATGTCGGATCTGCGGGCGATCTATTGGTGTGGGTGGGTGATCAGTTTGCCCGCAAGGGGCAGGTTAGGGGCTGATTGTTGGGTGGCAGTGACAGGGGGTGATTGATGGGTGATAGGTGATTGGCAGGTGATTGACAGGTGATCAGTGGGTTATTACAGGGAAGGACAGATGTAATTAATGCACTGGTGAATTGATAAGGGGGGGTCTGAGGGCAATCTGAGCGTGTGGGCGGGTGATTGGGTGCCCGCAAGGGGCAGCTTAGGGTCTGATCTGATAGGTAACAGTGACAGGTGGTGATAGGGGGTGATTGATGGGTGATTGATGGGTAATTAGTGGGTGTTTAGAGAAGATAACAGATGTAAACAATACATTTGGGAGGTAATCTGACGGCGGGTTTGCGGGCGATCTAATGGTGTGGGTGGGTGATCAGATTGCCCGCAAGGGGCAGGTTAGGGGCTGATTGATGGGTGGCAGTGACAGGGGGTGACAGGGGGTGATTGATGGGTGATAGGTGATTGGCAGGTGATTGACAGGTGATCAGTGGGTTATTACAGGGAAGAACAGATGTAATTAATGCACTGGCGAATTGATAAGGGGGGGTCAGAGGGCAATCTGAGCGTGTTGGCGGGTGATTGGGTGCCCGCAAGGGGCAGATTAGGGTCTGATCTGATAGGTAAAAGTGACAGGTGGTGATAGTGGGTGATTGATGGGTGATTGATGGGTAATTAGTGGGTGTTTAGAGGAGAGAATAGATGTAAACAATGGATTTGGGAGGTGATCTAATGTCGGATCTGCGGGCGATCTATTGGTGTGGGTGGGTGATCAGATTGCCCGCAAGGGGCAGGTTAGGGGCTGATTGTTAGGTGGCAGTGACAGGGGGTGATTGATGGGTGATTGATGGGTGATTGATGGGTGATTGACGGGTGATTGACAGGTTATCAGGGAAGATAGATGCATACAGTACACAGGGGGGGGGGGGGGTCTGGGGAGAATCTGAGGGGTGGGGGGGTGATCAGCAGGGGGCAGGGGGGGGGATAAAAAAAAAATAGCGTTGACAGATAGTGACAGGGAGTGATTGATGGGTTATTAGGGGGTGATTGGGTGCAAACAGGGGTCTGGGGGGTGGGCAGGGGGGGGGGGCTGAGGGGTGCTGTGGGCGATCAGTGGGCGGGGGGGGGGGCAGATCAGTGTGTTTGGGTGCAGACTAGGGTGGCTGCAGCCTGCCCTGGTGGTCCCTCCGACACTGGGACCACCAGGGCAGGAGGCAGCCTGTATAATACACTTTGTATACATTACAAAGTGTATTATACACTTTGTAGCGGCGATCGCGGGGTTAACATCCCGCCGGCGCTTCCGTATGGCCGGCGGGATGTTACGGCGGGTGGGCGGAGCCAGTTGCCGGGGGAAGCGCGCGTCATCAATGACGCGATCGCTCCCCCGGCATGCCTAAAGGACGCGCCGCCTGAAGGCGTATTGCGGTCCTTTAGGCGTCCACTTTGCCGCCGCCCATGGGCTGTGGGCGGTCGGCAAGTGGTTAAAGAGGAACTCCAGTGAAAATAATGTAATAAAAAAAGTGCTTCATTTTTACCATAATTATGTATAAATGATTTAGGCAGTGTTTGCTCATTGTAACATCTTTCCTCTCCCAGATTCACATTCTGACATGTATTACATGGTGACATTTTTACTGTGGGCAGGTTATGTAGCTGTTTCTAGCTGTTCTGGCCTTGCAGACAGCTTTAAACAGCCATTTCCTGTCTGTGAACATTGTTACATTGTGGCAGTTTGCCCAGAGTACCGTACGGTACCAGAGCCTCTTGTGGGAGGGGTTTCAGCACAAAATCAGTCATACAGCGCCCCCTGATGGTCTGTTTGTGAAAATCATTATATTTCTCATGTAAAAGGGGGTATCAGCTACTGATTGGGATAAAGTTAAATTCTTGGTCGGAGTTTCTCTTTAAAGGAGCTAACAGTATAATGCTTTTTAAAAATGTCTGGTCTGCATTTATTTTGTGGGCGCAAAACATGTCTGCTCCTTGATGTGACTCAATCTAAATAAGAACCTATACAAATATACATAGGGAATACTGGGTGTATTTTATGGCACAGTTCCTACATTTTGATTGGTTAATGACCTTATTCATTCAATAGGAAGTTTAGTGGCTTCCTAGAAGTGCATGCAATGCATGACAGTAAAAAACACAAAAAATATATTTTCTGTTTTAAAAATTCAGCACACGATTCAGCATTAAGGTCATTTGCAGCTTTATCAGCAGCAGCAGCAGCAGCAGCAAAAGAGACATAGAATGGGCACAGTAGACTGGCCTTTTAATCACAATGATGACAGCAGTGATCCATCCAAAGGGGACAGTCCCACCACCTTGCAGCTGTTTTGGCATATAGCCACATCTTCAGAGGCAAAATATGTTCTGAGAGGGACACAGAAAGGCCGGTAATGGTGCCATCCACCACGCCACCTATTATACATCCAGGTGTGTGTGTGATGTCATCTGGCCCTCCCCTTGTCCCAGACATGCCCAGTCTCCTCATCATCACGTAGGATGCAGCGTAACCAAGACACTACTAACCCGCCCACCAGCCCTCACAAGCCAAAACAGGCTTCATTCGCACTGCAACAACCACTGCAATCCAGTTATTTTCCCAGTTTGGCACTTATATGTCTACCAGAATTAATGATGCACTCCATCAGTAGTTGACTTCACTGCCAGTTCATGCAGTTACAGTAAGGGGCTAGATAGTCAGCAAATAAAGGCAAACTGAACTTGCCTTAGTTTAGGTCTACAAGTAACCCTTCACATGCTGTAGTGAGATGGATTGTCGCTTTGGCATTTTGACACCAGTAGCCACTCACATTGTAATGAATAAATACTTTTTTTATTGTTCAAACCATGAAACTGTACTTATATTGCATTTCTTCTACTTGCTCTACGTCTGTCTTTGGCTTGCTAGGCAGTGTTATACTTGGAATAGGTTTGGAAATAATTATTACGCTAACTACCATGAGGGTTTCCTATTTCTGACTTGCTTTCAGTCTGCTATAGAGCAGATGGCTGTATACATCTTCCTTTGTCATGAAGGAGTTTCTGCCATTTTGCACTTGGCCAGAAACGATGTCATTGGAGAAAAAAACAACATCCCGGCTGAAAGTAACATAATAGTGCAGTAGTTTCACTCTCTAAGCCGCTGTCTAATTCATCACAGTGAAATGGGATAATTTTGATTAATGCAGTGTCGATGTTCATTTAAGGGTGTGGTGACATCCTACTTAATGCTTTCCAAGAATGCTTTTGTAATGCGGTCTGCCTGGTAATGGAACACACTGCAGGAGGAGGTCAGGACATCAGTCAGTCATTAGCTTGTGTGCTGGCATCATGTGCACCTTTGCATATAGTTAACCGTGGCCAGTTAACCTTTTTTATTGTTCCTGTCTACTACTTTTCTGATCCTTCCAGCCCGGGACACATCATTTTGTGCAATGGACCATGTAGTAAAATGAAACTGCTTCTACTCCCATTATTTCTTAAAGCAGCAGGGACAGCCATACTATCCCAGGAAAAAAAACACTTACATAACAGATGTATTGTGCTTTCCAAGTTTTGATTTTATAGAATGAATTTTATATAGTAAATAAAGAGAATTCTGTTCCTGGCATGTTTCATCTTCATTCCCTCTGACTGAAGCCAATCCTGATGTCATTTCTTCCCTTACTTTTTTTTCTCCTAAAAACTGCACAGTCATATCTTGCTTGCTTTGTAAACACTTGCGAGCACAGCATAGATCAGATTTCAGCAGCTCACTGAACTGCCCACAGCCAATCAGTGAGGAGCAGGAATGTGGTGTGTGTGTGTAGGGGGGGGGGGGGGGTGAGGACAAGCTTCCTTTTAGTCGGATGGAAAAATAGAGCCAGGCTAACTGAGAGATGAGATTAATTACAGCAAAAACATTTCTGAATAGATTGGAGTGCTTTCAATGCAGGGTAGGGTTGCAGGCTGCATATTAAACACAGAGCAGTGGGTAAATGGAATTTGATTTTGTGGCTGACATTCCCTCTGTAAGGGCAACACATCATTGAAAATGGTAATCGTTTAACATTAAACTCAACTGTACATGGTAATCTCAGTTATGAAGTTGCCACTTGTTATGCTCTCTTAGGATGTAGTCAAAAAGGAAGCTGGAAAGTTTACGCCTACTATAAGCGTAAGTTTGGGCGCTGCCATAAGAGCCCATTGAATTTATTGGGGTAGTGGGGCAGGGGGGGAGTGAATTTGGGCGCCCTGATATAACACTTTACCGATATTCTGCTGTAGGGTTTCCTGGGCAACCAAATTTCCAGGCACCCTTTTTTTATGTAAGCAGTAAAAAGGTACATGTGTAACAAAAGGAGAGAACAATAAAAGAAAAGAGCAAAAATGTGTGTAACGTGCAGGAAAGTGAGTGAGAAGGTATTATCTCACCACTGCTGGTCATTCAGTGGAAGGATTCATGCAGCAAATGTGATAAAGGAGGTGGGTGCGGGGGCACAAAGAAGACCGTAGAGCGTCGTTTCACATCTGTGTATTTCAACATGACCAAGTGTCCTCACAGATTTGAAACGACTGTCACATGGTCCGCTTTATGCCTTCACACCCACTTCTTTTCTCACATTTGTTGCATGAATTAGACATCATGATAGCAATCGAGGGATTAAGGTCTATATGGAGACTATGTTACCTTTGTGCAAGTGGCTAAGGCCTTGTTCACACTAAGGACGTTTCTGTGCGCTTTTCACAGTGCATTGCCCTGTTCGTTCTGCAAGGTATTGATTTTTCCATGTAATTAATTGTGCCTGGTTCACATCTATGTGCTGCGCTGTGCAGCGTTACAAAGGCGTAATGCTGCATGCATTTCTGTGTGTTGAGCTGTAAAGTGCACATCAATGCAAGTGAATGGGTGCGCTTTTTTAGAAGTGCATAGAAGCGCATGCGCTTTTTACCCCTAATTAGAAAAAAAATACATTTACATATGAAAACAAAGCTTTATTGACAACTGCTACTGCTGCAATAAGCAAACCATGGTCAAAAAATGTGCACCGCAACGCACAGAAATGCGCACTAAAGCGTGCACAAGTGCATGCGTTTTTTATTATGTGCTTTTACACGTTTTCAGCACACCAGATGTGAACGAGGCCTAATACATTTCTCACTGTTGTTATGATCTTCTGTTTCCTGCTTTGAAGTGCATTGTCAGTGTATTCCTTTGGAGGAGTCTTCAGGGGCTGTTGCCATTATCACAGTCTTGGTAGAAGGCGCATTATTGGTGTATATGGAGAATGCATAGAAATAAGACATTCAGATCACTTAAATGGTCTGTCTTGGTCACCAGGGCATAAGAGGAGATCTCCCAATTGGGAGCAAATACAGCAGTAAAATCGTAGAATTGAACCCATAACTGAATAACCCATACGTTTTGACTGAAGGCACCGATAAGCTGAACATTTAGACTTATTGTAAACTTGACTTTTCTTTAGCAGGCACTGTAAGCTGGCATGGAGTGTGAGCTTACAAGATTGTTTTACTGCAAATGTATGTGATCATTATTTTAATGTTTTATAAAAATCTGATTTTACTAAGTGGTGATTTGGGGTAAAGCCAGGATTATTTGCGTGCCATTGACTATCTCTAGGCTTCAGTTACGAATTCATTCTTTTCGTTTAGTCCAGCTGTGTTCTCTACCTCTGTATAAGCTATAGCGTTCGTCTAAGTAGGGTGATCTGAGAGCACCCTGGAGTGAAAACCAGACACTGGGAGCCCCAGTAGTGTAGTATGTCAAACAATTGAAGCCAATGGTGGAAAAAATGGGTACTCACAAATGGAGGTTGCAGGCAACCAACCACTGTAGGTGAAGATGCACAAAACCAACTCCACACAGGTGTCCATTTGAACTGGACGTGGTTGCTCTCTTGGTACAAAATAGCTCTAGATAGTTGTAGGGGTAGAAGGCCCTATCCAAAAAGACTACCCCTCCCGAAGAAGGTTGTGTGACACAAAGGGGGATAAGAGGCGCTCAGCTGATGATAAAACTGTGTTAAACGTTAAAATAGAAAGGGTGAGGGGGCGTACTTCAATGACGACAAGTTCAGATAATGACAAAGAACTTCTAATATGCACTTGAGAAGCGCCTTCAGCTCTGGCTATAGAGAACACTGCCATTGTATTCAGCCTGAGGAAGTGGGCTGGGACCCACGAAGCGAGTTGCCAAGTGCATATTAAAGTTCTTTGTCATTATCTGACCTTGTCGTCATTGAGGTAAGCCACCTCACCCTTTCTATTTTAACTGTTTTTAATGCAGTTTTATCATCAGCCGAGCGCCTCTTATCCCCTTTTGTGAAACTACAACGTTGTTGAAACAGTTAGTCAAAGCGTAACAGTGATCTCAAAGTTGCACAAGTAAACAAAAGTAATTACCCTGCCTGTTCGGAAAGATAAGTATTGCTAGCTTGGTCTTCAATTAATAAAAACATGAAAATACACTTACAAACATCCTGACAAACTAAATATTGTGACAGCCAACACAAATTGGAAGTGGAAGGGTGCATGGCTGGTATGGGAGAGGTGTGGCCAGGGTGGGAAGACCAATAGCTGACATGAGGAGGAGGTGCATAGACTAAGTGGGAGGAAGCATGGCTGGATTTCTGAAGCAGTAAGTCCAGCTGAACTTTGGAAGATACTGGGGTTCAGCATGCATAGCATGCAGTCATATGACTAGTTAGGTGCTGACCAATTCACAAAAGCTTTAGTCCTTGATCTAGTTCGACAATAAGTCTAGTTTGATGGTCTAGAAATCAGCTCTTTGCATGCTATTCATACATGTGTTTAGTAACACTGAGTTTTTCCATATTTCTTGATGTTGTGAGTGAAGTAACTTGCTGTACCGGTAGTAAGCTCCATTGACGCTTTCGGTTACCACTCATCCACGTTCATCTCTTTGCTTTCTGCCTTCATTTGGCACATAGACGCTGTCACAAACACATTGCTTCATTATGTTTCTAATCAGAAGTGTAAACAGAGACATGAGCCAGAAAATGTGTTTATAGAACCAGAGCAGAGGAAGAATATATAGAACAAAGACTATTTATTGCACATTGTTATGATAATTCCCCTTCAGTGTGAAGGAGGGAAAGAAATGCCTTCTGGTGATACAAAGTAATGACAGCTTCATAAACATGGGTTCTGGATCCTTGATAAAATCTTGCTGTTTCATTTGCATAATTGCACAGGGGGGCCATGCTGATATGGGTTTCTTATGTCTATTGTGATATACCCATTCCCTGCTAGAGTCTTTGGTGCAGCAGCAGAATAGGGAGCAGCTTTTCAGGGCATTTTATACAGATGTTTGCATAGGTGGAGAGGTGGTGCTTATCACCAGTTGATAAGATAAAATATAGTATCATTTTATTGGAAGACAGATTGTAGCCTAAAGGTGGCCATACACTTAAAGGGGAACTGAAGAGAGAGGTATATGGAGGCTGTCATGTTTATTTCCTTTTAGACAATACCAGTTGCCTGGCAGCCCTGCTGATCCTCTGCCTCTAACAGGGCTGTGGAGTCGGTCCAAAAATCCACCGACTCCGACTCCTCAGTTTAGGATTCCTCCGACTCCGACTCCACGACTCCGACTCCTCTAATTTGCATATTACAATTTTGTTGATTAAAAGTATGTAACATGAAATTCGTCTCTTAACTGCCAACGCTTAGGAATTTTACAAGACAACTGAAGTGAGAAGGATATGTAGACTACTATATTTATTCCCTTTAGACTAAAACTAGTCCTTGGTAAGAGTACTTGTAAAAGGTACAACCGGAACAAAGAACATCTATCAAGTGTGGGTGCATGTAAGAATGTGAGGAGATTGTAAACAGACAACACCTCTGTGTTCAATGTGCACAGCATTCTCAGTGGATTCCCTGCAGCTCTGTGGGGAGTGCATATGTAGAGTATAGTACTACTGTGTAACAAAGTAAACCTGAGACAGATGAAATTAAAGTTTTATACATACCTGGGGCTTCCTCCAGCCGCCTTCAGGATAATCAGTCCCTCGTTGTCCTCCTCCACCACCTGGATCTTCTGCTATGAGTCCAGGTACTTGAGCCAGTCAAGCGTAGTGCGCATGCACACACTCCGCCGCCAGGAGCATACTACACCTGTGCAGCACTATTGCGCAGGTGCAGAATGTTCCTGGCTGTGGGAGCGGCATGCGGCCGGACAGCGCTGACTGGCTGAATTACCAGGACTCATAGCAGAAGATCCGGGTGGTGGAGGACAGTGAGGGACTGATTAGCCTGAAGGGGGCTGGAGGAAGCCCCAGGTATGTATAAAACTTTACTTTTCATCCGTCTCAGTTACCCTTTAATTTGTAATCACCAAACCAAATTTTAATAACATATCAAATTATTTTATTTCATCAGCAAAGGGAGTGCATACATTTGCATAAATCAGCATCAATGCAGATGTATTTCCATCTCGTTGACCATCTCTATTAGTGACATAGCTACACATCAGGCTTTATTCTTACAGCATAGATGTTATTTAGTATATATAAGAGATTCCTGTGTACACATCATATATACAGTCACAATCTGACCTTAAAAATACGGGGACTGCTTTATTGAAGCAGCACAAGTAACTAATTTTGATTGGTTTATTTCATTTTTGTGGACTAAGCACAGCTATTACTGTATATATACTGTATATATACATTATTTTTAATGACTATTATCTGAGAAATAGAACATTTTATCATATTTTCTATTTTAATTACAGTTACAAATTCATTAGGAGTCGGAGTCGGAGTCGGTGCATTTTTTCCCGACTCCGACTCCAGGCACCCAAAATTGCCCGACTCCACGACTCCGACTCCACGACTCCGACTCCGACTCCACAGCCCTGGCCTCTAATACTATTAGCCATAGCCCCTGAACAAGCATGCAGCAGATCAGGTGTTTCTGTGGTTCAGACTTATAAGTCTGATCTGACAAGACTAGCTGCATGCTTGTTTCTGGTTTTAATCAGATACTACTGCAGAGAAATAGACCAGCAGGGCTGCCTGGCAACTGGTATTGATTAAAAGGAAATAAACATGACAGCCTCCATATACCTCTCTCTTCAGTTCCCCTTTAAAGATTTGCAGCAAATTCGACCATCAGATAGATTTCTGTCAGATGCCTGTCAAGTCGAATGTGACAGGAATCTATCTGATGTAGAGATATGAGCCGGCGGCCATATTTTATTTTTCCTGGAGCAATAATAGGTAAAAAACACTAAAAAAGGCACACCAGAGAGGCAAAATTATCAGGTAGAGCATTTATTCTTTACAAGCTATCGACTGATGTGTTTATTTTGTGTGAAACATTCATCTCTGGTTCCCTTTAAGTAGTTAAAGGTATCACCGGAATCAACATGTGTTGGTTTAATGTCTGTATTTCTGCTCCTCAACTAACACCGAACCACACTTCACTTGCTTTATATATTTAGTAACCTATAAGGGCCAGTTCACATGGGCTTCTGCTTTGGCTCTCTTCTAAATGCTTTTCTGCATTTGAATGGGCAGCACTTAACGACGAGTGCCGCAGCGGACATTTCCAGCCTGGGAAACGTTTGTGTAAACCCACACTTGAATAAGCCCTACCAGCTGACACTATCCTATTAGCTCATCTTACTTAGTAGAAAAAATGCTTTATTCTTGTTAAAGTGAACCAGAGATGAAGCACCCTCTTGTGTTTTACCCTATAAATCAGTGGGAACATGACAGTAAACACCTAATCTGCTCTTTGTTTCATTGTTCTCAGTTTAATCTGACTGTTATTACCTCTGATAAGAATCCCAGACTGAGCACTCAGTCTAGCTTTGCTACGGAAAGATTATAGCTGAGTCTGTCTTCTCTGGTGTCTTTTCAAGCCCAAACCTGCCCCCTTGTGGCTCTGCTATAATGACTCAGCTATAATTATTCCCTGCAAAGCCAGACTGAATGCTCAGTCCGGGATTCTTATCACAGCTGATAACAGACACTTTTAGCAGTGAGGATGAAACAGAGAGCATGGTAAAGGTAGCCATACACTGGTCGATTTGCCATCAGATTCGACCAACAGATAGATCCCTCTCTGATCTAATCTGATCAGAGAGGGATCGTATGGCTGCCTTTACTGCAAACAGATTTCAGCCTGAAACCGTTCACAATCTGTGGTGGTGGTGGTGCTGCCACCTCCCCGCATACATTACCTGCTCCGGCCGGCGCGACTCCCCCCGGTCTCTGCTGTCTTCTTCTCCGCTCTGGTCTGGTCTCCGGGTCCGGCAGGCTTCACTTCTTCCTGTCTGGGGGAAGTTTAAACAGTAGAGCGCCCTCTACTGTTTAAACTTCCTGCCGGGACGCCTGTGAAAACTCTCTTAGCACGTCTAAACGAGCTTTTCACGCGCTAATTGGCGCGCAAACCGCATCGCGCGCAAAGTTATGCGCGCAAAATTGTACGCGTGCACTGCACAGAGTGCAGGGCACTCCGCGCCAAGTACCCATTAAAGCCTATGGGACTTGGTGCGCGCATAGGACTTTGCGCACACAAAACTTTGCGCACGGTACTTAGCGCGCGATCAGGTTGAGAAAACCGGTGCTAACCTACTTAGCATCCTGGTTAGCGCGCCTAAAGACTTTCAACGTGCTAAGTAGGTTAGCACCGCATAGTGAATCAAGCCCAATGGCCTCAATTCACTAAGCTTATCTCCTGTCTTTAATAAAGTTTCTAGAGTGGTCACCATGGTGATAAGTCATGTAGTATTCAGGAAACATTTTACCTCAGGCAAACCTAAAGTTAACTCTTCTGTCTTTAAGTTAACTCTTCAATCCTTAACCCCCTTGCCGTTCCAATTCTGGTGGCAAGGGGCAGTGCAGCACTTTTTTTTTTATTTTTATTTTTTTTAAATCATGTAGCGAGCCCAGGGCTTGCTACATGATAGCCGCTGACAAGCGGCATCCCCCTATCCACTACGATCGCCTTTGGCAATCAGAGTAAGCAGGAAATCCCGTTCAGAATGGGATTTCCTGCTGGGCTTTCGGGACGTCAGAGGGAATCCCGATCCACCCCTCAGCGCTGCCTGGCACTGATTGGCTAGGCTGCGCAAGGGGTCTGGAGGGGGGGAGGGCGGCGCGGCGGGTGGCGGCGAATCGGCTGCGAGTGGAAACTGTACGCAGCTAGCAAAGTGGATGTTACTGCGTGCAGTAAAAGAACAAATTTTTAAATCGGCCTAGCGGGGCCTGAGAAAGCTGAGCTCGGGATAACCAGCAAGGAGGTTAAAATAATTCCACAGTTAAAGACAGACTGTTTATTAACTGTGTGTGAAAATAACTACAGAGGAGGTAAATTAACTACAGAGGAGGTAAATTAAGGAATGAAGAGATAAGATAACTCTCTCACTGTGTGGAGGTAAGTTTTCTCTTGCCTTATTATCTCCAGCATGATCTTTGTGAATTGAGGCCAATACCACTTTTTGGGCCCTTTTCCACTAGAGTGATTGTGATTGCTGAATCGCAAAATCGCAAATCGCTAGTGATTTTTAAATCGCTAGAGTTGTTACTTTATCATAGAAATCATGAGAAGTATTTTCCACTACAGTGATTCGATTTGGAAATCGCTAATCGCAAATCGCAATCGCTTGCTGGAGCGATTCAATGATAATGCAATGCAAATGAAAATCACAAATCGCAATCGCATAACAGAATTAGTGAAAAATCGCAATCGCTGGCGTTTGTGATTTGTGGTTGCGATTACAAGAAAATAAAGCTGTAGGATTCTACAACAAAAAGTGATTTTTAGCAGTAGAAGTACAGATACAATTGTTTATCTCATCAGTTTATTTTCCTGTAATAGATTCAGAGGATATCAGAGCAGGTTGCAATAAACATCAATTTTAGATCCTACATACCACATTTGCCTTCATAATAATAATTCAGATTATAGGGAAAAAAGCTTGTTGCTTTTGCATTATTATTATTATTATTGTTATCATTATAATTATGAGCAGTATTATTATTATAAGTATTGTTATTTTGGAGGAACTTTCCAAAATAAGCTTTTAGAATTCCCCAAAAGATGTTCAAAACCTTATAAAATGATATTGTTCACTTTTATACTCTTATTACCTCTACTTTTGCCCTATGGTGACTTAATCATTGCTAATCATTGTGGTATGAGGATAGACTTTTCCATTCAGATCATCTTACTGACTCAATAAGATCTAAGTAGAAAAGTCCATCCTCACACCACCACAACAGTTGGATGCAAAGGTGAGCTCATCACGGCCAACTTGAAATAGCACTAGATGTTACAGCAACAAAAACTGCCTAGCAACCCAGTAAATAAGGAAATACCTGGCCATCAATGGTGAGTACACCAATCATCAATAACTGATCATACCTCTACATCTGTTCTCATTTCTGAATGAAGGGAAAAATCTGAACTCTCCCGAACAGTCCCATATGGTGCCTTCCATGTTGTTTGCCCCCCTTCATTCTTTTGCTAAATAATAAATACTCTGAAAACTGAGAGCTGAGAAATCTGGAATACAAGAAGAGCTTTTGCCTGCAAATCACTTGAGATTCACCTTTGACAGGAATCAAGAAAACGCTCTGTTAAAGAGACACTGTAGTGAAAAAAAAATTATGATATAATGAATTGGTTGTGTAGTACGGATAATTACTAGAACATTGGTTGCAAAAAAAATATTCTCATATTTTTATTTTCAGTTTTACAAGTTTTTTTTTATAATATTGCATCATTCTCTAATATTTGCAATTTACACCCTAATCAGCATTCTAAATGTTTTTACAGAACATGCAGTGAACTTTTGACCTGTCCTGAACTGTTCTCTGCAAAAGAAAAAAACTATACAGTTGAGATAAAAACCATTAGAAGTCAGAGCTCTCTGCGACTTTGAAAGTAGTAGAGCTCAATGGCTATTTGCATAGATAACAACTGGAGTTTCTTAACTCTTCCTGTACTGTAAACAAATATTAGACTTATGTCTTGTATTATGTTATGCTCCTAATGCTTTATTTCTTAGCTGTACTACACAATAAATTCATTATATCATAATTTTTTTTCACTTCAGTTTCTCTTTAAGGGGGTAAATGTGATGAGGAAGAGGAGGGAATTTCGCAGGAGGCCTGTCACTTCCTTCCTGAAAATGTGGCTTTAGTACAAGGTCAAATTTTTAAAGGAATGATAACGGTGACCAAGGGGAACAAAGAGAGGAATGGTCTACACACAGTGGTATGTGAATCCAACAGAAATATACCTCTGTGCTTACCTTAGGTAGCTTCGCTTTGGGTCAGACATATGTTATATCGTTTATATATGATTCATAAAATTGTTAGATCCATCAGTGATGTTTAAAGAAGTACCTTCTAAACCAGCGCTGGGCAAACTATGGTGCACAGGCTCTATCCGGCCAGCAAGGGCTGTTAATCTGGCCCGCCGCTGGGTGGCCAGATTTCCTCTCCTCCTTCCCTCTCTGCAGAGTCATGAGTGGACAATAAGAATGGGTTAACACTCACCTAATCTCCGCTTCCAGCGGTGTGCCTCCATGACAACAGGGCGTCACGTGATAAGCCATCGGGACATGTTACAGGGTGTTACACGATGGCACGTCCTGACGGCGTGTCACATGATGCCCTGTGACCACGGAGACCCGATGCTGGAAGTGGCGATTAGGTGAGTGTTAACCCACTCTTATCGCCCGCTTGTGATTCTGCAGGGAGGGAGAGGGTTTCAAAAGAAAGGAATGTGGTCTGCAGCTGGCGGCCCAGGCCGTGTAAACTTTGCCCAGCACTGTTCTAAATGATAGCATGGTTATGAATCAGCATTGCCTTTTATTTGCTGGAAATGTGTGCAGCCATCACCTGCTGCATAGTGATGGTTGACAAAGGCTTAGTTAACTTGTCAGATCTGTGGTTATATTGCTGCATGTGAGCACTTCCTTGAGAATGTTTTCTGTAGCTGCCAGATCCTCAGTTTTGCTGCATCGCTGCTCATTACCAGTGACAAGTATTAGATTGTGGCTTTAGTAAATGAAACCCTTTGAATCCCATCAGGTGTGAACCCCCTTTAACTAGGGTTAGGTGTACAGACTGCAGAATACAGTTAAAAATAAAACTGTTTTGGGTGGAATTGTTTTGGATTTTAAGACAGGAAATTGTATTGGACAACGAAAACAATTTTCAATATGTGGAAGTCACAGTAATAACCCTGCTAACACATGTCTGAATGAGCTGACTGTAGAAAAATAGAACAGCATTAAGCAAAACAAGCAGCCTAATTAATCATACACAAAATGAAGTGCAAAATCTGAGCAACCTCTTTGGTTATGCTATTCACACCCACTGTATCCGTTTGGCATTTAATCAGGCTTTGATGAGCGGTTAATTCACGTGGGGCTCAATATGTTGCTGCTTGATAAGGACAGGCAGAAAAAAAGTGTTTTTGTTCAAAAAAACTTATTTTGTCTTCATGACCTGACAGGTCCTAACCTAGAATTAAATAAATAATATCAGAAGCAAAACTCGAAATACTCTTTATGTTAAAGTAATCCTCATCCCTTAAAGGATACAGCCAGGAAAAAAGTTGTATAAAAACACATACCTACTGCTGACAGTCCTGTCCAGCAGGGTTGGATTGCGTCCTCCTTTGCCCCCAAAGCACTCTGTATTTGAGCTATTCGGTCCAGGCCCGACCTCCAAGATCGGGGCTTGTGAACCAGAAGTAGTCAACCTCACGTCTGCGCAGTTTGTCTTGTGAACAGGAAGTAGTTAACCTCATGCCTGCGCAGTTTGTCTTGTGAACAGGAAGTAGTTGACCTCATGCCTGCGCAGTTTGTCTTGTGAACCGGAAGTAGTCAACCTTACGCCTGTGCAGTTTGTCTTGTGAACCACGAGTAGTCAACCTCAGGCATGCACAGTTTGTCGTGTGAACAGGAAGTAGTTAACCTCATGCCTGCGCAGTTTGTCTTGTGAACAGGAAGTAGTTAACCTCATGCCTGCACAGTTTGTCTTGTGAACCGGAAGTAGTCAACCTTAACGCCTGTGCAGTTTGTCTTGTGAACCACGAGTAGTCAATCGCATGCCTGCGCAGTTTGTCTTGTGAACCATAAGTAGTCAACCTCATGCCTGTGCAATTTGAATCTGGTATTGGCTGCAAACAGGGCAAAAGAGGACACGATCCAACCTTGCTGGACAGGACTGTCAGCAGTAGCTATGTGTTTTTATACAAGGCAAAACAACCTATGGATAAGCACAGTAGTAAATTCATGTTGTATCCACATACCTCTGTTCATTGCCCGTACATTTCGTTGTTCCCCCTGCTCTCCGTAATCACTGCTTGAAAATTTAGATTTTTAGCTCAAGTCAAAATTTCGAACAGCAGAGGCAGGCTTGTGTCAATGTTCTCTCCTATCACTCTCCCATTCCTTCCTCTTCTCCACCCCATTTACAGAACCGACCGGTTTTGGGCCAGGTCATCTCCTCATGGGGGATTCTCAGGGTTTTCTTTGTTTTCAACAGCATTTCCTGTTGAAAACAATATATATATATATATATATATATATATATATATATATATATATATATATATATATTATATATATTCATGAATGTAGACCAAAACTTGCCTTAATTTTTAAATGGATTTTAACTGTTTTATATACTTTAGATACCTTCAGGTACTGGGGGGTTCAATTTGTATAACTCTAGTTTAAGGTTTACTTATCAAATTATGCAGTCGATATCTGGACGATTGAATCGCGCTAATCGAATTGACTAGAAATCGATGGAGCAGATGGCCCGATCGACTGACCGCTTTCCGGAGGAAATCTATCTAATGGTCTAATCTGGTGGCCATCTATACTTCACTTTACTTGGAAGCTTATTGGAAGCTTATCAGTTACAAGCTGCACTACCACACAGCTTTCCTTATTGTCCATGGATCACCAATTGCAAGGCTATTCCTAAATCTGCTCAAAATATTAATTCATACATAGCAGTACTATCATTCGTTCATAAACATCCAGACTCCGTGCGACAAATTTGCAAATAACACTTGTAAATTAAGAATACAACAGTGATATACTGTATGCATGTGTAATTTAGCCTTGTGAGTTTTATTCAGTTTTATATTTTTTTGATAAGACCTCTGCTTACTATAGAATACTTGTGTACAGTCATAGCATTCAGTGCAGAAGGTTGAGTTATGATCATAAAGTGACGCAAGTAAATCTCATAATTAAACCATCAAGTCACATTTATGGACCTGCAGATATGAGATGGTTTGCTTAACTGTTGGTCAGTGTAAATAATAGCAAGTAAGACTTGGCCTTTTTAGCTGGCGGTTGATCCATATCTATGAAGAAGATATTTTGTCTAGCTACGACGGACATCCAAATGGAGTTAATAATCACTAAAAGCTGAAAAGTTTTAGAACTGAATTAAAAAGTGAGGTTTTGCTTGAACATGTTTGCTGAATACAGTGACATCTTGCCAAATATGTTGACTATCTACGATACAGCACAGAACTTACTTCTTTTTATTTTTTTATTTTTACATATAGGGCCCAATCCAATTCTCTTTCTCTTTGATGTTTTCTCATAGGATATATTTTTTTTTATTTTCTGTTTAAAATAACTTTTGCAGTCTGCAATTGAAAAAGTACTGTCAAACTTATTCTAAGTATTTTCTTGCTTGCTGGTGGCTTAAAATGTGTTTTATTGATGGGATGATGGGAAAATATTACCTAGGAGAAAACTTAGTGAATTGGATCTATTCACATAATAATAAGTCAAAACAGTAATGGAGATACAAAAAACAACACTGAGAAATTATTTAAATCTTAGCACGTTGGCACCATGAGACAATAAGGCAGTACATAAGAAAAACATACAATAACAAAAAACAAGTGTAAAAAGTAGAGCAGAAAAGTGAGAACAATGAAATCCTGCTGCCACAAATGCAAATTAGGAAGAAGGGACTAACTCCAATTAAAATAATCACATAATGTATAAATAGGACTGGGTGAGTGGGAACCTAAGACCTGAACAACAGTTGAAATAGCTGAAAAACTACTATCCATTAGGGCTCATTCACACTACACAACGCATGCATGAACACGATTTCGTGCATGCGTTGCCATCGCACGGTCAACGCACGGAATGCACGTCTGAGTGCGCTAAGCACAGACGTCGGCAGCTGTACTCATCTAGTAGCGTGTGCATCGTGCAATAAAATTTGCCCAGATGCGTTACATCGTAACGCATTGGAACGCACACCTATAGTGTGAATGGTAACATGAAAGTCTATGGACTTTCATGTTGCCATATGCATCATGCACAACGTGCGTTGCGTCAAAACTGACAGCGCAACACATAGAATGAGCCTTTAGGGATGCCCAATTGTACTCTTTGATTTATTTAAAGTTAGGCAATAGGTGGTAACAGACTGATACAAAATGTTCTACTTCCTTTGGTACGATTGCTCCTTAATTTTTCACAATATTGTTTATGAACAAACCGTTTATACCTGCAGCACGGTGGCATAGGGGCAGCACGGTGGTGTAGTGGTTAATGCTCTTGCCTTGCAACGCTGGGTTCCCGGTTCGAATCCCAGCCAGGTCAGCATCTGCGAGGAGTTGGTTCTCCCCGTGCTTGTGTGGGTTTCCTCCGGGCACTCCGGTTTCCTCCCACATCCCAAAAACATACAGATAAGTTAACTGGCCTCCCCCTAAATTGGCCCTAGACTACACATGACTATGGTAGGGATTAGATTGTAAGCTCCTCTGAGGGACAGTTAAGTGACAAGACAATAAATACTCTGTACAGTGCTGCGGAAGATGTCGGCGCTATATAAATACTAAATAATAATAATAATAAACTGGGGGCTTGGGATATACTTGAAACTTGTGCTACCCACTAAATGGTGGACCCCTTAGGAAGGAAGTTTGGCAGAGATCCTTGAATAAGCATTAGGGAAAGGAGACTAGATAGGCGTATGTGTGTGCACACGGTTTGTTTGATACATGACCCTTGATGGGTACATACTTGCCAAGTTGCCAATAAAGTTTTTTGTAGACCTTGAAATAGTTTGGGAGGTAGACACTGCTCCCAGAAGAGAGCTGGCTGGCATATTAAGTTGATAAGGGAACTTCAGTGTCTTGGTAACTAGCTCCAAGAACCCCCTTACCAGTTCACGTTACTTTAAAAAAAAGAAAAGAAGAAGAACTATTCAGTTACCCCTGTGATGGGTAAAATGCAGAATAGCCAGATTACATCATGCACCTAATGTAAGAAAGTACTGGCGGACGGAATTCTGCTTTTTTTCCTGAAAAGATTATTTGAAAATCCATCTTTTCAGACACTCAGATCTGACAAAATTGATGGAAATCTGAAGTAAGGAATATAAAAGCTGCTGCTGATGACCTTTTTCACATTGGCATTTTTCTGATTCATACAGTTAATCTGCCTCTTACACTTTGTAACTTTGTAACACATTGACCCAGAATAAGTATACAGTGTTATTTATAATGTGACTGACTCTACTACTGGCTGCATGATTGTTGCCGGTGTAGGACTCTGCAGAAGCCAAGTGACATTATAACCAGGCATGCTGTTCTTTTTAAAACAGAATCAAAATGTCAGCCTTCATATTATTCTCACTTCATAATCTTGTTTTTCTTAATTTTATTTTTAATCTGAAAACATTAACTGTTAGGCTGGATCCACACTATATGAGTTTTTGTGAGCGCTTGCGTTTGATTAGCACTTGCTGAGTGCTTGTTAAAAATCGCTCCCATTCACTTTCATTAAAATCGCGGTAAAAAACACCTAAAAATCACGTCAATTTTTACACAATTTTACCGCGATTTTAATGAATGAATGGGAGCAATTTTTTAACAAATGCTCAGCAAGCGCTAATCAAACGCAAGCGCTCACAAAAGCACTTATATTGTGGATCCGGCCTTATAGAGGATAATAGTGCGTAATTATCAATCACCAAGTCTGGGGACTTGTTTTTTTGTAATGGTAGGAACTTCTTTTTTGCAAACCTTTTAACAGTGAAAACAACCATTAAAATTGTAATGATTTAATTTTTTTAACATTAATAAATAAAACAAATAAACATAAAACAGTAAACAATAATTTTTAAGGATTGCGTGGTATGCTTTCTGGAGTGTTTTATGTGTTAAAGGGTTGAGGAAAAGAGAAAAGTCCGTACTGAAAGAATTCTATTTTAGTGCACTAAGGCCCCGTTTACACTTAATCAGTTGGTATGAGTTAGTGTGCGTCAGTATGCGTTAGTGTGTGTTGGTATGCGTTTTTTCCATAGCAGTGCATTGGGAAGAAGATTTCAGTTAACACGCTAAAGAGAAACTCCGACCAAGAATTTAATTTTATCCCAATCAGTAGCTGATACCCCTTTTTATATGAGAAATCTATTCCTTTTCACAAACAGACCATCAGGGGGCACTGCATGGCTGATATTGTGGTGAAACCCCTCCCACAAGGAAATTCTGAGTACGTACTCTTGGCAGTTTCCTGTCAGTGAACCCTGTTGCATTGTGGGAAATAGCTGTTTACAGCTGTTTCCAACTGCCAAAAAAACATGCAGCAGCTACATCACTTGCCAGCAGTAAAAATGTCACCATGTGATAAATGTCAGAATGTAAATCAGGGATTTAATTTTTTTTACAATGAGCACTGACTAAATCATTTATACATAATTATTGTAAAAATGAAGCACTTTTTTATTACATTATTTTCACTGTAGTTCCTCTATAAGTGAAAAAAGCCATAGGAAAACATGGGTATTACTTTGAAAATTAGTTTTCTTTCAGTTATAACTGAGAGCAACTTATTAAGTGTAAAAGGGGCCTTACAGTAATTTTCCAGGATAACCTGTCAATCCAGGCACTGCCTTTATCATGTACAGAACAGTGCTGACTCACAGCTTAATCTGGGTTAATCCCACTGAAGTTGTAATGTGCAGCTCATGGCAGAGCATGGAGATGTGCACCAGGGACAGGATTAGCGCTCATTCACACTATCTGTGCTGCTGAGCAGTGCACACCATCTGGCAACACTCCATTGCTGACAAGACTTAAAGTGGACCTGAACTCTTGCACAGGACAGAAGGAAAATATGAAGAAATGCACCTTGCATGTATTTTGAGAGATTAGCCTGTCTAATTCCCTCTCATCTGTGATTTAGCACACGTTGCAATTTGATCCCTCAGTTGTGTCAGCTGACTGCCACGGCAGAGAGCTAATTGGTAAACACAAGATGTTAAAATTATGTCTGCTTCCATGAAAGCAGGAAGTAGAAACAATGGAGATTTATTGCAGGATGTTTATCAGCTGTAACAAAGAAATGTTTTCCTGTAAAGGTTATTATGCTGTTGCATATCATATAGATTAGAGAGGAAGTTCTGGATTCAGGTCCACTTTAAAGAGGCACTGTAGTGATATATAGCAGAATACAGGAAAATATTCAGGATACCCACTATTGTGGCCCATTCACACTAGAGCGTTTTGCCGCGATTTCAGCAAAACGCTCAAATGCTAGCGCTTTTTAAAAGTGCTAGTGTAATGAAACCTTATGGGCCCATTCTTACTTGTGCGATCTGCGCTAATCGCCGCAAATCGGCCAAAAACGCAAAACGCTTTGCCTACACCATTTTCAGGTGATTTCCCGGCAATGGCATTTCAGTGCTATAGAAGCGTGAAGCGCGATTGCGGCAAAATCGTCGCAGTGTTCAGTGTTTTTTTCCGTGTAAAATAGCGGAAAAATCACTCCTGCAAAAATCGCCGGCGTTTTGCGTTTCTAAGTGTGAATAGGGCCTTACAGTAATGTTCCTGGTTTCCTGGTATAGTGCACGGGCACTCCTGGCCGCGGATCGTTAGCCCAGGAATCAATGAATCGGGCCATGGTGCCCGATCACTGATTCCTCTCCCCCACAGAAGAAGCGACAGCTTCTCTCGGAAGCCTTGCTTTTTCTGCCTCCTACGTTCCCCTACGTCCCTCTAAGTGTACATGTTACGCTTAGAGTGACGTCATGTAAACAAACCTAAGGTTGCGATCTTGTGGCCAAAAAGTAAAACTACATCTACATTTAAAAAAAAATAAAAAAAATAAACGTATATTTACATTAAAAAATTACTATTTACATCCCACCCTCCCAAAAATTCCCACATAAAATGTTTAATAATAATTAAAAGCAACAACATTACAATAAAAAAAAACAACACATAAATATTTACCTAAGGGTCTAAACTTTTTAAATATCTATGTAAAGATGAAATATTTCTATTTTTTTTTTCAATTATAAGCTTGTAAATAGTGATGGATACAAAGTGGGAAAAAAATGCACTTTTATTTCCAAATAAAATATTGTCGTCATACATTGTGATAGGGACATAATTTAAACGGTGTAATAACTGGGACAAATGGGCAAATACAATACGTGTGTTTTAAATATGGAGGCATGTACCGTCTTTCCCTGAATATAAGACACTGTCTTATATTCTTTTTGGGGAGGAAATATGTGCTAGGGCTTATTTTCGGGGGGAGGAGCTAGACGCTTTGTGTATGGGGAGGCTCTTACCGCACCTCCCTTGTGGCTGCGCCCCCCTCCGTTCCAAGAAATTTCTCCGGTGGTGGCGGCGACGACATGGTATTCAAGCTATGAGGGCGCCCTTTGACCCTCACGCTGCACACAGTACGCTTTGCCGGCTTTGCGCTGGCGCTCCCTTCCTATCATAATCGTGCGCCTGGCTGATGTGTCCCAGACGCACATTGATTAGCACATGAGGGGAGCGTCAGCGCAGAGCCGGCAAAGCGTACTGCGTGCAGCGTGAGGGTCAAAGGGTGCCCTCATAGCTTGAATACCATGTCGCTGCCGCCACCGCCACCGGAGAAATTACTTGGAACGGAGGGGGACGCAGCCACAAGGGAGGTGCGGTAAGAGCCCACACACCTCCCCATACACCTAGCGCCCCCCCAGCTAGGCCTTATTTTCGGAGTAGGTCTTATATTTCAAGCATGCTTGAAATATAAGATAGGCCTTATTTTCGGGGTAGGTTTTATTTTAGGGGAAAGACGGTATTATTTTAAAACTATAATGGCCGAAATATGAGAAATAATGAATTTTTTCCATTTTTCTTATTCTTACTGTTAAAATGCATTTACAGTAAGGTAGCTCTTAGCAAAATGTACCACCCAAAGAAAGCCTAATTGGTGGCGGAAAAAACAAGATGTAGATCAGTTCATTGTGATAAGTAGTGATAAAGTTATAGGCTAATGAATGGGAGGTGAACATTGCTCAGATGCATAAAGTGAAAACGACTGAGGGCTGAAGTGGTTAAGCCACCAGCAAGCAAGAAGATACTCTGAATAATTTTGACAGTAATTTTTCATTTACATTTTCAGTTGCAAAGTGCTGAAAATGTATTTTAAACAGAAGATGAAAAATGTTCGCCTAGGAGAAAAGTGAAATTGATAAGGGCCTAAAAGTGATGGCCTCTGATAATGAAAGGGCTTGTTCACAACACATCCCTTTTTTCATGATTTTGTATTATAATGAATTATTTGCAGATGCACATTTTAACCTGTATGAACATGTATGGTATGTGTCAGGAAATGCAACTGCAAATACACGAACATGGCTTGTAGTGCCTAAAACCTTCCATCTGCTTGTGGTCTTTTGTATTGTTTACATTTGTGTGCTGCTTTAGAGTGTGTACCGTATTTCCAGAGCTCTCATGTGAGTGGATACCAAATTGTTTCCCTAGTTAGTTCGTTTTATAGGACTCTAACCCACAATTTCCATTCACAACTTTGCCAGATTTGCGTTCCAGAGTTTCTTAGTTGGCAGCCTGGCTGGTAAGCTGCTTGATTCTGTGAATAAATACATAAAGCGCTATAATACTGTAATCAAACATAATTACAGCGAATTGAACCACTTTTGCAAGTAATACACCAAATCTGTAATTCTCCAGTGGAATACATCTAAATATTGCACCACAGCAGGGGAAAACAATGTATATTCAGTGAAGGCAACTTGTTTTGTTGGCATAGGCGGTCATGTGGATAATTGCTTGTTTGCAGGTGCCAATCCAATTCTTTCAATGCGTGTACTTGTAACGTTCATTTACTACCCAGCCTGTCATGAAATAAGATGTTAATACAATTATGAAGGTGATTAGGAAGCACTATCCGATCTGTCAGAGGAGGCTGTGGAGAACGTGAATGCATTGCTGTCGTAATAAGCCCATGATCATGCTTATTCTTATTTAAGCCATGCCGAGCATGAAAATATCATAAAGACTTGATGTGCTTAAGTGACATTTTGGACACCGTGAAGAAATTGTGTCTTCAGTACTTTTGTCAGAGATTAAACCAGCAAATGACAGCAATTTAGGTAAAGCTATCTGAAAGACAATATGAAATCTATTTCATTTCAACAAAGCAATGATGGAGGAGAGCCATAGGAATATAACTTGGCATGTGGTATAAACTGAAAACACATCCAGGTGTCTCTCATGACAGCTGTGCTAGGATCATTCTTCCTGCATGAAGGCTGTAACTGAAGAAAGCAGAGAGCAGAATATCCACACAAGTCAATAAGAACAGAATATACACACTTTCGTACAATGCTATTAACCAGTTCACCCCCAAGGGTTTTTATCCTAACGGACCAGAGCAATTTTCAGTTGTCAGCGCTCCTCCCTTTTATTCCCTAATAACTTTATTACTACTTATCACAAGAAAATGATCTATACCTCGTTTTTTTCGCCACCAATTAGGCTTTCTGTGGATAGTACATTTTGCTATGAATTTTTTTATTCTAAATGCATTTTAATGAGAAAAACAGAAAAAAAAAGAAAAAAAATCATTATTTCTCAGTGTTCAGCCATTATAGTTTTAAAATTAAACATTCTCCTGTGGATATGTATCAAACGCAGATAGAACAGAGGCGCCAAAAAGAGTAAAAACACTATTATTTAAAAACAGTAAAAAGAGGGAAGGTAAGGTGGACTTACCTCCCTCTAGCAGTGGACAACAAAACTCTGAGGTAGAGTAGAATGCATTTATTAAACAGTGTAACTCCTAAAGATGCAACGCGTTTCGCGGGCCACAGCACCGCTTCCTCAGGCTATACAGGAGTTCAAAAAAGCTGTATCCAATCCAAGTATTGAATGAGCGCCATCTCCTGTGGATAAAACAAACACGTTTTATTTGCCCAGTGGTCCCGATAATTAAACCGTTTAAATTATGTCCCTACCACAATGTATGGCGACAGTATATTATTTTGAAATATACGTGGTTATTTTTCTGTTTGTTCTGGCCATAATTACAAGCCCCTATGTAATAAATTAAAATTAATTTCCCCCCATAAAATATAGAATAAAAGAAGCTGAGTCCCTAAGGCAACTATTTATTTATTTTTTTTAACCCTCTGGGCGATACAATTATATCGCCCAGGAGGTGGCGCAGCACTATTTTTTAAATTTTTTTATTTTTTAAATCATGTAGCGAGCCCAGGGCTCGCTACATGATAGCCGCAGCGCAGCGGCATCCCCCCACCCACTCCGATCGCCTTCGGCGATCAGAGTAAGCAGGAAATCCCGTTCAGAACGGGATTTCCTGCTGGGCTTCCCTGGTCGCCATGGCGACGGGGCGGGATGACGTCACCGACGTCATGGACGTCGTGACGTCATAGGGAGTTCCGATCCACCCCTCAGCGCTCCCTGCCACTGATTGGCCAGGCTGCGCAAGGGGTTGGGGAGGGGGGGGCTGCGCCGAACGGCGGGTAGCGGCGGATCGGCGGCGAGCGGCGGCGATCGGAAGTTACACGCAGCTAGCAAAGTGCTAGCTGCGTGTAACAAAAAAAAAATTATGCAAATCGGCCCAGCGGGGCCTGAGAAATCCTCCTGCGCGACATACCCCGAGCTCAGCTCGGGATTATCGCTCAGGAGGTTAAGCTGATTTTTTTTTTACAAGTGTTTTTTTGGGGGGGGAGGGTTGAAAGTGTAATTTTATTAATGATGTGTATATACTTGAAAATGTATGTATTTTGTAGGTGTAATATACTTTTTGGCCACAAGATGACGCTAGTGAACACTCATAGGACGTGTTCACTTTTTTTTTTTTTACACTTTAACTGTTACATTTCCTGTTTATGTGAATGGACGTAGCCGCTGTTCACGGTCACGTCCATTCACTCCAGGCACTGCGATTGGCACCATAGCA
This sequence comes from Hyperolius riggenbachi, assembly GCF_040937935.1. Lineage (NCBI taxonomy): Eukaryota > Metazoa > Chordata > Amphibia > Anura > Hyperoliidae > Hyperolius > Hyperolius riggenbachi. The sequence goes on along the minus strand of NC_090650.1, from coordinate 114,304,947 downwards.
AAAAAAGTATGCAGTTAAAATCTGACAGAACCAAGAGGGTTGGGACTAGTCCATCTCCTCATGGGGGATTCTCAGGGTTTTCCTTTTTTCACATTCAAAAAGTACTTATTGTATATAAAGTCATGAGTACAATCTCAGGGTTTTCTTTGTTTTCAAAAGCATTTCCTGAATGGCAGTTGCTATGTATAACTGTCAAAATAGGACTATATCAACTGCCATTCAGGACATGTTTTTGAAAACAAAGAAAACCCAGAGAATCCCCCATAAGGAGATGGGACTAGTCCGAAACCTGTAGGTTCTGTCAGATTTTAACTGCAAACTTTTTTCGCTGTAGTGGTCCTTTAAGGTTTTTATGCTATATCATGGTAAAGCAACCAGTGTGAAAACAGCACAGCTCAAGCTTGTTTTTAGTCAAAGTTGGGAGGGGTTCTAACTTCGATGTATTTTTTTTCTCTGACTGTATGTCCAGGTTTGCCCTGTAGAGGTGGCCTCAATCACCTGAACCTAAACAATTAACATCTTCTCATTGGGGACAGCAGCAATACACCTGACTTTGTAACTTCCCACTATAGCTAGCGCTTTTCAAAAAGACACCTTGGAGCTTTCCTCCTCCTCCGAATCAAAACTAGAAAAGAAAATGCTAGTTGGGTCAGCAGTATGCACAGAGGTCCTAATGTGCATTTTTTCTCTTTCTTCCTGCTCTATAAACTTACCCAGTTGTATGAAGTCCTCCTTAACCACTTGAGGATCTCTGTGTTAAACCCCCCTAGTGACCAGGCCTTTATTCACAAATTGGGCCACTGCAGCTTTAATGCCCCGCTGCAGGGCCGCACAACTCAGCACACTAGTGATCCCCCCCCCCCCCCCCCCTTCCCCGAGCTTTCTGCTGGTGGGGTCTGATCCCTGCTACTGTGTTTATTTTTTTTTATAATTTTTTTTATGTTTATGTTTATTTTTTAAATACATTTTACTATTATTATTTTTTAAACCCCTCCCCCCACCAGCCCATCAGCGTGATCGGCTGTCATAGGCTTCAGCCTATGACAGTGGATCACAATTTTGCCTCCCAGGGGGACAGCCTTGTCACACGGCTGTCCCCAGCACATCGCTGCTGCAGATCGCAGCGCTGTACACTCCTATTAGAAGGCGCTCCACCTACCAAGCGGCTCTCCTGAAATCTCATTCCCAGCCGTTCACAACAATCTCCGTGGAACGGTCCTGGGGCTGCCGCACTGCTCACGCCAATTGTTGTGGAGCAGTCGGCAGCAGGTTGATGCCAGCTATGTAGGTAATTACGGCACCTGCAGCAGATTGGTAAAATCAGTCACAGAGACAGCAATACTAATTTCGACTATAGCGGTGCCCCATTGATAATTTGGGTGGCGCTCAATAAATGTCCTAATTAGATGGAGGATATTGTGGTTGGGGGGTGGGTTAGACATCACCAGAGGGGGAGTTCAAGTGAGAATGGGATTAGGCTTTGCAATTATTATCCTTATTATTGATTTATGAAGCGCCAACATATTCCATGGAGCTGTACAAAGTAAGAAACAAACATAATACAGACAATGGTATACACCAATATACAAAATACAGAATTGGTACAAAATAGAGAATTGTTAATTACAGGGACAAAAGTAACATGAATAAAATGTGTAACAAATTCCAAGACACAAAAGGGTGAGAGAGCCCTGCCCTTGCGAGCTTAGGTAGTTTGCAATTTTCATAACTAGAGGCAGTGTGTTTTTAGGTTATCTAGTGTAACGATCTGTGTCAGCACACAGAGAGAATTTGATTATTGGTGATCTGCAGTATCACCAAGAATACAGATCTATACCTGATTATTGATGATCTGCAGAATCACCAATAATACAAGTATATCTAGCCTCTGGACACCTGATAAGTGTAAGTGTTTGGTGCAACGGTATAAGAGTCAGGACCACCTGAGGAGCAGGTGACCCTAGACGGTAATAATGAATATCTCCTGATAGGTTGGAGATACACAGAGAGTCAGTGATTCCCTGAACAGCTGTGAATCAGACTCTACTGCAGTCAAAGGACTCCAATGAGATTGAGTCCCTGACTGGATTGCAGAGAGGTCCCTCTGAGAGACAGGGAGTCCCTGCAGCTACTGGACACCCCACCGGGGGGGGTGTCACAGGTAGAAGGGTCGGTCAGGCCGGGTCGGTAACACATGAGCAGATAAAGTACAGAGACAGAAGGCTGATTCGGTAACCAGGGACAGGCAGGGTTGGCAACAGGTAATCAGATGTGCAAAGGTACCGAATCAGAGAGCAGGAGCAGAGTCAAGAGAGCAATAGGTCATAACAGATATCAAGCAGAGGCCTAGTCTGGAGTGTGAGGTCCGTGGTCTCAACACTCAGGGACTGATCTACAGAATAACACAGTAATGACACAGTATCCCTAATCTTGGGTGTGAGGTCCGTGGTCTCAACACCCTGGAACTAGTCTTAAGTATAACACAGCAATGATACAGTATCCCTAGTCTTGGGTGTGAGGTCCGTGGTCTCAACACCCTGGAACTAGTCTTAAGAATAACACAGCAATAACACAGTAATCTGGCTAAGTGTGAATTCCCAGGTCCACCTGGTTCTAACACACTGAAGGATCTGACTATGGTCTGAGTGCTAACACATAAGCATTCGCAATGGCAGACAACCAGCCACTGACAGACGAGAAGTATATATAGCAGAGCGCTCCTCAGCGCCGCCCAGTCCCATTCAACCAATCACCTACTGCGCTGGGAACAGCTGATCGTCCTGATCAGCTGATCCCTCTCCTATTGGCATAAAGGGCCTGCCTGTTAGCACACGCGCGCGTAGCTCTCCATCTGTGTGCACTACTAGGCTCAGACAAACCAGACGCATGCCGTTGCGGAAAAACCGCCAGTCTGAACGCGGATGTAGCCGCCCCGCTGTCAGACCGCGCGGCGGTGTCTCCGCAATCCATTACATCTAGTAGGCGTACAACTTGGTCAGAGGTCAAAGGGGAATGGCCTAAGGTAGAGCAAATGCTTGTCACAAAAAGTGAGTTTAAGGTAAAAATTACTGATATTCTACTATTGTATTACCCATTGCCCAACAGTAGAATATTGGTAATTTTACCAATTTTACGCCCAATTTACGCCCAATTTTAATCCAGTCTTTGTGAACAATTGATGTTAAAATAATCAGAAAAAAATCGGAAATAATCATTTGAATGTTTTAAAATAATGGTGTCATATCAATGTTCCAGCTCTTCCATTCATTAAAATCATCAAAATGATCAAACACTTGCAATTAATCAGCTGTACTTAACTTATAAGTTATATTTTGCGTAGATGTAATGTTTTCATCGTTCAAAATATTCTCAGTGGCTTCAAGATTTTTTCTGGTAGGTGGCTCCAAAATTATTGAAGTCCAAGATTAGCATGACAGCCATATACCTGGCATAAGAACATGCTCATATACCCCTCAGAAATTCTGGTGGCCAAAGTAAGCTTTATCTTTGCATACTGTACTTAAGTTTTCCTTCACTTCTTTTGAACTAGGAAGTCACTTGGTAGGTTGTGTAATGTTTTCAATGATCCAAAAAGAAATCATCCAGTTGAAAATACTCCATTTCCTCTGGCATGTCCATGGCCAGGAGACAAGAGGACTTCCACTGACATGCAGCTAAGCTAATTAGAAATCTTGTTTCACAAATCTGAGTGCAGTTCATTATGTGTGAAGAAGTGAAAGATTCACTTTAGAGTGATTTTGAGGTGCTCTTTACAGAGGCTGCAAGAGGCACTTCTCTGGCTGAGCTTTATATTTCTTACACACTTTTCACAAATGTAATGATATGTTTGGTATCATAGATACAAAGAGCATTCAGTTACTGAATCACCTCCAGCTATCATGTAGCAGCGTCTGGAGCCATGGAACACTGCAAGTTGAGGTATTTAGAATCTGCTTTCTCACATCACACATGTTTAATCAATGCCAATAAAATAAAGCTGAGCCAGAGGATAAAGGCAGCATTGTCCTGCTGATTAAACCATGTGCAAGTGAACATGATGTTACTGTTCTCTCCAAAACATTCAGTGGCGAGGCTGTTCTTGCTGTGCTTATGAAAGAAAAAAAGGAACTGTTACCGTAAGTCATAATAGGTTAGATCGAGTTTGGTGCGAGTGTTAGCCAATGTAATATGCAAAGCTTGCTCCTGTTATAATCCCTCCTCTCACACTAACTTTTCTGCCACCACTACACCCAACAGAAACCATTCTGCTACCACCACACCCAACACTTACCCTCCTACTGCTTCTACACCCAACACAAGCCCTCCTACTACCACTACACCCAATGTTAGCCCTCCTACTACCACTACACCTAACACTATCCCTCCCACTACTGCTACACCCAATACTATCCCTCCTCTCACACTAGCCCTCCTACTACCACTACACCTAACACTAACCATCCTGCTACCACTACACCCAACACTAGCCCTCCTACTGCTTCTACACCCAACACTATCCCTCCTACTACTGCTACACTTAGTACTATCCCTTTTACTACCACTACATCCAACACTAACCCACCCACTATTGCTACGCTATCCCTCCCACTACTGCTACACCCAATACTATCCCTCCTCTCACACTAGCCCTCCTTCTACCATTACACCTAACACTAACCATCCTGCTACCACTGCATCCAACACTAGCCCTCCTACTACTTCTACTCCCAACACTATCCCGCCCACTACTGCTACACCCAACACTAGCCCTCCTACTACCATTACACCCAACACTAACCCTTCCACTACCGCTACACCCAATATTACCCCACCTACCACCACTACACCTAATGCTAACCCTTTTATTAACACTACACCTAACACTTCTACTTTCACTACATGTAACACTAACCCTCCTACTATCGCTACACCTAACACTAACCTTCCTTCTACCGCTACATATAACACTAACCCTCCTATTATCTAACGCTAAAACTCCTACTACCACTTCATCTAACACTAAACTTCCTACTATTACTACATCCAACACCAACCCTCCTACTACCACTATACCTAACACTAACCCTTTTACTAACACTTACACTTCTACTACAGCTACATATAACACTAACCCTCCTACTACCACTACATCCAACATTAACCTTCTTACTACTACTACACCTAACATTAACCCTTTTAGTAACACTACACATAACACTAACACTTCTACTACCGGTACATTTAACACTAACCCTCCTACTATTGCTACACCTAACACTAACCCTCCTACTACTACTACACCTAACACTAACGCTCCTACTACCACTACACCCAACACTAACCCTCCTACTACGGCAACACCTAACATTAACTCTCCTATTTGCATTCTTAAATTTATCACAGGTGGCTACATCTTTAGTGCTGACAAGGAGCATCATTGCGAAATGTTTGTTTGTTGTGTGCTCCAAACGGAATAGAAACAACACTTGGGCCCATATGCAATCCACTTTTTCTCCAGAGTTTTCTCCTTGGAGACAGTTTTTCATCTTGTATTTACAATAACTTTTCAGCACTTTGCAGTTTAAAAAGTACCAAAAAGTAGGTGGAAATGTACTATCAAATCTATTTTAAGCATTTTATTGCTTGCTGGGGATTTAAAAGTTTGAAAATATCACTTAGGAGAAAACGCTGGAGAAAAAAGTTAATTGCATATGGGCCTTGGTCTCCCAGAGTAAGTCTACACATCACTGTGAGGCTGGGGCTGGATACCAAGATACAGCAACTTGTACATATAGGAAGGATAATTACCGGTATCGTAATTTCATAAACATGGATGGCCTGAATAATTTACTACATTCTACTGCATGTCACTGGAATTTCTCTTGAACATGCTGATATATTTTAGTTTATATACCCCATCATTTTCTGACTATGCATTTTACAAATAACGTAAATCTCCCACAATGCTTCTGTGAGGGAGTCCTTGCTGTTCTTACCAAAGCAAAGTCACCTGACAGAAGCTCCAGGACTGCTTTTACTAATGAAACCAACTGTTTATTCACAAGCAAATATTGTTAATTTATATTTTTATATGAATCCAGTTTATACAGTCAGAATGAAGGCAGCAGGTCTGCTTGTTTAGTCAAAATATAATGTAGCATAAGTCTAACAATAATTCAGCAAGTTATAAATACTGATAAAGAAGCAGTGTGGAATTTCCATTGCTAGTTCTGTACATGTAATCATCATCAGAGCAGCAGCTGAAAGCCTCCAAGACAATGGGAACATTTATCAAAGTACATGTAGTTCTAAACATACTTACATTATATTGTTTGCATTGGTTTTATGTTGTGTCTATGTGTCAAGCACATTTCCTGCACTTTTACAGGATTTTGGTAAATGGAATAACACAGTAATTGGCATATGTCCATAAGTCCTTTGACAAAGTCCTAATAAGCCCGTATGCCTCTTTATTACACAAGCTACTGTTTCAATCAGAATATGTGTGTGTGTGTGTGTGTGTGTGTGTGTATAGTGTGTGTGTGTGTGTGTGTGTGTGTGTGTGTGTGTGTGTGTGTGTGTGTGTGTGTGTGTGTGTATATATATCTCCAACAACTCATCTTTATTGAATACATGAAAATGAATGCCTACTGCTAAGATGGTTGAATACTGGATATGTCCTGCAACTCCTTCCTGCCGAGACTGGATTGCCTCTGTTAATGCTGTTCTTCTGTATTGCAGGCTCATATATGAACATAGGGACATTCCTGCTAAATTTGAAGGCATCTGGTCAGCTTGGCAGCTACAGTATCTCACTTTACAAATATATAGCTCCAAGAACATGGCCCCCTTACTAGTACACTTGTCTCTTGGCCATTTCTCATAAATGTGGTAATACTTCATTGGGTACTTTGTATACCCTGATTGTAGTGTACTCTACTTTTGTGTATCAGTTAAGTTTGGTGTTGTTTGTTGGCTTTTTGTTTTGTTTGCATGGTTGGAAATGTATGATCAATCTGCGTTATGCATCAGGCTATACTCCTGATCTACTTTACTGTGGTAGACTGTATGTTTTTGCTACATTTACATGCTACTGTCAGTTATTGCTCCTATTAGATCTTTTACATGCTTTGATTTTCCACAACCTGATGTATTAGTAAAAAAAAAAAAAAAAACTGTTTTGTCTGGTAATCATTGCTGCCACAATAGGGGTATGCACAATCACACCATCTTTTTTATCTTAAAGGACTGAAGTGAGAAGCATATAGTGGCTGCCTTATCTATATTCATTTAGCGGTAACCCCAAGTCAGGCTCGGGATGGTAATCCACAGCCCAGAGCAGTAATCCCGAGTTGGATCCATAGGAGGTGTGCTGCTGCAGATCTATCAAGCGGTATGATTTTTGGGGTCTGAAAGCTTGTGAAAAAATTGCACCGCTTTTGGAAAATAAATCTAGAAATAATCATATCACCAGGGAGGTTAAACAATACCAGTTGCCTGGTATTTCTGCTGATCTCTCTGGCTGCATTAGTATTTAAATCTCACACCTGAAACAAGCAGTAAAGGGTCTGTGACTAAATTAGTTTAGGTATTCATCTTTTATCAGTCCTTCATGATTTGTGTCATTTTAGACAACTAGTGGCAGGGCATCCACAGCCGGAATACATCGTTGTGCTGCCTAATACAGCTATGCAGAGCGGCGCAGGGAGTGTTTCTATGTTTACCTGTCCGGACGGCTGGATTGGCTTCTTCTCTTCCTTCACCCATAGCACTGTATTCCCGGCATCCTCTTCTAACTTTGATCTTCCATTACCCCTCTTCCACCACCAGGTGGTGATGTAACGCTGACACTATCCTCTCAGCTCAATCACATGTAATATCATGTGATCAGAAGCCAGAAGAGGATGTGGGGAGTGCAATGCCACAGGTGGCGGAAGAAAATAATCCGATCTAGCCGTCCGGACAGGTAAATTTAACAGCTCCCTGTGCTGCTCTGCAAAGCCAGCCAGGTTAGTGAAGGCACACTTCCCCAGAAGCAGAAAACAATTGGCCTTGCAGTTACATAGAGTTTTACTTTATGTGGCTGCTAAAAGGTTAAAGGTAGATGATCATCAGGACAGCCAGGCAATGTGCATTGCTTAAAAATTTCACTTTAAGTGTGCTTTAATTATGAGCAAAAAAACTCTTAAGTTGCTAATTAGCACTACTCAGAAGGCAAATCAGGGATCTAGGAGCTCATTTGGTTAAATTCAGTTCAGTGCAATAATATTAAGTGAATACAGTCTTACTGCCATTAATCATTGGTTTACAGTATGTACAAAAACAATTTAAGCTTAATGAGATCTGTAAAACATTCAAATATAATTTGATATCATATGTGATAAATGAAAGAACATTAATATGCAGTGCAATGCAATGTGCCAGTAATTGCCAGTTAGGAGATAATGAGTACTGGGAAACCTCCCACATCTTACCTGAAGTCAGCTGCAGGCAGGAACCTGATTGGGTGGAAACAGCCCAATTGTACTGCAAGATTATAAAGTGGAGGATTGAAATGTCTCTCTCAGTGCCAGCGATATTTAATGAGGCATTGAGCCTGAATCATTATCTTTAACTGGCTCAATTTAAAGGAAGTGTTTTGTTCTACTCCGCTGATATAACAAGACAAGACACAGGGACATTTATATTGCGCTTTTCTCCTGGTGGACTCAACGCACTCCAGGGCTGCAGACATTTGGTGACTAGGGTCAGCCGGGAGCCTTGCCCAATGACTCCTTACTGTTTTACATACTGGCTTGAACCCTGGACAAATGCTCAAGTTGATATACAGTACTGTTTATGCCACCTGTGAGTTTGATGTACATGTCCTTTATGTAGACATTTCTATTTCTTGGAGTGCTTACCATGGTCTCTTACCAGGTAATTATTGGTATTTACCATTGCAATTAATATTGATGTGAAATCAATATAGCTGACTCTCTGGTGAGATGTGTGAGTTTTCCCAGTACTCATTGGGCTTGATTTACAAAACGGTGCTAACTTTAGCACTGGCCCTTAGCACGTCTAAACTCAGTTGAAATGTGAGAAGTAGTGATCGTGCGCAAAGTACCGTGCGCAAAGTTTTGCGCGCGCACTGCACAGATCGCAGGGCGCTCCGCGCGAAGTGCCCACTAAAGCCTATGGGACTTAGCGCGCGCATAGGAGTTTGCGCGCGCAAAACTTTGCGCGCGGTACTTAGCGCACGATCTGATTGAGAAAACTGGTGCTAACCTACTTAGCACCCTGGTTAGCGCGGCCTTAAGACTTTAGACGTGCTAAGTAGGTTAGCACCTCTTACTAAATCAAGCCCTTTGTCTCCTAACTGGTAATTACTGGCACATTGCATTGCACTGCATATTAATGTTCTTTCATTCATCACATATGATATCACTTGTTACATATTGAATGGTTTCAGAGATCTCATGTAGCTTAAAGTGATCTTAAGGAAGATTTTAATAGCTTGATTTCACTAAAATGGTCATGTACTTGTTCCTTTTTGTCTTAATACTTTGCACGCTGTAATCCTGGGTAAAAGGTGATTTTCTGATGTGCAGCGCTTAGTGCAGTATTGCATTTGTACCATCCCATCTCTCATTGAAGAATAGAATTCTTTGATGTGCAGTATTTAGTGCATTGCTGCATTTGGGGCACATGGGCCTTCATTGATTGTTAGTAAAGGGCTACTATCACAAAAAAATTGTAGAAAAGTAGTAATGTCTCCCAAAGTAAAATGCACCATAAATTACTTTTGTCCTATGTTGCTTTCTGCTTACAGTATGCAGTAAAAATCGGATAGATCTGAAAGGTTTTAGACTAGTCCATCTCATCACGGGGGTTTCTCAGTATTCCCTTCATTCTTTAGAAAAGCACTCTATGGAAAGAATATAATTAAAGGATACTGGGCACCTTCCCTATTTGATTGCAAACTATTTTGGCAGTTGGTCTGAGCAGCTGCCATTCAGTTAGTGCTGTTGAAACTAAAGAAAACCCTGATAATCCCTCATGAAGGGATGGACTAGTCCAAAACTTAGATCTTTACTGTCTACTATAAGTGACAGCAACATAGGAACAAAGTTATACATATTGCATTTTATTTGGGAACAAATGCACATTTGCAGTTTTTCACAATAGTTATTAAATGGGTTCCATACCAGCGTAGTTGAAATCTACACCCTGTTCACGTGCACCTAAGCCTTTCAGTGCGTAGTCCATGTCCGTCGTTCCCGTCGTTGCGACACTGACAGCACAGCTCCGTATCTCAGCCGGGAGCCAATTTCATTGGCTCCTGACCTCGTGATTACTGTGTGCCAATCAGTCAATCTTTGTAAAGCCAAGTATATAACGTTTTACCTTTTTATTCCTTAAAGGTGTGCTTTAACTCACACTTCACACTACAAAATCTGTGTATGGACATAGTAGTGGCTTTCTAGACTTTGGGGGAGAGGGGTGATATGGTGACATCATCACACAGTTTTAGGCTGACAGAAACATTTCTGGCAAGTATTTTCATCGCCTTATTTTCCAGTTGGTTTTACAAAACTGCAATAATGTTGTTTATATAAATATTCACAAAGAAGGTAATATAATATTTATGCAACCCCCCCCCCCCCCCCCCCGTTCAACTTCAAAAGCATCCTAGGTTATAGTATATACTAAAAATTATGGAAAGTTTTTCAACATGGATCTTTTTCAATAAGTAAATGAAGCTTTTATTCTTTTTTCTTTTTGTTGTTTTCACATATGGAATACAGCTGCAAGTTACTTTATCTTTTATAAGGGCTGACGAAATTGACTAAAATGAACTTTGTTTGGACTTGCTAAAGCCCTTAAGAATCCATGTTAGCAATTATAGATCTCTGGATTAGCAGTTGTTCTTGAGGATTAAATATCACAGACTCAGATTTGTCTTGTGAGCCTTATTTGTTGGGTCGTTACAGAAGGCTGTACAGGGAGAAGGAGGCAAATATACACAAAAGGGACAAGGGCAAGCAATATTTTTTGTTGTGTTTGTCTCTCTCTCTCTCTCTCTCTCTCTCTTTCTCTCTCTCTTTCTCTCTCTCTTTTTTCTGCCACTTTCTGCTCAGATGCTAATCAAAAATAAAGCTATAACTGAAACTTCACGTTAAATACACACAGTAAAGATGGCAGGGCCACACCTGACTCATCTCCAACCTACTTGTTTTCCATAGCCCGCCCCATGATTAAACCCCAACTCCTCCACGCTGCAGCACCTTAGTAACCAAAATTCCTTGTTCTGTAATCTGCTGAACAGCCCTAATGCCTAAGCTTAAAGATATTCTTTGAGGAACAAATAAAGTAAAATACATAACAAGGCAGATGGAAGCCTTTGGATGAGGCGAAGGCAAATCTGACAAGCTCTTGTTGGATTTGCTTAGAGGGTCCTAGCACTGGATCGGTGGGGTTGAGGACAATGGATGAAGCCATAGGACTATCCAGCGGCTTCCCTCTACTAAGGTAAGTATCTGACTTTTCCAGAAGCTTTGGTCTGCTTAGGTAGGTATCTTACTTTTTCCCCCTCATATCTAAATTTAAAGCAGACCTAAACTAAGAACTTCCTATTTTCTCTAAAAGATAAGCAGCAGCATAATAACCTTTAATGAGAAACATTTGTTTGTTACAGTTTATAATACTCCAACAGAACTCCCTCAGTGTTTACTTCTTGGTTTCATGGGGGCACAGAAAGGGTTAACCTCCTTTGTTTACATATTAACACAGAACCTTGGCACAGTTCACACACAGCTTCTGATTACTTGCAGATAAGGGAGAATTAGACAGTCCGTTCTCTGTCAACGCACACAGACTGCATTTCTCTGTGTTTTTCTTGTCTCCTCTTCAAGAGTTTAAGTTGGCTTGAAGCCAAAAACTGCCAATGTGCTAGTGCTGTCTTGGCCACTAATTATCTTTTTCCCCGTTCTCTTTTTCTGTAAGTAGTAGTGTATGCTTACACATAGAGTTCAGGACAGAAGTAGCTGTTTTTATTTATGAGGCCCCTGTATCCCGTAAAGTATTGTAAGATTAGGAGCATGTACAAACTATATTACATTAGTTGATTGGAGATCTGAACTAGAGGAAGTGGAAATAGATCCCACAGTCTGGAAATCACACCACTACCCATGAGAAAACAGCATCGGAGGTGTTAAGAGTTGTGAGCTAGTGCTGAACTAGTCAACACTAGTCCAGCGCTGAATTGATTCAACTCTTAATCCATTTTAACTCAATCCTTGTTTAATATTTTTTCATAACCGATAACCGAACCTAAGCTTGACCTACCCCTAAGACACCCCAAGACCCTCACGCTAAAAAACTTTATTTTATATATTCATTTGTTGGCCCCAGGACTAGCAACATTCCAAATACAGAGTACTAAATAAAGCAGGAACCAATTTATCAGGTGCCGCATTTCTTCAGTTCACTTCCCAAAAGAACATAACTCGATATGAAACAAAAAGATGTATCATTTACAGGCCAGTGGGAGTCATACAAGAGTATATAAAAAGTAGTATTTATTACAATAAGGTAAAAGGCAAGTGTGGCTGGATAGTGTACTGGTTAAGGGCTCTGCCTTTTACATGGGAGACCAAGATTCGAATACTGGCCAGGGTCAGTACCTATTCAGTAAGAAGTCCTTGGGTAAGACTTTCTAACACTGCGGAGTGGCCCCTTGAGCACGTCCTTAGTGGCTGCAGCACTTGAGCGCTTTGAGTCCAACGGGAGAAAAGTGCTATACAAATGTTAGGATTATTATTATTAGCTAGACATCGATAAAATGTACGTCTCATGATCATGTCAATATACAGAATACATAGGAGCCAATGGGATATGTAACAATGCGGTTGATTCACTAACTAATGGTAAAATTGCTTACGTTGCTATGGTAACATGTTTTGTAACATGCATTACAGTAGCAACATGAGCATTACCCATGTGATTAGGGTTGCGCTAACTGCGCAACATGCACTACTCTACTGCTATAAGCACTGGTAAAATTGGAAAGTGCTATCTGTGCACAACAATTTTACCTTTAGTTAGTTCATCACCCCAACTGTAAGCAAGAAATGTGATTGGATGCTGCAAGGTTTTTTTCTACCACTTGCACTACACTGCTGGTAAGGTGATTTGCATTGCTGAATTAATTAGTAGGCTGATAGTTGTTTATTTTTTGATATTTGTAATTTGTAGAATTAGTCTTGGCTTGGATCTGTCCATATAACCTTTAGTATAAAGCGCTATATAAAAAGTTATTTTACTAAACAAACAAAAGTGGTTTATGAGGCATAAGATTATTATGTTCCTGGAATGGCTTGTTTATATAACTACCAATAAAGTTGGCCTCTTTAAACTTTGAAGACCTTTTGACCAGAGCATACTGAAAATAAATACGCTATGCATTATGTGATTTTTAAAATGAGAGAAGCCAAAAGATATTACTTCCACATGGCACAATATTAAAAATCTTGTGAAACAAATAAACATGTTGTTGTCTTGTGGGTTTGAACTGAGTCTTGTATGGCCATAACCAGGCAGTAATACACTATTTTTCAGCCACCTAGGGGCCAGTTTCTAAAGGCTACTTGTGCTCTGCATCTCAGTATTTAACAGATCTTTAGTTTTTGTTTATTAAAGAACCGCTACAGTACCATGAAAATGGTGACGTTTAAAATACATGTTAAACATATTCAAATATGAAGAGCAATTTTACAGAGTAAATTGAGCCATAAATTTCCTTTCTCCTATCTCGCTGTCACTTACAGTAGGTAGTAAAAATCTGACAGACCTGACTGCCAAAACAGTGTGCAGATAGGGAGGCCCGCTAACTCCTTTATATAGATCCTTTCCAGGGAGTGCTTTTGTAAAAAATAAATAAAATACTTAACCACTTGCCGACCGCACGCTTATACCGTGCGTCGGCAAAGTGGCAGCTGCAGGACCAGCGACGCAGTACTGCGTCGCCAGCTGCAGGCCGATTAATCAGGAAGCAGCCGCTCGCGAGAGCGGCTGCTTCCTGTCAATTCACGGCGGGGGGCTCCGTGAATAGCCTGCGGGCCGCCGATGGCGGCTCGCAGGCTAAATGTAAACACAAGCGGAAATAATCCGCTTTGTTTACATTGTACGGCGCTGCTGCGCAGCAGCGCCGTAAGGCAGATCGGCGATCCCCGGCCAATCAGCGGCCGGGGATCGCCGCCATGTGACAGGGGACAGCCTGTCACTGGCTGCACAGGACGGATAGCGTCCTGTGCAGCCCGGTTCACCAGGGGGGGCCAGGTAGGAGAGGGAGGGGGAGGATTTCGCCGCGGAGGGGGGCTTTGAGGTGCCCCCCCCCGCAACACCCGGCAGGCAGGAGCGATCAGACCCCCCCAAGCACATCATCCCCCTAGTGGGGAAAAAAGGGGGGCGATCTGGTCGCTCTGCCTGCACGCTGATCTGTGCTGGGGGCTGCAGAGCCCACCCAGCACAGATCAGCTAAAACAGCGCTGGTCCTTAAGGGGGGGTAAAGGGTGGGTCCTCAAGTGGTTAAAATCCCAGATGAAGAGATGGACTAGTCCAAAAACTGTCAGTTCTGTCAGACTTTTACTACCTACTGTAAGTGATAGAAACATAGGAGAAAAGTAATTTATGGCTCTTTTTTTTTCTTAAAGAAACATATTTTATATTTGTATGTGTTTACTTGTATGTGTTTCCTTGCATTGAAGGGCATCCACGGCTATAATTTTTAGATAAGTCTCGGAAGAGTTGATCCAGGGATTTATTTGACTGCCATCAGGAGTTGAGAAGGAATTTTACTCTTTTAAGGCTGATTGACCTTGTAAGGTTTTTTTTGCCTTCCCCTGGATCAACTGGGATATGTGCAGGTTCACGGTGGTGTTTTATTTATTTTTTTCTGGTTTGACTTGATGGATGAATTTCTTTTTCCAACCGAACTAACTATGTATTTTACATTTTACAATTTTTCGCTATAGTGCTCCATTAAAGTGAACCTTAACCCTGCAAAAGAAAAAAAGTTACCCTTACCTGGTGTAATGATCCGCTCAGCTGGCTGCACAGGCAGCCAGCTGTTTGACCATTCCTTATGTCTGAGAGATGCAGGTCTCTGGAAAAGAGACCTGGCTTCATCTTGCAACTTTCAGAGTTGCTTTGCTGAGGAATTTGCATACATGCAAATTGCTCAGCTGTCTCGTTGGAGGGCTGGCAGTATAAAAGCCTGCTGCTAACCAGAAGGCTTCGCTGGTCATAACGGTTTGTTAAATTACTCCTGGAGTGTCAGCCTTTCCTGTTGGATTGTTGTAGCTAGCTTAGAGTAATTCTGGGGACTGCACTAGGCAGCCTCTCTAATGCAGTTAGCCTGCTTATCTGTTTTGTCTGTATTGTCTTTCTGTTGCGATTGTCCTGTCGCCAACGGTGGTCGTCAGGAAATCGTTCTGTCTGTCTGTGGGTGCTAACCAGGGCAGCGGTTGTTACTGGTAGCCCCTTCTGTTTTATCTGTCTTACTTGGATTGCACTAGCCTCTAGCGGTAGCGGCTGTGGATCCTTCTGAGCGCTTTCTTGGAGTATAGCTGGAGCAGCGGTTGCCACCGGCTATCTCATCTGTCTGTCTTGCTTAGATCGCACTCGCTCTGGCGGAAAGAGCAGTGGATCCTGCTAACTCTGCTTCTATACTTGGATCGCACTTGCTCTGGCGGTAAGAGCAGTGGATCCTGCTAGCTCTGTTACTTTACCTGGATCGCACTCGCTCTGGCGGAAAGAGCAGTGGATCTTTCCTATCCTACTTCCCGTCCGTCTGTCTGTCTTGTCTGCGTTGCACCTTTTGCTGGGTTCTCTCAAATTATACGCTTGTGGAGGATTTCCGCAGTGTCAGCGCACGTCCTGTGCGCTGACCACGGAGAGAATTCCACATTCGTTACATCTGGGGCTCAGGACACGCCTGACGGCGGCAAGACAGAGAAGAATACGCGTGGCCGGGCGAAAACTAAACTAACCCGTGGCGGGAGCTGGAGGACACTCGAGGAGCGGCGAGGGTACGTGGCGGCTGCAGGGGGCTTGGGGAAGCCCCGGGTAAGTGAAACGTTTTTTCTTTTGCTGGGTTAAGGTTCACATTGTTACTTCACTGAACCACTCATAAATGTTATAGTAGTGCCTAAGTATAAACCCTCTTTGAAATCCCAATATTGGAAGCAGGGTACTGTGGTCACATGTTGGTGACAGGGCCTCTCCTGATCCCTCTCTGGTCTGAGTCCAATCAGAGGGTTTTTAAATCCTTCCACACACAGCACATACATGTTCAATAGATTATAGCATGGAACCTATATAAAGAAAAAAATCTTTCGAAGTGCAGCATTGCACTGTTCAATGCAGTGTTATGCTAGGGACACACTATGAGATTTTCTGACAGATTTACTGTCAGATTGATTATTTCCACCACGTCCCATCTGATTTCCGATCGATAATGTTCAGATCGATTTCCAACCCTTTTTTATTCACTTAAATAGGAAATCTATCGGAAATGTTGGAAACAATCGATCCGACAGTAAATCTGCCAGAAAATCTCATAGTGTTTACCTAGCGTTATGCCACAGGCCATCGATCTACCGCCATTATTCCATCATCCGAGACAGATTTTCCACCTGAACGTTAATCTTGATCAATTTTCATTTAAAAATCAATCAAAGTTACAATTGATGTGGCATGTGGTGATATAGAGTGATTGAATCTGCTGGAAATTAACATGGCAAATTGATGTGTGTATAGCCTGCTTAAAGGACCACTATCACGAAAAAAGTAGGCAGATAAAATCTGACAGAACCGACAGGTTTTGGGCCAGTCCATCTCCTCATGGGGGATTCTCAGGGCTTTCTTTGTTTTCAACAGCATTTCCTGAACAGCAGTTGCAAAGTCTAACTGACAAAATAATGTGCAAGTGAAGCTGGCTGGTATCTTACTATTTTGGCAGTTAAACTGCTGTTCAGGAAACAAAGAAAACCCCCGAGAATCCCCCATGAAGAGATGGACTGGCCCAAACCCGTCGGTTCTGTCAGATTTTAACTGCCTACTTTTTTTCACGATAGTGGTCTTTTAACACATTTGTAGCAGGGCTTTAGAAAAAACTTGTGCAATAATAAGTGCAATATAAAGGTTTGTTTCTTGTTCATCGTGTTGTAGATATATGAATACACAACAAAGTGTTCTAAGACTTCCAGTGAACCTGAGGTGAGAGTGATATGGAGGTTGCCATATTTATTTACTTTTAAACAATACCAGTTACCTGGCAGCCCTTCTGATCTATTTGGCTTCAGTGTCTAAAATACACCAGAAACAAGCATGCAGCTAACCTTGTCAGTTCTGACAATATTGTCAGAAACACCTGATCTGCATATGCTTGTTCAAGGTCTATGGCTGAAAGTATTAAAGGACTTCCGAGGCCAAAATCCGGGCCCAAAACATAAAAAAAGTTAGCTACCTTCATGGCTTTGTAAGGCACGGAGGACGCCGTCCGCGCCCTCCGTGCCGTTCCGCCTGGTCCCCTCTGGTGAATAGCCCCCCGAAAGGCTGCGACCCCACGGTCCGGGTCGGCATCTTCTGCCCCTATAAAGATGGCCGCCGGAGCTGGCCACGGCTGCGCAGTCCGCATAGCCGCTACTGCGGCTGCGCAGCTCTAGGGCCAACCCTCCGATCCACGCTGCCTGTTACGTGATCGGGGGGTTGGCCCTAGAGCTGCGCAGCCGCAGTAGCGGCTATGCGGACTGCGCAGCCGTGGCCAGCTCCGGCGGCCATCTTTATAGGGGCAGAAGATGCCGACCCGGACCGTGGGGTCGCAGCCTTTCAGGGGGCTATTCACCAGAGGGGACCAGGCGTAACGGCACGGAGGGCGCGGACGGCGTCCTCCGTGCCTTACAAAGCCATGAAGGTAGCTAACTTTTTTATGTTTTGGGCCCGGATTTTGGCCTCGGAAGTCCTTTAAAAGCAGAGGATCACCAAGACAGCTAGGCAACTGGTATTGCGTAAAAGGAAATAAATGTGGCAGCCTCCATATAACTCTCGCCTCGTGTTCACTTTAAATAGCAAGGAATCAAAAATGTATGCAATAAATTAGATGAACTCCCACTTCTGTTGACTGATAAAAACTTTGGGTCTGCCCTAATCAATTGTTATAGGGATATATACATGCTGAAATAAGAGCAAGTTGAAGGCTAGAATTTGTCCAGAAGAAAGTCTAGGCTAAATAGTGTGCATGGTCAGAACAATTGGGGGGGGATAATATGCATAATATAAAAGACATTCATACAAAAATAATTTAAAGAGGAACTGTAGTGAAAATAACATAATGAATACAATTGTGTATCTTTTACAATATCTATTTATAGATTATTTAGTCAGTGTTTTCCCATTATACAATCTTTCCTCTCCCTGATTTACTTTCTGAAATGTATCACTGGTGGCAACATCTTTTGTTCTGCCAGGTGATCTGTATGAAATGTTCGTTACTGAGAGTTCTATGCACAGGGAGATATCGCTTGCTTGGCAGTTGGAAAAAGCTGCTATTTCCCACAATGCAATGAAGCAAAATGACAGCAAACTGCTAGTACCATGGTCATGACATCACACTGTGGGAGGGGTTTCACCACAATATCAGCCATACAGATGTTCCTGGTAATGTATTCGAGAAAAGGTAAATAATTCTCATGGGGAAGAGGGTATTGGGTACTGATTGGAACAAAGTTCAATCCTTGGTTAAAGTTCCTCTTTAAGTGTTTACCGGTGCTATGTTCTCTAATGGTCCCCGTTATGTCAGATTTGGCTTTTCTCTCTTTGGGGACAGTTGATACTTCCAACTTTAAACTTCTTGTTATGGGCTTACATGTACACAGAGGTACACAGTACTGAAATTGTGTAATAATGCTGTAAAGGAACCCCTTCAAGCCAAAAATAAGTCCAGCAACAGGCAATTCATTTCATATTTCTGTTTTCCAAACTTTTCTTCACTGCAAAAAATATTTGGAAGTTATTAATGTGCAGCTGTAGCTTGCTCAGCATTCCGCAGAGGAAAGGATGCCAGGAGTAATATTAACAATCAGCCTTACTATTAACTAGAAGGCAATTTCTGAACTAGGGGAGATCTTCAGCATATTGCACAGCCCGGGGTTCTGCTGAAGTAATTGCTTTGGGATTTCATGAAAAAAGTTTGTGCAATATCTCAATATACTAACTTTCTATCCAGTACTAAGCAGAGCTTAATTTACTCTGCTAATGTCACCTGATAAAGTGGATTTACACCTCTATATTGCTCCGTCCCCTAGACTCTTCTGTTGCAGCTCTTCTAGGCACCCCAGTAAAAGCATTTTTGAATTTGCTGCCAGGGTTTTATTTTGGGTTACACACTGTCCAATGGGGTTCCTTCCCACAAAGTATCTTTGAATTTGCCTTGAGGGCTCTCCTTTGGCTCATTGCGCCGGCAAACTGCAATCCATCCCAGGGAGGATTCTTATTGGTTAAATAAACTAACCAATGGGCAACTGGAGATTTAAAGATGCGTTTGTGGGCGCTGCCTTATTCCTATTGCCATTTTAGTCTGGGGAGGAGCAGCAGTGAAACTAAGGTCATGGGGGTGCTGTGGCAGGGAGCAGCGGTGTTGTAGGGGTCCAGAAAAGGTTCAGCAGGGAGAAGCAGTGTAGAGGAAAGTGGACGTGTCAGTGGGTTACGTAAAGGTGCAGCAGTATTCCAGTGGGGGAGGAGGAGAAGAGAAGAAAGATGATATAGGAAAGGCCTACAGAGGAATTATTCATGTGATATGTGGAAAAGAATAGATAATTCTAGAGATTAAATAGATAAGGGGCCTTATTCAATTCACTTTTTCAACCAGGAGAATTTTTTTAATCTTTTGCTTAACTACTTAAGGCCTGCGCTAATTGAAATCTATGCCCTGTTTTGATGGCTATCTGGCTGACAGGGTGTAGATTTCAATACACCCACGCCGCGCATTCTCTGCACTTTCCCCGCTCCTGACAATCTCGCTGATGTCTCCCTGCCACAGGTGACTCGCTCTGCCGTCTCTATAGTGGCAGAGCCCTTTGAGCGGGTCGGGAGCCGATTTCATTGGCTCCTGACCCTGTCTATCAACGTAAGCAGCTCCCATTGACTTACATTGATAGGCAGGGTCAGGAGCCAATGAAAGCAGCTCCTGACCGGCTCACAGGAACTCTGCCGTCATAGAGACGGCAGAGTGGGTGGCTGAGGTCCCCGGCATGTGGTGTGGACGGTGATTGCTGTGGGAATGTGTGGCAATTTGTCGGTATTCATCGTTATTCTGCCGTTTCTTGTACCAGCGGTCTCTGGTCCTAAAAGTGGATCCAAGATAAACTTTTATTCATTGCATAATTGTGTTATTTTCATATAGTTTATAGGTCATTCCTCCAGCCAAATACTTTTTTTGTTTTGTTTTAATACTTCAATTCCCTATAAACTAAACAAGCCTCGCCCACAGCTTTTTCACAGTGCCTTGGCACTGTAGCAAGGGCTTATGGGAGCTCAGACTGGGCAGGAGGAGGAGGAGGTTACTAGCCAGAGATTTCAGAAGCGGAGGGGAGGAGGGAGGAGTGAAGTTTTCACAGGCTGAGGGCTGGAGATGCTATCAGTTTGCCTGTGTGTAATGTGACAAACAGAACATGGCTGCCCTCATTGTATCACAGGAATAAATAATCATAAACTGTTGAAGCTGTTTGCTGCTAGATATGCTGTGTAAACTATCTAAACTTTAGATAAGATATATAGACAAGCTACTTGTTATAGTTAGTTTTTCATCTCGGATCTGCTTTAAGGGGGCAGAGACCGCTGGTACTTGTGATTAAAATAACTTTTCCACACTCTGTAATTGAAAAAGTATCAAAAAGTAGGTGAAAAAGTCCTGTCAAATTATTTTGAGTATTGTCTTGTTTGCTGGTGGCTTAAATGGCATTTCATTGATGCAGTAGATATATTCCCAGCCAAGGTTAAATGGCAGGGCAGGTTCCAGTGCTCCTGAACGCCCGAGCAATGGGGTGAGATATTTTGGGGTTTGGCTAAATCTTCCATTAATTGATCATCTATAATTGATTTAGGACTCCCTCTTCATTATACAAGAGGGGTATTGCCCCCTCTAATATCCATTTCAGGGGCTGTGGGTTTAAAGCAAATCAGGCTCATTGCTGGTGCGGCTGTTTAATTGTACAATGCTTTTGGGAAGAGTGCTTCCAGCTGTCTTCAGAGGTTCTTGAGGCCCAGTTACCCTTTGACCCCTGCCCCCCCCCCCTTTTCATAGGAAAACCCCCTCACTAGATGAATACCAAAATGCCTGTATGGTCCAATTCTGTAATGTCACCAAAGCTATTTTAGCTAAAGAATGGAAGTCCTCCTCCCTTAGCGTTGAAGCTAGAATAAGGTCCAGGAAATATAGCTTGTGGAAATGATCACCTTTTCCCTTAATAAAAAAAGATTACTTACTCAAAGTCTTGTCTACCTGGTCAGAGTGGCGACTATACCACTAACCCCACCTGGAAATTGCTCATTACTTGGTTCTAGGAATTTAAATGTATTCTTAAGATGTATAACTTATACAATAGTTGACTTTTGGCCTTGCTAAAGTGAGACCTCTAATGGCACCATTGGGATGTATTCGTTGTTGTGTGTTCACCGTCGCCGGGTGGCGACTAGATTGGTGGACACACATACATTGTGTCTCTGTGCTCTCTCTCTCCAAGGGCTATCTTGCCCTATATTGCTTCACCTCGTACAATTCCCTTCTGGCATCTGTGGCAGTGCAGAGGGTTTATTCCTCTGCACTCCACAGCTCCATCTGCCGGTGGGAATTTCCCTCTACAGGTGCATAGCACCATAGCTGAGTTCTGTTATTTTATACGCTTGTGGAGGATTTCCGCAGTGTCAGCGCGCATCTTGTGCGCTGACCATGGAAATAATTCCCCAATCGTTACAATAGGCGATTTAATGGAATGCGCGCTATTGCTCTGGTGTTTAAAGAGAGCCTGAGGTGGGCTCCAAAAACTTAAAAAAAAAAGTAGGCTACCTGAACGGGGGGCTGAGCGGATCAGGTAGCTGCAAAAACCGCCACTCCCGTGGGCCACAATGGCCCATTTTCACTTTGGTGATTTCTGGGTCACGACGCTGCACTGAGAGACTGTGGCCTCAATTCACGGAGTTTTATCAAACACTTTATCAAACGTTTGATAAACGTTTGATAAATTACCTCATGGGTAAAATCTAATTTTGAATTCACTAAGGTGTTATATATTTATCGAATGTTTTACCGATAAAACGTTCAACAAATATATAACACCTTAGTGAGATTTTACCCATGAGGTAAATTATCAAATGTTTGATAAAGTGTTTGAGAAACGTTTGATAATGCTCCGTGAATTGAGGCCTGTGTGTCTCTCATAGTGTGCACGGAGGCGGGGAGTGACAGGGGGCGTGGCCAGGGAGAGAGAGCTGCCCAATGGCAGCCCTGGAAACCCTGCAGGAACGCTTCTGGCAGGTGTTTGAACAGGGAATCCCTCTCCCTGTGTTTACCTCCGAGATAGCATCAGATATTGTCACTACTCTCGGGGGGCTATAACGCGGTGGGGGCAGAGAGCGGTGGTGTGGGGACACAGAAGTATGTTATGAGGCAGAGAACATGCCTCTGTATCCCATCTGACACCCCCCCCCCCCTCCCATCTGCATACCTCGGGTTCTCTTTAAGGGGAAAAACCCTTGGAGGTGAAGTGGTTAAAGGATACCTGAACTCCTGCACAGGAGAGAAGGAAAACACAGAGAAAGTCACTCTGTGTCCACCCTGCTTGTATTTATAGAGAACAGCCTGTCTTTTTCTCCCTTCTCAGCAAGTAATGAGCTAGTGTAATTTCAGCCCCCAGCTGTCTGAGGAGTTGAGAGCTAATATGTAAATACATGAGGTTCACTATTTGTGTGCTTCCAGCGAACTAGGAAGTAACTGCTAGGGATGATTTCAGATATGCACATTGTTCTGAGTTGATGAAAATTTTTATGCAAATGTATGCAGCTTGAAAATGGACCAATCAATTGAAACCTAGATTTAAATGAATTGGTCCGTTTCCAAACTGCATAAATTTGCGTAATAATTTGCATAATTTTGGAAGAATTTGCATCTCATTGATCATCCATAGTAACTACACTGCAGCATCTCTGAAGGAGCTCTATAAGCTGCAACAAGGAAATGTTTATGCTTATCTTTTAGAGCAGAGAGGAAGTTCTGAGTTCAGGTCCACATAAGCTAACTGTGTATCACATTTTATTTTTTCAGCTACCATATCGATATGTACCGTCTTCCTTGAGCTATGATCAGCACTGCATCGCATGTACTATACTATACAACCACTGCTTAGTGTAGTGGAGGAAATAATTATTTGACCCCTCACTGATTTTGTAAGTTTGTCCAATGACAAAGAAATGAAAAGTCTCAGAACAGTATCATTTCAATGGTAGGTTTATTTTAACAGTGGCAGATAGCACATCAAAAGGAAAATCGAAAACATAACCCTAAATAAAAGATCGCAACTGATTTGCATTTCATTGAGTGAAATAAGTTTTTGAACCCTCTAACAATAAAAGACTTAATACTTAGTGGAAAAACCCTTGTTTGCAAGCACAGAGGTCAAACGTTTCTTGTAATTGATGACCAAGTTTGCACACATTTTAGGAGGAATGTTGGTCCACTCCTCTTTGCAGGTCATCTCTAAATCCCTAAGGTTTCGAGGCTGTCTCTGTGCAACTCTGAGCTTGAGCTCCCTCCATAGGTTTTCTATTGGATTAAGGTCCGGAGACTGACTAGGCCACTCCATGACCTTAATGTGCTTCTTCTTGAGCCACACCTTTGTTGCCTTTGCAGTATGTTTTGGGTCATTGTCGTGCTGGAACACCCATCCACGACCCATTTTCAGTTTCCTGGCAGAGGGAAGGAGGTTGTCGTTCAGGATTTCACGATACATGGCTCCGTCCATTTTCCCGTTAATGCGATTAAGTTGTCCTGTGCCCTTAGCAGAAAATCACCCCCAAAGTAAAAAGTTTCCACCCCCATGCTTGACGGTGGGGACGGTGTTTTGGGGGTCATAGGCAGCATTTTTCTTCCTCCAAACACAGCGAGTTGAATTAATGCCTAAGAGCTCTATTTTGGTCTCATCAGACCACAGCACCTTCTCCCAGTCACTCACAGAATCATTCAGGTGTTCATTGGCAAACTTCAGACGGGCCTGCACATGTGCCTTCTTGAGCAGGGGGACCTTGCGAGCCCTGCAGGATTTTAATCCATTGCGGTGTAATGTGTTTCCAATGGTTTTCTTGGTGACTGTGGTCCCTGCTAATTTGAGGTCATTCACTAACTCCTCCCGTGTAGTTCTAGGATACTTTTTTACCTTTCTCAGAACCATTGACACCCC
Organism: Hyperolius riggenbachi; assembly: GCF_040937935.1. Lineage (NCBI taxonomy): Eukaryota > Metazoa > Chordata > Amphibia > Anura > Hyperoliidae > Hyperolius > Hyperolius riggenbachi. Next base: position 114,280,453 of record NC_090650.1, on the reverse strand, counting down.
ACGAGGTGAGATCTTGCGTGGAGTCAAAGAGCGAGGTCGATTGATGGTCATTTTGTGCTCCTTCCATTTTCGAACAATCGCACCAACAGTTGTCACCTTCTCTCCCAGCTTCTTGCTAATGGTTTTGTAGCCCATTCCAGCCTTGTGCAGGTCTACAATTTTGTCTCTGACATCCTTGGACAGCTCTTTGGTCTTTCCCATGTTGGAGAGTTTGGAGTCTGCTTGATTGATTGATTCTGTGGACAGGTGTCTTTTATACAGGTGACTAGTTAAGACAGGTGTCCTTAATGAGGGTGACTAATTGAGTAGAAGTGTCTAACCACTCTGTGGGAGCCAGAACTCTTAATGGTTGGTAGGGGTTCAAAAACTTATTTCACTCAATGAAATGCAAATCAGTTGCTATCTTTTATTTAAGGTTATTTTTTCGATTTTCCTTTTGATGTGCTATCTGCCACTGTTAAAATAAACCTACCATTGAAATGATACTGTTCTGAGACTTTTCATTTCTTTGTCATTGGACAAACTTACAAAATCAGTGAGGGATCAAATAATTATTTCCTCCACTGTATATGTATCCTCACTTCTGTCACAAAGCATTCATGTTCCCTCACGCCTCAAGCGTTCATTTGTATTGGCCATGAATGATTATCTGTTGACAGTAACAGCGAAAACTTTATTATTAATTAACAAAAGTGTGGAGGGCCAGAAGATTTTATGTTAATGAAAATAAGTTTGTTTACACATGACTGTTTCCATGCTGAAAAGGATTATGGGAATGCGTCCCAACTAGAAAATGGGCACTGGCTGCCATAATTAAGTCTGACCTCGTTATGCCTTTAGCAGATGTAAGCAGCGCAGTGTTTCCATTCTGCTGGAAGTGCATATATCCAGCTTTTGTTTTGAACATGACAATTCTGAGTTTGTAAACGATGTCATATTTCCACTGAAATTCTTGGATGTGGCTCTGAGGGTGGCATTTGTCCAGTCATGTACAAAGTTCACAGAAAGCACTGAGTGGATTGCCAAATGACATATGAAAGCTGTGATAAATAACCTGATGTGGAAACATTGTGCACTGACAGGTATGATACACAAATGTTTAAAATCCACTCGCCGAAGGATGCAAATTTCTTAATTGGTTTTGAACAGATGAAGTACAGAGCTGCAGGGGTGTAACTAGACATCACTGCCCCGCCCCGCCCTGCGAAACTTTGGAAGGGGCCCCCACACCCCCCTCGCTTTCTGCACAGGAAAACTGAGGATCAATGTGTTTTCCCCATGCAGAGAAAAACACTTAGACTTAAAGGGAACCTAAACTGAGAAGGATATGGATTTTTCCTTTTAAAATAATACCAGTTGCCTGGCTCTACTGCTGATCCTGTGTCTCTAATACTTTTAGCCACAGCCCCTGAACAAGCATGCAGTTCAGGTGCTCTGATTGAAGTCAGACTGGATTAGCTGCATGCTTGTTTCAGGTGTGTGATAACTGGTATTGTTTAAAAGGAAACATCCATATCCCTCTCAGTTTAGGTTCTCTTTAAAGGAAATGTTAGGCATTCTATGCTACCCCCAGATCTACTTACCTGGGGCTTCCTCCAGCCCCTTGCAGCCAACAAGGACTTGTGGTAGCTCTGTTCCAAGTACATACATACACACACAGTCGTATTATTTTACTACATGAGAGCACATGCTATATGGAGGAACAACAATGACATGCTGAACAGAAGATATAGTATTCACTCTAAGGTTGGCAAAACATTCAGAATGTCATTGATTAATACTGTCATTACGGGATCTGGGACTCAGTATGAGACAACAAGCTCTCAATGAGGCAGCAACAGTCAGACATCAATCTTTCCCATGTCACTGTGTCCAGTAATCAGACACCATAAAGTCATTAGCCTGTGGGTGATAATAATCTAGGAAATTAGGAATCTCTTCTGAGGGAAGGTCTACAACTTTTTTTTCCAACTGAGACTCCTTTGCTTGTAATGTTGTACATGAAGTCATCAGAACTGCTGCAGTGTGAGACAGATGTTTTTTACGAACCCTAGGGAGCAGGGACAGTGTACAAATTCCAAAATGTGTATGATTCCTTATCTTTTCTCTCCATGCCCTTAGTTGCTTGTCAGTCTCTCAAACTTTTTCCCCATGGGGCCCCCTGTGGCTTCTGGGCCCCCCTGCGGAGGCATCCCTTGCAGGGTCTATTGTTACGCCCCTGCAGAGCTGCCATTACGTCCTCCCATAGAATGGACTAAAGCTTCATATACACAGATGTCCATAACGGGACATCCAACATCTGTGACATCAGCCTAACCTCATTTTCTTCTGTAGTGTTTTTGTTTATTGTTTTGTGTTTTGTTTTGTTTTTTAATAAGCCCAGTTGTAGGACTTTTTTATTTTCAGTTTTGAGCGGAATGGAAAGGGGCGATGGTACTAAACATATTTATGGTGGTAGTACCATATTTTGGTGGGAGTACTGAACATATGTAACATTTTTTTTAATACCTTGGACATGATAACATGTTTCAATCATTAAAGCAAACAAACTTAAAGGGAACCAGAGATGAACGTTTCACACAAAATAAACATATCAGTCGATAGCTTGTAAAGAATAAATGCTCTACCTGATAATTTCGCCGCTCTCTGGTGTGCCTTTTTTAGTGTTTTTTATCCATTATTTCTCCAGGAAAAATCAAATATGGCCGCCGGCTCATATCCCTTCTGCTTCCGGGTTATGTGTTGTTCTGGATGTGCTGTCTAGGCTATATGAGACTATGCTGCTATCTAGGCTATATGAGAAAGGCTGCTGCAGCCTTTCATCTGTGTGCTTTCATTTTGGTATGATGTGCAGCTGCCTGTAGGAAGTCTCTCTCATAGGAATGAAACTGCAGTCATCATCATTATCTATGCAGAGTGCACACAGATCATATTGCCACACATGTCTATTTCAGAGATGCTCTCTCAGCAGCAGCAGCCCCTCCCATGTCATCACAGCTCTCAGTATGCAAAGCAGGAAATCTGAGCCAGGAGGTGGCAGGCTTGGGCTTGAAAAGACTCCACAGAAGAGTGACTCAGCTATAATGATTCCAGGTCAAACCTAGACTGAGCCAGTTGGGGATTCTTATCACAGCTGATAATAGACTAATTAAGCAGATAACAATTAAACTAAAAGCAGGGTAGGTGTTTACTGTCATGTTCCCACTGATAAATATAATAAAATACATGAGGGTGCTTCGTCTCTGGTTCTCTTTAAACTGATGAGATAAACCGTTATATCTATAGTCCCAATACTTAATAAGACTTTCTTGAAATCCCATAGACGTAATGCGTGTTTCAAAGTTGAAATCTATTTTAAAGGGTACCTGCAGTGTTTTAAGCAAGTAAAATAATGGTATGGGCTTACTGCTTGATGTTGCCCATTGTGATCTGCTGCCAAACCTCTGTACCTAGCTGCCCCGGTTGGCCAGTAAATGTCGAGTTAAGATGCTTGTCGAGGGCTTGTCGACAGTGAAACAGGAAGGAGAGGTATCAGCTGCAAAGGGGGTGCCTAGTGCATGCCCATTGCAGCCCAAAACACTCCCACTCCCCACCTGTGGAGCTGTGCTCTTGTCCGTGAGCTGTGCCAATGATGTGCATGCTGCAATTACCTGATTCTTCATATGTTCTGCACCCTATCTGTGCATTTTCCACTAGTCCCTGGTGCTTTTTTATGCTTTAAAATTAATTTAGAACGTTTGATTATAGCATCCAAGATGGTTGCAACCTCGGCATTAGTTCCAGAGGATGGTCACGACCCTGGAAGTAGTTCTGGGGTAGTGGCCATCTTGGATGCAATAATTAATTGTTCTAAATTGATTTTAAAGCATAAAAAACATTGAAAACGACACGGATGGTGTCCGGTACACATGAATCAGGTAATATGTTTATGTCTTGTGCTTTGAAATGTCGCTGTCTTGCTTTAAGGACTGTCTCAGGTAGATAATGCTAGTTTTTATTTTTTAATGATATTTTGCTCCCATACAGACAAATTTTAACTATTGAATTTGTTTTCTGTTCCCTGCAGTCAGATGTGTTTTTCTCGATGACACAGATTTTTATGACCTCTAATGAATTATTAGCGAGAGCCACAGTACAATTAAAATGTAGTCCTACGACAGGGAAACTCATTTGCAGCCCTGGATTTTTGGCCCTTAAAGTGAAAAAGGAAAAAAGGCGCCAATTAGGCCATGTCTGCCAAGCTGGTCCTATTGGACCCTGGCAGCAACTTGTCAATTGAGAGTATGAGACGGTTGAGTTGAGACTACAGATGATGAAGCCGTGTTATTACCAGAATGGATGGGCTTACTAGGGTACAGGTACATCTGGTGCGAGTACAGCTACTCTGCTGCCCCAGATTAGCCACTGTGGCAGGAAGATCTTGGGAGTCTGTGTATGCCTGTACTGGTTCTCTCTGCTTGTATGCATTTGAGAGGTTAACAGTTTATATAAGTCCTTCTGGTCAACAAAGCCTTGCCAGTTCATCAAACCTCTGTCCTGCTTACATTTCTCTGCTGTTCCTAAAAAGTTTGACTCACCTGGGGCTTCTCCCAACCCCTAGAAGTCTCTGTGTCCCTCAGCGCAGCTGTGCAGTCACCCACTTGCCAGTGGTTCCCTTCGTAATAGCCAGCAACCCAGCTGGGTCGGCTTCTCCGCATATGCGCACACCCCATTCATGTTCCCATGGCTGGGAGAATTCTGCGAAGGCGCAGTGCTACTGCCCCTGCGCATACTTATAGAAGTGGAATCCAGTAGAATGCTCATGAAAAGATCATTGAGGTATACATGATGATAAGGCAATGCTCATTCATGGTTAGGTAATGCAATAATGCAAAGCAATAGTGGGCATACAATACTCCAGGACGGAATCCACCTGTAAAGAATTGGCTACAGCTTCAGAGTGAGGGCGAGGAGGGAGGCAACAAAAGCTCCATGCGTGGCATGGTCCACATGACCACTTCGTCAGGAGCTCAGTGTGCAGATATACAGTACGTATCTTCTCATGTGATTGGAAACACATTGGATGTGTGGGATGAAAAAAGCATTTTTTTATTTTACCATGGGAAAAATTGTGCAAATGGAACGCGGAAGAACCCAAACAAAATTCGTATTCTCATTTCAATGACAAATGCGTGTTTTGACACATGCAATAAAATATGTAAATTAAACATGTGTGTTCCCTATCTATAAGCAGATCTGTTTGACTAGCATCTCTGATGATTCTGTTTCTGCTTGCTCCCAGGTACCTTGCCTGATTTGCTGGCCAACCTCAGCTCTCCTGCTTACTAGATACCTGCTACAATTTGCCTACAGACTGCTAGTCTTCCAATGATGAATTAATGTAACTTAATGATCAAAACTGGTTATACCGTATTTTTCATACTATAAAACGCTCCTAACCATAAGACGCACCTAGATTTAGAGGACAAAAACTAGGGGAAAAATATATATACTAAACCTGGTGCATCCATGGTGAAGGGTCATCTTGTGGATTATGCCCCCTTTGTACCTCATGCCAACTTCTACCGCTTGTGTCCCCCAAGTGTCTGCCCCTGTCCTCCTCTATGCCCTTTGTGCCCCCCTTGTGTCCTCCTCTATGCCCCTTTTTGTCCCCATGTGTCCTCCGTTTGTCCCCGCGTCCTCCTCTGCATGGGCACAGTACTGGGAATTCCCAACATTGCGGCAGGTTGGAGGTTCGTATTGGCAGGCGTTCACAAGTCAGGAGCTCCCTGCCATTTGGACTATAAGATGCAGTGACTTTTTTCCTCTGCTTTTGGGAGAGAAAAAGTGAGTCTTATAGTCCAAAAAATACAGCATTTTACAATATGTATTTATAAAATTATTAAGTCAATATTTCCCCTTTGTAAAATCTTTTTCTCCCTGTTTACAATCTTACATGTATTACAGGTGCTGATATCTTTACTGCTGGCAAGTTGGTTTGTTGTGTGTTCGGAAGTGAGCAGAAACATCATCTAGTCTAAAAGGGCGCTAAAAGAGCTAAAAGGCTCGGAGGCAGAAGGCCGCATAACAAAGTAGCTTAGGCTAAACATAACTTGGGGGGGGAGGGGCAGGGCATAAAACATAAAAGTGGGTATCTTGAATAATTTCCTGCATTAAAATGTATGTCACTATGGTGCATCTTTAAAAATCATTATAGCCATCTGGTCCACCTATTTGAATCGGTTAGGAGACAAGCAAAGCAACAAGTTATTTGAATGCCAGCTTCAAGGAAAATAGTGTTATTATTAAATGCAGTGCCTGTCAGAAGAGGTTTATTACTGTTAACACAGTAGGGGTTGTGAAAAGGCTTGCGAAAGGCCTTTGAAACCCACTCAATTAATTTTTATGTTTACAGGAGCAGAAATTATATTTTCAGTAATATTTCAAAGCCTATTATTAGCAAGGGAAAACAGTATTCAAAGATAAAATACAGCTGATATAACCAGAGGGTAGTTTTATTTAACACATTGTGGAGTTCTGGGTAACCATACTATTTCCATGTTTCTGTCTGGCTTGGCTCACACTCTGTACTCTGCCCTGCAGTTTAATGGTCCTGGGCAGCAGGCGGAGAAAGGACAGATAGAAGACTGTCTGATATTTCCGGCCAGCGGTCGTTACTACTCGGAAATGTGTATAGCTGATTGACCGTTGACTAACCGAGCAAAGCACTACAATTGCGTGTGTACGCTCTGCATGTCGGGGTTTTAACTTCTGTCTTCTGTAGAGGGCTGGATTTACCATAAGACACTGTAGGCACGTGTCTACAGGCGCCTGATCATGGAGAGGCGGCCCACTCCCCTCACCAAGTGCCTCCCTGCTGCCTTACCTATGCAGAGTCCCAAGCAGAGCATAAATGAAAGGTTACTTACCCTGGTCTCTGCATTCCACTGATAAAGATCTCCCTTTAGTCAGGGGCACCCCTAATACTGAGGGTACCTCTGGCTACCTAATACTAAGGGGCACTTATGAATGACAAGCAGGGGAAGTAAGGGAGACGACTTGTGGTGCGGTTGTAGGTTAATGTCTAGGGTACCAGAACATCTGTGCCTACAGGCTCTTGTGATGTAAATCCGTGCCTGCTTCTGTAGCAATCACATTGGGAGCAGTCGTTCCTGCTTATGTTACTATTGATCATTTGAGATAGATGGAGCTCACACGTTACTTCCATCTTATCTGGCGATTCTGACGGTGTTGCTTGTTCCCATGTGTTAAGAATGGGTTGTGTAAGGTCGGGGAGAACCATGGATGGATTGTCATTGATTGGTGTTTTTAAACGATTTTGGTCTAATGTGTACATGAACCTATAGAGTCAGGACTGTATTTAGAGAGTTTGCAGCAACAGACAGATTTGAGTGTTTATAGTGTTCTCTCACACTGAGCTGCACAGTCATGTGACTCTTCTCTCCAGCTACCGCGCCCTTTTCCACTTTTACTGCCAAGTTTATCAGCAAGTAGCCAAGCAGGTCCTAAATGATGTGGTTAGCAGTCTCCCCCCTGCATTAGACGCTTGCTCATGAGAATCTTACAGCAAAGGCAGCTCTGTTTACTAAAGTCAATTAATTGAAGCGTATGTTAAAAAGAGTTTTGAAAGTCTGATTAAAAAGCAGGACTTTGTTTTGAAATGAGAAGCTGTTCAAATCAGCCTGCTGCTCTTTTCCATGTAATGTGTGCAGTTAATCCACAGTATTTGTTATTTGGGAGGAAAGACAGATTTCCTTTCTTTCAAGGTCATAGTGTAAAAGAAGGATGATGGCATTTTCTTACATTTGTTAAAGTGCTGGAAAATGCCCAGTACAAACTTAAAGGGAACCTGAAGTGAGAGGGACATGGGGGCTGCCATATATATTGTTTCCTTTTACACAATACTAGTTCCCTGGCATCCTGCTGATCATTCTGGCATCAGCAGTGTCTAAATCACTTTTCAGATTACAGCTAATGCAGTGAATAAATAAATAGGGATGGAAGATATGTGCACATATTACACAGCATTTAGGGCTGGAACCAATGCTTTTTTGAGTGTTTAGGGATAATTTTAACTCGCTAGCGATTTCCCTAAACTACAGTGACCAGATTTTTCTGGGCCCAACCTGGGACGAGTGGGGTAATGTAAATGCGGCAAAGAAAATGGGCGCGGCCATTACATCACATGGGCAGGGCTAACTGTAATGTACTGGTGTAACAGTGAGGCAGCATACCATTTAGTAATCATGAGCCCCCAAAATGCCAAACGCTGCAACAATAACCCCAAAATGTCAAACGCTGCAACAATAACCCCGAAGTAGCAAAAACAGTCAATTATGACCTTCAAGTAATAAATGCAGCAACCGTTACCTCCGACACATGAGATGCAAGAACCATTACCTCCAACACATGATATGCAACAACCATTACCTGACGAATAAAATGTAACAAACAATTCCCTGACACGTGCAATGAGATAAATATTACTTCAGACACATGAAATACAGCAAAAGGGAAAAGAGACAAATATTACCTCCTAAACGTTAACCCCCACACATGGGGCTCGATTCTCAAAAGCGTGATAACTGCTATTACAGCAGTTATCATGCGCTCTGCCACTCGCAGAGCTTTTCACACGAGCAGCGTTAGTTCACGTGATAAGCAAAGGTTTCCGCGTGATCAAGTGCACGTTTCATGTGAAAAGCTCTGCGAGCGGCAGAGCGCATGATAACTGCTATGATAGCAGGTATCACGCTTTTGAGAATCGAACCCATGGAATTAAGCACACATGTGAAATGCACATATTACTCCACATATATGAAATGCAAATGTTACCTCAGACATAAATGCATTAAATGTTTCTGCCACTGGTTGCTGTTGGGATGGAGCTGCTGAGTGAAGTGGGAGAGGGACACTGGAGGGTGACACTGACTGGAAGGGGAGGAGGGTGACACTGAGTGGGTGGGGAGGATGACACTGGGTGAGGAAGTTGACACTTGGTGGGGAGTGTGATGAGGTAATGTGATGCGGTGATGTGATGAGGGAGGTAGTGAGGGCGACGCTGGGTGGGGAGGGCTGGGTGGGAATGTGGGTGACACTTGCCATCCGGGACAGGGGACCCAGAATGCGGGACGTGTCCCGGGCAATACGGGACATCTGGTCAGGGTAGAGAAACACTAGGTGCTGCTTGGTGGAGTAGGAGGGTAACACTTGGGTAACACTTGGTGGAGTAGGAGGGTGGGATAAGAGGGTAACACAAGGTGCTAGTGGGTAGGGTGAGAGGGTGACACACGGGTGATGCTTGACTTGCCCCCTCCTGCTATCCCCTGTGCCCAATTGCTATCATCTATTCCACACCCAAAAGGGAGACACCAGTGTCGGACTGGGAGAGCTGAGGAAATCCAATTGCTGGCCAAGCAGCAGTAATCATGTGTTGCTTCTCACAGTGAGGACTTGCTGCAGGTTCCTATTGGGAGTGATAACACAGGTTTTCTGCTTCTTTGCCAGCAGGTGAATTTCCTCAGTTCTTCCACCTCTCAGTCCGACACAGGGAGACACCTGTCCCTGTTTGCAGCTTTGGTTGTTGTTCCTCTTTTCCTGGCTGCAGAAGTGTCATGACACACTGGGGGGCAGAGGCAGATCTGTTGTTGATAACATGGATGTACCTGTCCCTGTTTGCAGTCTCATAGCGTCCTCCTCCGCTGTACCTGGCTGCACAAAAGTCACAGACATGCTGCGGGGCGGAGTTGGGGCAGAGGCGGACCTGCTAATATTAACAGGAACATACCCATCCCTGTTTGCAACATCGGTAGTACCTCCTCTTTCCCGCAGCTTGCTCGGCTACACAGAGCTGGGGGGCGGAGCTGGGGCAGAGGCAGCAGAAAGAGTGGGAGCTGCTATAAGCCTGCCATTCACTGCCACTGGGTGGGCAGGAGGCGGGACAAGTGGCCACATAGAGTGACGGGGCCGGGATATCTGGCGGCCAACCCGGGACATTTCCCGGGACAAATTCCAGGCTGGGACAGAGGACCTGGAATCCAGGAAGCTCCCAGGGTAAAGAGGTACGCCTGGTCACCGTACCTAAACACTCTGCCAATGTAAATGGATGTAACAGATTTCACAGTAGCGATTGCGATTAGCAAAATCACAATCGCAGGACATTTTGGAAGTGTTTGTGTGTGATTTTAAATTACTGCAAACTGTAAAAAAAAAGTGTAATAATTTGAAAGGGCCAATCAGAATTATAAAAACGCTAATCACAATCGCTGGCAAAAAGCTTACACTTTTTAAAATTGCTACCAAAATTGCTGGGAAAACGCTCATGAAATAGCTTACAAAATGCTAGTTCAAAAACGCTAGCAATTGCAATAGCGATTTGCTACTTGTAGTGGGTTCCAGGCCTAGGAGACAAAAGGGAAAGAGAGCTGTCAGTTGTTTTAATGTGCATTCAAAATGCATTAAATACAGTATGAACAAGAGTGAGAACACCATCACTGCTAGCTATGTACAATCAAATGGAATACAAATCTATGTGGTCAGCAATCACATGCCCCTCCCACTGCACGCAATCGACAAACAAAAAAAGCCTTTCTCAGTCAATATCCATTTTTTTTTGTCAAACTTGATTCAGAAATGCCCTGTTTTTAATAGATTTGTTTGGCTCAATGCGTTTTATAAAATGAATGTCTTATCTATTAAAACCATTGCATAATTATAGGTAGTCTTTATCATCTAATATCTAATCAGGTCTTAAAGTAAATTGTGGAGCATCAGCGAGTAAATAAACACACTCATGCAAAAGCAAACACTCACACACAAAAATATTTTGTTGGGTCACATACAGTGAAGCATACAGTCAATGAAAAGTATGGTCCGCTGTCACTGTTAAAGTGCGCGTTTTGCGGTTAAGCAGAGCGGTGCAGTACGAAGCATTGCAATACGGAAAGCCAAGTTACAGTGCGGACGTTGTGCCACAATACACCACTGTGGACATAGCCTTAAAGGAACAATATCAAACCAGGTGTTCTAAAGTGACAATGTACAAATAATGTCTAAGTAGTTGTGTAAATATTTTCCTACTTTTCATGTTAGATATCAGCCGCAAAAGCTTTAATTCAATGTGTGTAGATTTTAGCTACGTTGGAATTCACCTTTGACCATTTGCAAAGGTGAATCTCTGACATGCAAAGAACAGTGCAATATTGAAGCAGACTACAGAGTGTCTTGGGTGTCAGGTTTCACACACAATTACAAACAAATTACATTTCCTCTGTTCTCGTACTGACAGCTTGGCCAGAGTCAGGCAGCTGCCAGTGAGAGCTTTCTTACACACAGGGTTAACAGATGTAGTGTGAGGGAATCCCCCTCCTCTCATGATTAAGTAGTCTGTCAGATTTGGCATTTGCTTGTCAGTGAAGTGTGAAAGGACTTTGATAACAGTAAACAAACAGATAAGCAATGAAATGTATACACCAGTACTTAACAACACTTCTCAAACTACTCCTATCTCAATTGAAAAAAAAAAAACATGTTAAACGATTGTGTTCATTTAATGGTGTTCAGACAGTCATGCAATCCTTACACTCCACACATCTTTGTTATATTGCATAACCAGGCAAGTGACACCACTAACCCCTATTCCAGATCTGCAGCTTCCTGTGTCATCTCCTTGCTCATTGGATGCATCAGCATGATGATGCTGATTTGTTGTCCAAGAAGCATGCCAGTGAACCAGGGAACTACAGAATAGAAACAGAAATTGGTGGCCAATGAGATGCAAATAATTCTGAATCAATGCAAATTTTATGTACTTTTATGCAAATATATGATGTCTCATTCTCCCTGAACTACTCTTTCACAATACGATATATGCCCGTGCCATCAGGGAACAAGAAGTTCACTGATTAACCTGGTAATTCAGCATTTTCAGGTAGTCAGCTGACCTCATTCTTTTGTAAACATAATCATCCAGGCAGTAATTATCCAATAGGAGGCTCTTACGAGTAAACAAACTTAAAAGATTGTTTTCTTTAACAATAAGGATTTTACTTTACCGTATACTGTATATATATATATATATATATATATATATATATATATATATATACACACACACTCCAGGTAGATATTAGGGTAGGGATCCTATGGCTGGAGAACCAGAGGTGGCTATTTGATGGCTACATCTGGCTCACAGACAAATCAGTAGGGGTTGATTCACTATGCTACACTGCTCAAGCAGTGCAGCTCAGTGTGGCGGCGCAAGTAAAGTCGGCACACTACTGCTGTAGCATGCACTATTAACTTGCTCACGCTGCCCCAAAACGATGGCTGCTCCAATTGTCCCACTCTGGACCATGTCAGGTCCAGTGACTTTGTAGGACAAGATCCCTTCACTTTGATTGTCCCAATAGGCTGCCTGTCACTTGACAGGCAGCCTATTGGTCCAAAGTGCGGGGATCTCGTCCTACAAAGTGAATCAATCCCCAAGTCAGCTAGCTAATTGTACAAGCTGTTAGTCGGTATTTCTCGTGTCTGGCTCTTGCGGAAATTACTCCTGTCTGGCTCTTGGGGAAATTGCTGATGTTGTTGAAACCCAAGAGAAGCTGAAGACGTGTCTGACTCTTCTGCTGCCTGGAGGATCAGCTGTATACACATCACCATGGCAACAGGGACATGAGCCCTCTGCTGCACATGCCAGTTTGAAACATATTGTATGGCTCACACCGAAATACATTTTAAAATATGTGGCATTTTGTAACAATTTTGGAATTATCTCCGTGGTCAGCGCACAACCTGCGCGCCGACACCACGGAAATCCTCCACAAACGTTTGGATAAGAGAACCCAGCTAAGGTGTGGATGCACCTGTAGAAAGGAATTCCAACCGGCAGATGGAGCTGTGGAGTGCAGAGGAACAGATCCTCTGCACAGCCACAGATGCCAGATAAGGATTGTACGTAATGGGGCAATACGGAGCAGGTTAGTTTCTCTCGAGGGAGAGAGCACAGAGACAGGATGTATGTATGTCCACCAATCTAGTCGCCGCCCGGCGACGGTCGACATACAACAATGAAAACCAAAGTGTGAACGCAATCGCGAGAGTGTTGATTGCCAACAGTGACATAAGACAGAGTAAAGGTTAAACACCGGAGTAGAGCGAAAGGCACAGCATATCATACAATGAGAATGTCAACGAAAATTACAAACGCAATACCTAAACGCGGTCACTGCGCGTTAGGCGCAACAGCGACAAGCGCGTTTACGGTGCGGTCTCCGCACAATAAACGCAACAGAGACAAGCACGCCACCCTGACTAATGAATGAACACAAATGAACAAATAACAGGAACGCTTGCTAAACGGCTGCCTTACCTCAGGCAACCGCAAGCGTTTGCTCCAGACAGAAAGACGAACGGAAAACAGGAATAGGTCAGATAAGATCCACCGCTCTTCCGCCAGAGCGAGTGCGATCTGGGTTCAGGGACAGGACAGGAAGGATCCACTGCTCTTTCCGCCAGAGCAAGTGTGAACCAAGTAGAGAAACAGCGCTAGCAGGATCCACTTCTCTTTTCCACCAGAGCAAGTGTGATCCAAGTACAGAAACAGAACTAGCAGGATCCACTGCTCTTTTCCACCAGAGCAAGTGTGATCCAAGTACAGGAAAAGGCTTAGCAGGATCCACTGCTCTTTCCGCCAGAGCGAGTGCGATCCACACCACAAGACAGACAGAAGGAGTAACCAGTAGCAACCGCAGCTCTGGCCTACACTCCCAGACAGACAGAACGATTCTCTGTCGACCGCCGCTGGCGACAAGGCAATCGAGACAGAGAGGGAGAACAAGGCAATACAAATAATACAACCTGACTGCACTAGAAGGAGTGCCTAGTGCAGTCCCCAAGAATACTCTAAGATAATCTTTAGCAAACAATAGCAAGGCTGACACTCCAGGAGTGTTTTAGCAGTAACAAACCATCATGACCAGCAAAGGATCCTGGGAGAACATGGTATTTATACTGCAAGCCTTCAAAGGAGGCTAGGCAATTTGCATGACAAGTGTATGCAAATTCCTCAGTGACAGAGCAAGTCTGAAACTTGCAAAGTAAAGACAGGTCTCCTTTCCAGAGACCTGCAGCCCTCAGACTTAAGGAATGGTCAAACAGCTGTCTGCCTGTGCAGCCAGCTGAGCGGATCATTACACATTTATGGCTCTCTCAGCCAAAAAGGTTCCTGACCCCTGCTCTACATCAACAGTTTACATTATAATTTTCATAACACTTTGAACACGTCAAGCAATGTTTTACAAGTTTATGAGGTATATTTTGCAGTTTCATGGGGTATAGTTTGTAAGTCAATACTAAATGGTAGGTGCGCATTTCCATACAAATACAGCTGAGGAGAGTTGTCTATAAAGCTTTATGCAACACATATTCATTATTGTAAACATATTTATCACAAGAAGTCTGTCCAGTACATTGCATTATGTACGTTACCACTGTGCTATACAACAATAGCACTTGCATTATGTACAGTACTGTATATGGCAGCTGTAAAGCTGAATGGGCCCTTTTGATTCCCAGTCTCAGCAGATTATAATATGAGATCATGGAAAATGTATGATTTCCCCCCTCAGGCCTGGGAAAATGGCTGCAAATGGAAATGACTTTATTTGAGTTTTGTCACTTTAACCTAAAGCTCTGATAGTATAGTCATCATTCAATGACAAATTCAATTCTAACAGGCCAGCTATAACAGCAGCTGCAGCTGGAATAAAATGCATGTCATATTTTGCTGGTGGCGTCATTAAAGTCCAGTGAGCCAGCTTCTGACTAAGGACAGAGCCTTCTCATTACTGTTACTATTTCCTTACAGCTCTGCCACACATCTCCATCTTCTCTTTACCGTATTTGTGTAGACATCTGATGAGCTAGGGGTTTTTTTTACATAGTGATCCTTATTCCAGAGGCCAGTGTGCTAATCCAAAAAGTAATGCTATGGTTATGTATAATGTAGAGTTAGGGGGTGTTAATTATCACAAACAGGTCTTAAAGGAGTATTGAGTCTTGCAGGCCACATAAATTATTCTTGTTCAGGAGCCCCCTCAAATTCTGGCACCTGCAGAACAAATTTCCATTGTTGTAGGCTGTAAACATACCGAAACGTGCAGTCTGTGAATGACCCATTCCTTTTAAAGTGAAATGAGTACCTGTCATTAATTTTTCTTGTTAAATGATCCTCCCCATTAGGTTGGTTCATAATAGTGTGCCGTTGGGTGGGTGGGGGACAATAATTACTTACCTATGGGTGGGCTGCTCCTGTGGCCTCTCATCCATATGGGAGAGGCCATCTTTTCCACAGAAAGCCCATACTTTGGCCTCGATTCAGAAAGCATTACCTCATTCAGTAATGCTGAAAACAGCTGACTTTACCGAGCAATTAGGAGAATGTCAATTCATAAAGGCTGTTACCGTATGAAAAACTGAAGTTACCGGGCAGTGAGGTAAATTACCAACTTGTGCAGTAAATACCTCAACAAATGTCAATTCATAAAGAATAGATCATGCCATAAAAGCCTGAAATTTTACCGGCACCTCTGGTGTGGCAAAATGAGAGTGGAGACTGTGTGATACTGTGGGAAGCCAGCATGACACAAACGAGCAGAGAGAGAAAAGCTATGACTAACTAGAGCCAATAGAAACAACCCGTCTCCTGCAAGTTGGATGATGCATTTTGATAGGACCTGAAGCCTTCTCCGACAGGTCTAGCTTTTCTACCCCCAGGCAGTGAGCAAAGAGAACGGAACAAAAGTGCTTCCCCTGCCTCCCTTTGGCGGTTTAACCTCTTAGGCTCTTGTTTGAAGATGCAGAGTAGTTAGTTGGGAAATCACCTAAGCAGAGCATGTGCAGTGTCTCCTGAAAGTTCATCTAAACTGTGGCAAATAAATAAAATGTTAAGAAAGACTAATAGACAGATTCAGAGTGAGCAGAGGCAGTGTAACAAACAGTGTAGCAAATATACATCTAAAGGGATGTCAGGATGCCTCTTACTATTGTAATACCCTCACTGCACAGAGTTTTTGTCTATTGAAGCCAGTAAATAACCGAACTTCGACCGCAACTGTGAATATTTTTTTGACTTGGCACAAAAAAGTCTAAAATACCGAACGCAGTGATTTACCGAGTACTTTACATTTACCGTATTGGGCTCTATGAATCAAAGCCTATACCTCATTTTCAAACCTGACGATCAAACACAAGAGTAGCCACATCCCTGCCCTCCATTATCAGATCAGCTATTTCGCTTCATGTGAACACATTCATTCTTGATTTTCTAGGTCTTCTAGGATCTAAAGGTAGTAAAGGTGTCTCCCGATGTCGTTTAGGGATCTACCCTGCTGGATTGCTAAACATCTATTACTATTCAGCTCCTCCTGCTTAGCTTTTCCTCTCTACAGAATATAATAAGCTGCTTGACAAATAATAAGTAGCAAGTCTATAGAGCAATTGTTTCTACAGCTGTCACTTAGGACTGTTCTGGGCTCCACCTATTGCATTTTTGGGACTGTGGTCTTAGCCCTTTTCTCATGTACAACACGTCACCCCCAACCTCTTGGCCTAGGGATCAACATGGTGGCTGCTATGGAGCCTGTAGCCAAGGGGGGCCCGGTGGGCTTTTGCAGTAATATGGGTAACCACTGCAGGTGGGAGCACTGCGAGATCATGGAGACCTGTGGCAGTCCCGATGAAGTGCAGAGGAGCGGCTCCCCCCCCCCCCCCCCTCCCGTTACAATCAGGGCTGACTGCATCAGTGGAATGGAAAATGCAGCGATAGCTGCAGATACTGACAGCAGTTAGGCTGCTTGCTTGGCCCTGCTGGACATTATACCAGTTCTGGGACTGTCAATTCTCCTCGCTGCTGTCGCTGGCCCTGTAGCCTCATGTTTGGTACCAGTGACGTGTGCAGGGCACTGGCTGCAAGCTCCTGCTTCTCCTTTCATGCTTTCTCCACTATTGACTGCTGTAGAAGTGTCCCCCCCCCCCCCCCCCCCGAATTTGAAGTCGTGATGAAGCAGGTGACATTGCTGTATTTTATATATGGGCTAACGAGTGCTGCATTTTATATACGGGCTAACAAGTGCTGCATTTTTATGTTGACTAATGTGTGCTGCATTTTATATATGGGCTAACGCGTGCTTCGGGGTACCTCTACCTACTTATCCTGTGGATACTGGGGGCTACCAATTATTGGGAGGTTTCTATAACTCCCTATACTGTTAGGCTACGTTGGGCACAAAGATGTCTTACAATTTTTATTGGGGAGTAACCAATCAAAATGTTGCTATGGGGCCCCATGATTTCTAGTTACACCCCTGGCTTTGTAACTTTTTTTCTTCCATCCTTCTCTCCCCCTCCTCTTTCTGTCAGTCTTTCAAAATTATTATACTCTCTCTCCCTCTTTCTTGCTCTCTCTCTCTCTCTCTCTCTCTCTTTCTGTCTCTCCTCCCCACCTTCTCAGCCTCTTTCTTACTCTCTTTCCCCCTTCATTCTTTATCTTTTCCCTTTTTCTCTCTCTCTCCTTCTTACTCGCTTTCCTTTCCTCGTCTTTCTTACTCTCTCTTCTCCCTCTTCTTCTTCCAAACTATGACAGTGGTTTGAAGTGCAGAATATATCTTTATTTCAGTCTTGTTAAGACTACATATATTTATTTTGCACAACAGAGAAAAAAAGCTATGATGTTAACAACGACACGCAACAAATATCATATGCAAATTAAAAACATATGAAGCATCTATTGTAAGCAAGAAAGTTCTCCTCTGATGTGTGTGTAAGACATCCATCTGTCCAAGTTTCTTATTTCCGTTAGCATAATCCATAGGCCGCAAAAATATGTGTACAAGGAATTTGTGAATAATGAGTTTGAAAATGGCATGAATTCCGCAGCAAAGTACTATAGAAAGTATAGCTACTAGTGAGAAAGCACAAAGTATTTAGAACCTAAATGCAATTTCCTTGCTGGCCTGTCACCAGTTTTCCAGCACTATATGATCTCAGTGCTGGAGATCAGAGAATCAATTGAAGTGGCACTGTAGTGACAAATAGAATGCAGTAAATAATTTAGGATATCCACTTTTAGGTTAAATATCCTGGTTTTACCCTCAGAAATACTTCCTATATCTATATATTGCAGTATTGGTATGTTTAGTCTAGGCTGTTTAGCAATGCGGAATTCCCCTCCCAGAGCATACATATTAAACTCCGCCCCGTGGGCCAAATCTGGCGCTCAGAGGCATTAAATTTGGCCCTCAAGTGGTTTCCCCACTTTGCATTATGTTTGGCCCACTCTAGACCACCAGGGAAGCTATATTGGAGTTAAAGCCCTAGAACACCAAGGAAGCCATATGGGGGAGGTAGGGGGAAAGCACTAAACACTAGGGAACTGTATAGGAGAAAGGTGGGGGCCTCTAGTCATCAGGGAGGACCACTAGACACCAGTAAACTGTGTAGGAGTTGGAGGGTAGCCATTAGACACCAGGGAACTTAATAAAGGAGGAAGGCCAGTAGACATTGAGGCTGACCCGCGACTTGGTCCCAGTGTACAATATCGGCCCACTTTGTATTTGAGTTTGACACCCCTGTCCCAGAGCATTCTGGGTGACCAGGCACTATTTTTACTAGCTTAGGAATTCTCCGTAAACAAACAATCCGCAGAACTGCACCTGGCAGGACTAAAGATTTTGCCACCTTTAATACATTTCAGAATGAGGGTGAGGGAAGATTTTACAATGGGCAACTGCTGACTAAATAATTTATAAATAAAATTTGTAAAAAACAAAATGAAAACAATTTTATTGATTTATTTTCACTACAGTTCCTTTTTAATGCCTGAATCTTGTAAATACTACTAACTACTAACTCCCTTTATGTAGCTCTAACCTTTAGCCTGCTCTAATACTAACCTCATGTCCAGAGATTTGTCTCTCAAATTAACCTTCTCCGTTCTCATAGGCTGAACATTAGCCTTAACCCTTTACCAAGTTTTGCATGAGTTCACATTTAGTGCCCTGATTTCCTCCTGCAGCTTACAAACTTACCAGTAGGTTAACTGGTTTCCTCACAATTTATCCCTCAGCTGTAATGAGGACATTAGATTGTGAGGAACAGCTAGTGGCACAAACTGTTCAATGGCATACATGTAATAAAGACGTCTGGAAAAAAGGTCACAAGGGATTGCTACTAGTAGAATAGCGCTATTCTACTGAAGTGTTTCCATAGTAAAATATCGGTAATTTTTACTATGGCTAAACCTACCTTACTCTTACACAGAACCCTCTCTCTACCTATGCCTAACCCTTAGACCTTAGAACCCCCAATGGTGCTTAACCCTAAGACTTCCCTTGGTGTTGCCTAACCCTAAGACCCCCCTGGTGGTGCCTAACCCTTAGACCCCCACCTAAATCTTAACCCCCACCTATCTGAAAGCCGCAAATATAACTTAAAGGAGGTAAATGTTGGCGCCCGGGGGCGCCTGAATACCGGCAAGCAGTGGAAATGAAGTTTTTTCCTGTTTTCCGGTAATCGTTCGCCTCTGTGTGCTGAAAGTTACCTTGTTTGCTGCATTCTGAAATGGTGGTTATTGGCAAAGGAGGTCAATTTTTATTCCGGGCGGCGCACGATTAGCGGCAGGAGGTAAAAAGCTCTGAAATGTACCTTCTTACCTTGCTTGCCGATAATCGTGTGGCTTCAGGCTAGAAAAATTGACCTTCTTTGACGCATTTAGCAGCAAAGAAGGTACATTTCGTGGCCTGGAGGCACACGATTAGCGGCAAGCAGGGTAGGAAAGTAAATTTCACCCGATAGCAGCTGCTGCCATGCGCCCAACTTTCCTTGGTTTGCTAATTGTGGCTTTTATAATAGGTGCCTATGGCGGTGCCGTTTTTTTTCTGTAAAGGCTCCTGTGCCCTTTTGACCTGATTTGGTACAATGTGCTCTGTAAACTTAAAGCACTGTAGAAAGTGAGTAAGCAATATATAATAATTGTATATTAGTAATATATAAAGTAAGTTGAAGACAAATATTAACACTGAACATGTTAACGCTTATTTGCTGAAAACTAAGAACAGCGAATATATTGTAACACTTTCTAAATAGGCACCTTTGTCCGTGAGCGGTAAATGATTTTACGTGTGTGTATAATTGAACTTCGTGCAAGCTAAACATTGATTTTCATATGCAATGACAAAATGTACTTTTCCATGGAAACATTCTGTATTGTTTTGCTTTTTCTTCATGAATATTAATTTGATTAATGGGAATTAAAACATTCTGATCGCTTTTTATTCTGATTTGCAGGTTACAAGAGGCCAATCAAGGAAGATCACTGCATATTTCCAATGAGGTACAGATTTATTAACAGTACTGAAACTTACTCCAGATTGTTATTAACTCAATGAAAGTAATATATGTACAGTGACTGAAATATAACTTTGTACCAAAAGAAACAAAAAAACAAACACTATAATTCAGTGTACCCAGTGTCAGTGCCAGGTAATTGCATCTTTGACATACGCGCCAGATTTCCTGTCAGATTTCCTGTGTTCCCTTGCATAGACCTGGAACCAAATGCGGAATGATTTTGCATACTCTTTTCATTATTAGTTACCGTTTACCCGCTTTTCCGCTGGCTTTGTTGCAGGAGTGAGCTGTGTGTAGTATTTTGCAAAATCCAAAGAGTTATACCCACCAGACGTGCCAACGCCCTCTGCCATCTCCAAGTGGGTAGTTGTCCACCATCTTGTTCTTTGTGTCTTTATCTTGGCAGGATATTGGATCTTCCATCTCTCCCTCCCATGACAGTGTCATATATTGTAGCTGTGTCTGTCTGTAGCATGAAACTCTTATCAAATTGCACTCTCTAACCAGGGCCGGTTCTCTCATGAAGCAAGGTGAAACTTTTGCATCAGGTGCAGAGATTTAAGGGGCAGCATGTTTGTACTGTGTTTACACTTACAGCATGCAGTCAGAGTAGGAGGAGAAGCGAGTGGAGAACGAGGTGAAGAGGTCGTCATTGGAGAAAAGCAGCTTGTTGTGCTGTGTGAGGAGTCTGACAGTGAGTGAGGAGG
The DNA here is from genome assembly GCF_040937935.1 of Hyperolius riggenbachi. Classification (NCBI taxonomy): domain Eukaryota; kingdom Metazoa; phylum Chordata; class Amphibia; order Anura; family Hyperoliidae; genus Hyperolius; species Hyperolius riggenbachi. The sequence continues at coordinate 114,259,340 of NC_090650.1, read as the reverse complement.
GGGAAGCAGGAGAGCAGCAGTGTTTCATTTGACTTGCACAGCAGAAGGGAGGTGGTGGCACTGCTGTTCTGACTGAGGAAAATGGAGTGGCTGAGGGTGAGCAGTTTGTTTGTCACAGACTCACAGCCAGCCAGTGTGTGAATATGTTGAGCTGCAGCATGTCATGTGAAAACATAAAATGAAGCAGAGTAAATTGTCGGGTGTTGTGCAATCATACCAAGTTCGCAAAAAGTCTAGAACCGGCCCTGTCTCTAACATAGCTAATGCTAATGTAATCCCCCTGTGGGAGTGGCTTAGAAGTGGGGTATTAGGCTTAGTTCCCCTTTAGCTCTGGTAACCACCTTTTCTGCTTCCCAAGTTTACAGCATAATGTTAAGAAAGGGTGTATTTATTATACACAGTACGACTCTAGCCAGATAGTGTAAAAAATAGCTCTACACACAATAATACTGATAATATGTAAATACTGCAACATTTCCAACGATGAGACTTTCAGAATCTTCAGTCAATACAACAGCAACTATATGCATATAATATGCATATAATAACATGAAACAGGTCCTGTCAGGCTGTCACAAGTTTGTACAGTGGGAGACATGGCAGTGCTTTCAAACAAACCTCATACCTGAATGGTTTATCTGCAATGGTGAGCAGAGCTCCAGAAACTGGACTATATTACACACCCAGCATACACTGCAGGCAAAGAGAGGGAGGGGGAATAGTGATTAATCTGCACCGGTGGGCAGAGCTCCAGAAACTGGACTATATTACACACCCTGCATCACTATAGACCAAGGGGGGGTGTTAGCTTCAGTGATAATTAGTGCACAAATTATGACCTAATAGACTTCCCCACGGCGGTGACGTACCCCCTTGGGGAAGACCTACCTCTAACCTAGCAATAAAAACATAATTCCTCGTGCTGCTATTCATAAATGGTATACACATTTCATAAGACAAGCAAACAGACAAATGATAAACGCTCAAGGATGCACCTGAATTGTAAGCCATTAGAGGCAATGCAGGGCCCCCTAGGGCTGAATACATGCCTTTAATGCAAAACAGATGCAAAATTATGTGCTAAACTCCAATCTAAAAATTTGAGAGTGAATTTAAAACAGTGAAGGCAGCTAGCCACTAGTATACTTACATTCAATTTTGCACAGTGGGAGACATGGTAGTGCTTTCAAACAAACCTCATACCTGAATGGTTTATCTGCAATGGTGAGCAGAGCTCCAGAAACTGGACTATATTACACACCCAGCATATACTGCAGGCAAAGAGAGGCAGGCTGTCACAAGTACTCCCTCTCCTGGAATCTTCTCCTCAGCTCCCAGGCTCCTCCCCTCACCTTTTTTCTTCCAATCACAAAGACACATACGGGGACATTTATTAAGAGCCTCTGAGACAAAATATTGGTATGTTTTTATAAATCCGTGCAGAATTGTCTCACACGCCTTAAGAAATCACTAAATAGTGCAGTTTCCTTCTGAAACTGTTAGGAATAGGAGGAGTTAGGAAGATCTCCCAGTGTGTGAGGGAAATTGCTGTTGCTGAGGTAACCAATACATCTTTTGTATTGCATCAATGCCCAGCAGTGGAACAGTGAAGCACAGATCAGCTTCACATGATTCAGTAGGGGGGAGGAGCCCTTCACAAATCATGCCTAGCCTGCGCTGCACAAGCTGTGTAGAAGTGCTATTAAGCACATCTTAATCTGTGGCAGTTTGGGGATGGATTTGCACTTTTCTTAACTGCAGTGCAGTTCTAGAAATTCATACTAAACTGCCACTAGGCCACTAGCCTAAGTAGGATTTTGGAATTTTCTTATTATCATGCAGAACTGTCCCCCCTGGTGGTTAGAACTGTTTAAGTAGAAAAAACTGTTGGTAATGCTTTGATAAATCTGGCCTATAGTTCACAGGTCTTTCTGTATTTCCTGGAATTCAGGGAGGTGTAGTCTCTACACTGCTTTAGCATCCTGGGAAACAAATCTACTGCACTGTATTAAGGGGAAATAGGTTAGAGTAATAGGATTGCAAGGCTATGTGAGTGCTACACTACTGTTGGGAGGATAGTGATGCATGTTTCACAGTTTTTCGAGTACTCCCATTTCGGCTTCTATGGATCTGAATGGGAAAAACGGTTGTCCCAAATCTGCTCTCTGGCAGTTTCCTTTCTGCCTTCCCACTTTGTTGCTGCTAAATACTTGCATTCATGTTTGTTGTGACCTCAGAGATTGGGAAAATTAGTGAATCCATAAAATCACAAGAAGACACGCACACCAGCCTATTAGAATGCTCAAAAAAGTGTATTCAAAGATTAACACAATGATATGTAGTGGTACAAATTGCTGGTCTGACCCCACAGTACCAGTGTCATAATATATACATGGCACACATACAAAAATCATAAAGCACTATTACACAAATAGTAGTTAGGAGTAGCACTGCATGAGGTAACCTGAGCCTATATAAACAATAGTCCTTTATGCATTCAAGTAGTTTAGGCAGTCCAAACTTGAGTGCATTGTAACTCCAAAAGGTCTCAGAGAGAACAAGTCCCCTTTAAAAGATGCACAGTGTAGCACAATTCAGATAGTCAGAGCAAGATGAGGCGCTGTCACCCTCAAACCAATTTACCCAAACGTTGGCCTTTCGGAAAAGATCCTTTATCAATGGGCTTTTTTTTTAGCAGATAGCAGGAATGGCAACTAAAGCATAGCAGGTGAGAGGCAGTGTCAGGTGTTGGACAGATTTTTGACTTGTGACAGAGCACCCCGCTACAGTTGTGCATATATAGCAATTTACCTTGTAAGGTGTGCAGTACCTAACATATTTCTTCTATGAAAATGAGTGAGTTCTCACAGATGCATATCTTGCTGTGCAGGGGTGTAGGGGCCATGGTCGCAGCAGTCGCCTGTGCAACTGGGGCCCCTGTGGGACCCGCTCGTCCTCCCCACGTCGGAGCCAGAGTTATGCACTGCACCAGAGAGGCTAGGGCAACTGGCTCTCAACGAAACAATCACCTTGCACCATCAGCGGGTGATCTGCGCTGCCGCCCTCGCTACTCCACATATGCAGACTGCCCTGCCAAGAAAACGGACATGAGGGATAGCCGCTTTTCTCTTTCTGTTTCCAGCAGGCAGCAAGTGGCCACAGAGCTTGCAGCCCTGTCTGCAGTCGTTCACTTTTGCCCCCCTCCTTCCTGCTCCAGCCTCCAGCTATCAGAGATGTTCAGAGAACGAGCCCACAGCTGTGGACAAGTAAGTCATGCACAGCCCGCTGCTGCCGCTGCACAGTGCTTCACTCTCCCGGAATCACACAGGACTCTGCTATCACATTTATGCACTGACTCCTGTAACACACGACTGCATTGCATTATTAATTAATCACTCTGATCAGTGTATATGCTGATCAAAATGATTAATTTAACAGTGCAGGCTGTGGAGTGTTGCGGAGCTCAGTGATACACATTACACATTCTGATGGCTGATGTCTGTAATTACGGGAGCAGAGACAGGAACTGTGTGAGGTTTGGACAGTTAAAGGCCAGTACACATGCCATACTTAAGCAAATGACGGGTCCGTCAGACCCTCCCACTGGGCAAGCGAGCGTTCTGCCGACAGTAGTAGTACAGTCTGTCGGCGGACTGATAAGACTGTTTCTGACAGATCCGCTGAGTGCTTGTCATAATATTTGCTTACTGTTGTAAGTTTTAAGCTTTGTGGTGGACATTGAACTAAGAGATATCCATAAAACAAATACTTTGTACCTGTGGTTCAGAAGCCCTCATAACAAAGCGCTATGACAAATATTCACATAGAGCAGTCTTTCAGTGTAATGCAATTGGTAACTATAGTAACCCTATATTTGTATAATGGGAGATACATATTTGACTTTTTAGAGATCAGAATAACTTTTATTCGCCGAGTACGCTATTGGCGCCCCCAGAATTGATTGTGGTACACATGGCAATGGCGGAGAGCAAAAGACATAAATCATACATACATACATACATTATAGTTAAATAAGCATAGCATTGGTGCAGAGTGCATTGTTGCTTGCAAGGCGGCGAGGCCAAGAGTCAATGATGGCAACTGGAGAACTAAGTTGTACATGGACTAACTCAGTTCTCCAGTCGCCATCATTGACTCTGATGAGATGCTATTGAAATCCAATATCCACATTGAGAAGAAGACTTTTTCAGACCGCCATTAGTTGGTCCCCTTCTTTGCAGCAGCCATCAGAATACACAGAGTAAAATACCTGCTGCCAGTCAGCTCAGTGGCCTTGGTGATCCGTGATGATTTCACAGGCATTCATTACAGGTATATGCTGTGGTGGGCTCTGTCTGCTGTCTACATACTGGCAGCCCATTACTTTACCCAAAGTAAGTAATGTTAGTATTGAAATATGTACTCATCAGACAGAGCTTACTGAAACACAGCTTATACAGTAAATGAGTTATTGAAGATTTTGTGACAAAAGAAAAACAGGGTTATTCTGGGACATTCTGGGAGTCTTTTGTCCCTAAAACGTGACTCCAGCTGGTGTTGTTCCAATCTTCATTGACAAACAGTAGTCCACCATTCCATGTTGGCCATGTTGCAACCCACTGAAAAATCTTGCATAAGGTCATCATTAAAGAGAATTTGTACTCTAAAATTATTACAATAAAAAGCATACCATTCTATTCATTATGTTCTCCTGGGCCCCTCTTTGCTGTTTCTGCCACTCCCCGCTGTGATCCTGGCTTGTAATTGCCAGTTTTAGGCAGTGTTTACAAACAAAAAACATGGCTGCTAACCAGAATGTGACAGGCTCAGAGAAGCTCTGTCTGTGAGTCTTACACGTAGCACACAGAGCCTGCAGGGGGCGTGGAGGGGGTGTGCATAGCTTCTACCTATCACAGCAGAGCAGCACATTCCTCCCTGAGCCAACGAAGCCAACACAGAAAAGAAGATTAGATTATCTAACAGAGATATTACAGAGACAGAGCAACTAGAAAAGGCTGCAGTAAGACAGGCCACATTAGAACAGGTATAAGAACTTATAGGATAGAAAAAATAAGGCTGAAAATGTTGTTACTTTTTAAGGGGCCATTCACTTATGTGGTAAAATCATGCGTATTTCCACATGCACGATTCTGTGTTTGCAATTTTTGTCTTCCTTTTTTAACACCTTTTTGATATTTTGATATGCATTTGTATGTGAACATTAGATTTGTATTTTTTCCATAAATTTCAATGAAGCTAATTTACTTAAAAACTAATTACGGTAACTTCAAACTCACATTCACATTTTTGTGCCAAAGTTCTGACTTGATCTGAAACACGAATCAAACATTGCCCATGAAAATATGCAGCCTTCCATTTGAATTTTAAACTCAGAAAATTGCCAAACAAAAGTTTGCACACAATCAGAAATATAATGCAATGGCACTGAGATAGGCTTTATGTCCCACTATGGCGGGGACAGGGCTTGTGGTATCTTAACCTCTTGCCGACTGCGTCACGCTGATGGGCGTGGTCGCGGCGGCAGCCCCAGGACCGCCTAACGCTGATTGGCGTAAAGTCCTGGGGCTCTGTTTTGCAGGAGATCGCGTGCATCTCCTGCTTGGGGGGCGGAGCTCCGCCCCGCCTTCAGTCTCCGAGCAGCTATTGCAATGATTCTAATGGAATCATTGCAGGCTGACAAGTGTGAATGGCTCCCATATATAAATTGGAGCTGTTCACTGTCCGTTTTGCAGTGAGCAGAGAATGGACAGAAAATGTCCGTTCTCAAGTGAGAACAGAGTGTGCAAATTATGCATGAAGGCTCTGTGTTCTAGATTAAACTTATTTAGATCAAACTTGTAGAGAATTAGCCATAGAAACACATAAACAAGTTTAATCTAGAACACAGAGCCTTCATGCTTAATCCCCACACTAACCCACATTCACTCCCCGCATTCTCCCGACCACAGCTACAAATGCATAAAAGTGAGGGTAACTTTTGAACAAGGTCACAGATCACAATAAAAACAGAAGTTTAAACCTGTCCTTGCTAGAGTAAATAATTTTTTTTTAAGCAGACTGTGTCACTGATAGCACAAACAGGAAGTAAGTGCTATTTTCCTACTGTAAGCTAACTTAGCGATGGAAATCTAGGAGAACCACAAACCTTCTTTTGTTCTATATAATCACAGAAAAATGTATTTAATTAGGTTTAATACATAGAAGTAGGGGCATTAACTACAAACGATGGGGACTCCAGCAAAATCCCTTTCCCTCACCCGTATGATGACTCTCAAAGCCAGGGGACAATTTGTCAGAGGACATATAACAAGTGTGGTCACCATAAACTCCTCCACCCATTTAACCACTTCCCATCCTGCATACAGTATATTCACGTCATTGTAAGTGGCTCCTGAACTGAAAGCCACCCGACGTGAATATAAGTTACTGCACTTCAGTGAGCACAGCACGCGTGCTAGCACGCGCCTGGGCTCATTAACCTCCATCATCCATCTAGACCAATTAAAGATCCCCTTTCTGGTGTCTGATCCTCCCACCCCCTGCCCGATCCCCTGTACTGAGCCACCTGCCCCCCTTCTTCCCACATGCTGCGATCGGGCAGCAGGGAGGATTAGCAGCATGTAAACAACATACCTCACCTCGTTCCAGCGTGATCAGCCTCCTCTCCGTGCATTACCGCTGCCTGTGTCACTATGCTGATCGAATCGGGTCTCGGCTTGATGACGTGTAATCATTCAGGCACATATGGCTATCTGGAGGGGGGATTTAAAGGGCACACCTACCACTTAATGGGGGGGGCGAAATAGAGGCACACCTGGCTATCTATGGGGGCAAAGGAACTATGGGGGGGGCAAAGGGGAACTCCTGGCTATCTATGTGGAGGGGGGAAATAAATCTGCACACCAGGCTGTCTATGGCAGGGTCGAAAGGGCACATCTAGCTGTTGTAACTGGGGGAGGAGCTAATAAGGGCCACATCTGGCTATACTGGGGGCAAAAAAGGGCACACCTGGCTATCCATGGAGAGGTGAGGGGAATATAGGGGTACATCTGGCTATCTGTTGGAGGGAGAAAACAAAGGGGCACACCTGGCTATCAATGGGGGTGGGGGGACAAAGGGGTGAATCTGGCTAATAAAGGGTCACATCTGGGCTTTTTATATGGGGAGGGGCTAATAAAGGGCACATCTGGCTGTCTATACCGGAAGGGGGTGATAAAGGGGCACACCTGGCTATCTGTGGGGGTTGGGGGAAATAAAGTAGCACACCTAGCTATCTATGGAGTGTGTGTGTGTGTGTGGGGGGGGGCAGAGGGGAATAAAGGGGCACATCTGTTAACTACGGGGTGGGAGCTAATCAATGGGTTTCGCTTTTTAAATATGTATGCCATGAGGGTAAATTACTGTTACTAGGTCAAATACGGCTTGAAATTACTGATAAAGTACAATGCGAAAAAATGGAAAAAATACACCTTTATTTACAAATAATATATTGTCGCCATACATTGTACTAGGAACATAATTTAAATGTTGAAATAAAAAGGACACATGGGCAGATACAATGTGTGGGTTTGATCTACAGTAACACTTTTTATTTTGAAACTGTAAGGGTTGAAAATGAAAAATAATGACTTTTTTCATTTTTTTCTCATTATTCCCTTTGCAATGCATACAAAATAAAATAATTCTTAGCAAAAAGTACCACCCTAAGAAAGCCTAGTTGGTGGCCAAAAAAACAAGGTATAGATCATTTATGTGTGATAAGTATTGATAAAATGATTGGCTTATGAATGGGAGAAGTGTGAAATATAGAAAACTGCTCAGGATTTTTAGGGGGGAAACCCTAGGGTAGGGAAGTGGTTAAGTGTGGCCACTGTGGCTTCTACACCTACACCATAACCCCCCTTGGTGTGGCCTCCATGACATTTTCACTAACGACTACTGTGGTCACTAGTAACGCCCCCCCCCCTCCCCCCACCTATAATCAGTATGGCCACCATGGCTCCCCTACCAAGATAAAATGTGTACCGTGAGAACAGCAATTTGCACTTTAAATGCTTTTTAGTTAATATATAGCTTTAGAGCAGGGGTAGGGAACCTTGTTGGCTGAGAGAGCCATAAACACGACATATTTTAAAATGTAATTCCGCGAGAGCCGTACAAAATATTTAAAACTAAATACAAGGAAATGTGTGCATTTTATGCAAAACCAACACTTTAAAGGTGCTGGGTGGGCAGGTTGGTGGGGGGGGGGGGGATGGTGAGGTGCTGGGTGGGCAGGTGATATTGCTTGGTGGGGGGATGGTGAGGTGCTGGGTGGGCAGTAGATATTGCTTGGTGGGGGGGGGAGGCTGGTGAGGTGCTGGGTGGGCAGGTGATATTGCTTGGTGGGGGGATGGTGAGGTGCTGGGTGGGCAGTAGATATTGCTTGGCGGGGGGGAGGCTGGTGAGGTGCTGGGTGGGCAGGTGATATTGCTTGGTGGGGGGGGGGAGGCTGGTGAGGTGCTGGGTGGGCAGGTGATATTGCTTGGTGGGGGGGAGGGTAGGTGAGGGGCTGGATGGCAGGTGATATTGCTTGGTGGGGGGATGGTGAGGTGCTGGGTGGGCAGGTGATATTGCTTGGTGGGAGGATGGTGAGGTGCTGGGTGGGCAGGTGATATAGCTTGGTGGGTGGTAGAAGGCAGGTCAGGTGCTGGGTGGGCAGGTTTGGGGGGGGGGGGGAGGCTGGTGAGGTGCTGGGTGGGCAGGTGATATTGCTTGGTGGGGGGATGGTGAGGTGCTGGGTGGGCAGGAGATATTGCTCGTGGGGGGGGAGGATAGTGAGGTGCTGGGTGGCAGGTTTAATACTAAATAGCAATTATTCTATCTGAGTTAACCAGTCTGTCCCTAAGCTAAAATCTCCCAAAGTGCTGCTTTACAGACAGCACACTCACCAGGCCAGGCAGCGTGGCAGAGTTCCACAGCGCGGGCTCCAGCCTTTCCTCATCACTGGCCGCAACACCAGTCTCCGCACTCTGCAATACCATGGGGACGGAGTTACAATACGCTGGCCGTGGCGGCTTGGAGGAGGCGGTGCACAGCATGGCCATGTGAGGGGAGGCGGAGATCTAGAAGGAGGAGGCGGACTAACGAGGATGGAGGGCGGACACGGAGGAGGAGGCGGCGGCACACTAATTTACATTTTCACACAGTCTCCCTGGCCGCGCTGTCACCAGGGATTTAGCGAGTCGGAGAGCCACATGCAGGCTTGAAAAGAGCTATATGTGGCTCGCGAGCCATAGGTTCCCGACCCCTGCTTTAGAGGGTACTTGTGACTTAGTTAGATAATCACCATAGTAGAAGAAAGCCTCTGGATAATCCAGAGACTTTGCCTATCCTCCTCCATCTCTGGGACCTCCTGAACCTTCTCGACAAGGGTTTGTCGACGGGAGTGTGGCCATACTGTGCAGGCACAAAACGGCTTGTGTCTTCGCAGTAGCTCAGATTGGCTTGGGCTTGGCTTTGTCACAGAACACAATTGGCTAAGTGCTATTTCTCAGGCGTGAGCCGTCCTGTGCTTGCGCAGTCGACCGTGCTCATTCACGGATGGGAACTTGGCCCCAAACGTTTAGCTGTATTCTCAAGGAGGATGTGAGAAGCCTCTGGAGGATCCAACTTTTTCCTCTTCTAAACTCACAGGTTTGCTTTAAAAAGTTGTTAAAGGTACAATATTACCATTGCATCTCTATTAATTTACCCTGCGTAATATAATTTTCTGCCAGATGAAAGCATAGAAGACGCCAATAGAAATAATAAGCACTGCTGATGAGCAAATGAACCACCGGTGAACCTTTTGATGGCCCCATGTAACCCAATGACTTCTTTTGCAGAATGATGTAATACTGGGATTCATTGCTGTGCTTTCTTAAAGCATCACTAAGCAACTATTGTCCCTTAACAGTTGTCACTTTGTAGTTTGTGAATGGTAATTATATTTCTAACTACTTGTCAGCTTTCCCTGCATTCTGAAAGACTCATGCTTTTTATCACAGTTGAAAATTGTCGCCTGGGCACTTTATTGGCACAGATTTAAAGAACATCATTTATATTCTTGTTTTATTGCATAGGAATTTGCCTGTAGTGAGCCAGATGTTCCTGGAGACTGACCTGGGATATCACTTACAGAAACTTAAAAAAAAAAAAAAAACTTACATAAACTGTTCTCTGTCCTTGTGATATCTACACAAATAACACATTTACTGAAGCCATCCTTCATAGCAGCTGTCTGTTAAATCAAACCCAGACAATACAAGCTGAGCATGCCATAAAGATGAATTGGATGCACCAAACAGTAATAAAAGGTTTAGGCCTGGTTCACACTGACGTTAAAGAGGAACTTCAGCCTAAACAAACATACTGTCATTAAGTTGCATTCGTTATGTTAATTAAAATAGATAGGTAATATAATCTCTTACCCACCCTGTTTTAAAAGAACAGGCAAATGTTTGATTTCATGAGGGCAGCCATCTTTTTGGTTGAAAGGAGGTGACAGGGAGCATGAGACACAGTTCCAGTTCCAACTGTCCTGTGTGCTGATCACCCCTCCCAGTTGCTAGACAACGTGAATAACAACATAGGAAATCCCATCATGCTTTGCACAGCATCAGGGAAAAAAAGCCCGGGCAGTTTTCTTTGATGGGTGGAGCTTAGCTAAAAATGATGCTTTGGTAAGAAAAACAAAGTTCTGATGCTGTGAAACTGTGAGCAAATAGCGTAAGGCAATTTTACTTTTTTTTATGCAATCAATGTAATGTACACAACATGCATTACACAATCATTACATTAACAGTGTATCAGGAATTATAGAAGCAATGTGTGCATAGTGTACATAACACGCCTTGCGCTACCTGCGAAGCCCATCTTATGTTGCCTTCATAAACACCGGTAAAATTACCATACTTTAATGAATCAACACCAAGGAGAGATATGCCTATGGCAATTTTACTGCTGCTTCCTGCATCAGGGCCAAGGAGATATAAAACATGTTAGATGAAGGATGATAAATCACAAGCTAACGTACACACGCACTACTTATCTTGCCTTATTCCTTTTTCTCCTTAGATCTCTTAAGGTGCTTACACACGCACTACATCCGGCAACAACGGGTCTTTCAGACCCTCCCGCTGGGCGGACGTTCTGCTGACAGTAGTGCGTGTGTACGCGCTGTCGGCGGACTGATGAGGCTGTTTCTGAACGATCCGCTCAGCGGACCCATCGTTGCCGGCGGTAGTGCATGTGTAAGCACCTTTAGGGTTCATTCAGAAACAGCCTTATCAGTCTGCCGACAGACTGTACACACGCTCTACTGTCTGCAGAACACCCGCCAGCGCAGGGACGGATCTAGTGGGGGGCAAGCGGGTATCTCGCCCCAGGCGCAGTTTGTTGAATTCTTAAAAAGGCGGCAAAATTTGGATGGGGAATGGCAGTTTAGGCGCCAAAACCTGATATTTAGGCGCCAAAACCTGACCTTTAGGTGCCAAAACTGGATGGGGAATGGCAGTTTAGGCACCAAAACCTGACCTTTAGGCGCCAAACCTGGATGGGGAATGGCAGTTTAGGCGCTAAAACCTGACCTTGCCCCAGGCGCAACTTGGTCTAGATCCATCCCTGCGCCAGCGGGAGGGTCTGACGGACCAGTCGTTCCTTACAGTAGTGCATGTGTATGCACCTTAAGAGTTTTAAGGAGAAAAATGAATAAAGCAAAATAATTAATTCCACTATTTTGTAAATAACCCCCCTATGGATAACCCCCTATGTCTCCATTGTTACTCTTTCTCATTGCTGATTCTGCAAATTTTCACAGAAATTGCCAGCCTGCCATAATAGTCACCTCAAACTGTCATCAAAAAGTAGGCCTAATCAAAGAACTGTTATTTTTTTATGCTCTTCATTACTTAAACTAAGAGTGAAGAGGTAGTCTTTTTTTCTCTGTGCACTATTGCTTCACCCTAATACTGGCAATGCCTTCATCCGTAGCTGGGAGTGTTTCCAAAATACACTTATATGTCTTTTTCACATTTGAGGCTGAGCTGTGCACCTACTAGACAGGTCAGCCTCCCATCTTATGGCCACCGAGTGCCTCTTGGATGCAGTTTAATGAAATGTTGTGAGGATACCCGACAGCAAGACACTGCATATCACATCTAAGTGGCTGGATGGTGTACTGGTGAAGGGCACTGCCTCTGACATAGCAGACCAGGGTTCAAATCTTTGCTGCCTCTAAACAGTAAGTCAGTACCTACTGAGCCTGCTCCAGCTCTAAAGCGCTTTGAGCCCATCAGGATAAAATTGATATTCAAATGTTAGCATTATTATTAGGTGGAGCTGGGACTGCGATGTGAGTCCATGCAATGGATGCCTCTTCACTGCCCGTGCCGAGTGCTTGCAATTCCCTGGCACTCCAGGCAATTCCCTGCACAGAAGCAGCTGACAGGCTAAGGATGCCCCATTGGCAGCTGCCCATGTGAAGCAGATCTAAGTGTTATAAATAGCTTGATGTGGTGTGTAAAGTGCTGCACCTTTCAGCGCTGAGGACGAGTGGACAAACGTGAAATTCAGCTTTGCCTTGGACTTACCTTTGGTTGCCTGCTCTGGCCACCGCACTCAAAGCATCGCTTCATCCACCTGATACTTCCTCTTTCCAGCTTAAAGAAGGAAGTATCAGAAGGATGAAGGGCAGCATAGAGCATGGTGACTAAGGTAAGTTAGCTGTGGTACGCTTGCACAAATGCTCAGTTTCAGTATTGCCTAAGGTGAAACTGACTCTCACCTTTGCCTGCCCATCCTTCATCACTAAATAAATCTGTAAAATCCTTAAATATGAGCTCCCTTTTTTTTAGATCTTTAGCTTTCACACTGTGGCATGGATTAGCTACAGAGGAGCTGCACAAGTAAGTGCAGCATAACACATTGTGCTCTGGAAAGGAGAAGCTGATCGGAATGCTTATATAAGCCTGCAACACTTCCGCCGTGTAGTAGATTTACAAATTGCTGATAGGTTAATAGACACAGAAATAGGATTATTTCAAATGCAGCCATAGTGTAATTGGTTTTACAGAATCACTTGGCTTTTGTTGGTAGCAGAGGAATATCTTTTCCTCATACTTGAAGCCTTGCCAGGGTCAACTCTACGCCTCAGTTTTTCTGCCTCCATTTATTTATGGCCTTTCAGTAATGTTTAGACATATTTATGGTTTGCAAAATCACGATTGTTATTTTTATATTAGGCAACTTAACAGAATTCACATATGGGGAGCTTACTTGTGTTTATTTTATAGGGTTTAGAAGACAGACATTCCACACTTTATATTCGGTATGGGGTTATTATTTTGTTGGAGTTATACACAAGATGTAACCATCAGGCTTTGTGAAGACCCTCTCCATATGCTACTATCATGTGTTTGTGGGGGAGTGACTGCACGCCTGAAGAGGAATGAAGAATTAATTGTTAAGGTTATGGATGGGTGTAGCGCTGATGTTACTGCAGGAACTGTGCAGTAATTTTCCCCAGCCCAATAATTACACTTATCTAGATTCTCTAGCTTGTGAACTGTGGAAATAGGTGGTCCGCATGCATCAAAGTCTACAGGAAAAGAGGAGGATAAAGCAGTAATTAATTCCTGCTTCATTCATAAAAGGACTTTTATTTTGTCTCATTCTAGTTTTGCGTTTCTCAGTCAGCTTTACTGAACCATACTTAAAGTCCTCGTTCAGTCCCTTGTTGGTAATGCATATGGTTGTAAACGTGCATTTTTTTAACCTACAGTTTTTGCAGTAAAAGTACAGCAGAGCATAAGTGTGCTTTCTTGTTGCTTGAAGCCCGATATTAAAAATAGGCCCAGCAGTACTATACCCACTCTATACACATACCATAAACTCTTTAAAGATACTCAGAGTGAAAAAATAAAAAGAATTGATATTTACCGGGGGCTTCCTCCCGCCCCATAAACACGCGTGAGGCCCACACCCTCCTCCCGCGGTCTACCGTTCAGCCGCAATCAGCCCCCGTAACAGGCTCAGTCGTGTCAGTCCGGGTCTACTGCGCATGCACAGTAGGTCCGCGCATGCGCAGTAGACCCAGACTGATCTTGACTGAGCCTGGTTCCAGGGCTGATCGCGGCTGAACGGCAGACCGCAGGAGGAGGGCGAGGGGCTCACACGTGTTTATGGGGTGGAGGAAGCCCAGGGTAAGTATCGATTTTTTTTCTTTAAAGAGAAACTATTAGCCAAAATGTGCCCCCCCCCCAAAAACACATATGTAAGTAGATACATACTTGATCTACTTACATCACATATGTATTGTAGTGTCCACGTTTTGATTTCACTGAATTTGATATAGTAAAATGTTGAGAATTCTGTTCCTGGCAGGGGCCGTCTTGTGCCCTCCAGGTTAAAGAATCCCCCCCCATCCCCCTCCTCCCGCACTAATTGTGAGCACAGGGGTGAGGATAAAGGCAGCAGGCACAGACACACCTAATAATGGATCTAAGTGCTGGTGTTCCCATCTGTTCTCTGCACTATCACCGGAGGCAGTGCAGAGAGTATAGAAGGGAACTGCAGTGCCTGGAATCATTATTTCGGAAGTTTGTGTGCACTGCCTTTATCCTTCCCGAAATGCAGCACGGGGAAGAGGGAGAATGCAGCAAGCAGCAGTAGGGCAGAGGGGGGGAGCGGACATGCATCTGGAGGAGGGGGGCCGAGGCAGTGACAGGAGACAGCCTCTCGCCCCCCTCCCTGCGCACTAACAGCGGCTGCAAGCTGAAGAGTGAAGGGGAGACCAGGCGGCCAATCGCAGCACAGAGAGGTGAGTGACAGAGGCTTCAGCCAATCAGGCTCATACAGCATGCCTGTCACTTCTCTTCTGCGGCCGTGTGTACGTTTATAGAGCATGTGGGCATCGGGGGAGAAGACCTAATTGGAAAAAAGTAAGATTGTTTTTATTTGCCTGGTTAGCATCCTGTTTAACATTGTGACAGCCTGCAATAGAAAATTTATTTTGTATTTAATGCCTAACAGTTACTCTTTAAGCACAGCAGAGCCCTCAAATAGCCTAAGAAGTTGGCCTTGTCCACTGTGAATACTGCTGGCAATTTGTGCTGGTTGGTTGAGACTGCTGGTTAGATGAGTTCTATATAACTGTATTTAAAATACCTGGCTGGCTGAGTCCTGGCTTGCTCCTGTAGCTCCTTTTTGCCAGCAAAGTTTCTACCCAAACTCAGAGCAGATCATATGGCCCCACCCACTTCTCTCTCTAATGCTAAAAGGCATTAAAGGTCCAGGTAGCTAAAAAAAATGACATTTACCTACCTGGGGCTTCCTCCAGCCCCTTGCAGCCGACATGTCCCACGCAGCAGCTTGTGAACTACTGCACCTGCGCAGTACACTCCACACCATCAGAGAATGATTGACAGCGGCGCTCGTGGAGGTGCAGTAGAGAATGACCTCGCGCACAGACGGGGACTCCAGGCAGATGGCTGGGAGCGGAGCTGCTGCTGTGAGGGACATGTCGGCTGCAAGGGGCTGGAGGAAGCCCCGCGTAAGTAAATTTAATTTTTTTTAGCTGGCTGGATATTCCCTTTAAACCTTTGTGTTCAGCGCTGCAGCTACAGTTCCTTCTTGTTCAGTGTGTTAGGTGTAAAATATTTAATAACACTTCTCATACCTTCCCCATTGTGTTTATAAAAGTTGCATCTACCTGTCATTAGCTGCCCTGCCTGCAAAAGAAACCATTTCTATATCCTCTTTTACTTAAAGTGGGCCTGAACTCAGAATTTTCTCTGTGCTCTAAAATATAAGCAACAGAATAATAACATTTATAGAAAGACATTTCTTTGTTGGAGCTGATACAAATCCTGCAATAAATCTGCAGTGTGTCTACATTGCTTTCATGGAAGCAGACATAGGGTTAACATTCTGTGTTTACAAATTAGCTGCTTTGCCAAGGACTGCTGTGATTCCTGAGCTGACACAGCTGACTCTATTTCCTGTATGCTTGTTGCAGATGAGTAACACAAACTACAGTACCTAAAAAAATAGCATGGCAGCCAGGCAACAACACATAGCAGCTTTTAAGGAAAAAGTTACCGGTAATCGCCCACCTTTAACTTTCTGAACCAAAGAGGTCTAAAGGCCCATACACACTTTTTATTGATGACGCCCAACAGGGAACTGGACCTAATTCCTCAGGCATTATTCCTGGGGCAACACAGTACAGAGGCATAGTTAGCTTACATGCTAACTACCTATTCTGTTGCAATGCACAGGGGGTAGAGGGAAAACGGACTGGCACAGATTTGACATTACGTAGTGGGCGAGGAGAGCGTCGAGAACACAGCTATCGGCCATCGCCTGGAGGATCACTGGCTTATGGCAGTCTGGGGCTGCTGTACACGTCGGATTACTATTGTTATCGACCGCATAAGTCGACTTTAATCGAGCATGTGCAGGGGCCTTAAGAAGCCATAGGCCAGGTATTTTCACATGTACTCAGTTTCACCAGCACATTGGAAACCTACACCTGGCACTGCTGTGATGCTGCCTGCTGGCGTCATAGCTTCCCTATGATTTACTGCCAGTTAACCGAGGCACTGCTTACCATCCTGTGTGTGACAGCATTATTTACTTATCTCTGATCTGAGTCACATATTTATGCTCTGCTATCTGCATATCAGGTGCGAAAGGCCAGCACATAATGTGGATGAGTTACAATGAGGAGTGATCAGACCTAGTGTGCAGAAAACCGATCACATATGTGTGATTCAGATCCAAAATATGTCATGATGATATTACATAGATGATGGAATTACTTATCAGGTGTAGAGGGAACTGGGAAAGTTAGTTAGGCCAGAAAGGAGGCAAAAACCACAAGCGGGCTCGATAGATACATACAGATTGATGGTAAGGAGAAGCACATACGATCAAAAGGCAATTAGAGAGCTTTCAAACTGTTTCAGAGGCACAAAATCAACAATGGCTTATACAGTAATTGCATTATTGCTCAGGCGGCAGTGTAATATATTCTTAGGATTTCATGTCATAGGTCCACTTATCCAGTTGCAATTTCTAATGTATAGCAACCCTGTAAGTGTCGGGTTACGTTATCTGTATTCAGGAAGGCTTCTGCTGTCTCAAATGGTTCTTTTGAGGTTGCTGTACTTTGTTTGTTTAGATTTTATTAGCCTAATAACTCATGGAACTTGCATAATATTTAGCTATGTCTATGTGATGATGAAGTCTGCAGAATATTTATTACTTTTATGATGTAAAATTTACAAAGCATTTTATGCCCGTTGTCCAGTAGGTTCCCCTGGAAAATGATGGCGATGCTATAGAGAATGGCGTCTTTGTTTGACGTCAGAAGGGGAATTTAATTTAAATAGTTAAATAGCTGTGGCACAATATCAATTTTGTTCACAAACGCTGATTTATTTCATTTCAATATAATCAGCAGGGAAAAGCATTAGAAACAGTAGATATTTTGAGTTTCCAGAGAGAGCTGATAAAGTAGAATATTTGATGAAAAAACAATCCCTGCTGTTCTAAATTACAGCAAACATTTTGAATGTAATCCTTTATCTAGGCACGCACACTTCAGTGTATAAGTAATAACATATTGAACGTTGCCACATATTGGAAATGGCTCCCAACCAATCAGATTATCTCCACTTTGCTTCACATTTTTCTTCCATCCGGCTAGAATTCTTTTTAATCAGGAGCAAATTGTTGCTTGACAACTTTCTGCACAGTTAAGTTGGCGTTGTGCCCTTTCTCCATACTGCTTTGTGATTAAACATATTAACCGCCTGGCTGTGAAGACAAGCCTAATGCAGAACGCAAGTGCTGTCCCCTCTTTCAAGGAAAGTTTCTCTTAAAGTGACAACTGAAGTGAGAGGCATGTGGAGGCTGCCATATTTATTTATTTTCAAACAGTACCAGTTGCCTGACAGTCCTGCTGATCTCTTTGCAGTAATGTCTGAATCTCACACCTGAAACAAGCTTGTTCAGGGGCTATGGCTAAAGGTAGTAGAAGCAATGGGTCAGCAGGACTGCCAGGCAATTCGATAATATAAAAGGAAATAAATATTGAGACAACCACAAACAGTGCAGGGAAATTTGGGGGCACCATGAGCCGCCAAAGGCCATAATGGGAATTTCAACTATAGTGGCAATCAGACAGTAATTTGGGTGGCATCAAAAGACGGAGCCTAAATACTACTAAACAGTGTAATTCATCCACTGGCAATAGCTGGCAGTTGGATGATGGCTTTCCCCTGAGTCCATGGCGGCCTGGAGGGAGAATAGTAATTTACGCCACCAGGACTTTTGCAGGAGCAGGGAGAGCCATTTTTGGCTTTGCCCTGTGCCCAAATTTCCCGTCACCATGGCAGCCTCCATATAACTCTCATTATGGGTTCCCTTTAGGAGGGGGTAATTTACCAAAGTAGAACAGTAAAAAATGTACATGATAATTTAGGAACTTCTCTGTGTCTAATTTTTACTAAATCATTGTGGTCAGGTAAGGTTTCAGCCCGCTTACTTGCTTGTGCTTCAAATATCAGTTTAGGGGCTTGATTCACAAAAGGGTGCTAACTTAGATAGCACGCCTAAAAGCCCCTTAGCACGCCTAAAGCCCCTTAGGACGCACAAAGTAGCTCAAAGTTTAGCGCTGTGCGGTGCACGCGAAACATTGCATCGGGTGCGCCTGAAAAGTTGCACAGTGCGAAGTTTTGGACGCACCTGGTGCAACGTTTTAGAGGCACCCAGTGCGCCATTTTAGTTGCACCCAGTGCAACGTTTCGCCCGCATCGCTAAACTTTGCGCGTGATCAATAAAAGCTTGGGGCGTGCTAACTGCTTATCACCCTAGTTAGCACGCCCAAAGCTTTTAGGCATGTTAACTGAGTTAGCACCCTTTTGTGAATCGAGCCCTAGGGCTGTTAGAGGGTGTATTATGTGTTTTATTTTGCTCCATTTGGTAGCTGTTACAGAACGCACCGGACTATCAGTAATTCCCATAAGGCAGTGGTACAGGGATAGGCCTTGAAGAAGTTAGACACTTGCTCCATCCTGCCTGTGGATGACCAATCTTCATGTTTCATTGGTGGTATACTGTATGATTAATATGGCTTTGCGTGAAGTGGTAAAGGAACCTCCACAGCAGTCATAGTGACTGTTAGGGCCCTTTTACACTTAGCTCCTAAACAACCGATTCACGCCGATGGGTGTAAACGCAGCGGCAGCCCCAGGGCGGCCTAACACCAATTGGCATCAAGTGGGGCGGGTTTTGCAGGAGATCGCACGCTGATGCGCACGCATCTCCGCATGAATGATGGAGCTCCTCTTCATCATCAATCTCCCAGCCGCAATCGCTGCTTGGAGACTGCTACACTGTACAGGGCTGTGATCTAAGGCAGCGCTGTACTGGGGACAACTGTGTGACAGCAGCAATCGGCTCTCATAAGCTGATGCCTATGACAGCCGATCGCTGTCATAGGCTGGCGGGGGGAGGGGGGGAAGGAGGATTAGAAAAATAAGAATAAAATAGGTTTATTTATTTATAAAAAAATACAATACATATAAAAAAAGGAGCAATAAGAACCCACCAAAAGAAAGCTCTGTTGGTGGGCAGAAAAGGGGGGGATCACTTCTGTACTGAGTTGTATGGCCCTGCAGCGAGCCCTTAAAGCTGAAGTGGCCTAAATTGCAAAAAAAATAATCAGTTGCTCTCAGTTATAACTTAAAGAAAACTGATTTTCAAAGTAATGTCTATGTTTTCCTATGGCCTATTTCCCACTGTACGCATTTTAACTGAAAGCTTTTTCACAATCCACTGCTATGGAAAAAATGTGTACCAGCTCGTACTAACGCACACTAATGGATACCAAGGAATTAAGTGTGAAAGGGCCCTCACACTAGTATTCACACTGCTCCATACATGTATCACCCTCCCCTGCTGCCACCTCCACCCCACATCTCCTTGATCTTCCAGCATGGCCAAATTGTCTTGTTTTGATACAATTACAAATATGTTTGAAAACATATGTTTTGTAACTTTCTTTTTAAGACTAAATAAAAGCAATAAAAATAATTGTAATTTCACTTTAACACAACCATCAAAGGTTTTTACTCCTAAACCAGGGGTCTCAAACTCGCGGACCGCAGGCCATTTGCGGCCCGCGGTACAATATTTTGTGGCCCGCCCCGGCAAAAGAGACACGGAAGCAAACTATTTTACCTTATAGTTCGCTTCAGTGCTCCCACGTAATCGGCCGCATCCCCGCCGCTAAACGAGGGCTGCAGAGCCTCCAAATCCCCCGGGCAAACATTCACGACTGCGCTGAGGGGCAGAGCTTCCAGCTGTAGCTCTACCCCTCCTGACGTCAATCACCGCACGGATCGCCACCTCTCCCCGCCCCTCTCTGTGAAGGAAGAGTGAGAGGGGCGGGCAGAGGCGGCGATGCAAAGGTAGTTCAGGGATCCAGCGATCACCAGACACCGAATTACATCTCCTATGAGTTGCTACAACTCATACGGGGGGATAGTATTTTAACGCTGCTGGGGATTCGAGCAGTATCGGGGTGGGTGGTCATTCGGCTCACCCTGCGCCCAGCTCATCGGCGGTGGGAAAATACGTATGCCAAAAAAATGCACTTTTGTGCTCAGTTAAGGTGTGCTTTAAAGGGAACCTGAAGCAAGTAAAATTATTTAAAATAAACACATGACGTAGCTACAAATGAATAATATATACTAACCTCAGTTCCTCCCAGAAGCATTTTCTTCTTACAGTGATCCTTTCCAGTTCTAACAACATTTTGTCAGAACTGAAATCTACCAGTTGCTGTCAGTTATATATCAGCAGCTGTCGGTTACAACTGAATGTGCAAGGTAATGTCCATGTTTCCCTGTGGCTCAAGTGGGTGATATTACAGTTTAACAGTGTGCTGACCAGGAAGCTGTTATGGGGTAATGGCCATTTTTAAAAATGGAGGGCAGTGAATTCCATTGATCACAGTGGACAAACAGGACGCGGGAGAGGAGAAAGAGATTGAGGAGTAGACTACACAGGAGGTAAGTATGACCTGTGTATGGTTATTTTGACTTTTTATTTTCAGTTCAGGTTCTCTTTAAATTGCGGTGGGGTTATGTCATGTTATATAGCAAGTCTATATGCCGAGACCTTAGCAGCAATCTTCAGACAAAAGTGCAATGTAGAGTGGCAGGTCTGTGATAGGTTATGGGTTCTGTAAATGAATTGCAGGACTCTGTAGGGAGCTGTAATTTTTACATCTTATGTTTCCCCTCTGAAATGCTTAATTTAAATGGTACATGTGGAGAATATATTTTATACACCATAATTTCGATTTTCTTCCAAAATATATGGCATACATACCCTGAGGGAGAGGAGGTAACATATTCCTTTCTATTTTGTGCAGGGATACTATTTCTCTCTAAAGAAACATTGGAGCCATATTCTCTCCAAAGTTTATTCTATGCAGGATTTGGGATCTGTCCAACGACTTGCCACGTATCACACAGAGATGCGCTATAAAGAAAGTACATCAGACTTTCTGCTCTCTAATTCTTTCATTGGTGAATGATAAAAAGCTAAGAGAAAGGCAGATTCGGGGATGAATTGTCACACACTAGAGTGAGAAGTACACTCCTCCACAGCAGCAGAACAAGTCAGCACATCATTATGGCCTCAGTAGGCCGATTGTATTGCTCATTTCTCTGTCCATACCAGAAATGGGGCATTCATTTTCAAGGGGATGAGTTTATTCCATTTATGCTATTAGTAGTACCATAGCAGGTTTTATTTGTGCTTGACAGATCTTCAGAATTTACTTCTGGCAGAACTACCAGGCACATGGGCAGCTACAGTTATGGTGGCCATTTCAGCTCTGAGTATATGGCTACCTTATTGGTATTACTTATTATCATACATCGAAATGAAGGTTTTTAAAACATGTAATTGGCACATTTATAGGGAACTTGAAGTGAGAGGGATACGGAGGCTGCCGTCCTCATTCGCTAATAATGTCAGGTGCCTGACTTCTATGCTGATATTCTTTCTCTAAAGGTGGCCACTAACGGTCCAATTTCTAGCGAAAAATCGTTAGAGCGATTAGAAATTCTGATCAGATTGGTTGTAAATAATCTCTGTTGATGGGCACAATGGATTATGAACAATTATAAAAACAGTCGTCCGATTGGATTTTCGTCGAACCAAAATTTGGATTTTCTTATTGGTTGTGAGATAGATAGGAAGCAAAGATTGGTTCGTTGATGGTGTAGTGAACGATTTCACTTCCGATCAGAATTTCTGATCGCTTGAACGATTTTTCACTAGAAATTGGACTGTTAGTGGCCACCTTAATATTTTTAGTCACTAGCCCAGAATGAGCATGCAGATCAGATGCTTTGACTCTGGTCTGACTACACTTGTTGCATGCTTGTTGCAGGTGTGTGACTCAAAAACAACTTAAGGAGGAACTGCAGTGAAAATAACATAATGAATAAAATTGCTTATTTTTTACAATATTCATTCATCGATTATTTAGATAGGTAAAATCTTGGAGACCTGTACGGAATGTTTGTTACTGAGAGTTCTATTGACAGTAGGAGATATTGCTTGCTTGGCAGTTGGAAAAAGCCGTTATTTCCCATAATGCAATGAGGTTCACAGGTGGCAAACTGTCAGGACCAGGGTAATGACATCACACTGTGGGAGTAGTTTCACCACAACATCAGCCCCACAGACCCAGATGATGATGATACACAGATGATGTATCCGAGAAAAGAGATAGATTTCTAGTGGGGAAGAGAGTATCAGCTACTGAGTGGAATAAAGTTCAGTCCTTGGGTAAAGTTCCTCTTTAAAGAGAATCTGTATTGTTAAAATCGCACAAAAGTAAACATACCAGTGTGTTAGGGGACATCTCCTATTACCCTCTGTCACAATTTCGCCACTCCCCGCCGCATTAAAAGTAGTCAAAAACAGTTTTAAAAAGTTTGTTTATAAACAAACAAAATGGCCACCAAAACAGGAAGTAGATTGATGTACAATATGTCCACACATAGAAAATACATCCATACACAAGCAGGCTGTATACAGCTTTCCTTTTGAATCTTAAAAGATCATTTGTGTGTTTACCTTCTGTCCCCTTCTTCTCTCATGCACTGAACATTACAGGCTTCCTGCAGACAGCTCTGCATGTGCCTGTGTTTGTAATTCCTCAGTATGTGTCAGCCAGCTACTTTCACAGCCTAACAGAGGAGGATTTTTATCCAGCTCTCTTCTATCACTGATAAGATAGCAGAGAAGCTGCTGGCTTATGTAAATAAAACACACACTGGAGTGTGCATAGAGGAACAGACCAGCACGGAAGAGTTGGCAGCCTTCCAGACACAGGCCGACAAGTCTGACAAGGGAAAGATACATTGATTTATTACAGAGACCGTGATAGTACAAAGTGCTGCAGTGAGCCAGAACAGATTAGAATAGGTTTAGGAACTTGTAGGATGGTAGAAAAAACGTTGTAATTTTTGTTACAGAGTCACTTTAAGCCTAAGGGCTAGGTTACACTATACATTGCATGCGATTTGCAGGGTATCATGATGGTCCATAGACTTTTATAATACTGTTCACAGTGCAGTAACGCATTTATGTGCAGTGGGTTGGGGACCTTTGTGTGGACAGCACATGCATGTTGTGCACTAATACATGAGGCCTCTAGTGGTTGACCTCTAGCGTTTGTGGCATGACACAGGCATCTGGGAGAGAAGAGATAGGAAGGAGAGCACAGGGGGGTGGATAGAAGATGTGCAGCTTGCAGGGAAGTGTACGCTTTGCTGCTGCATCTGTGATAACAACATCAGCCCTAGCGACACGCTCCCGATCCACCACCGTTCAAGAGAAATCTTCCATCCGGCACTATTGACCAATTTGAACGATTTTGGCTGAAAATGAGGAATCGTTTGCTGCATTGATTTCTATCAGATTTGGTCAAATGATTGAACTGGCTGGATATCAGTGCAAAAATTCAACCAGTGTATGGCCCCCTTAACTTTACTAAGTTCTAATCTAATGGGGAGAACAAGACAAGAACATTCAGACCTTACTGAAGTTAGCACCGGGCGTTCATGTTTGATTACTAATGTAGATAATATACTATACCATTATGAAGACGTGTGCTTTGTTTATATTTACTGCTTACTACTGAACTGTAGTTTGATTTGATTTTTGTATTCTCATTATATTATATTTTTGTATTCACATCTTACCTTTTAAGTCCTCCATGATGCTCCAGTCCCATCTCCTGTCCTTGGCTTGCACAATGGAAAGTTTGTATATGTTCAGCGTTGCCAGCTAATCCTCATATGGTCTCACTGCATTTCCTTTTTTATGATATTATTCTAAATACTAGGAAAAGCTGGGTAAATTTATTAGCTTTGAGTTTTATTTTATATTGTCCCCCATCAGCAGTGAGACACTGGTGTGTAATGATGTGAAGAAATATGTGTGCAAGAGGAGTCCCGTGTAGCGTTTGTGAATGTTCCGCTTCTATTTTCGGTCTAAACCACATTTTTATTTTACTGGTGTGTCTTCTCTCGCTTATATGCTGAATATAATATATTACCGTATATTTAATATATTATACACAATATGCTAGATCACCCATGTGTGTGAATTGCACAAAGCATTTAAAACAACAAGAGTTATGCAGAAGTATAGAGGATGCAAGAGCGTGAGGAAAAGCAATAAATAATACTGGAGTCATGAAGGTCTTGTCTGTCAGGAACTTACAGCGCCTCACTCTGTTTACAAAGAATCTGTTTGATTTGGTGCTGTGTATGGATTCACTGAAATGTGGTACTACTCCATGGAGATCTAACCAGTGACTTGAACCTGTGCTGGCAGGACATGGGATTGTAGGCAGCACCTAGAAACCCCTTTGTTATATATAATCTAAACAAGACTTTCAATATAATAAAGAGACACACCTGGATTGTGGCAAATAAAAGGTCATGGCGCTTTATTATTGTTTATACATAAGTTAAATAAACAATACCATGGCCCATGTGCAGTTCACTTTTTCTCCTGACTTTTCTCTGAGGTAATATTCTTAACTTCTCAATAAAATCCTTTTAAACAGGCAGCAAGCAGGAAAATACCGTATTTTTTGCAATATAAGACACACTTTTCTTCCCCAAAACTGGTGGGGAAAAGTGGGTGCGTCATATATTCCAAAGGTACAGTATTTTGACCCCCAGAATATACTTACTGGATCCTGCCGCCGTGCTCCTCTCCTCTTCCATCTCACTGTGGTAATCCAAGGGCGGTCTGTCATCCTGGATCAAGCCTTTCTTGGTCCCAGCCGCCCTGCTCCTCTCCATATTTAGACTGCAGCCTTGCGGTGTACACGCGCTGTTTCTGTTGCCGTCACCCTTCCTGGTTACAGCATCCTTGGTACTTCCTGGTTCTAGTGCCTCTGCTGTGGGACCTGTAGCGCATGTGCGCCTCACGTCATGCATGACCCCTGCACACGTGCGCAGCAGGTCACACAGAAGAGGTAGTAGATATTGGTAGAGATATTGGTGACAAGAGTTACTGAACTAGTAGAAGTGATCAGTTTCTGCTACAGAATTTCATGGCAAGGAATTTGTGAAGAAGGATGCGAATGAGATTGATTTGTATGTTTCCGGCTGCCTGATCACCATCATGTGATCATGTCTCACTTCTGTGAAACCTAAAAGGAAAATGTATGTAAAGTAGCTTATCTTCTTGATGATTGACATAGAAGAACAAAGTCACATAAAACAGGCTGATCCAACACCTGCACAGTTTCAGTGCCAAATCACAGTTCCTGACTAGAGTGCCAAAGCCAGCCGCAGTAATCATGATCCAGGGCTGAAAACAGCTGCATCAGACCTCCCACATCGCCCAAGCATCAGGTGCCAAGAAAATCAGCAGACAATGTCATCTCAGACCTGTACTTTTTGACAATGGATGATTTAATGTCAGAACTTCTTCACTATGTATTCTGTGGATAGTAGACATTTTACTTTTTGTTTTTATCCTTCTTGAGTTAATGGGGAAGTCAGGATTACGTGCTGGGGAGGGTATAAGGCTAGGTCCACACAGGTCCATTCAGGATCGGTTCCGTTTCAAACTGATCCGTTTTTCTAAACTTTTTTTTTCTCCCACCGTTTTTCCAGAAATGCATTTTTGTAGCATATGTTTCCGGTCCGTGGAAACGTATGCCCAGCCGTGGGGGGAGAGGCAGCCACCATGGAGGGGTATAGCAGGCAGTACGGGGTGGCAGTGGTCAGCAGGGAGGGGGGACGCCCCCCCTACCTCACCTAGATCCCCCATCCCCGCTACCCCTCCAGATACATGCCGCAAAACTTGTTATAATGTATAACAGAGAAGAGCGGGGAGCTTACCTTCTCTTCACTTTTTCCGCTCACCGAGTCACTGCCTGAAGTGCCGCCCTCTATACTTCGGAGAGCAGCATTGCAGGCAATGACTTGTTAAATTTGTTAAAATGTATAGCAGTGACAAGCGGGGAGCTTACCTTCTCCTCCTACTTCCTCCCCTGCTATACATGTTAACAAGTTTAGCGGTATGTAGCTGGAGGGGGGGTAGCAGGGACGGGGACCCAGGTGAGGGGGGGGATGTCCTGACCACTGCCACCCCCTATCCTGCCTGCTAAACCCCTCCAGCATGGCGGCCCCATCTCCCTCCACAGGCTGTGACGCAGAAACATGTCCAAATCTGCCTGCGTAGAGGGGGATCCGTTTTTCTATTGCCTGCCACTACCCCTGCGTGTATCAGGATCCAGATTCATTGCCTGAAAATGCAGCAGATCCAGACCTTCCATTCAGGTTTTGAAAACGGGTCCCCGCAAACGCAGACGGATCAGTTTTTTTTATGGGTGAAGACAGCTGCTATCTAAAACACTGGTATCCATGGCTCCGGTTTCGATCCGGCCTGAAAAACAGAGCCACAGATACGTTAAGCTACCTAGTGTGGACCTAGCCTAAGGGTTTTCTAGACTGTAGAGGGAAAATATTATTTTATATTGAAATAGTATTTTAGATTGGGAGTGGCTTACACTAGATTATGAAGATGAAATAGTATGTAATGTTAAGAAGGTTATGGCTAGGTCATGGGGATGAGTAATATTGAATATTGTAGGAGTAGTATTTAACATTAGAGGAGTAAGATGGTAAGGTCATGGCCTTATAGCTAGGCCATTGCTTTATGTAGAGCATGTAGATGGAATGGGTCCATATGCAGATAAAAAGAAAATGCTTTTTAAGTCACTGGAAGGCAAGAAAATACTCAATATAATTTTGATAGTACCTTTTCACCTATTTTCAGTACTTTTTCAGTTGAAAAGTGCTGGAAAGTGATTTTAAATAGAATATGAATAATGATCTCCTGGGAGAAAACTCAGGAGAAAAAGTTAATTGCATATGGGCAATAGGGCCATATGCAATTAACTTTTTCATCTGAGTTTTCTCCTAGGATATAATTTTTCATCTTCTCTTTAAAATAACTTTTCAGCACTTTTCAATTAAAAAGGTACCAAAAAGCAGGGGAAAAAGTACTATCAAATTTATTGTTTGCTTGCTGCTCTATTAAAAGGTATTAAATTAACAGATTGTGAAAATATCACCTAGTAGAAAACTCAGGAGAAACAATTATTTGCATATGGCCCATAATGTGTAATGCTGGGGGCAGTTTATTGGTAGGCCATAAAGCAGGAGTAGTATTTATGAAGGTTACGGAGGTGGAATAATTTTAGTATGAGGAGAGAACTCCCATAATTTTAGGTTATGGGCATTGTGAAAAGCAAAAGGCATTTCTTAACATTTGCACTGGCTAAATCAGCAGTGACAGCTCTTAATATCACTTTTAATATTAATCACAAATGCTTGAATCCACTTTAATTTATGTTCAATTATTTGTTTGATCGAATGTCTAATTGGAAAAAAAATGTACAGTGCATGGCCAGCTTAAAGTGTACCTGTAGCGAAATAAAGTGTCCCAAACGGGTACTTACCTCAATAGATGGAAGCCTCTGGATAATACTCTGACCGGGACCACCAGAAAACTGTAGACAAGCCGTCGGCTCGAGCCTGCTCAGTAGCAATAACTTGATTGGGCGTGGCTTCTTTTTGCCAAAGCCTGAGTGGGTCCATGCTACCTCACAGGTGCAGTGCAACCATACTCATGTTCATGTACGGAATCTTCTGTGCAGCTAAAAATGAGGCTTGGGTAAGAAAAACTAAGTTCTGATGCTATGAAACTGTTAAAGAAACACCAAGCCTTTTCAGTGCTGCTGAGTACATTTTTATTCTGGAGGTTCACTTTAAAGGGATACTTAAGTAAAAAAAAAAAATGATTTTTACTCACCTGGGGCATCCCTCAGCCCCCTGAAGCTGTATGGTGCCCTCACAGCCTCGCTCCAATCCTCCTGTCCCCGTCGGCGGCTACTTCCGGGTTCGGCGACAGCCGCCCACAGGCTGGGAATGCGAGTGATTCTCTGCGTTCCCAGCCACTATATCACCCTCTATGCTGCTATAACTTATAACATATACGCTATAGCAGCATAGAGGGTGATATAGCGGCTGGGAACGCAGAGAATCACTCACGTGGTCCCAGCCTGTCAGCGGCTGTCGCCGAACCCGGAAGTAGCCGCCGGCGGGGACAGGAAGATCGGAGCGAGGCTACGAGGGCACCATACAGCTTCAGGGGGCTGAGGGATGCCTCAGGTGAGTAAAAATCATTTTTTTTTTACTTAAAGAGGAACTCCAGTGAAAATAATGTCGTAAAAAAAGTACTTTATTTTTTACCATAATTATGTATAAATGATTTAGTCAGTGTTTGCTCATTGTAAAATCTTTACTCTCCCCGATTTACATTCTGACATTTACCACATGGTGACATTTTTACTGTGGGCAGGTTATGTAGCTGCTCCTAGCTGTTTTGGCTGTTAGAGCTAATTCCTGTCTGTGAACATTATTACATTTTGGCAGTTTGCCCAGAGTACCGCGGTACTCAGAGCTTCTTGTGGGAGGGGTTTCAACACAAAATCAGTCATACAGCGCCCCCTGATGGTCTGTTTGTGAAAAGCATTATATTTCTCATGTAAAAGGGGGTATCAGTTACTGATTGGGATAAAGTTCAATTCTAGGTTGGAGTTTCTCTTTAAGTATCCCTTTAAGCACAAGAGAGCCCACACTCTGCTGGTTGGTTGAGACTACTGGTTAGTGGTTAGTGAAATTCTAGATAACTGGGACTCTACTGTATATGCATACATTAATTTTTTGCCTAGAGTTATACTTTAACAAACACTACTGAGTAACAGGATCTCCCATTGCAACACCGCGGAGAAGAAAGGGCTTGAACTAATAACACGTTCTACTATTGACATAAGGTCCCCTGATTAATTGTTTTTTTAATCTAGTGGTAGATGATTTTAAAAAATGTATGTCTGTAGCTGAACCTGTGACATACAAGTGAAAGCAATGACCTACATGAGCAGATCAGTACAGCTTGTTGAGTAGGGCTGAAACATTAACATTCCAGGCATTTACCCCGTGTATTGCCTGTTAAGTTGCAATCACTTTTTTTTTCCAGAAAATTAGTGACGACTTGGCTGTTTTCTGTTTGGAATGTTTTCTTGGAAGCGGAACAGTCAGAATCAGGATTGCAGCATCATCGTGCGGGTTTACAGCCTCGCAAATTACCCTGAGCTGGGCACAAAGAAGGCTTGTCTGATTAACACACATTGATTACTGTTGTTTTTACATTTTATAAAGTAGAAGGTATGGGATCTTGGTTCTCTAGATTATTAATGCACAAAGACGTGCAGACATTCCGAGGATTAATTGCTGATTACTTTGCAAGACGAGTCATATTTCTTCTGCTAGTTCCATTAAGGAATTTTTGTTTTTGACGATTGGCCAAATCTTTATTTCACTGCGGCAGCATTGCCTACAAGTTGTCTTGTGGGTAGAGCTTGTGAGAACGAAACCAGACAAACCAGATATAGAAGATAAATACATGATATAATTTAGTAATCACTCTTTGTCACGCAAGGATAACACATTCACAGCACTGAGGACACAATGTAGAGATTCTAAGAAAAGTGAAAATGGAAAAGCGCCCCACGTGTTTATTTGGTCCTATTTGCACCAGTGCTAAGGCAGTAGTATGGAGATGGGAAGATCCCGACATAGCAGTGTATAGGTAGGTGAATGACCTATTTTTTACAAGATGATTGAATGGATTATTAATGTCTTAGTTATGGCTTCCATTTTTAACACACGTGATGATAAATTTTCATAATGATTTCTGCATCACACATTGGACGTTGATTCATCAAGCTGTTCTGCTAAAGCAGCGCATCTTAATGACAGGAGCGTGAGCTCAGCGCACACTATGCTGTGGTAATGCAGCTAGCGTGCACTGGTAACTTACGCTCACTCCTTTTAACTAACGGCTGCTCCACTGAACTCACCCTGAGCCCCAGCGGGTCCCGTGGCTTTAATTGACGCAATCCTGGCACTTTGATTGGCCCAATAAGCTGCCTGTCAAGTGACAGGCAGCCTACTGGGCCAATCAAAGTGTTTGCGCTCTTGTCATTAAGCTGTGCTTTATCAGCACAGCTTGATGATTTAACCCCATAGAAACATATTTAAAATACTTGGCTGTCATGAGTATTGTAGCTTCATTTTCACTTGTATTGTGCAGTTTTATTGGAAAGGAATCTGTCCAGACTCCCCCCATCCTATCATAATTTAGTCATAAAATAGAGACACCTGGGAGAAGATAAAAGACCATCTCTCCTTCTGATCATAGATTGCTAGAGCTTTAACTTTATTTCAATCCTATGTCAGACTATGTCAGGCATTTCCCAGTATAGGTCCAAAGTAAGACATAGTGCCTGATGCACGTAACTGCGGTAATATTGCCATGAACAGACTGCGCACGGCAATATTACCCTTACTTACATTAGCAGCACTCCATGTTACATTATTAGCATAGCGTGGTGATCAAGTAGCACAACCGTTGCTACAGTTATGAGCTTTACTAACAGTAACCCTCATTTGTAACGTGCATTACTGTAGCAATGTCGTGCTACTGGAGTACCATGGGTCACGCTAACTGCATAACTTGCGGTACTGCTGGCGGAAGTAAGGGTAATATTGTTGTGCGCTTTCTGTGCATGGCAATATTACCACAGTTACGTGAATCAAGATCATAGTCCAACGTAGTAAAACATGGTTGCCACTAGGGGTGCTTTTGCTGACAGAAATCTGACACAGCGCCAACTCCTTTAGATCAAATTGTCAGACTGAGTCCAACACTTTGTTCACCGATTCCTATTTCAGATATATTATCTGAGCAAATTTGTATTTGCCACTAGGGGCGCGGTTTGCAGATCTAGTCTATGTGGATCAAAGTGTGGGACAGACATTTTGATATTCTCGGTACCACACCGTACCATATTCGTTATTACGCTGGTGCGCACACATGCTCAGGTAGCTGGTAAATTGTCCCTAAGAGCACTAAATAAAGGCCCTGAAATAGTAGCTTGTTGAGGTTATTACCGTAAATCAATCCTGAACTAAATTTTCTTTATTTTAAGGCTAAGTCTGTTATATTCAACATACTTAAAGAACATTGTCTTACTGGAGCACAATTTAATCTTACTTTGCTGTCCACAACGTCACAATTTATGCCTCTGTTTCATGTAGGAAATTCTGTAGGTTACTTTACCTTTAGAGCAGATGTTCCTGAGTGACACCAGACAGTCGTGCGGTCGGTCATAACATCAAGTTATTTGTGCGGAAAAGTTGCACGTGTGTACAAGCATTTAGATGGACAGTCCTACAAAGTGGGAGGTGAAAAAGGACCTGGGCAATTCTGAAGGGGCAGAGCTTAACTGACAACTGGTCATTGGACTTCTCTGGGCAGGAAGTAAGAGCAAATCTTTGCTACAGGCACACAGGAGACAGTGTCAAAAATAGTGCCACAAGATGCTGTAGCTTCAGAACATCTGCCAAGTTCTTATTGCTGTTCCACTTAATGAGATTTCTCCTGCACTGTCCAGGTACTTTTGTTTCTCTTGAAAGAAAGTGAGTGATCTCACTGAATGAGGACATGGAGGACAAGAAGAGCAGTAGAAACCTGACAGAGTTCCTAGTCTATCCAGAACTGTAGCCTCCCCTCCAAACCTGGTTATAAAAAGCAGAAAGATATTATGTATATAAAATGTATAGGTTACATGTCACTGACACTAGGTGGAAGGGCCTTGATATATATGTTTATGCACAACTATAAACATTCACCCATTGCAACCAACCAGATTCTTTGATTCATTTGAAAGATGAGACTGAATGGTTGCCATGCACAACCGCTCTATTTATTAGGTTTCAGCAGTCAGACAGACAAATTAACTTCGTCACCCGTATAATTAAAGAATGATGGCTTGTGCTGAAGTAGAAGTTTTATTTTACTAGGCCTTATGTCATGGCAATTTCAAATGCATCCAAGACATTACGTAATTTTATTTAGAAATGCAGAACTGACTATTGAAGAGCACTGCAGGCAAACTTAGCATGTTATAGAAATGTTACCGGGATAGCTTTAAAGGGGTTCTGTTAAGCTTTTTAAAAGCAAAAACTGCCACTTACCTGGGACTTCTATCGGCCCCCTGCAGCCGGAATGTCCCGCGCCGTCCTCTTCCGATGCGCCATTCCCCGCCGACGGCAGCGGTGTAATTATTTGTCTAACTAGACGAATAGAAGCGCGGCCGTGGCCATGCGCGTGCTCGCTCCCGTGTGCGTCAGCGGGAGCTTACTGTCCAGGAGCAGTACTGGAAAACTTCGTACTGTGCCTGCACAATAACTCCCACTGACGTGCACGGGAGCGAGCACGTGTGCAGCCACGGCCGTGCAGCCACACTTCTATTCATCTAGTTAGACGAATAATTACACCGGAGCCGGCGGTGGGAAACGACGCATCGGAAGAGGACGGCGCGGGACATTCCGGCTGCAGGGGGCCAATAGAAGCCCCAGGTAGGTGGCAGTTTTTGTTTTTAAAAAGCTGAACAGAACCCCTTTAATAAACAACAAACTAATGAGCAGTGATGCAGAAAGTGAATAGTATTGGCGTTAGTGTGTTTCTTGTATAGATATGTTTTACTTCCGAATGTCCGTTCTTTTATTTTCCTGTCCTGCCATTGAAATATGCACATATTATATAGGTGCATATTATTCAGAACATCTATACAGAAAAACTGAGGTATACAGGTGCTAATGGACCACAATCTACACTCAAACATCAACAGTGAACAAGCAGCCATTTAGCATAATCAGACTTACGAAAATAATAAAAGGGACGCACTTAATGCCCAGCTATGTTGGATACCAGCACTGATAATTGGCCTGATGAAGTTAGTTGAGTATGCTCACGAAACGCATTGCCTTAGGGTCCTTTTACACTTAATCAGTTGCTTTCAGTTATAACTGAAAGAAAACTGATTTTCAAAGTATTGCCCATGTTTTCCTATGGCCTCTTTTACACTTAACGCGTTTTAACTGAAGTCTTCTTCCCAATGCACTGCTATGGAAAAATGCGTACCAACGCACACTAACGCACACCAACTGATTAAGTGTAAACGGGGCCTTAGTGCAAATAAATGTTCACTTTTCCTTATATTAGTGTCTTCTTATTTTTTCATTTTAAAGAGAACCTGTACTTAGTAAAAATATTTAAAATAAACACATGAGGTAACTTCAAATGAACATTGCATAGTTACCTTGCCATCAGTTCCTCTCAGAAGCTCACCATTTTCTTCTGACAATTATCCCTTCCAGTTCTGACAATATTTTGTCAGATCTGAAATATATCAGTTGCTGTCAGTAAAATATCAGTTGCTGTCAGTTATAGCTGAGAGGAAAACTGATGTACCAGGTAATGTCCATGTTTCCCTATGGCTCAAGTAGGCGATGTTACAGTTTAACTGTGTGCTGACCAAAAAGCTGTTATGGGTAATGGCCATTTTCAAAATGGAGGACGGAAAATTCCCTTGATCACAGTGAACAAACAGGACGCGGGACAGGAGAAAGACACTGAGGAGTAGACTACATGGAAGGTAAGTATGACTTGTGTATGCTTATTTTGACTTTTAATTTTCAGTTCAGGTTTTCTTTAAGGAATTTAGTGTATTTTATGCTTCCTGGGCACCTCTTTCCTTCATTGTGTTCATTACCCTTCAGTGGAGGGTGGCCTCCTGCCAACTGCTTAGAGCTGACAGGTTTCAGCCTATGATTTGTCAAGAGAAAGGACAAGACACAGGTCATTTATATCACGCTTTCTCCTAGTGGACGCAAAGCGCCAGAGCTGCAGCCACTAGAGCATGCTCTATAGGCAATCGCAGTGTTAGAGACTTGCCCATGGTCTCCTCACTGTATAGGTGCTGGCTTACTGAACAGGAAGAGCCGAGGTTAGAACCCAGGTCTACTGTGTCAGAGGCAGAGCGCTTAACCAGTACACTATCCAGCCACTGCTAGAGAGATAGAAAAGAGAGAGAAGAGAGCAACTGTAGTACAGTGGTGAACCCTGTACTCGAGGGAAGATGGTTATTCTCCTAAAAGATATATTTGTTAGTTGCCCTGTATAGCAACCTTATCTTGTGCCCCCCTTTTGTACCCCTTTGTACTACACTTATACTCCACCTGACTATAAATACTACACAATATGGGTGCTATTCCCTAACTAGTTTATGTTGATGTCCAGTTTTTATTAAAATGCCACCAAGCTTGACAATGGTTTTAGCTCCTGGGGTCAGAAAGTAAGAGAAAGTTTCTGCAATGGGATCACAGACAACATTAAAAACTCCTAAGCTTCCCACCATTTTACATAATACAAAATTATTGGAATTTAAAATATTGTGTTTTTGGCTTTCTCGTGCATATATTCATCCAAGCAGATTAAATAATTAAATTGTCTGCTTGACCTATCCTGTTAACCGGCTTTAAATTCACACATAAGTAGTAATTGTTATTTTCATGTTATTTCTTTTGTGTAAAAGGTCACAAATGTCTTTCACAAAATATATTTTTTTAAACAAATTTAGAAAAAAAATTCTGATGCCATAATAGGCAAAGCATATTTATTTTAATACTTTAAAACATCCCGTTCACAGTGGGATGTTGCAGTGCGACAAAATGGATACGAAAGTTGCTCCGAGATGTTAAATCTGTGTGACGTTCACAGTGTGTCCAGTGCAGAGCGATGTAATGGAACGCAGTATCCCAACATAACCGCATAACTCATGCGTTAATAGCGAAACAAAATTTCTATTGTATGCTTCACTGTATGTGACACAAGGCATGCATAGCTATAAGATTATGACTTACATTATAATGCACGGCAATGTGCATAGTGCAAGTGCACCCTAATAATGTATGGATAGCTTGATCCACCCAAGCACTCACAAGAGGTATGTGTTCCAATCAGTAAACACTGTTTAAAGTAAAAGCAAGAAGTTATAAATCAGGATGATACCATTTATTGGCTAACTAAAAATGAATAAAAATAAGCAAGCTTTCGGCCTTGCAGCCTTCGTCGGGCTTATATCCTGTTAGTTTGCAGGCTGGTGGTACAGACAGACATACATGCAACATCAAAAGGGAAAACAGATAATTTTTTTCAAGCATAAATACATGTCATTAAGATGCCTTAATTTAAACAGACCATCCAAATGGGGTTAGAGGTTGTTAGCTGAGATAAGGATCCTTGTTTACTCTCAGCTAACAGACCTGGGATTAGGATTGACCCAGAGGTATCGTAAATTCTTAGTTCACAAGTTCAGCTAGAATGGCTGAGAAAGTTCAAATATCATCAGCATCATACCAATATAAAAAATTGTTGTCTTTATTCAAACCGTTCTCCACAGCTTTGAAACAATTTATAAATTTTGCTTCTGCTATTAATCGATCATTTGACGTTTTGAAGCCACCCTTCAGGGCAGTGACATGAAGATCATCCATGCTGTGTCCATTGGACCGAAAGTGTGTAGCAACTGGGAGTCCAGATTTGGTATCATTAATAGTGTGCCTGTGTCCATTCATACATTTGCGCAGAGTTTGTCCAGTTTCTCCCACGTACATAACATTGGGGCATTTGGCACACATGATCAGATATACCAGATTGGTGTAACCACAGGAAAATGTGCCTTGTACTCTGTACTCCTGTTGTGAACCTGGTATCGTTACCCTGTCAGTGGAGTAAATGTGCCTGCACGTCCCACATATTTTTTGTCGGCAGGGTGATGTTCCGTTTTGTTGAGGCCAAATCAAAGAGCTCCTGACAATCATCTGTTTTAGATTGTGTGGTTGCCGATATGACAAGAGTGGAGGTTTAGGGAATATCGTTCTCAGTCTGTGATCCTTGTGTAAAATGGGATGAAGTTCCTTAGCAATCCTCCTTAAGATTTCCAGGTGTGGGTTGTAGGTGACAACCAAAGGGACACGTTCCTCTTTCTGGTTTTGCTTATATTCAGGAGTTCAGTCCTGGGGATGATGCTGGCTTTCCTGATTTGGGCCTCAGCCATAGGAGGACTGTAACCTTGTTTAATGAAAGTGTTCTTAAGGCGATCCAGGTGCTTGTCTCTGTCCATTCTGTCAGAACAAATCCGGTTGTACCTTATAGCTTGGCTGTTTAAAGTAAGTACCATGCATTCCTTTTTCTGTACTACACAAACAATTCATTATATCATAAGATTATTTTCACTTCAGATTCCCTTTAAACTATGCCTAGTAATTGTTACTCAGCATATAAAATGGGATGAGCGTAAAGAAGCGACCTCAAAGAGCTAGTTGGGAAAGTCTCCATATGGTGGCAGTAAATTTGGGGAATGCGTGGGGCTTAATTTCCTTAGTAAACTGAGATAGTTAGATATTCTCCCAACACCTACCTAGTTTCCTGAGGTCAGCATGACTTCTTCATACAATATTTCATTGTCAGCAGAACAAGTTCAAGTACCTTTGCGAAAATCTTATTGGTTGCTCTGCCCTTTTGCATCTCATTCCTCTTTGCAGTATGTTAATAAGCAAACACCTCTGACGCGTTTTTTGTTTTTCTTCTAACCAACGCTGCTTTATTTTCTGCACAGACAAACCACTTCAGCAAATTGCTTTATAATTAATAATTGTGGTCAACAAAAAACAGCGTGTGAAATTCCAGATGGTGGTGAAAGTTGATCCATGTGAGCTAAAGGTTAAGGACATCAAAGGAGGGCTTTTGTACATAGATCTTTGTCTCAGGAAATGATACATACGGATGACGCACTTACATAAACAATCTCACTGTGGTGACTTCATGAGATGGTGTTAAAAAACCGTACTTCAAACTTTTTTTTTTAAGGCCAAACGGCTTCTGAGCATCCTCATCTGACTTAGAAGGATTAGTGTCCTTATAACAAGTGCATTGAATCAGTCCAAAATTGCAGCCAGTTCAATAATACGATAATAATGCATTACCAACTTTGCTCCCCTGAATAGATATAAGTAGCTCTTGGCTGAAGTAGAGCCCCCTTTTTCATAGCAGCCTGTACATTTTGTACACTATACACCAGCAATACTGTCTTCTCATGCCGGATCCATGCCACAATGCTGCTCATTTCTGTGAAGCTGAACTCATATCTGTGATCAGTAGTTAAGATAGCTATACAATGGTCAATTTTTGCATTATTGTCCAGCCAATTTGACCATTTGATAAAATCTTCTAGAAATTGATGGAGCAAAGGATTCCTGATTGATCAATTTTTTTAGCCCAAATCATGATGGATGGAAGATTTCACTCGATCGGTAGTGGCATTAGGGTTCGCAACGACCTGTGTAGCTATTCTCACCTGTTCGCCATGTGTCTTCTCACCACCATTGGAGGCTATTCTTTCTGTTCTTCTCTCCTGTGTCACGTCACAAATGGTCACTTAAGGAATGTGCCGTGGGGCCTGTAGTGTTCAATCTTTAGTGTTCTTCACAGGCCCCTGGGAGAGAAGAGGCAGGAAGGAGAGCCCAGAACATTCATAAATCTGATCGGATTGGATAGGATATTTTTGTCCTTTAGTGGTCCCAAATAATCGTTTCCTACTGTTCAAAATTGTATCATTAGTGTTCACCTTTAAGAAGTGGCTTTTCAATTTGCATTTAAACACTCCAGAGTTGAAGCTTTCTTGATTGCGTGTGGTAAGGTGTTCCAAAGTGTAGGGGCCGTATGTATGACAAAAGGCTCTGGCTCCAAAGGTTTTTAGGTGGGCTCTGGGAGTGACCAAGTTATGAGATCCTGAGGTTGTGTGAAGTGTGTTGCAGTTGCAACAAATCCTTCATGTATCCAGTTCCATATTTGTGTAAACATTTAAATGTTAGTAGGACAACTTATAGAAGATTCTGCATTTTATGACTAGCCACTGGAGTGAACAAACGATCGGTGTTATGGTAGGGTTAGTTTGTTAACAGCCTTGCAGCAGCACTCTGTACTAACGCAGGTGAGGCAGATCTTTATTTGGAATAAGATGGCTATGAGCATTAGAAAAAAACAACATTATGTTAGTATAAAGAACATAGGGAAGAGGAGATCAAGCGAAGGAACGTTTTGTTCAAGTTCTCTTTAAATAATTTGTAGCGTTTGTTTCCTTTGCACGTCTTTGCTACGGCCCCTCAAGCAATGACTGAATTAAATATCTTTTCAGTGTTCCAGAGAAATCTTTAGGCAGAATGATCACAGACAAAATCTAAACTATCGTCAATCTTTCTGTCCTTGTTTACATTGCAGCTTAAATGAGTACATTCTGTACCTAAATTAAATGGAAAAATAAGTGTACATTTATTTATTTATTTCAGTAGCCAGGAATGTTTGCCTTATCCCTTCCATTTCCTTGACTGTCCTTACTGAGTCTTATTAAAAGAAAAGTCCTCATACGAACAGCCTTTTGATTTGCAGATAATAGAAGAACGTCCTATCTAGATGTCACAATGATACAATTATTGTCTTCCTATCTATGACATAAACTGTAAGTCCCATATTTACCCGTCAACCAGGAAAGGTTGAGTAACTTTTATCTTAGACTACATTGTCAATTTTTGATATATTTATTGTATTTATTTGGGGGGAGAAGCAATGGAAAAAATGCTACTGTAGTCAAAAAACCACAGCTGTTTTTTCAGTTTATCATAAAACTTAAAATAATGTTGCTGGTACAATATATGAGGACTATATTAAATTTTGAATAAATTGAATAATTTCTCTTTGTGCTGTAATAATAATAAAATCATAAAGATGCAGAATAAGAGGTTAATAAAGAGAGTAACTGATAATTTTTTTATGTAAAGGGAGTGGACTCAAAATTGGGTGTGGTTTCAAGAGTTGGCTAAATATTATCTTCATTGTAATCTAGTGGACCACTAGAAAAATGATAAGAGCTTGGGGGCCCCCTTGCTCTTATCATTTTTCTTGGTGGCCTAGTGGCTCTCCTCCCCATTATAGTTTTTCCAAGTGGCCCAATAACCCCCTTGAAGTGTTCAGTAGTGGCCCCGGTCCCCTAACCTGAAAGCTTTCCCTGGTGTTATCACTCGTAAACTAATGGTCCCCCTTATATAGTGTTCTCTGGTGGTCTAGTAGTATTTTTCCCTCTATATATTTTTACTTTGTGGTCTAGCGGTTCTATTCCTAATATAATTTAGGGTAATCAGACTCCAAGGCATCTTCCCCTGATTTCTCCTTAAGTCATCCCTGGGATGTGCTACCATGCATGTCGGTCTAGC
This sequence comes from Hyperolius riggenbachi, assembly GCF_040937935.1. NCBI lineage: Eukaryota > Metazoa > Chordata > Amphibia > Anura > Hyperoliidae > Hyperolius > Hyperolius riggenbachi. Next base: position 114,219,435 of record NC_090650.1, on the reverse strand, counting down.
TGCTGCCATAGACCTACATGTACATCCTTCACTGGTGACTGCGAAGACATTCTTACACTGCAGTGTCATTGACAAGTGGTTAAAAGAGACTTTGATTCATTTTTGACGGTTGAGTATAGAGTGTGACACCATGAAGACAGCGGTCCACAACAGAGATGGATGAAGAAGTAATAGGGCCCTAGGCAAGGTAGTAGATATGGAGCCCCCTTGTGGTCTTTTTGGTAAGCTGAATGGAGAGAGGTCAAAGAAGGTGGCAGGTGGACCCCTTGACACCCACTAGTCCCCAAGCACCTGCCTAGGGTTCCTGGTGGATGATCCTGCTCTGGTCCACACCATCTAGCTGCCAGGCCATACCAGCATATATGCATTAAATTGCATTCACACCATATTCCTGAAAAACTCAAAACCACATTTCATAATCATAGAGATTATGTGATCCTCCTTGCTGCTATGCATTTATTAACATTTTTTAATACATAAAAAAGGTCAACAAATTCCATGGTTATTTGACCGCTTAATGACCTTTATGCCACATCAATGGGCTTTGAATAAGGAAATCATTATGTTCTTCTTGTACTTTTTACCTGAAGTGTTTGCACTACTTTTAAGCCTCAATTACTGTGATTTGCTCATTTACATATGATATCTCTGCCAGCATCCTGCAGAATATGAATCGAGGCTTATTAATGCCTAAATGCGCAACGCGAAGAGGAAAAAAAACACAGGCTGTAAAGCACAAATGATCACATCAATGTTTAATACTATTGAACACTGAGGATTAGATTTTCATAAGAAAAAACTCTGTTTTATGTGATTTATCTACAAAACGGGGCAAAATATATATTCGAGAGTGAAATGGTGTTATTAAAAGGAATATGGCCATAGCATAAAATGTTAAATGTATCTGGATGCGATCAGATGGTGGGCAGAAATATAAGGATTACTGATGTGCCAGGTTGGATCTGATTCCGTATTGGTATGAGGAGGACTGTGCAGATGGTGCTTCTGCTTTTATACTCCAATAATAAGTTAATCAAATTCAATTAGGTTACACAAAAAAAAATGTATTTCAGAAGAGGGGTACTGGTCGCAGCACTAGATGCAGTGCAGGGATGTGCAAAGCCTGCACAACACTGCTCAAGGTCATTTTTTTTTAATTGTTTTTATTGAGTTTTTACACTACAAGAAAATTCAGTACAAATGTGTAAAGTATAAACAGACTTAACCAAATAGAGGATATAAGTACATCTGTAATGTTAATTTGTTAATAAAGAAATTAACCCTCTAAAATAGGATTTGCAAAGTCAGGTGGAAACCTATAGAACCTTTTATGCGAACACAACATTAGCAGAGTCCATAACATCAACCTCATGGTTGGAGAACAGTGTAGTGAAGGTCAATTTTATTACTTAGAACAACAGATCCAAACATGTAATGATTAAAGGGGGGGGGGGGGGGGGATCTCAAGGCAGTTTTAAAGTCACAGAATAAGGGCATTATTGTTGCCCATGTGTCAGACCAAAAGGTGGTAATAATATGGAGGGGTTACTTGCAGTGTTTGCGAGCAATTTAAACGTAACTACCTAAGTACCAGAGGCTGCTGGTACCAAATAACAGGGCCTATAATGGTGAGATTGACTCACAGTGACCATGTGGTCAGGAGCCAATGATATTGGATCCTGATCGGCTCACAGAGCTCTATCGTCATAGCGACGGCAGAGCGCGTGGCCTGCAGCGACAGGAGAGTGCTGCAGCACAATAATTTAATTCTACGCCCTGGCAGGAATAAGCAGCCGTAAACAGGGTGTAGATTTTAATTACTGCGGTTCAGAAGGGTTAATATAGGGGCAATCAAACAGCCACCTCCACCCAGTTAAATAGGTCAAAAGGTTATTTCTGAGCCCTTACCTATTTGCAATAGAGCATTACACACATTGATTTCCATGTTATTTTCTTCTTTGTTCATCGGTGCTTCTGTAGATCTTCTTTCTTCCTTGCAGAACACTTCCCTGTCCTTCTCAGCAGTCACTTGCCCACCAGTCATTAATCTGAACACTCAACATATTTTAATTTCTTGTTGAGGCGTCCTATTGGTCCATATATCTGAACCAATGGAAATCCTTAGCAGCACATTTAGAAAAGTCCATTGCCCTTATTCAATTCACTGTTTCTCCCACGTTTTCTCCTAGGAGATAGTTTTACACCTTATCAATAAAATGTGTGTTAAGCCACAAGCAAGCAAGAAAATACTCATAGTAGTTTTGCCGGTACTTCTTCACCTACTGTTTGGTACTTTTTTAATTGCAGAGTGCTGAGAAGCTATTTTAAACAAATTGTAAAAAAAATTATCTCTTAGGAGAAAACTTAGAAGAAATAAAGTTAATTGAATAAGGGCCAATGTGTTTATTTGCATTGCCCTCGTTTGTCCATGGAGCCGGTTTGTAAAATATCTATTGGGAATGCTGTAGATGTGATATACTTGGACTTTGCAAAGGCCTTCGACACTGTTCCCCACAGAAGTCTGGTGCAAAAATTGAGGATGCAAGGACTGGGGAAGAGTTTGTGTGCATGGATAGGGAACTGGCTAATGGACAGAAAACAAAGAGTTGTGGTCAAAGGATCGTACTCAAAATGGGAGACTGTTAGCAGTGGGGTCCCACAGGGGTCTGTACTGGGTCCAGTGCTCTTCAATTTATTTATTAATGACCTAGTAGATGCAGTAGTGAGCAATGTTGCTATTTTTGCAGATGATACAAAATTGTGCAGAATCATCAACTCTCAGGAAGATAGTGTCATATTGCAACAGGATCTGGATAGGATGGCTATATGGGCACATACATGGCAGATGAAGTTCAATGTTGACAAATGTAAAGTCATGCATTTTGGTCGTACCAATGGTCTAGCACCATACAAAATAAATGGGATACAGTTGGGGACATCAAACTTGGAGAAGGACTTAGGAGTACTCATCGACAACAAGTTAAATAATCTTACTCAATGCCAAGCCGCTGCAGCTAAAGCGAACAAAATTTTGGGATGCATTAAAAGGGAAATAAAAACTCGAGATGCTAGCATAATATTTCCCCTGTTTAACTCTCTAGTAAGGCCACATCTGGAATATGGAATTCAGTTCTGGGCACCACATTACAAAAAAGATATTGCAGTTTTGGAGCAGGTGCAGAGACGAGCTACAAAATTGATACGTGGGATGGAAGGTCTCGCTTACCAAGAAAGGTTAGATAAACTGGGTTTATTTAGTCTAGAGAAAAGACGCCTTAGAGGAGATCTAATTAACATGTATAAATACATCAGAGGGCAATATAATAGCTTGGCGGATGAGCTTTTTGTCCCTAGGCCTTCTCAAAGGACTAGAGGACATGATCTGCGCATGGAGGAAAAACGTTTTAGCCATTTATTTAGGAAAGGGTTCTTTACAGTAAGAGTGATTAAGATGTGGAATGCATTGCCACAGGAAGTCGTTATGGCAAACTCTATACCTGCATTTAAAGGGGGCTTAGATGCTTTCCTTGCGTTGAAAGACATCCATGGCTACAATTACTAGGTTATGCCTAATGATGTTGATCCAGGGATTTTATCCGATTGCCATCTGGAGTCAGGAAGGAATTTTTCCCTTTTGGGGCTAATTGGACCATGCCTTGTAAGGGTTTTTTCGCCTTCCTCTGGATCAACAGGGGTATGTGGGGGACGGGCTGGAGTTGTACTTTGTACTGGTTGAACTTGATGGACGTATGTCTTTTTTCAACCAAAATAACTATGTAACTATATGTAACTATGTAACTATGTGTACATCGCCATGGAAGATATTGGCAGTACATAAATAAAGGATAATAAGTGCACAGAACAAAACAAGCTTTGCTACTAAGTGCCAACACATGACTTTTGTGAATGGAGCTGGACTTTGAGCCCGATGTCACAAATGTTTGCACACCTTGCCCATTTTTTGCAGGTCTTTTCATCCACCAGGGACGGTCCTGGGAAAACAAAAGCACATGTGAAATGTAGTATATTCTTCCTGAAATGATGGGATGCAGATGAAATGCATTTTCGTGTGAAGTGAAGCCTATTTCCCCATAAATGTGAGCACAGCAGCCAACAACACACTGTTCATTTCCCTTCTGATTGCCAAAGCAAACTGAAAACAAAATACACAGAAACACGGACAACATTACAGTATCACAATGGCATCTATAAACCAGAGCCCACAGCCTTTGTTCTGGACTAGAATTGTTCACACGTGTATCTATTCTATTATGCATTTCTGAGGTGCTGATAAAGTACATTGTTTGCATTTTAACGATTCAGGGAAAAAACTGTGTAATTTTGTTATATGCATTACACATTGAATTTTTTTTTGTTTTTTTTCTAACTATGGTGACTTATTAGGTATATGTATATGCAAAGTATGTCATGCAAAATGCTGAACTGGATGAAACAACAGTTGGCACTAAAGGGTTACTAAAGGCTAAAAAAAATAAGTTTAAGGCCCTGTTCACATTAGCGTTCTGAGCCAAAAGGATCCGGTGAGCGGATTCGGTCACCAGAGACCTTCGGCAAGTCTCCCTAACACTGCTACTGCCTATAGAGCGCGTCCTAGTGGCTGCAGCTCTGGCGCTTTGAGTCCGCCAGGAGAAAAGCGCAATATAAATGTTCTGTCTGTCTGTCAGTATCAGACTATGTTCTTAAAGCTAATGGGAACCGGGTTGTAAAAAAAAAAGTCAGATACTCACCTAAGGAGAGGGAGGCTCTGGGTCCCATAGAGCACTCCCTCTCCTCTCCCGGTGCCCGCTGCTGTCAAATACCGCTGTCTCCCGGCCGAATGGAGGCTTCGGAGATGCTTCGGGAGCCCGAGTGCTCCCGAAGACGGGCCGCGATAACACTGCGCATGCGCGCGTGTCCTCTATGACGCATTCGCATGTGCACCACCTGTCTTTGGAAGGACTCGGCTCCCGAAGACTTCCGAAGTCCCCTCGGCGTGGGACAAGAACGGAGGAGCGAGCGCAGCACCGGGGACATCAGGAGAGGAGAGGGATGGCTCATTAGGACCGAGCCCTCCCTCTCCTTTGGTGAGTATCGGACTTTTTTTTTAACTAACCCAGGTTACATTAGCTTTAAACAAAACCTGTAATGAAAAAATTCTCACGGGGGGGGGGGGGGGGTACTCACCTCGGGAGGGGGAAGCCTCCGGATCTTATTGAGGCTTCCCCCGTCCTCCTTGGTCCCACGGCAGCGGCGATAAAGCTCCCCGAACAGCGGGGATGTAAATATTTACCTTCCCGTCTCCCGCGCAGGTGCAGTATTGGCTCTCCGCCTCGGAGATAGGCGCAAATAGCCGATCGTTGTCGGGTCGCTCTACTGGCAAGTCGCCTGCGCAAGTCTCCCCTGCCCCATCTCAGGTACTCTTTAACCTCCTTGCCAGTCTAATTCCCCCGGCAAGGAGGCAGCGCAGCACTTTTTTTTTCAATTTTTATTTTTTTAAAATCATGTAGCAAGCCCAGGGCTCGCTACATGATAGCCGCTGAGCAGCAGCAGCTCTGCAGCCACTCCGATCGCTTCCGGCGATCGGAGTAAGAAGGAAATCCCGTTCAGAACGGGATTTCCTGCTGGGCTTCCCCGGTCGCCATGGTGACGGGGCGGGATGACGTCACCGACGTCATCGACGTCGGGACGTCATAGGGAATCCCGAGCCACCCCTCAGCGCTGCCTGGCCCTGAATGGCCAGGCTGCGCAGGGGTCTGGGGGGGGAGGCGGCTCGGCGGGTAGCGGCGAATCGGCGGGTAGCGGCGGCGATCGCGTACTACACGCAGCTAGCAAAGTGCTAGCTGCGTGTAGGGAAAAAAATTATGCAAATCGGCCCAGCAGGGCCTGAGAAATCCTCCTGCGCAGGTTACCCCGAGCTGAGCTCGGGATAACCGGCAAGGAGGTTAAGTGTATAGCCTGTTTGAAACATTTCAGAATGTAATATAAAGAGCTTTAAAAGTTGAAGACTACTGAATTTCAACTTGACCACTGGTTGGAAAGCAGTACTAGTTTGCTTCTGTTATTGGCAGTTTCAATAGTAACTTCTTTGAAACATTAAGACATTAAATCATCCTCAGTAATTTTGTTCATTGTATTATTTTTGTCTGTGCAGCCTTTATTCAAGTCAAAACTGTATTTTATATGCAGCTAAGTGAGAAAATAAATATTTATTTATTTGTTTATAGTTTACATAGCTACTCAGACTTTAATGATACTGTTCAATGGTGGCAATAATACAAATGTCCACAAGGTGGTGCAAAATAATAATATTTCTTGTTTCTCCATATAACATGAAATGTACAATATAACACAGCAGGTCCCATGCTTTCCCAAGTTGCGATACACCACATCAGACCTTCACAATTGTATGACATACCACAGCAACTTATCAACATTTGCCTGAAATAACCAGAATATTCTCTGAATACTGAGCAGTAAGGGCCCATTCACACTTAAAAGCACAAAACCGTTTTGCACTGGTGATTTTACCACGATTAGCACAGTAAAATCACTGTACACTCTCGTGATTCAGAGCGATCGCGATCAGCGCTTTTATAAGCACTGTATCACGATCGCTCCAGGATCGCAGCAAAATGCTGCAAGGAACACGGTCTGCGATTGCCGCTAATCGCGAAACACACGCAATCCGTGGCAGTGAGATGCCATCCTCTATAATAATCCCCTACTGTCGCTGCGTCCAGCAGCTGTCCCTGTTATTTTGTTACTGTGCATGTGCGCAGTAACGAACAGCTGGACGGGACCAGGGAGCGAGGTGGGTGGGCGGGCTGTTGCGTACGCCGCGGCGGGCGCGCGGTGAGCAGTGACTGGCAGTGGCGGTAAAAAAAGACCTAGAGCCCGTTTTTAAACGGGCTTAGGTCCACTAGTAGGTTAATATTGCGCTAGTGCTTTAAAAAGCCCTAGTGCTTGGGCGATTAGCAGAAATCACCCGCTATTCACCCAAATGAGAACGGGCCCTAAATGTCTGTACTTTGTTAGAAAGCTCTTTGATAGAGATTGAGAATGAGATGCTGATAACTGTGACCTGCTTAGAAAGTTAAAGCAAATTGTATGCAGCTTGGAATTGGGCCAGTCAAAGCTGACAGAAAGTGCTTTTGATTGGCCCAACTCTAAGCCGCATACAATTAGCATCACATTTGCATGTAAGCCAGAATTATTGGCAACTTACGATATTTAGTATCTCTACTGTGTGACTGTAGTGGGCTGGCTTACAATATTTGCTGTGTGGACTTGCTAGCCGGCCTGTTTGTCTGGCGGTCAGGTCTGGTGCTGCAATTGCTGGGCTGGTGCTGGTAAGGCTTTGCATTACCTACTGGTGTTGGCTAGTGCCGCCCTGTCACTGCTTGGCTAGTACAAGTGTCTGGTACTATTCTGACATTGATTGCTGCTGGAAATGATCAGCAGCTGTTGGTTCTGGCTGTGCTGATGATGGATTCTGGCCACCAGCTGTCTGTTCTGGCTGTGCTGATGTCTGGTTCAGGCTGCTGGCTGTTGGTTCTGGCTGTGCCATGTCTGGTTCTGGCTGTTGGTTATGGCAATGCTGGTGACTGGTTCTGGATACTGACTGGTTTTGGCTTCTGGCTGTTGGTTCTGGCTGCACTGGTGTTTGGTTCTGGCTACTGTCTGTTGGTTCTGGCTACTGTCTGTTGGTTCTGGCAGTGCTGGTGTCTGGTTCTGGCTACTGGCTGTTGGTTTTGGCAGTGCTGGTTCTGGTTGCTGGCCTTTGGTTCTGGCTGTGCTGATGACTGGTTCTGGCTGCTGGATGTTGATTCTGGCTGTGCTGGTATCTGGTTCTGACTGCTGGTACTTGTTTCTTGCTGTACTGGTGACTGGTTCTGGCCGCTGTTTTTGGCTGTACTGGTGACTTGTTCAGGCTACTGGCTGTTGTTTCTGGCTGTGCTGGTGTCTGGTTCTGGCTGCTGTTTCTGGCTATGCTGGTGGCTGGTTCCGGCTGCTGGCTGTTGGTTCTGGTGTGCTGGTGTCTGGTTCTGGCTGTGCTGGTGTCTGGTTCTGGCTGCTGGCTGTTGGTTCTGGTGTGCTGTTATCTGGTTCTGACTGTTGGTTCTGGCTGTGCTGCTGACTGGTTTTGGCTGTGCTGGTGTCTGGTTCTGGCTGCTGGCTGTTGGTTCTGGTGTGCTGATGTCTGGTTCTGGCTTTGCTGGTGTCTGATTATGGCTGCTGGCTGTTGGTTCTGGTGTGCTGGTGTCTGGTTCTGGCTGCTGGTTCTGGCTGTGCTGGTGTCTGGTTCAGGCTGCTGGCTGTTGGTTCTGGCTGTGCCATGTCTGGTTCTGGCTGTTGGTTATGGCAATGCTGGTGACTGGTTCTGGATACTGACTGGCTTTGGCTTCTGGCTGTTGGTTCTGGCTGCACTGGTGTCTGGTTCTGGCTTTGCTGGTGTCTGATTCTGGCTGCTGGCTGTTGGTTCTGGTGTGCTGGTGTCTGGTTCTGGCTGCTGGTTTCGGCTGTGCTGGTGTCTGGTTCAGGCTGCTGGCTGATGGTTCTGGCTGTGCCATGTCTGGTTCTGGCTGTTGGTTATGGCAATGCTGGTGACTGGTTCTGGATACTGACTGGTTTTGGCTTCTGGCTGTTGGTTCTGGCTGCACTGGTGTCTGGTTCTGGCTACTGTCTGTTGGTTCTGGCTACTGTCTGTTGGTTCTGGCAGTGCTGGTGTTTGGTTCTGGTTGCTGGCCGTTGGTTCTGGCTGTGCTGATAACTGGTTCTGGCTGCTGGATGTTGATTCTGGCTGTGCTGGTGACTAGTTCTTGCTGCTGGCTGTTGGTTTTGAGTGTCTTGGTGACTGGTTCTGACTGCTGGCTGTTGTTTCTGGCTGCGCTGGTATCTGGTTCTGACTGCTGGTACTTGTTTCTTGCTGTGCTGGTGACTGGTTCTGGCCGCTGTTTTTGGCTATACTGGTGACTTGTTCTGACTGCTGGCTGTTGGTTCTGGTGTGCTGGTGTCTGGTTCTGGCTGCTGGTTCTGGCTGTGCTGGTGTCTGGTTCAGGCTGCAGGCTGTTGTTTCTGGCTGTGCTGGTGTCTGGTTCTGGCTGCTGTTTCTGGCTATGCTGGTGGCTGGTTCCGGCTGCTGGCTGTTGGTTCTGGTGTCTGGTTCTGGCTTTGCTGGTGTCTGGTTCTGGCTGCTGGCTGTTGGTTCTGATGTGCTGTTATCTGGTTCTGGCTGTTGGTTCTGGCTGTGCTGCTGACTGGTTTGGGCTGTGCTGGTGTCTGATCCTGGCTGCTGGCTGTTGGTTCTGGTGTGCTGGTGTCTGGTTCTGGCTGCTGGTTCTGGCTGTGCTGGTGACTGGTTCCGGCTGCTGGCTGTTGGTTCTGGTGTGCTGGTGTCTGGTTCTGGCTGTGCTGGTGTCTGATTCTGGCTGCTGGCTTTTGGTTCTGGCCATGCATAACTCCACAATGCTCAATTGTTTTTGGCAATAGTGGGATTCATTATCCACCTTCTGCAATACAACGATCAGCAATAACAGTAAAAGCACAGCTGAATATTTTGTTACAATGACATCTGTCAAGCGATGGAATATAGCAGTCACCAGTCCATTCTTGAATGTATATGTTGAAAGAAGTAAAATGCGCAAGCATATAGATGATGGCAACATGAGTGATCAGAGACTTTCTACAATGGCAACTTTTGTGGTGCCTCCCTGTTAAGCAGTAATTAGTACCAACAAAAAGTGGCCCAAGGTAGGACAATGTGGTGACTAGGTCATGGGCACCCAGTGCTCCTTGATATGTACACAAGCAAATGCTAGCCCATCTGGCTCAATTCCATAAATGGAAACTGGGCGGAGCTGCACTGAAGAGTAGTGAGGAGGACCTGTCCTGCCACCGGGGGCAGGTCAAGTTTAATGCTCTGCTGCAGCTTGCTCTACCTAATCGAGAACAGGGGGGCTGGAAACGACCTAATATCGTGACTTACTGGGGTCTAACTGGGGGGCCCAGCGAATTACAGTTACACCCCTGATCGCAATTGCAAATTTCACTGCACAATTACTACTATGGGGAACTATAGCTCATCACTATCATTTAGTAATTGCTGCAGTTCTTTTTTAAGTGTGAAGTTTATTGTTACATTTTTTTCTTATGTAATGAATGATTCTGTGACTTTAAAACTTTCCTTTTAGCCATGTAAATAAATACAGGATGTCAATTCTGAGGTGAGATGCTGACAACTCAAAAACACTTCAATCTAGCTGCAGAATCGAATGTTGTGTATAATATTTTTTTTGTATGTTAATAGTAGCATTTGATATTTGGTCTTTGCTAAAAACACATTTATATGTAAAATGCAGCTGTAGAATAGCAAATGGATTCAAAATGTGGGCTACATCTTTATGATTTCTGTAAATGCATGCTTTTAACCTGGTTTACCTGGAGATATTGGGGACATTCTGCCCCAAGCTTAGGAGAGCTATAAAACGGACCTGTCAGTCACTTGTCTTTTTCAAATACGCCTATGTTCAGTTTGTGGGCTTTTGGATAATAAAGGTTTTAGCAGGTCTCAAATCTGAACAGGGCTGAGGTCAGAGGGGAAAAACTGTTGATGTTTTGTTTGGAGATCAACTGCCAGGGCTGGTTCTGGACTTTTTGCTGGCTGAGGCAAACTTGTGAGGATGAACCCCCCTCCTTAGTCAGAACTGCAGTGCCACCTCCTTCCTTCTGCTGTGCAAGTCAAATGAAACACTGCTGCTCTCCTGCCTCCCCCTCCTCACTCACTGTCAGACTCCTCACACAGCACAACAAGCTGCATTTCCCCAATGATGAACTCTTCACCTCACTCTCCTTTCGCTTCTCCCCCTACTCTGACTGCATGCTGTTACAAAAATACTGCCTCTGTAATCTCTGCGCCTGATGTAAATGTTTCACCTTGCTTCATTAGAGAACCGGCCCTGTCAATTGCAACAGTTAAATGCAACAAAATTACATTGGAAGCCCAGCAAATGTCTAAGGCCCCTTTCACACTCTTGCGTCGCAGTACACTCCCCCATTGCAGCGGCTATTATCCTCAACAAGATTGGCCACAATGCTTCGAATGATGCAGTTCATTGCCGAGCTGTACGAGGGATACCTCTCGGCGCATGATTGCATTAGAGTTAATGGCACCACAACAATCTATTATAGATTGTTGCGATAGTGTTGCAGCCTGCATGTGCTGATCATCAAAAACCCAGTGATGTACTTCCTGTCCAGCAGGAAGCACATCACTGAGTGGGGGGGGGGGAGGGGCAGAGATAGGGAAATTATCCTGTCGGGGCACAGTCTGCCACAGGATATATAATGGATGCAAAATGGTGTGGTGCGATTGTCCTTGGACAGTCTTGCCTCAGGAAAGTGTATAAGTAGCCTTAAAGGGAAATTAAACTGAGAGGAATATGGATGTTTCCTTTCAAACAATACCAGTTGCTTGGCAGCCCTGCTGATCTATTTGGCTGTGGTAGTGTCTGAATAACACCAGAAACAAGCATGCAGCTAATCCAGTCTGACTCCAGTCAGAGCACCTGATCTGCTTGCTTGCTGAGGGGCTGTGGCTGAAAGTATTAGAGACACAGGATCAGCAGGAGAGTCAGGCAACTGGTGTTATTTCAAAAGGAAATGTCCATATCCTTCTCAGTTTAGGTTCTCTTTAAGGTGGCCACACACCATACAATTTTTATATTTCTTTTCAATTCAAAAACTACAATCAGTTGTTGTTATCTGATTGTAACATTTGAAAAATCTGACCAATATACCATACACTTGTGTTTATTTTTTCCCCATTAATAAAAATAAATTATTGAAAATTGCTTTAGACTTTAGATCACAAGTTTGACAATCTACCCGACACCATTCAATTTTCACAAAGATTGATCAGAAAAATCTGCCACTCCCGACTTTTATAAAAAAAAAAAAAAAAAATTTGAAGTTTGATCAGATTTCTTAAAAAAAAAATAAACTGTCAACCTTTCTGCACAACTCATCGTTTTTATTTAATTGACATAAAATTGGATAATTTTATTGTATTGCGTATGGCCATCTTAAGATATTTGCTTCTATTTGAAAAGAGGGAAAATGTGTGTAGTGTTGGGGATATCACATTTTATGTAACTTCCAGGGCAAAATAGGAAAGTTGCATATCCTTTCATTTACAGCTCCCTTGGAGCTTGTTCACATTAGCTGATGTGACTTCAGGTAGAAAAAGGCAGTGCACTGCCGTGCGGTTTCCCCTACACAATTGGAGGCGCAAAGTGAACATTTTTGACAAGTAAGTCATTCTGCTGACACAGTCTCTGCAGGGCCCCAGGGACCACTATACACTAACAGGAAGACTTGGCGAAGCCCTATAGCTGGCTTGAGGGCCCTGAGCAGTTGCCTAGTTTGCCCCTATGGAAGCGCCATCCCAGTAACAGGAGCAGCAGCATATTTTTGAAAATATACAGATTGGGTCATTAATGATATCTGAGAGGATTTAAAAAAGGGAGCTATCCATTAAAGAGACTCCGTAACAAAAATTGCATTCTGTTTTTTATCATCCTACAAGTTCAAAAAGCTATTCTAATGTGTTCTGGCTTACTGCAGCACGTTCTACTATCACCATCTCTGTAATAAATCAACTTATCTCTCTCTTGTCAGACTTGTCAGCCTGTGTCTGGAAGGCTGCCAAGTTCTTCAGTGTTGTGGTTCTGCTATGAACTCCCCCTTCCAGGCCCCTGTATACACACTGCCTGTGTGTTATTTAGGATTAGAGCAGCTTCTCTCTTCTCTCTTATCTTTTACAAGCTGGATAAATCGTCCTCTGAGCTGGCTGGGCTTTCACATACTGAAGAATTACAGACAAGGGCAAAGCTGTTTGCAGGAAGAAACAAGCAGCCTGAAACTTCAGTGCATGAGAACAGGGGGAAAGAAACACACAAATAATCTCTTGAGATTCAAAAGGAAGGGTGTATACAGCCTGCTTGTGTATGAATGTATTTTCTATGTGTGGACATACTGTACATCAACCTACTTCCTGTTTTGGTGGCCATTTTGTTTGTTTATAAACAAACTTTTTAAAACTGTTTTTAACCACTTTTAATGCGGCGAGGAGCGGCGAAATTGTGTCAGAGGGTAATAGGAGATGTCCCCTAACGCACTGGTATGTTTACTTTTGTGCGATTTTAACAATACAGATTCTCTTTAATATTATATTCGCTGACAGAACATTATATATAAGGAAAAAACATTCATGACAATAAACATGTTATGTTACTTATGATGCCATCCATTAAAAATGAAAGCCAGTAAAAGTAGTTGTTCTGAAAATACTCTTGTCTCTCCATAGGTTGTTTGTGGTGCTTAGAAGAATGCGCAGAAATACCTATCCATAATGCCTAGCAGCATGTCAGGTAAGTTAGAGGCTTTATTTTGGCATTGTCAATAACTTGCAGAAAGTTATGTTTGTGAAATGCAGGCTGTACATTAATATTAAATCCTCATGATTGGCTGCAGTAGTTATATTGATGTTCAATATCAAATATTGTGTACCTTGATAACTACAATATTTAGAAATTTTGATGTAGAACAAGCTGGTTTTTCTCTTCAACCTTTTTAACCTGTTACCAAATCCTGAGGCAAAGCAAACCTGTGCAAGTGTTATTAATTGCTACATGTCTGGCTTCAGTATTATTTTTCTCTGCTTTAAAAATGTATTTTATAAATGCAAGGAGTGAGACTTAATTTGCCCTGTCCCCTTCCCTGCAACAAAGCTACTCCCATAGGTCAACTGACAGCATCTCTAGTCTAGGCATTTAAAATACTTTTTCTTGAGTGAAAAAAATAATGTGACACAAGGCCTCATGTACAGAGCGTCATGTATATATACGGACAAGAAGGAAAAGTAAAAAAAGAAAGGGACAACGGGATAAAGGAAGGAGGGATGAAGGGAGGGAGGGAGAGAAGGAAGGAGGAAAGAAAGAAAGAAAGAAAGAAAGAAAGAAAGAAAGAAAGAAAGAAAGAAAGAAAGAAAGAAAGAAAGAAAGAAAGAGACAACGGGATAAAGGAAGGAGGGATGAAGGGAGGGAGGGAGGGAAGGAACGAAGGAAGGAAGAAAGGAAACATTAGGAGCAGAGACACAAGTCTAATATTGTTTCCAGTAAAGGAAGAGTTAAAGAAACTCTGAAGCCAATTTAAAATCTGCTTTTTACCTTCCATGTATGTTAAGAAGTATCAGTAGACCTAAAACACCGCATTCCCGCGGCAGAACAAGGGGTTTAGCCCCAATCCCCCAAATCCCGGGGGAAAACATCCACGACTTTCTTGGTGTTATAAAAAAAAACTATATAACTAAAAATAAAAATATGAGAATATTTTCTTTGCTACTAATGTTCTAGTCATTATCTGTACTACCCAACCAATCCATTATATCATAATTGTTTTTTCACTTCAGTGTCTCTTTAAGTTACTAAGCACTGGGTGGCAAATGGATAAACTTCTTAAAGGGAAGGTTCAGGGTGAGGGAAAAAAACATCAAAAATCAAAATCCACTTACCTGGGGCTTCCTCCAGCCCGTGGCAGGCAGGATGTGCTCTCGGCGCCGCTCCGCAGGCTCCCGGTGGCCGTCCCGACCTGGCCAGGCCGGCGGCCAGGTTGGGATTCTTCTGCGCTCCAATCTGCGTTTCACTCAGGCGCGATGACGTCATCAGATGTCCTCTGGGCTGTACTGCGCAGGCTCCGAACTACGGAGCCTGCGCAGTACAGCCCGGAGGACGTCCGATGACGTCATCACGCCCACGTGAAACGCAGATTGGAGCGCAGAAGAAGCCCGACCTAGCCATGTAGGGTCGGCCACCGGAGACCACCGGGAGCCTGCGGAGCGGCGCCGAGAGCACATCCTGCCTGCCACGGGCTGGAGGAAGCCCCAGGTAAGTGGATTTTGATTATGATTTTTTTTTCCCTCACCCTGAACCTTCCCTTTAAGCTGCATGCCCTGTATTTGTACATCGTATGGTCATCAGAATGTCAGTGAACATTGACCATGATGTCTACACTTAGGAAGCACTTCCTTTATGCTGGATACATCTACACAGTGCATTCATAGTGCACATATCTACAGGATCTTCTCAAAAAATTAGCATATTGTGATAAAGTTCATTATTTTCTGTAATGTACTGATAAACATTAGACTTTCATATATTTTAGATTCAAATACACACAACTGAAGTAGTTCAAGCCTTTTATTGTTTTAACCTGCTGAGCGGTCTGGACGAGCTCAGCTCGTCCAACACCGCCAGAGGCTGCCGCTCAGGCCCTGCTGGGCCGATTTTCACCAAATAAAAAGCAGCACACGCAGCCGGCACTTTGCCAGCCGCGTGTGCTGCCTGATCGCCGCTGCAGCGCGGCGATCCGCCGCGTGCAGCGGCGAAAGAGGGTCCCCCCAGCCGCCCGAGCCCAGCGTAGCCGGAACAAACAGTTCCGGCCAGCGCTAAGGGCTGGATCGGAGGCGGCTGACGTCAGGACGTCGGCTGACGTCCATGACGTCACTCCGCTCGTCGTCATGGCGACGAGGTAAGCGAAACACGGAAGGCCGCTTATTGCGGCCTTCCGTGTTACTTCTGGCCACCGGAGGCGATCGGAAGAACGCCTCCGGAGCGCCCTCTAGTGGGCTTTCATGCAGCCAACTTTCAGTTGGCTGCATGAAATAGTTTTTTTTTTATTTAAAAAAAACCCTCCCGCAGCCACCCTGGCGATTTAATCAGAACGCCAGGGTGGTTAATATTGATGATTTTGGCATACAGCTCATGAAAACCCAAAATTCCTATCTCAAAAAATTAGCATATTTCATCTGACCCATAAAAGAAAAGTGTTTTTAAAACAAAAAAAGTCAACCTTCAAATAATTATGTTCAGTTATGCACTCAATACTTGGACGGGAATCCTTTTGCAGAAATGACTGCTTCAATGCGGCGTGGCATGGAGGCATTCAGCCTGTGGCACTGCTCAGGTGTTATGGAGGCCCAGGAGGCTTCGATAGCGGCCTTAAAGAGAATCTGTACTCTAATATTCTTACAATAAAAAGCATACCATTCTATTCATTATTTTCTCCTGTGCCCCTCTGTGCTGTTTCTGCCACTCTCTGCTGCAATCCTGGCTTGTAATTAACAGTTTTAGGCAGTGTTTACAAACAAACTAACCAGCTTCTAATAGGCTCAGCTAAGCATAGTGTATGAGTCATTCAGAGTATGCAGGGGGGCTGCAGAGGGTGTGTATCGCTTCTACCAATCACAAGCAGCCCTGCACATTCCACACAATCAAGCTTTAACCCGACAAACAGGACAGAGGAAAGATACATTGATTTATTACAGAGACAGTGCAGTTAGGAAAGACTGCAGTAAGCCAGAGCAGATTAGAACAGGCATAGGAACTTATAGGATAGAAGAACTAAGGCTGAAAAAATTGTTACAGAGTCTCTTTAAGCTCATCCAGAGTGTTGGGTTTTGCGTCTCTCAACTTTCTCTTCACAATATCCCACAGATTCTCTTTGGGGTTCAGGTCAGGAGAGTTGGCAGGCCAATTGAGCACAGTAATACCGTGGTCAGTAAACCATTTACCAGTGGTTTTGGCACTGTGAGCAGGTGCCAGGTCGTGCTGAAAAATGAAATCATCTCCATAAAGCTTTTCAGCAGATGGAAGCATGAAGTGCTCCAAAATCTCCTGATAGCTAGCTGCATTGACCGTGCCCTTGATAAAACACAGTGGACCAACACCAGCAGCTGACATGGCACCCCAGACCATCACTAACTGAGGGTACTTGACACTGGACTTAAGGCATTTTGGCATTTCCCTCTCCCCATTCTTCCTCCAGACTCTGGCACCTTGATTTCCGAATGACATGTAAAAGTTGCTTTCATCCAAAAAAAGTAGTTTGGACCACTGAGCAACAGTCCAGTGCTGCTTCTATGTAGCCCAGGTCAGGCGCTTCTGCCGCTGTTTCTGGTTCAAAAGTGGGTTCATTCTTCCATCTGCTGAAAAGCTTTATGGAGATGAAGATTTCATTTTTCAGCACGACCTGGCACCTGCTCACAGTGCCAAAACCACTGGTAAATGGTTTATTGACCATGGTATTACTGTGCTCAATTGGCCTGCCAACTCTCCTGACCTGAATCCCATAGAGAATCTGTGGGATATTGTGAAGAGAAAGTTGAGAGACGCAAGACCCAACACTCTGGATGAGCTTAAGGCCGCCATCGAAGCATCCTGGGCCTCCATAACACCTGAGCAGTGCCACAGGCTGATTGCCTCCATGCCACGCCGCATTGAAGCAGTCATTTCTGTAAAAGGATTCCCGACCAAGTATTGAGTGCATAACTGAACATAATTATTTGAAGGTTGACTTTTTTGTTTTAAAAACACTTTTCTTTTATTGGTTGGATGAAATATGCTAATTTTTTGAGATAGGAAATTTGAGTTTTCATGAGCTGTATGCCAAAATCATCAATATTAAAACAATAAAAGGCTTGAACTACTTCAGTTGTGTGTATTTGAATCTAAAATATATGAAAGTCTAATGTTTATCAGTACATTACAGAAAATAATTAACTTTATCACAATATGCTAATTTTTTGAGAAGATCCTGTACACGGTGCTGGACACATCTACACATAGGAGCGCTCACACGGAGGAGACTGACGAGACTTGGGACCAAGTGTATAATAACTAAAAAAGTGTTTTTTGTGCCACATCAGTGTGGCCTATCGGAAAGCTGTTTAACCACATGGCACTTCTAATGGCTCTACACTCTTGGCTGCCATAGTAAATGAATAGATGGTACCATGTACTCAACAATCATAGTTAATATATTCATCAGCCCTTGAAGTTTACATCATTGCAGATGTATTGAAGTGCATGGTGCATAAAAGTGGCAAAATGTTAAGCTTATCAAAACTATTGAATGTTCACCCAATGCAGCAAATGATTGTTTTCTCTTTCATTGTGAATCAGTTGTTGAATAGCATTTATTTCTCTGCCTTGTACACCTCAATTTCAATCAGATTACAGAAATATGTTTGAAATTCATACAATCTTTTTCGAATAATCTGGAAGTACGATCCTTTATATTGTGAAGGATAAAAAACACAGTCCTTTTTCAGGGTAATCCACCTTACCCACCGACATTTATTTATAGCTTTAGAAGAGGACTATATAGACTGATGCAATCTCAAAAACGGCAAAAATATTCTGAAAAATATTTATTAACACATATAGAAAAATATCAAAAGCACATGATTCTTCAGTATCACAATGATTGGTCTTGGGAATACATGAAAAAGATTTAAATTTGACAAGTGGTTGCAGCTTGGCAGATATTGAACTTCAAGGCAACGACACATGTTCGTTTCGGGCTTTTATGTAAAATTGTATGTGCCCTTCATCAGGCCGTAATACCAAATTCTGTGTAGCTCAACCAGAGGGGGGACCAATCAGGCAACAAAAGGCCAATTGCTGGGGGGTGTCTGAGCTCACCAGACACACAACATCTTCCCAACGGCTGGATACAAGCGCTGTAAGGTGTATTCCCAAGACCAATCATTGTGATACTGAAGAATCATGTGCTTTTGATATTTTTCTATATGTGTTAATAAATATTTTTCAGAATATTTTTGCCGTTTTTGAGATTGCATCAGTCTATATAGTCCTCTTCTAAAGCTATAAATGAAATTCATACAAAACATTTTGCTTTATGCCAATCGATGCAGTACAAAGCTACGAGGCCAGGGGCACAACAATAGTCTTTACAACTGAGGGGAAGCCCACTTCTCTCCCCCCATCTAAGGCTCCCCCTCCTGCGGTGATATGAAGAGTATGGTACTATACCTGCCTCCAGCGGTGGGCCTGGTCTGTTCTCCTCATTTCTCTTTACAGCTCCCAATGCCTGTCATGTGACATGTAAGGTGGTATGGGATTGTGCAGTGACTGGCTGCAGTGTGGATGGGAGAGTGAGGGCCTTTTTTCACTACCCTGCGATTTGCGATTTGATTCTGATCGCAAATCGCAAGGTACATTAAACTAATGGAAACTGCACAGCAATTTCCCTTTAGTGTGATCCGATTGCGATGCAATTTTGGTCAAAGCGCAATCGTCATCCTGACGCATTTTGTATGCGATTGAGCTGTACTGTAATGAGTATAGTAGCGCAATCGCATGGTGGAAATTGAAACGCGATTCCGATCGCATTTCATAGTGGAAAAGAGCACTGAACCGGACTCGGAGGCAGGAACACAAAGGCTGCCTAAAGGTGACCATTAACCATACAATTATTCGAATGATCGATTCTTGGATAGCATTTATCCTTTAGTGGGCCTGAACGACTGTTTCTGATCGATCATCTAAAGAATCGTATCATTAATGGCCACCTTAATACTAATGTCTGAGGGCACAATGGCTACCTAGTACTGATATCGAGGTGGGGGATCTAATATTGATATAGGAGTATTGATTATAATTTGACAAACAAACAGTGATTATAGAATATTAGGAATTGACAATGTTTTATTTAATGTGAACATCATTTACCTTCTGAAATAATATCTTTCCTGGTAACAGCGGCTTCAGTTCCTTTGCTGTAGCTGAATCTAACTTGTACATAAAACTGATTTTCAAGTGTCTGGAGGTCACGGACTTTTTATGCAGGCTTTTTTTGTTTCTGACAGCAGCAAATTCAAATGGAACCTGTACACTTAGAGAGATGTCCTTAATGTGGAGATTGCTGAAGGGCACTTTAGATGGTGCAGGGATCTATGTACTATAAAAACTGACTTTTTGGTCTGTGTGTATTTTTATAAGTGCTGCAGTGCTTCACCTTTACTTCCTGGGTATGTCTGTTTCTATGTATGGCAAGGGCTGCACTGTGACTACCTCCATATACTGGGCTAGTTGAATTAGCAGTCAGTCTATATTCATGGAGAAAAGTGAACATGGATTTATTAATATGCCACCATTGTAGCAATATTATGAACATTTTCCTTGACCTTGGCTGTGGCAGCTGTATATATTTGTTAATATAAAGTCTATTTTTACAAAGCCTGTCCTCCCACCATAGCTAAGGAGCTGTGGGCCCCGATGCAAGTTTTACAATGGGGCCCCTAAGCACTCTATACATAACAACTGATACGGCGCACCAAAACCTGCCAATGGCAACCACAGTGTCAGAGGTGCAAGAAGGGGATGGGGAACAGTGTGTTAATGATTACCACTATTCAACGTATCCATAGAAGTGATTATTATGAGCACAGGACCAATAGAGATCTAATACTGCAGTTGAGGGGGGCCCCTCTGGCTCAAGGGCCCCGATGCGGTTTAAACCTCTGCAACCCCTATTGCTACGCTGCTGCCTGCTAGTATGGGGTTGATTGGTTTAATCCTCTGAAGTCTTTGCACAGGAGGCAGCAATTGGTGTAGAGAATGCCAATTTCTGGGCCCAGAGTGGGAGGGGCAAATTTTGAATGTCAATAGCAGTTTCAAGATCTCATTTAGTGCGCATTGTTAAAGTGATTTTTGCTAAATTGCCAGGCTTCTAATAAAATATATGGGACTTATATTCAATCAGTTTTACACCCAGAGAAAAAGACTAAAGTCCCATACCCACTTTCAATGAATCAATACACAAGATTTCACGCCTCAAGAAGAACAGGTGCTGGATCCATGCAAGGTATCAGTTTCGCAGAGAAGGTCTGCACACTTTGAGCCATTAGTTTTATTGTTCCACCACGTATACAATCTCTGACCGATCTGTAACAGTCATTTTGGGGCAACACAGCATCCCCTTTATCACTTAATGTCGCCCTTAGCAATGACAATTGTTAATCATTAGGGCCTGCTGACAGAGAACGTGAGCTGAACAGACAGCTATAGCCAAGCAAGGTGTACTGTCAATTCAGTGGCGTAGCTACAAACTTCTGGGCCCTGATGCGGAATCTGGATATGGGCCCCCCCAGCAAAAAACGGCAACAGCCCCCCCAACACCCGACGCACACACATATCCGAATCCCTACAGCTGTGCATGGCATGGCTATATCAATTCAGCTTTCCAGAAGCATGGGTGCCACATTCAATTTGCAAACATACGCAGCACCCAGAGGAAATAGGGCAATTAGTAGCAAGATGCCAGTCTGAAGGAATTACAGTATTACAGTAGAATCCCTTTATAGTAAACAGGGGTGTTGCTAGGATCCTAAAAGACCAATGGGCACTGGGTGGGAAGGACCTGCGGCGCGCAGTGCGCCGTGGGAAAAATGGGTGTGGCCATGCAGGGAGTGGGCGTGGCCATGGGTGGGACCAAGTTACATGAACTTAACAGCAGTGTAACCTAATAATAATGGGCCTGCCCAGCAAAATGTTGGATGGAGCCCCCTAGCCTTTAATTAGATCGATTACTATCAGTATAGTTATAGAATAAAGAAGCATACACACATTCAATTTTGATTGGTCAATCACTGACCAATTTTACCACTGCATGTAGTATGAGGGCCAAGAGACTTTGAATACCTTATACTGTACATACTGGGCTAGCAGAGATCAGCACACACTGCAGCTAGTTTACTATCCCTACAGGCACAGAGCAACAGATTATAGTGAACATACCGGAGGTAGCAGAGATTAGCACACACTGCCGCTATAGACAACCGATAAAAAAACACATGGTGGAGGGCAGGCCGACCACAAAATGCAATCAGGTTCGCAGAAGATTTCCCCACAAAATACAATGAGTTTGGCAACAGATTTCCCCACAAATGGAATCAGATTGGCAGCATATTTCTCTACAAATGCAATGAGATTGGCAGCACATTTCCCCACAAATGCAATGAGATTGGCAGCAGATTTCCCCACAAATGCAATTAAATTGGCAGCAGATTTCCCCACAAATGCAATCTTATTGGCAGCAGATTTCCCCACAAATGCAATCTTATTGGCAGCAGATTTCCTCACAAGTGCAATCTTATTCAGTGTTCTCCCCAGGCTCTTTTAGCCGGGTGCTGCACTCAGCTAGTTTTGGTGAACACCCGGCTGTCTTCGGCTCACCTTCTCCTATTCTGTAAGCAGAGTTACACACAGAAGCACTGGCCTTGCATTCTCCCATCTTGCTCCAGCCGGCTAATTTTTCATGCCACCTGGCTACTATTTCATGCCACCCAGCTGGAAAAAATTTCTGAGGAGAACACTGTTATTGGCAGCAGATTTTCCCACAAATGCAATGAGATTGGCAGCACATTTCCCCACAAATGCAATGAGATTGGCAGCAGATTTCCCCACAAATGCAATGAGATTGGCAGCACATTTCCCCATAAATGCAATCTTATTGGCAGCACATTTCCCCACAAATGCAATCTTATTGGCAGCAGATTTTCCCACAAATGCAATCTTATTGGGTGGGTGTAAAAATTTCCCCCCCCCCCCCCCAGAGCAGGGTATGGGTGCCCGCAGTATAGTTTAGCCAGGTCTAGTTGCACTCAGCATAGGTCCACCCAGTATAGGTAGCCAAGAATAGGTACACCTGTATAGGTAGCCAGCTATAGGTCCCCCCAGTATAGGTAGCCAGGCATAGGTAAGCCAGTATAGGTTAGCCAGGTAGGTGCCTCCAGCATAGGTAGCCAGTATAGTTGCCCCCAGTATAGGTTAGATAGGCAGGCGCCCCCGGTATAAGTTAGATAGGTAGGTGCCCCCAGTATAGGTTAGATTAGGTAGGTCCCCCCAGTATAGGTTAGATTAGGTAGGTGCCCCCAGTATAGGTTAGATTAGGTAGCTGCCCCCCAGTATAGGTTATTATTATTATTTATATAGCGCCGACATATTACACAGCGCTGTACAGTGTATATATATATATATATATCTTGTCACTAACTGTCCCTCAAAGGAGCTCACAATCTAATCCCTACCATTGCCATATGTCTATATTATGTAGTGTATGTAGTCTAGGGCCAATTTTAGGGGGAGCCAATTAACTTATCCGTATGTTTTTGGAATGTGGGAGGAAACCGGAGTGCCAGGAGGAAACCCACTCAGACACGGAGAGAACACACAAACTCTTTGCAGATAGTGCCCTGGCTGGGATTCGAACCAGGGACCCAGCGTTGCAAGGACGAGAGAGCTAACCACTACGCCACCATGCTGCCCGATTAGGTTAGATTAGGTAGCTTCCCCCCAGGATAGGTTAGGTAGCTGTCCCCCAGTAAATGTTAGATTAGGTAGGTGCCCCCCAGGATAGGTTAGGTAGCTGCCCCCCAGTATAGGTTAGATTAGGTAGGTGCCCCCAGTATAGGTTAGGTAGGTGCCCCCACCCCCATAATGGAGGGGGGAGCCGCAGCCGCGGGGAGGGCAGCCCGATCTCTCCCTCCTTTCCTCTCCCCGGGCCGCCCTCCATGCCCCCCCTCGGAGTGCAGAGTGAGCGCGCAGGGAAGCGCTGTACTAAACTACTCACCTCCCTGGTTCCAATCGCCGCTCACTCGCCGCCGGTCTCCTCCTGCTCTGCATAGATGCTGATACAAACGCTGCTTCCTGTTTAGCAGAAAGCAGCATGTGTATCAGCGGCTGTGCAGAGAGGGGAAGATCAGCGGCGAGTGGACGGCGATTGGAACCAGGGAGGTGAGTAGTTTAGAACAGCGCTTCCCTGCGCGCTCACTCTGCACTCCGAGGGGGGGGGGGGGGTATGGAGGGCGGCCCGGGGAGAGGAAGGGAGGGAGAGGTCGGGCTGCCCTCCAACACTATATACACAGTGCACCAACACTATACACACATACTATATACACAGTGCACCAACACTATACACACACTATATACACTGCACACCCACTTGCTATATACACCACACACACAGACACACACACACACACACACACACACAGACACACACACACACACACACACACACACACACACACACACACAGACACACACACAGACACACACACACACACACACACAGACACACACACAGACACACACACACAGACACACACACACACAGACACACAGACACACACACAGACACACACACACAGACACACACACACACACAGACAGACACACACACACAGACACACACACAGACACACACACACACACACACAGACACACACACACACACACACAGACACCCCCCCCCCCCCACACACACACACACACACACAGACACACACACAGACACACACACACAGACACACACACACACACACACACACAGACACACACACACAGACACACAGACACACACACACAGACACACAGACACACACACACAGACACACACACACACACACACACACACACACACACACACACAGACACACACACACACAGACACACACACAGACACACACACACACACAGACACACACACAGACACACAGATGCCAGGCAGAAGGGGCATGATAACGGTGGAAGGGAAGGAATATCATATGAGAATATATGAGGAGCAAACAGTCATCCCTGCCGCCCCTCCCCCAAACACACACACACTTCTTTCCTACAAGTACCTTTCTTTAACTTGGCACAAAGCTGCCTTTAGTCTTATCTCTGTTTACCTCTGTTTACACTGTCGTTCATCCCTCAAGTGTGCGCGTGTACTTTCTGCTCTGCCTCTCTTCGGCAGGCAGTTCTTCTCCTCTTCTCTCCCATCCCATCAGCCCCAGCAATATGCCAACACCGCTCCATGCTGCAGCCACCCAATCACAGGAGAGGATGACCGGCCAGCAGCCAATTAGCGAGCAGCGCTGCGCTGGCTGATGCCCTGTGTAGCTGACTGTGCCCAGGCAGCCGGACAAAGTATGTGTATGGGGAGTGGACTCTGGGGAGGTGAAGCCGAGATTTGCGCGGCGGGCGGGCGGACCTGGCTGAAAGGGAAGAGTCCCATGCTGCACGAACGTACTCCTCACTGATGCGCAAGAAACGCATGGGGGGAGGGGGGCCCGGCTGGCCGGGCCCCCCCTCAAGGCTGCAGGAGCCGGGCCCGGTCGCGCATGCGACCCCTGCGACCTCGGGCCCTACGCCAGTGTGTCAATTGAAAGAGGAGGAGGCATGACAGCACGGCACATGAGTGAGCAGTTTCTGGTGAAGTGAAAAGTACAAGCGCAATGTGCAGTCCATCAGGATGGGTTAATTAGGATGAATGTTGGGAGAAGATGTGAACATGCTAGATTCTTGGCCAGGGTTGATCCCACACAACCATCTCAGCTGAATATTATGGGCACGATCCAATTCACGCTTTCTCCTAGGTGATATTTTCAAATCTTCTCAATAAAATGCCTTTTAAGCCACGAGCAAGCAAACAAATACTCAGAATAATTTTGACAGCACTTTTTCACCTACTGTTTGGTACTTTTCCAATTGCAGAGTGCAGAGAAGTTATTTTAAACCAGAAAACGAATGAAGGAGGCACTCAACTTGCATTTAATCGATAAAGCTGCTTAACACGACATGTTTCGGGGTTTCCCCCTTCCTCAGGTCATGTTGAGCAGCTTTATTGATTAAACGCAAGTTTAATTATCACAAGTTGAGTGCCTCCTTCATTTGTTTTCTGGTTTCCTGTATATGGAGGTGGTGACCCACAGGAGGATTGTGCACCGGCGGACCAGGCTGTAGCCCTGGGTGAGTGACAGTGCTGGGGTCATTTGTTTCTAAGTTATTTTAAACAGAAGATTAAAAATATATCTCCCGAAGAAAACTTAGGAGAAAAAAATGAATTGGATTGTGCCCCATCTAGCATATGTATAAAGCTTAACTACAAATACATATTTTCCACTGCACTAGTAGTACTACGGTAACCCAGTAAAATATTTTTGAAAACTGTGAATAACTGTGCAGAAAAACACGCCCTTTTTTATTTTGTAAATATGGTATAGTACAGTGATGGCTAACCTTTTAGAGGCTGAGTGCCCAAACTGCGACCTAACATCGACTTATTTATCACCGAGTGCCAATGGGAGGGGGGGGTGTTTACGCCACTTGAAAAATGGGCGTGGTCATGACATTGTATGGGCGGAGCTAACGTAATGATATAACAGCGAGGCATAAGAAAGCAGTGTTTCCGCCATGATGTGGTGAAACGAGGATTCGCATCATGGGTGTGCAGAAACTGTGTGATGCTATTTATTAGTATACCTGCCGTAACCCCAAAGCAGCATATATAGCCAACTATGACCATTAAATAATAAATGCAGCAACAGTTACCCCAGACACCAGAAAATAAACGCAATGTGGGCAACATTTCAGCAGAAAATCACGCAATGTGGGCAGCATTTCAGCAGAAAATAAACGCAGTGGGCCACATTTCACCAGAAAATGAATGCAGCGGGCCACATTTCACCAGAAAATAAACACAGTGGGCCACATTTCACCAGAAAATAAACGCAGTGGGCCGCATTTCACCAGAAAATAAATGCAGTGGGCAGCATTTCACCAGTAAATAAACGCAGTGGGCCACATTTCACCAGTAAATAAACGCAGTGGGCCACATTTCACCAGAAAATAAACGCAGTGGGCCGCATTTCACCAGAAAATAAACGCAGTGGGCCGCATTTCACCAGAAAATAAACGCAGTGGGCCGCATTTCACCAGAAAATAACGCAATGTGGGCTACATTTCACCAGAAAATAAACGCAGTGGGCAGCATTTAACCAGAAAATAACTCAATCTGGGAAACGTTTTAGCAGAAAATAATGCAATGTGGGAAACATTTCACCAAAAAATAATGCAATGTGAGCAACATTTCACCAGAAAATAAATGCAGTGGGCCACATTTCAGCAGAAAATAAACGCAGTGGGCAGCATTTCACCAAAAAATAACGCAATGTGGGCAACATTTCACCAGAAAATAAATGCAGTGGGCCACATTTCACCAGAAAATACATGCAATGTGGGAAACATTTTAGCAGACAATAACACAGTAAGCTGCATTTCACCTGCAAAAAAAGTAATGTACACACCTGACAGAAGTCTTCTCTCTCGGCCGGCCTCTGGCGCGCATCTCCCCTGGACGATCCTCCTGCATGTCTCCCGCGCTGACAGGCAGAGAGCAGGACTATAGGAAGATGGTGCCCGAAGCCCTGTACTGGAGACACAAATAGTCTCCAGTACAGGGCTTCGGACGCCATCTTCCCCGTAGCCCTGCTCTGCCTCCCGAGAGACTGCGGGGCTGCGGGCTATGAACTGGCGCGGCGTCTAGCAGACGCTGCGGCCAGTTCATAAGCAGCGTTGACGTGCCAGCAGATTAGGCTATGCGTGCCGGGTCTGGCACGCGTGCCATAGGTTCGCCAAGTGAACATGGGTCTAGTAGATTAGTCGTTTTAAAAAAAAAAATAGCTAGATCAAAGAGGGGTTATTTATAGACATGCTTTTGATATTTAAAAGTAAAAAAATGTTATATTGTTATTTTAATCTTTAGACCTAAACGCCTTTGTAGCCTAAGGTCCGTGTACTTTGTAACCTATTGATGCAAGGCTTTTGGCACAATTCCCTTAATGGGCAACTGTGAGCGATTTAGTCCAACATCCACATGGCAGAGGTTAGAGAACATAATCTGCACTGCATGCCTGCAAGTTTTGGGCCAACCAATTACATCACCCTGTTTTTAATGTGGTGGTGAAAAATTAAATACACATTGGCAGAAATGTTTATCCACATTGTTGTGGGCAACAGAAAATGGGAGAAAACACATTAGGGAAAATTGATATTAACAAAAGCTTGACAAAGATTCAAACTCTTCTTTTTCCTACCCAAAATGTAAAATTAAGTTTTGATGGCAGTTTCACTTTATAGTGTATGGATAGTTTTGAAAATTACGTGCGTATCTGCCTTTCCACTACTGCTTTACAAGGCAAATTGTGCACACTTGGCAAAATAAATTAATAAAGTGTAATACTTTTTTGTTCCTAAACAGTGGTCGTATCATTTATTCCACGCCAAGACAAAGATAATTTCAAAGAGGATCTTAAATGCAAAACTAGACTTCATCCCAATCAGTAGCCGATACCTCCTTTGCCACAAGCAATCTGTACGTTTTCTCAAATAGATCATCAGGAACATCTGTATGGCTGATATTGAGGTGAAACCCCTCCCACTGTGTGATGTCAGAGCCATGGCCATGACAGGTTTCTATCTGTGAACCTAATTGCATTGTGGGAGATAGCTGTTGCCAGCTTGAGCCTACCACATTGTTAGTGGGAGTGTTTATAGATAAGGGCAGTTGGTGCAGTCTGTTTTTCTTTATTCTTGCCACAAGTGAAGATGCTGACCTGCAGGCTCATGGAGGGTCAAACAACATGAACGAACTATACAGCGAGTGTCAATCTCTTCTTGACCTACCCTCTATTTTTTTTAACAACTCACTTTGCAATGTCTTGATTTATTTTTTTCTCCTATTGCTATATTTTGGTAAAGTTGCTCTTTAATTATTGCCAGTAGGGTCTCTGCATTGCAGCATCACTTTTTATACGTATTTATTTTCTTCTCCATTTTCTGTTGGTATTTCCTGTAAAGCCAATGGCTGCAGCATGCAATTGAGAGGCAAAGGGCAGGTTCAGCAGGGTTCTGCTAGTGTAAAAAGAAAGATTTCTGTGCTTTGGGAGAGGCCAGAAAGGGTAATTATAACAAAACCTCTATTCTATTTTCAACACACAGTCATCTTCGAATACCTTTGTGACATTTGAAAGGCTGATGGGCTAAGCAGGTCTTTTTAAGGCGACCACTAGAAAAGCTTAATAGCCGATAACCACAATGTAAATAGCTCACTGAGAAATAGGAATGTTCAAATTAACAGAACAAATGGAAAACATACAAAAAGATTACCTAGAGTGACTTACGAACTAAGCATGCTTTTTAGCCTGTATGCATGCAAAATATGAGAATATTTAACATCAAATCAAATGAAAAAATAGTGCTTTATTGGCTCAAGATGGTGACCTTGTAATATTCTTTGCTTTGATACATACATAAATATATATATATATATATAGTATATATATATACACACACGCACACACACACATGCGGTCAATGTTTTTGAGGCTGTACATACAGCAAAGTCTTCGGTCTCTTTCACACTAGGAGCTGTTCCGTTCTTTTGAAGGATTATTTTTAGAAAGGTAACATGAAAGTCTGTTTGACTTTCATGTTACCTTTCACATTAGACAAAGAGTTCCAGAGCATTACATTGTAACACATCTGGGAGATTTGTAACGTCCAGCCACTGTGTTTTCCCGTCGGGTGAATTAGAACTACCGCTGCTAATCAGTGTCGCACCGCAACTTCCCAACGTCACTGCAGGTCATAACGCATGCACAAAATCAGTTCGTGCACGCGTTATGTGATGTGGAAGAGCCCTTAGCTGTTACTCCTGTCTTAATTGGTGTCACACTGAAGGCCCCATGTGAGGTTGTTGTAGTGCCCAAGTTTACTGCTAGAAAATGCTCTTCTCTACTTTTCCTTAGTTTGTATATTGCATATGAAAAATACTTGTGTTTTCCTAGTGCATTCTTAGAAGCACCTCAAATCCAACAGTTTTGTAACTATGACTTATTATTAAGAGGGTGAAATGTGAATGAAAACACTTTAATGGAATAGTGAACGCTGATGAGAAGTTCAAAAGGGAGAGCCCAATATAGTGTAGTAGGCACTGGATAAGGATGGACAATGAAGGTAAGTAAAATGATACTCACAAACCCAGGTTACCCTTAGGCAACCACTGTAAATGCAGATAGAGAGAATTAGGACCTGACCTCACTCAGGATTAAGAAGTTGCTCTCTGTAGATCAGAAAGAAAGGGGTATATCACCCCTCCACCAGGGGTGGACACAGGTATCGTAGAAAGTGAACAGAGGCGCTGCAGAGGCAGTTGTGGACTTACCTCCCCAAAGCAGACATAAAATTGTCAGTTTTAAAAAACGTAATTTATTAACATAGTCCTAAAAACAGTGTTGCAACGCGTTTCACTGGTATATTCCTGCTTCATCAGGCAACAAACAATGGAGTATTCAACAGTCAGCTGTCATAATAACACCAAGCACCTCTGTCTAGAGGCGCTTGGTGTTATTATGACAGCTGACTGTTGATTACTTCATTGTTTATTGCCTGATGAAGCAGGAATATACCTGTGAAACGCGTTGCAACACTGTTTATAGGACTATGTTAATAAATCTATGTTTTTGAAAACTGAGAATGTTATGTCTGCTTCAGGGAGGTAAGTCCACCACTTCCTCCAAAGCAATTTTAAAGTTTTTAGTATATTTTATCCTGCTGGCGCCTCTGTTCACTTTCTATGATAACTGATGAGTTAAGTAATTAACTCATTAAGTAATTAAATTAAAAAAAGCACAAACTTCCCGTGAAGTAAAACGAAATTGCTACACTGATCACAAATTTTCTTTTAATGTCCAGCTCTCCAGCTATGGTTCCTGGTTCAAAACTAGGTCAGGACTCCATGTACACAAAGTTTGTATGTTCTCCTTATGTTTGAGTGGGTTTCCTACAATGTCCCAAAAATATGCAGAGAGGTTAATTGCCCACCCCCCAAACACTGAAACCCACCCCCATGAAAAAAAAAATAACAGCCATTTTTATTAGTTTGTGCAACTTAAAAAAAAGTGCAACCCAAAAGAGTGTTTCCAATATTCATGCTTTAAATCCCTGGCATTTTGGAAACTTCTGACCTCAGTTCTAGTTTAGTGGTTTTAGTTAAATGAAAACAGCACATTATGTGCAGTACTTTCTGCCAATTAAAAGTTCAATGTTTCTAATATCTGTTTCTGCCATGGCTAAATATTATGCAAATGAATTACGCCATCTGGATGTTTCTGATAGCTTGCTATTACATCCAGGTCCTCTTCCATATGATCATACAAGCACCTAATCCAGATAGGCGGAGGTCTGCTAAGGTGATTTGTGATGCCATAGTGATGCTAGCATGCCATAAAACAGATTGCTTATGAAATGATGTTGTTGAGCATCCTGCAAAGGTATGATTGACTATTGAAGAACAGTAATGTGTCTTTTGTTTAGGAAAACATTAAGTGCAGTGTATGCAATCACTAGGGAACATACTTTCCTTTTCCACTTATTAAATTCATTTCTCCCTTGATTGCTCAGCACAGTAAAAAGAAAAAAACATTGGCGTCGAGCAATAGCATTTTAATTATTTTTTTTCTGCTGTTTCAGCGTTTGATAATACGTCTTATTGTTTTGATTGCTGACAGACAATGAATAGCATACTGTATGAATGTATGGGGTTGGGATTACACTTTTTGTTAAGAAAGCAAAAGCGGCATGCTGTTCTATGTGAATCTTATGTAATGAACCTTTAGGTGGCTATTAGGAAATAGCAGCAATGCGGGTCTTAAATCACAAAGTAAAGGACTTTCCTAAGGCAACTCGAAGTGTCTTCCCAAATACATGGAGGTGCCAACACATGAAGATACTCTTTATTAGTTGCTCCCATAATGGGGAGTAGGAAGTAGATTTGACCCATGAAACGCAACACAAATAAGAGAAGGGAATCTCAAAAAAACTGAAATACTTCACTGAAGTAGACTATAGTGTCATCTTTTGGGAGTGTAAGTCCACCACTGTAGAACAGAAAAGTACACCACTCCTCCGACTCGACCAGGACCAGGACCATGAGCAGCCCGACCACACAGACACCATGCAAGAAGAAGGACATCCCCTCAACCGGTACAATAAAAGTCCAATCTTTATTTAGAAGTGAACATACAAATTTGCCATGTCCAGTATGTTCACTTTCTAAATAAAGATTGGACTTTTATCGTACCGTTTGAGCGGACCTCATTCTTCTTCCATTACGTCCACCACTACTACCCATTTTTACATTTTTTAGAATTTTTAATCTATTTCAGCGCCTCTGTTATACTCAGTTCAGTCTTGATTGTCACCACCCCTGGTGGAGGGGGTCCCCCCCATTTTTTCCTTGCTACCTCAGAATAGACTTATTAATCCAAGTGGGTTTGGGTCTAATCTCCCCACCTGTCATTATAGTGGTGATCTGAATGTTTTGTTAGATGTTTTCTCATTTTAAGTGAAGGGATGTCTGCCTGCTAGCATTGTTCAGAGACTTTAGTTCTAATCTGAAAGTTTAAATAGTGCTTAGCTTTTTTCCCCCTTTAACTACCAATGGAGCATTTTTCCTGTATTGATGTATGTATGAGTCGATTCAGGATTGTATAGTGATAGCATGAGACTTCATTATACTGTACAGCAGGAATGTTTCTGTATGTCATTGTTGGCTTAAATGAACCAAAAGTCTTTTGCTTTTATATTGTGCTATACAATGATGTCTAGCTTTTACAGTGTTTCATTTGCAGTACAAGAATAATGTTACCTCTGCGCTGAATATGTGTATTATTCTATGGTGAATTCTATGAAACAGATTTTTTTTTATAAAGGTGGATTTATTGGTAGAATAATAGGATGTATACTTTACCATAATGTACTCTGTCATCCCCCAATGAATGACATAACTGACACAATAGATGGTCTTTTATTAGGTATATGGATTGCTGCACCTAGCAACCTATTGTGCATTCACTTTAATGGATAATAAAGAGTTTGCTGAATGTCAGTGTACATAAGGTTATCACAGCTCATCCATAAAGGTCTGACTGCTGAGTTTCTGCAAAATGTATCCTTAGTGTCTTACAAAATTAACTTTAAAGTGTACCTGAGATTAACCAAAACACATACTTATCTAAGAAGAGGGAAGCCTCTGGATCCTATAGAGGCTTCCCATACTTTCTCCCAGTTCCTCTTGAGGCACGAGCGCAGCGGTACTGTGCATGTGTGAGTACAGCCGTGCCTGCACCTTAAGCCAAAGCTGCACGTGCACGAGTGGTACTGTGCATGTGTGAGTACAGCCGTGCCTGCACCTTAAGCCAAAGCTGCACGTGCACGAGTGGTACTGTGCATGTGTGAGTACAGCAGTGCCTGCACCTTAAGCCAAAGCTGCACGTGCACGAGCGGTACTGTGCTGCGGCCACGCTCGTGCCAGAAGAGGAGCACAGCCCCGATGTTGCAGAGAGTCCCAACAAGCAGTGGCTAGGAATACACGGGAGGCTTCCCTCTTCTTCAGTGGATCTGTGTTTCTTAAAGTGAATGTCAAGTAAAAAAAACAGATAATCACCTATGGAGAGGATAGGCTCTGGGTCCGATAGAGCCTTCCCGTTCCTCTCACGGTCACCTCGTTCCAGCGCTGTCAACCCTGTTAACAGTATTTGACTGATCGCTAGAATACTGCTCTGTTCCACTGCAGGAGGTTTCAGAAGTCTTTGGGAGCTCCAGTGCTCCCAAAGATGGGTGGCTTCATACCGCGCATGTGCAAGCTTGTTCTCTCCCGCGCTCACGCACACGCAGTATAAAGCCATCCGTTTTTGGGAGCACTCGGGCTACCGAAGAGTTCCGAAGCCTCCTGTGGCGACAGATTGGAATGAGGTGACAGCACTGGAACCAGGGAACCGGGAGAGGAATGGGAAGGCTCAATAGGACCCAGAGCCTAAATCAGGTAAAAAGGGTGCAGGAACCCTTACAGAAGAAAAGGCATTGCCATAGGCGCCTATGATAAAAGCCGCGATTAGCAGCAGAAAAGGGAAATTTGGGCACATGGTGGCAGCCATTGTCAGATGCCTGCTGAGCCAAAATTAACCATTTTTACTTTGTGGCTAAGAAGTTAAATTTGGGCGCCCAATTAGCAGCAAGCATTGAGAATTCCCACACCCGGAGGCACCCGATAGAATTGCGTCTTAGGGTGAGGCACCACCAGGGGAGGGTTCTGTGTGAGAGTAGGTTTAGGTTTGGCTATTGTAAAATATCGGTTAACATTACCGATATTTTACTATGGAATCCAGCAGTAGAATGACATTTTTCCAGGCTCCTTTATTTCATGTATGACCTAGAGCATTCCCTCTCCATAGGTAAGTATCTCTTTGTTTTTTTATTTCAATTAACATTGGCTTTAACTCGAACTCTGGCTTGGGTTCTCTTTAAAGCAATCCATAACTAAAAAAAATAAATAAAACTGATGAGATTAACAATTCCTAAATATTACTTCTTTTTTTTTTTTCTAAAATCACACTGTTTTAATTTGTGTTTAAAAAAACTAAACATATTCTTTGATTCTTTGTCTAAGTTGACAAGTTCTTTATGCCATTTTGGATTGAAAGAACTGCACAAAATCCAGGAGCGCTAACAGAAGAGTTTACCGGGAGAAAGCATAATATCATTCTAAAAAGAAGCTTCATTAATCAGACGTAATAGGAAATGGAATTAAATAGCAACCACATCTTATACTAAACAAACTAAACAAATGTTTCTGCAGACAGTGTCTGTGCTAATAAAATGCCTTCTGTTTTGAAGTAATTATGCAGCTGACTGTCAGTCCACAAGAATGTCACACTTAGGTGAAGGAGTGTGAGCCAGGTCAGTATGTGGTAAGAACAGTCATACAAGGCTGAATCCTCAATGTTTTCAGTTCTTACTGACTAAATATTATCGATGACCAGCTTCGACCTGGGGGACCTTAAATGATCGTAGAGCAGAAGCTCATAAACTGACAGAGCCTTGCAACCAGGCCAGAGCTCTCTATAGCAAGGGAACAGAACACCTAGATTGTAGCCAGTGACTGATGAATATGAGCTGTTCTGTGAAACTTACTGGAAGTCTGTATAAGAGGAACGGAGAACTCATGATGCAAGCAAGTAACAAAGCCTACTCGGCGGCAAAAAGATTTTTGCCCAGAATTCCATATCTGAGCAAAATGCTAACCATGCCAGATGTTTTCCCCAAACCATTTATGAACCCGCCTGGAGAACGGTCAGAAGACTGGCAATTTCGAATGAAATTGAATTCCAAATCTCTGTATCCCGGCCTTCGTAAAGACAATGCGAGAGGTTTCTTGTATGAAAATTTAACAAATGGGAAAATGACAAGACAGTCCTATTACAACATCTCTGGATCATACTTCAGTGAATCAAGCTTTAAACTGAGCCAGATGAAAATAAACGAGCTGAGCTATGCCTGTAAACCTGTATGCCAACTGGAGCATAGGAAAGGTAATTGAATTTAGGCTGTGGTATGTCCAATAATTCTCATTCAGTTCAAGAGTCATTTAGCATGACACCAGTTTCTGTGGATGTGTTTACACAGAGAGATGTACTCAGTGCTGGACAGCATATGGGAAGATCCCTCACTTGACACATAATCTTTGCGGCCTGTATCTGGGTTCCAAAGAGAACCTGTTAACAGTCAATTGATGCAGTTCCTGAGTCTTACTTTCAGGTATTCTCTAAAGCTAGCCCTACGCTTATCAATTTTTGTGTTTCAACAACATTTCTTCAATTAAATTGAGGATGTATTGAATACACTTTTGGCCGTTTGATCAGTGAAATCAATCAATATTGGGCTGGAAATCAAAATTCTGTTTTCAAAGCAGGATGGAAAATTACAGTTGGTTACACAGGAATTGGCTGCCTTTTCAGTCGTTTTTAATCAACTGTAGTTCAATTTACTTTTTCTGACCATGCACTATGACATTGCTTTGACATTGATTTCATTGCAACTCTGAGTGATTGAAACACATATTAGATTGATAATTTGGATGCCATCTGCCAAATATCGCTTTGATCAATTTCTTCTAGAGCTGATTGAAAAAGATTCCCGGACATATTGGCCCTGGCGTATGGATTTCCTGTGAGTTATTTCACTTTAGGTTTTTTCTCACCCATCTTCACAATATATAATATCTTTATAATATTCTTTACCTGCTAAGCAACAAAGAAACTAAAAACAAGCTGTCCTTGATTAAACCAACTTTGATACCACTTCATAACATATCTTGTGCTTTGATGGCTAAATGCTGAAAAGGTATTGTATACTGAAGCTGAAAAGACAAATATCTTATCCAGTAAGTTTATCTCATGAGTCATCTAACTTCATTGTTTCCGCAAAACCTTTTCAATACTTGCATACTTAGCAAGAAACAAAAAAGTAAAACAAATAGGATCAAACTTGAATTAACCTAAGACAACTTCTTTTCAGTGACCTTTTTTGCTTGCTCTTTGCTGTCTAGAAAAGATAATTCGCAGGAAGATGTTTGTTGATCAGGGCCAACGTGCTTTAGTATGGAATGCTATTATACTGTATTTCCACTCACTGGTATTATATTTCTATCATATTTAGAGAGTTTGCTTGTTATTTTGAATGCTAAATATTTAACCCTTTGCTATAGCATTAGTTTTGTTAACTTGAGGTCAGCTGATGGGTTCATGGTTATATTACAGGTTATATTACAGGAGGTACTAGGCACTATAAACACATATGGGTGAATGGCCTCATTTTCAATAATCTGTAAATGAAATTTACCATTTTCTTTCGTTTTGTATATACTGTATGTGGACAACACGCCACAATAGTATTAGCAGTACTTCCTGATATCTGAAACTACTTTGAAATGACAGTAGTCATCCGATCAGCTGAGAGATAGCATGTGATCACTGTGTTCCATACTACACAGTAGGTCCATGGGCTTCACTAAATGTGCCAAAGTGGTACTTGCCACCATGGTGCCTACCGTATTTATAAACAAAACTTGAGGAAAATTCAGTTTATCTCACCATTTCATCAAGAGTAGGTATCGTTCATTGGCAAATAAAGCTGGAGACATGGAGAAAAGAAGTACTATAAAAGTAGGTACGTTGAATTGAACATGAAAAATGAACTGAACATTATGAAATAGTGTACACGTGGGGCTTGATTCACAAAGCCGTGCAAACTGTTTAGCACGGGTGTGCTAAACAGTTAGCATGTGAAGTGCCGTTCGCGGACTTTTGCGAGCGCAATTTGCCGCAAATTGCACACGCAAAAGTCCGCGATCGAACGAATCGCGGCACTTTGCACGCGCAAAAGTCCGCGAACGGCACTTCACGTGCTAACTGT
Source organism: Hyperolius riggenbachi (assembly GCF_040937935.1). NCBI lineage: Eukaryota > Metazoa > Chordata > Amphibia > Anura > Hyperoliidae > Hyperolius > Hyperolius riggenbachi. Next base: position 114,182,437 of record NC_090650.1, on the reverse strand, counting down.
TTAGCACACCCGTGCTAAACAGTTTGCACGGCTTTGTGAATCAAGCCCGTGGTGAACTGAAGGATCGATGGCTTGTATTGAAATGACCAAAAAATTGGAGATAAATGTCACCCTCCCCATTGTCAGATCTTTGCTATGGACCTTCCACCCTCCAAGTACTGATAAAAGCTCTGTTGTATTTTTGGTGAACAAGTTTATTTACCTCTTTATTTGAAAAATTCTCAAAATTGGTGAACATTGAATGGAAAGTGGAAAAAGGTGAAAATATTTATGGCTCTTTGACACTTTTATAAATATGGTGAACAAAAATATTTGTTCATCACCAAAAAGCTGGAGAATCACCAGAAATCCTTCTCCAGTGAAAGCAATAGTCAGTTTATGTAGATAGGAATACCAGTAAAAGTAGAAGCCTTATGCTAGGAATACACAATGGCTTCAATTCACTAAGCTTTATCAAACACTTTATCGAACGTTTGATAATTTACCTCATGGGTAAAATCTAATTTTGAATTCACTATGGTGATTTATTGAACATTTTATCGATAAAACATTTGATAAATCTATAACACTTTAGTGAATTTAAAATTACATTTTACTCATGAGGTAAATTATCAAACGTTTGATAAAGTGTTCGATAAAGCTTAGTGAATTGAGGCCAATGAGTTTTTTGGGGGGGCATATCTTTTTTTTTTTTTCTGATCACTTTCCATTCACTTATATGAGAAAATCGATCAGAAAAAAACCAAGAATCAAAATCAGATCGGACCTGTTGGAAATTATCTATCGAGCCATCTAGCTGCCAAAAATCTCATGGTGTATTCTCAGCATTAGGCTTCATTTTCACTGTGCACGGCATGCACCTTGCGAGACACGATGCTGGCACAGCTGCGATGCGTCTCGCAGCTGAATCCCTCTAGCTTTGCCGTGCACGGCTATGGAACTCGGACACTCGATATGAGTTTACGCTGCATGCCGTCACGTTTTTGCCCGCACACAAATTTGCATGCTGCCTATTGACTTCAATAGGCTGCAAAATCGCATTCACATTCAAAATCGCACCGGTGGAAGCATAAGCTTAGTGAGTGTTCACATTGCGGAAAATGCATGCAAGCTTCTGCGTTTGTAATTTTTTGATTTCTTTTTTGTACAAACATTTGTGTGTGAATTTTTCACACACAAAAAAAAAATACAATATGAATTCTGAATAAATTCCAATAAAGCTAATTTACATGAAAAATACATCTGATTAGCTTCCAAAACGCATGCCATTTTTCATTCACAAATTTGCAAATTGCACGTGAGGTTTAGTGTGGACCCTGTCTTATGGTGCCCATACATGGTACAATTTTTCCTTTTGTTTTTTTATTCGATAATTTTGTTCGATTATTCCATTGGATCAAATATATAGAGATTTTTCCAACATGTCCGATCAGATTTTTATAGAAAAAAACAGGATATTCGATCATTTTTCTTAATAAAAAAAGTTTTTTGGTTTTTTTTACTTTCATTTGAATTGACAAGACAAGACAAGACAAATAACATTTATATTGCGCTTTTCTCCTTGCGGACTCAAAGCGCCAGAGCAGAGCAGCAGCCACTAGGGCGCGCTCTATTGGCAGTAGCAGTGTAAGGGAGACTTGCCAAAGGTCTCCTACTGAATTAGTGCTGGCTTACTGAACAGGCAGAGCCGAGATTCGAACCCTGGTCTCCTGTGTCAGAGGCAGAGCCCTTAACCATTACACCATCAGCCAACTGCAAAATTGATCATTTTAGTCGAATAAACGGGAAAATTGAATGATTTTATTGTACCGTGTATGGGCACCTTAACTGTTACTGTGAATATCCAAATCTGATTTATTGGTTCACCAATATTAAAATGAGTGATTTAGCAATACAGGCCTTTTCTGTGTATAAGCTGATGCCTTTCGGAAGTCCTCTCCAACATGGGCAGTCTTAATGGACCTGTTGTTAGGCCTTGTTCACATCATAAATCACAATCGCTGACACCAGCGTTTTGCGATTTTGTGTGTGATCTTTTTTTGCGCCACCCGGCGCTTACCTGCACATTGCGATTTTTTTATAAAGCCACTTTTGCAGAGCGATTCTGTTTTAACACTTTCTGACGTCAGTCAGGGCATGAACTCTTTCACGCGGAAAATAATAATAATTATTATTATTTAGTATTTATATAGCGCTGACATCTTCCGCAGTGCTGTACAGAGTATATATAGGCTTGCCACTAACTGTCCCTCAGAGGAGCTCACAATCTAATCCCTACCATAGCCCTATGTCTATGTCGTAGTCTAGGGCCAATTTTTGGGGAAGCCAATTAACTTATCTGTATATTTTTGGGATGTGGGAGGAAATCAGAGTGCCCGGAGGAAACCCCACAGACACGGGGAGAACATACAAACTCCTTGCAGATGTTGACCTGGCTGGGAATCGAACCAGGGACCCAGCGCTGCAAGGCGGGAGCGCTAACCACCACGCCACCGTGCTGCTCACAAGAATGTATTTATTCTTAAAAGCACTCAGGAAATCACCACTTTTTCATGTGTTTTGTGATTTCCCTATACCTTCTATTGAGGCAAAACACCCCAAAAATGGTACAGGCAGCGCTTTACTGAGCGCATCGTAATCAAACCGCTCAGATGTGAACAGGGAAATCATTGCACAAGCGCCTTTAGGTCGATTTTCAAAATCGTGCATGCTTAAAAAATCCCAAAAGCGCCCTTAGTGTGAACAAGACATTATACATAGAGAAATTCTGGCTTTCCCTTTTTTTTCTTCAAATACCTATTCAGGTTCAAACGTCAAACATTTCAACAAAGTGTCTGCTTGTATGAAGAGAAAACATGCAATGTTAATGTTATTTTTTTGATAGTATTAAGTCTAATGTATGTGAATAAGCAATACGGGATCATTATTATTAAACTGGCACACAGAAAAGTTCTTCAGATATTCTAGGGCTGGAATTCTGAGCTTCTCAGTCTAGTTGGACCTTTGCAAAGTAATAAATTCCACAGGAGAAGCTGTTTTGTATAATATGTTTGCATATTATTGCTACAAACCATTAATGAATGTGTATTAACCTTTAACACCCTTTAACACTGAAAGTGTTACAAATGAAATCACATACGTTTTCCTCACTTTTTGGAGCAAGAGGAGCAGTTTGTAGCTGTTCTGGGTGCTAGCATAGCATTTAAGTCAATTTGCATTGAAACAAACATTCCTACCACTGCTGACTTTAAACATCCTTTTCATCTATTTAATGCTCATTCTGTGACTGTATTGCTCAGTGAGAACAAGCATACAGGCAGAGAAGTCAATAAATCCAAAAGCACAAAATATTCTTTAGTTACTCTCTCATGGAATAATGAGGCCATAGGATGAACATGCATTTCATCCAGTTATGTCTTCAATAAAAATTATTGAAAATCATTTTTTAATATATGTAATGAAATGCATTTTATTTAGACACTGAGTCTATCTTTATATTAGGCTCATACACTCCTCTGCACACCAGGCATGTACACTGGGAGGGGGAGTACTGCACTGTAAAGACCCGTACCCACTATGCAATTTTTCCGGCAATTTTTGAAACGACCGCTTCTCGTGACATGTGTACAGGCGTGACTAGGTGAAGGATGGTTTGCATTGCGCGCTGATAACAACAGTCATGGCGGATCTGATTTTTAAGATCCCCGACAACAAAGAAGTGCTGCGATCGTTTGAACTCTCGCTCACCGTGTGACATCCCGTGTTCCCGTGGGCAGGGAGATTGATTAGGGAACTTAGTTCACTGGTAGGCGTAGCTGTGAGGTTTCTCCGATCTGTCGTCAGGTGAGTATTCAGCTTCAGGAAGCTTGTCTGAATTGCCATTGTAGAATGTTATTTGTGGCAGGAAGTTTGATTGCAGGAGGAGATTGCAGAATTGTCAGTACACTGCTACACCAGACTATCCGGTCAGGCTGAAGTCGGGGCTTTGCCCAGTTTGTATTTCTTTGTTGCAGTGGGGAAAAGGGGAAAGCTACAGAGATGATTTTGCTGCCTGTTCTGCCATGACAGTACTGGCCAAACAGAATTGCAAAACTTTTGGCACACAAGGCGTTTCATATATTGTGTTTCAATGGTGTATTTAGCTGTCATTGTAATGATTGTCAGGGAAAAATGCACTTCATTGTGCATATTGCCATAATATCGCAATAATGTGATATAACAAAATATGGTCCTGTCTGAGTAGCCGACATGTGCTATTTAATTCCCCTTTTGTAGCGCATGTATGTTTTTTTCGCTGGTGTGTGGTTTGTTTTTTTGATGGTTGAAGGATTTAAGTTTCTGTCCTTTTAGGTCAGTCAAGGAGGATTAAGTCTTCTAAAGAGATGTTACCTCATGAAAAAGTTAAACTGGTTTTAAGCACTTTGCTTCTTTAGAATAATCAGATATTTACCTCAGAATGCCTTCTCTGGACAGATGCTCTCTGCATATGGCTTTAACCTCTAATTCATCCAGCTAGAGAGACAAGATGCTCCTCGCTAACTTGTTAATTAGATGTTCCATTTGACAGTAAACCAAACACATCATTATCTTCTCAAAGATGTACACAGTCCAGCATTTCCTCGAGTGCATTAACTCTGCAAAATGATTACTGTGCGCAGTTGAGATTTGTAAGTCAAAATACATTTACAAAGCTGTACTGTAGAATGCTACAACTAACACTAACAGAGTACTGTATCAGGAACACTATGCGGATACTGGTTGGAACCTTTCTTTTTGATCAGGTCAATTGGGTGCCGCGATCGTTAGGCCTCTAATAATTGCCCGTGTTAATTATAGGTAAACGGGTGCCCAAGCAGTGATTTAGGCTTCCAATGTGGCTAGTAGCAGATTGGCTTCTACATAGTAATTAATGGTTATAGACGATCAGCTACAACTATTATTTGAGCATTGGGACTTTGAGGTTAGTTTTAGGTTCTTAATAATTGAATTGCAATAATAAATGAAAAGGCGACACACCACTGGCTTAATGCAATTATAGCTCTGTATCAAGACAGGCTACACTACATGTTGTGGACTGTTCGTCATTCGTCACCTGACAAATACCCTTTCATTAAAGCCACTTAATTTCAATTAAACTGTGGGGACCTAAAAAAAAAAAAAAAAACTTAGATACTCATGTATGCAGAGGGAAGGCTCTGGATCCCAGCAGTTCAGGTGTTTCTGACATCTTTTAAAATCTGACAAGATTGGCTACAAGACAAACTTTTGCTGCCTTCATTTTTCTGCCCCTTACAAATTGTTTATTTCGCATTCTTCCCTCCAACTGCTTTTTTTAATTGTATTTATTACCTAACTGCATGTAAATAAATGTATCCATGCTCCCAGCTCCTCCAGTACCTACGCATTCTGAGTCCCATGCTGCAAGTGCTCATGGGAGCTCAGCCTGGGGAGGAGGAGGTTTTTGCTGAAGCATGTATGAGATTTCAGAAGCAAGGGGGCGGAGAGGGGAGGAGAAAGGAGGAGAGAGCAGTGAAGTTTTCACAGGCTAAGGGGAGGAGATGCAGAGCAGCTTGCCTGTGTAATGATGACAAGCAGAATATGGCTGCTTACATTGTATCACAGGAATAACTAATCATATACTGTTGAAGCTGTTTGCAGCTAGATTTACTGTGCAAACCATCTAAACTGTAGATAAGATATATAGACAAGTTACTTGCTATAGTTAATTTTTCATCCCGTATCTGCTTTTAAACTGTCGGGAATAAAATAAAAAATCAATTCTTTATTTTTATCTGGTAAACAAGTAATAAGGATGCTAACCAAGCAATCCAAAAGTTAAAAATCACTCTTATTTTTCTTCTCCATAAAACATCATTCCACAGTTTCCCTGGCTCTTTTTTGGCACATGTGCCACACAAAAGAAGTTGCAAGGCATGCTGGGTTTTCTTTTTTTATTCTCTACTATTCTACTATCCCCTCAGACTTAACTAATGCAGCCTGATTGGCTGAAGCCTCTTTCCCTCCTGTTTTCCCCTCCCACACCTCTGTTCCTCTCTGATTGGCCAATATTTCTCAATGCATTTTCTTCTGCAGAGCTGGGTGGGGGAGTGTCTGAAGACTGGGAGGGGGGCTGGCTATGATACAAAGACAGAGTAAGGGAGGAAATAATGTCAGGATTGGCTGCAAGATAGACACAGACAAAATGGAAAATCCTAAGAGGGATTTTCTCTTTTTTTACTATAGAGAAATCACTAAAATCAAAATGTGGACAGTGTAATACATATGTTATGTAAGTAGAGCAAGTATTTATATACTTGTATATGTGGGGTTTTTTTTTTTTAGTATAGGGTTTTTTAGTATAGCTGACAGCTTCAGTCTACTTTTAACCACTTTGTCCTCCTTGACGTATAAAAACGTCAAGGAGGACAGGCGCGCTCCCGCGGCCGATCGCGTGCGTGCACGCGCACTCCTGGCCGTGGATTCGGTAGCCCAGGAATCAATGTATCGGGCTATGGTGCCCGATCACTGATTCCTCTCCCCCGCTGAAAAAGCGACAGCTTCTCTCGGAAGCTAACCTTTTTCTGAAGCTATGTCCCTCTAAGCGTACATTGTACGCTTAGAGTGACGTCATGTAAACAAAATCAAGATTGACATCTTGTGGCCAAAAAGTAAAACTACAAGTAAAAGTAAAAAAACATTACAATACACAAATATTTCTCCAAATAAAACACTATTTATATCCCACCCGCCCAAAAATGCCCACATAAAATGTTTAATAAAAAAAAAAAAACATTACTATAAAAAAAAAAACACATAAATATTTACCTAAGGGTCTAAACTTTTTAAATATCTATGTAAAGATGAAATATTTCTCTCTATTTTTTTTTTTATAAGCTTGTAAATAGTGATGGGTTCAAAACGGAAAAAAAATCTCTTTTATTTCCAAATAAAATATTGTCGCGATACATTGTGATAGGGACATAATTTAAACGGTGAAATAACCGTGACAAATGGACAAATACAATCGGTGGGTTTTAATTATGGAGGCATGTATTATTTTAAAACTATAATGGCTGAAAACTGACCAATAATAAATTTTTTCATTTTTTTTCTTATTCTTACTGTTAAAATGCATTTACAGTAAGGTAGCTCTTAGCAAAATGTACCCCCCAAAGAAAGCCTAATTGGTGGCGGAAAAAACAAGATATAGATCAGTTCATTGTGATAAGTAGTGATAAAGTTATAGGCTAATGAATGGGAGGTGAACATTGCTCGGATGCATAAAGTGAAAACGACTGAGAGCTTAAGTGGTTAAAATTGCATTCTTATCTTAGTGCTCTACAGGAACAGAAGTAAAAATAAATCCGCATGAAAATGACTGTGCAGATAAGAGCTATTTGTATTTTGTATTTGAACAATCTTTTAAAGTATCCTTTTTCTAATTCCCTGAGCTGAGTCAACAAAGGCCTAACATTTCTTCTTGGAAAATGCATCCATTCTGCTGTCTTACAGTCAAGCATGAACCCAATTATTCTATTGTCTCTCCAGCTGTCATCAGGCATTTGAATACATCATTTTAATTCATGGTAGAGTTTGATTTAACTTTTTTATTTGTATTTAAACTTTTTCAGTTTTTTTGTTAATTCCCTGGTGGTAATGCATGTGAAGTAGTATTAGTTTTTGCAATGGCTTTTAGAAATGCACTTTGTACAAGTTAAAGAAAATGGACTTTTAAGCTAAAAGCCAACTTATAGATAGGGAACAGAACATTTCCTTTAAAGACTATTATTGGCTGATGAGTATGTCATTTTCCCTTTTTAACTTTAATTTTTGTTCATGACACTGCAATCAGCTTTGCATGTTGTATGACTTTCCTTAGTCACGTCTTTTTGGAGGAGCGAGATTAGACAGGCGGTCACACGAGCCCGAGCTCCCAACAGTAAACAAAGCGGGCCGCAGTGATCAGAGCTGGTAAGCTGTTTTTTTTTGTTTGTTTACAGGACCAAAACGGCTGTATGTAGAGGCAGCATCTTCCATGTCGCTGTACATTCATTGCAGGAATAAAGGGGGAGATACAGATAACACTAAACTGAACACTGCACCTACACGTTGTACAGAGGTGGAATAATGAGCTATATGCACACAACAGTTGTACAAGCTGTGAAGGAAATACAGGCAATATGCGTCTGAACAGCTTCCCTAGTACATCTGAAGCATTGCTAACAGTGGCATCGCTAGGGTAATTATTCGGGGCCCATAGCTCTGTACAAAGTCCTGATTTTTCTGTGGGCATAGGTAGTCTGACTTCCAATGTGCAGGCGGCAGCAAAAAAGCGACCTTCCTACATGCCGTTCCTAACTGGTATAGATCTGCCACAGTCTTTATAGTCCTGGTATGTGGGAGGATCACTGTTACACAATGGCAGACTGGACAATGCGTGTGAGCCAGTGTGTGACTATGGTTTCCCTTTTACTAATTACAGACAACACTGAACATAAATGTTTGGGGGGGGGGGGGGTGCCAGTGGCTGAGAGTGGAGCTGCGATGTGGGACATGTTGGCTGCAAGGGGCTGGAGGAAGCCCCAGGTAAGAAGATTTTTTTTTCTAATAGCTCGGACATTCCCTTTAAGGGGTTACATGCTGTGTAATTATCCTCTACCCCTGATCGGTTCTGCCTGTGTGTGGCGTTTATTTATGTTGGAAGGGGTGACTCTTGGCTTGGTTATTGTCCAGATGCTGTTCCATTTGTTGCCCCCCTAAACATTCAAGATGGATGTTCCTGACTTAGTTTTGATCCAGATGTCGTTCCATCTTGTGCTGTGTATATAGTGCAGATGTACAAAATTGTTTGTGAAGGCCTGAAGAAGGGTCTACCCCAGACAAGTCAACGTTTTCATCTTTTTAAACAATTTTATGGGATGGCGTGTCTAAAGATGAACCTCTTTGAAGATTTGTGAACCAATTTTTGCACTTTTTTGATACATTAAATATTTAAGCTCATCTTAAAAAACTTTTTGGTCTCTTCAATTGATTTACTATGTACTTATCCTTGTACCTATACTGAGATGAAGGAGCAGCGCAGCTATGCACTTTCATCTCGTCTCTGTCTTACTGGCATGGGCAGGAGACACCCATCCCCCAAACCTCCCCCTAACTTGGGAATGGGGCATCGCATTGACTCAGGATCCAGTGCAAAGGAAAGCCGAGACTTTCAGCTTTCCAAAAATGGTTAGATCTGGCTAGGGAATCAAATACAACTTTAACAAAAAGCTGACAAACTTTCCAGATGGGATAATACGTAAGTATTTAGCAACAAGTGAACCCTTATATACCTGGCTTTGCAGATAAGGCCTAATTAGCTTATTCATGAGACACTGCTCAAGCAAATCTGCATTCGCTTTCGCATGCTAGGATATGCAGAGTTTTGCCAACTAACTCACCGCAAAATTTTTAACCCTGAGGGGGATTAGTTCGTGCAGCATTTATCACTTATCCAGGATCGCCACGTGGAGGCCCCCCCAGGATCCCAGGAAAAGGGGGGGCAACAGAGCTTCAAACACTCTCACTGCTCAGAAACTCTGTAGCCGCCCACCTGGGGGGGAGGTTAAGAAGTGCGGGCGGCCCCCCCAAAGCAATGCCACCTCCAGAGAGAGCCGCCCACACCCACCTCCCAAAGCACAGGACCTACCTTATTTCGTACTGCGTCCAAGTGCATTATTATGCCAGGCCAAATGTGCGCAACTTTGGAGCACTACGAAAGGGGGGGAGTGAAGAGTGGGTCACCCCAAGCCTGTTAAAGCTCAGGGGGGACTCCACAGCTGCACACCCCAATGGGGAAACAGGCTGCAGACAGCCCATGTAGAGAGGGCCATCCACAACCTGCTTCCAGAAGAAAGAAAAATGAAAACATTTTGCAAAAAGGGTGTGTGCATCAAACACCAAGTGAACCCTTATATACTTGGCTTTGCAGATAAGGTCTAATTAGCTTATTCATGGGACACTGCTCAAGCAAATCTGCATTCGCTTTCGCATGCTAGGATATGCAGGGTTATCCATGATAACATATCTAACAAGCTTCTCTGGGATTTGTTCTGAGTGTCCGTGCACGCCAACATTGAGGGCCAGGAAGACTCATGTAGCCTCTGCAGGATCCAGAGGCTTCCCTTTTCCTAGGTAAGTATAAATATTTTTTTCTCCAATCTGCCATCGGGTACACTTTAAAGAGGAACTTTAGTGAAAAGGGGAAAAAAATAAGCCAATACATTGCATAGTGAGAAATAGAAGAGGGAGACAGTGGTTGCTTGGCATTTGGAAACAGCCATTATTACCCACAATGCAACAAGGCTCACAGACAGGAAACTATCACGCTGTGAAAGGGGTTTCATCACAATATCAGCCAAAGGTAAATATTTCACATGGGAAAGGGGGTATCAGCTACTGATTGGAATGAAGCTCAATCCTTGGTTACAGTTCCTCTTTAAAGAGACACTGAAGCGAAAAAAAATGATGATATTATGATTTGTATGTGTAGCACAGCTAAGAAATAAAACATTAAGATCAGATACATCAGTGTAATTGTTTCCAGTACAGGAAGAGTTGAGAAACTCCAGTTGTTAGCTCTATGCAAACAAGCCATTAAGCTCTCCGACTAAGTTAGTCGTGGAGAGGTCTGTTATCTGACTTTTATTATCTCAACTGTTCCTGGACTATTTACTTTTCCTCTGCTAGAGGAGAGGTCATTACTTCACAGACTGCTCTGAAAGACTAATTTTGAATGCTGAGTGTTGTGTAATGTGCACATATTATAGAATGATGCAATGTTAGAAAAAACACTATATACCTGAAAATAAAAGTATGAGAATATTTTCTTTGCTGCTAATCTTCTAGTAATTATTCATAGTACACAACCAATTCACTATATCATATTTTTTTTTTCGCTTCAGTGTCTCTTTAAGGCAAGTAGATCAAGCCATGGCTGGCATATAAGTACTAATGAAAAACATTTCTGTGCTGACCTCCCACACTGGCACTATGAAAATTTAGGGCTTATTCAACCCATCTATTGAATATTTTTTTAGCCTGGTGTAATTGTGCAACACAATATTTTAAACATGATTATACTGTGATTTTGCTTTATGCGGGGTTGCTTATTCAAAGCCTGTGCAAATCTTAATAAGTGGTTCTGAAAATGACTTAACGTCACAAACGCAACTGGAAATCCTTCCAAAAAAAGTGTTTACTTCTTGTTACTTCTTGCAGTGCAACAATAATGTCTTTAGTGTCTAATTTGTTTCCTAGGCAACGTCTACCCAGATACTGAAGAGTAAATAAAATTCTTATCCTAAGATTCTGCACTGAGGTTGGGAACGAACAGTAAAGACTTTTTTGATCTGGATTGGCTTGCCATAATAATCATAGTGAAATTACCATCCTTATTTAATCTGAAATGATGACTCCTAACCTACAAGTTAGCATTACATTTTTTATTCAAAAGGTTCAACAACAAAAAGACTTCCCAAAAGCTTGCTTTATGAGCATGTTTTGGCACTGTAAATGTAAAGTCAATCAAAGAAAGCAGCCTAGCATACAGCATTATCACTGTAGTAACTATACATTTTAAAACGACACGCCCACAAATTTGTTGGCTAGCAGCATGCCACTTTCAGTGATATTACTGCATGGACTCTCGATTGTGCTGTAACTGAGATTTTGGTGTTGCACCCAGTTGTTGCATAACTTTTTCACTCCTGCCAGCTGTTTTCCAGTATTTATACATGTGCTTCCCTGCTATATTTGCCAAATTGTAACACTATCGGATTGAATACACAAAATGTTATAGTGTTCTCCCCAGGGCTAATTAGGTAAGCGGGCCGTCCTGGTGTTTAAAACCTCGCCCGGTTGCCAAAAGTCTGTGCTGAGGGTTGTAATTGGCTGGCTCGTCGTCAGCAAGCCGGCAGGGTGTCTCGGCCAGGAGCAGTGCTGAGCAGTGTGGAGTAGGGGAATGCCCGCAAGTACAGAAGCTGGGGGCCCGACCTCTATCCCCCCTCCCTCTTCCCCCGCTCAACCAGCTTCTCCGGTGGTAGATTCAGCGTCACTGGCTCTGGGCTCTCTCAGATGCTAGAGCACTCGCCAGCCGCCTGTCGCCTCTCTCTGCAATGCTGTACATACTACTGCCTGTTTTAGTGTGCGTAGCAATGCAGAGAGGAGATAGCGTGGATCAGGCAGCTGGCTGGTGCTCTAGCATTTGAGAGAGCCCGGAGCCAGTGATGCTGTATCTACCACGTGGGGGGGGGGCGAGGTGAGCTGCACATCCTCCCCACCAGCGTGATCCACCAGTGGTCAGACTCCAGTCTGAGCCACCTTCCCCACTAGCCACCAGCCTGACCACCTACCCCACTAGCCACCAGCCTTACCACCCACCCTCTAGCCACCAGCCTGACCACTTACCAACACACCCACCCCACTAGCCACCAGCCTGACCACCTTCCCCACTAGCCACCAGCCTGACGACCCACCCACTAGCCACTAGTCTGACCACCTACCCACCCACCCCACTAGCCACCAGCCTGACCTACCCACCACACTAGCCACCAACCTGACCTACCTCACTAGCCACCAGCCTGACCTACCTACCAACCCACCAGCCTGACGTACTTACCCACCCACCCCACTTTGGTGTAACCCTCCTTTTCCACCCAACATGACCTTAGGGCCCTTTTCCACAAGCTGCAATCCGCTTCAGAAAGCAGATCGCAGCCATTTTGATGAATGAGCACCGTGATAACATGTAAATTGCGGTGCTCATTTCCCACTAGCATGCATCGTATTTTTCCGAATCGCAATTGTCGGGCAATCATGCTACGTTCCCGGCTGCTATATGGTGCAATCATGGGTAGTGGAAATTGTAGGTTGCATGATCGCAGCATGATTGCGATCACGCTTCCTAGTGGAAAAGGGCCCTTCCTTCCCCACCTGGCTACTTTTTCATGCCACCTGGCTGAAAAAAAATTCTGGGGAGAACACTGTGTCAGATTAGCATGAGTCAGGAACCTCTGCAGAAGTGCATAAAATGACTAAAAATGTGTCTGAAATGACTTAACTGATTTGCCTGTGGTTTCCTAGTTAAAGGACAACTATCAAAGTTAACTAAAATTGTAAATGCCACATATATTTCCAGTAATTACTAGCAAACAGCAATACAAAGGCGGCTTTTTTTGTCTATTTTTTATGTGAAGATAATATGACGTTTATAGAAAACAGATTTCACTGTGGCCAATACCATGGAGGACTGTACCCAGCATATCCAGAACACAGAAATAGTTCTCACTGGCGATAATCCTGTGACTGAAATGTCTTCAGGATGATAGAAAGCAGAAATACAGCATAAGATAGTGTATAAACTACTCATTAGCTGTTCCTGTGTCTTTGTCTGCCTCACACAGTCCTAAAGTAAACAGAGATTGCAGCCAGGCAGAGCTCATTCTAAATAGTGGGTGTAAGCATGCAAGTACAGGTCCTTCTCTTAAGATCCTTCTCATGTTATCTGTGTGAAAGCAGTGTGTGTGGGCAGGGCAGAAACAAACAGTAAATCATTCCTCTGTGAATCGTGACAGAAGTGGCACCTATCTGCATGGTACAATTCTTGTCCCGACACTGACTTTTGTTACAAAAAGGTATTCCTTTCACACAGGCTGAGATAAGAGACTTCTGAAAAGCTTTCTATTGTTACTGGCTAAAAGCTCTATGTGGGGTTTACAGGATGACAGTTCTTCTTTAAAGGACTTACGAGGCGAACACACAAAAAAAAGGTAATTACCTCATGGCCATTGCAGTGCTCCTAGCAGACTATCAGCGCCTGGCCTGTCCCTCAAGCAGTCATGTGGGCGGCCATGCGGACACCCCCACATAACGTACAGAGCTGAGTGAAGGGAGCGAGGACGGGCCGGGGACAGGCCAGAGAACCTGCGCAGCCGCACTAGCGGCTAAGCACTGCGCAGATGCAGGATTTTTTTAAAGCAGCGTTTTTGATCGCAAATTGATAGGATGACCCTGGGCAGGGTCTGGGCCTAAACTACAGCTTGGATAATGCTGACAGAGGGCCACACAGTGACAGGCCTGGCGCTGATAGTCTGCTAGGAGCACTGCAATGGTCATGAGGTAATTCACTTTTTTTTGTGTGTTTGCCTCGTAAGTCCTTTAACCCCCTTGGCGGTACGCAGTTTCTGACTCTGCGTCCGCCGGGAGGTTTTTTGACCCCCAATTTTTTTTTTTTGCCGCTTTAGCTAGCTTTAGCTAGCATTTCGCCGATCGCCGCCGGCTATACGTACCTCGCCACGATCCCACGAAGAGCGCAGTTTCCCGATCGGCTTCCGGCGTTGCTATGGCGACGATCGGAGCTGACGTCATCAACGTCATGACGTCAGCCGCAATCCCGATCGGCGCCATCGCGATGCCTGGAGCCGATTGGGCGGCTGCGCCTGCGTGGGAACGCTGGGGGGTACGTATACCGGAAGTAACTGCGGGCGATCGCGGGGGACCAGAGCAACTTTGTGCATACGCTTAGCTAACGAACCGCTAGCTAAAGCGTATTGCACCAGTTTCTTTGTTTTTTTAAGTCCTGGGGCCATGTGATCCTCCGCGGCGGCTATCCCGTGTGTAGCACGGGGTTACCGCTAAGGAGGTTAAGGAATTAATACATTTTCATGTAATGGATTGCAAGCTTCAGAATACTTAGTTGATACATTGGTAGATAGGTACCCACTGGGCACAATGCAGCTTAGAGGATAGTATAGTGCATGGGGAGGGGTACATTATATGTGTGAGTGTACAAAACATGGGTGCACAAATTGTAGGTAAGTGCAGAGTGAGTAGGTGCAGAGGGTATGAAAGATGTGTTGATGTACACTGAGTGGATATGTGTACACCACGGTTAAGTGTACAGTGCATGTGTATCCAGTAGATGGGTATGTGCGCAATATGCATGTGTACAGTATGTGTGTGCAAAAAGAGAATACATGTACAAAGCGTATGTGTACAAATCATAAGTATATATACAATATGGGAGTGCACTTGTGCAGAGCCTATGTGTACAGAGAGTGAGTGCATGCCCAGCATGCATGAGAATGGAAACTGGGTACATGTACAGTGCATGTGTGTATGAAGCTTGGGTCTTCCTGCATAGGAAGCATAGGTATATGTACAGTGTGTGTGCCAAGCCTGGGTGTATGTGTGCAATATGCATGCGCACAGTATGGGTGTGCAATATGCATATGTACAGTATGTGTGCGCAAAAAGAGAATACATGTACAATGCGTATGTGTGGAAATCATGTGTAGAAAGTATATATACAATATGGGAGTGCACTGTGTAGGACCCATGTGTACAGAGAGTGAGTGCATGCCCAGCATGGATGAGAATGGAAATTGGGTACATGTACAGTGCAAGTGTGTGCAGAGCCTGGGCGTATGTGCGCAAAGTGTGGGTACATGTGCAGTGCACATGTTTGCAGACTGTGGGTGTATGTGTGCAGATTGTGTGTACATGAGCAGCGTAGACAGAGCATGTAACATCTATATTTGCTCAGAGTATGAGGGTGGGAGCAGCACACATGGGCAACATTTGACTGTATGTGTGCTGTGTGTGGATACATGTCCAGAACGCAGGAGCGCTGTACGTAGGTGTTATGAGTAATGTCCAGCCTCAGCATTGCAGCTATGAATCTAGAAACTAGATGATACAAAAGTTTCACTGGCGTCACATAAGGTAAATGTTGTATTATTTATGGTAGGATCTTGTTATAGTAAACTCCAAGGGACCAGGAAAAGTGGTTTACGATATCAGAAGTTTACTATATAAGAATTTGTAAATTTCATGCACTTAAAGGGATTGATTTACAAAAGTTAGTGCCGCAGAACAGCTAGAGTTTCCGGCTATTATGAGTGCTATAAAACTTAAGTGCCTTAATTAGTGTCATTGCACGCGAGGCATGCTATCGGCAGCATAGCATGCTTAATCTGGGAGCGGGCACTGTGTGCACGCTATCATCACCAGTGGGTCCAGTCACAATAAAGGACCTGAACCCCGCACTCTGATTGGCCTAATAGGGTGTCTGTCACTTGACAGACAGCCTATTGGGCCAATCAGATTGCGGGGATCAGGTCCTTTAACCCTCCTGGCGGTTAATTTTTTTTTTGCCAAATTGGCAAAAATCCTTTTTTTTAAAAAAAAAAAAATTTTGTGTTTCATGTAAAGCTACCAGAGTGGTAGCTACATGAAACACCACTAGAGGGCGCATGTGTCCCTCTAGTGCGATCGTCGCCGGCATCAATAGCAAACAGGGGAATGCGTATATAACGCGCTCCCCTGTTTGGCTTCTCCTGTCGCCATGGCAACGATCGGAATGACGTCATGGACGTCAGCCGACGTCCTGACGTCAGACACCTCCGATCCAGCCCATAGCGCTGCCCGGAACTCATTGGTCCGGGCAACGCAGGGCTCTGGCGGGTGGGGGGGGCCTCTTGCGCCGCTGCGTACGGGCGATCGCCGCAGAGCGGCGGCGATCGAGCTGTACGCGCGGCTAGCAAAGTGCTAGCTGCGCGTACAGCATTTTAAATGGAGCAAATCGCTCCACCAGGGGCTGAGATATCTTCCTGCGGGGCATAGCCCGAGCTCAGCTCGGGCTTACCGCCAGAAGATTAATGTGACTGGACCTGCTGGTGATGGGGGCGAGAGGAGTGGAGCCACGTTAGTTATTAGCATTCCCTATGCTGCAATTCAGCAGTATAACGTGCGCAAAGTGCCCGCTCCCAGATTAAGCATGCTACGCTGCCGATAGCGTGCATTGCGTGCAAGGTGTGTACTATGAATAATTACTAGAAGTTTAGCAGCAAAGAAAATATTCTCATATTTTTATTTTCAGGTATATAGTGTTTTTTCTAACATTGCATCATTCTATAATATGTGCAGATTACACAACACTCAGCATTCAAAATGATTCTTTAAGAGCAGTCTGTGAACTAATGACCTCTCCTCTGGCAGAGGAAAAATAAATAGTTCAATAACACTTGAGATAATACAAGTCAGATAACAGCCCTCTCCACGACTTTGAAAGTCGTAGAGCTTAATTGCTTTTTTGCATAGAGATAACAACTGGAGTTTCTTAACTCTTCCTGCACTGGAAACAATTAGACTGATGTATCTGATCTTAATGTTTTATTTCTTAGCTGTACTACACATACAAATCATAATATCATAATTTTTTTTTTTGCTTCAGTGTCTCTTTAAGGCACTTAAGCAAGAGGAGAAAAAAGAGTGAGGGAGGAAATTATGTCAGGATTAGCTTCATTCAAAGGTAAACAAGATGAACGACACTGTCTAGAATAGGATTCTCTGCTTTTCCTTTATGAAATTCACAGGAATCATAAAGTGGACAGTGCAATACATCTGTTATGTATGTAGAACTAGTATTTATCTACTTATATATGTGTTTTTATTTCTAGGTTAGCATGGGTGTCACTTGTTCTTTAATGTATTTAGCCTGTATGTTTTACTGCCCTTACTATTTATTTATTTATGTAAGCTATATATGTAAATGTATTTATCCAGTTACATACTGTAGTTTTGTGCATACCTTAATGTAATTCAATTGACCCAAGTTGAAATGGGTGCTGGGTGAATTTTTATGAAATTAGATGACTAGTTTTCTGAAGTGTGACGGTGGGCCAAGCATTATTGGGTCTCTGGATTACTTTGAATGTCAGCTATAGCTACATCAGAGTTTTTATTTAAGTGCTTCATTCCACTTCATTGTTAGAGTTCTGCCTCTCTGTTGTCAGGGTGGCCCCCTCCCCCACACACGTACATATAGAGCTAACAGAAGGAAGGTAGACAGTGAGGAAGAGCAGAAACACCATTAACACATATACTGCTGAGGGGTCAGAAGACACTGAGAAGATGTGCAATGTGGGAATGTGTGAGGTGTATAATGATGAACATGTGGCCCATTGTTTGTGTGAAACTATGCAAACTGTGTTGATTAATTGGTGTAGTGACTAGTGCTCTAGCATTTATTTCTATAGTCATTAGTACGTGAAGCTTTCTAAATGTGCTAAAGTGTGCAGGGCTTTACTGATGGCGCTATTCACCATTGTTAGATTGTTAGTTTTATGCCCATTGAAGTAGCAGCATTGAGGAGAAATTTTGGCGCCTGATGTTTATCTGGCGCCTCAGGTGCCCAAATCATCGCTTAATGTTGCATTTTCAATGGGCGCCTATGGCCACACCTGAAAAATTATGTTTTTTGTATTATTTTTGCGGCGGGGATCGGCAATTGGCAGCGGGGAAGGGGGGGTAGTTAAGGCTAGGCATGGGGGGTGTTAGGGTCAGCCATCAGGTATGGCATTGTGTGTGGGGGGCAGGGGGTAGAGTTAGGCATCACAGGGGAGGGTTCTGTGTTAGAGTAGGGTTAGGTTTAGTTATAGTAAGATATTAGTATTTAATAGTAGTTACTGGCAGTGTACTGACAAGTATGCATCATTTGGCTCACCCTTCGCCAAATTGACTGGTGGCCTAAAGACACGTACACCTTCTAGATGCACAATTTGGAAACTCATGTCCTCTTAAAAAGAACCCACAGTTACAGGAATTCGGTGACTGCTGTCTTCATTCCCTGAAGAAGGCAGAGCTGAACTATAACCTGGCTGTAAACTGTTTACTTTGCACTGTGAGGCAGAGAGAGAGACACACACAGACAGGAACACAGAGCTACAGCTGATGAATATTTACACACATTTGAAGATATATTTCTTCTTTCTATCATTCTGAACTGATTCCAGTCACAGTATTAGAGCCAGTGACAATTATTTCTGTATGCTGGATTTGCTGGACACAGTCGTCCATAGTAATGTCCACCGTTACCTGTAAATGTCATATTTTCTTCACAAAAACAGGAAAAGATTTAAAAAAGCCTTTGTATTGCTATTTGCTAGTAATTACTGGAAATATGAGCGGCATTTAGAATTTTAGTTAACTTTCATAGTTGTCCTTTAAAGAGACTCCGTAACAAAAATTGCATCCTGTTTTTTATCATCCTACAAGTTCCAAAAGCTATTCTAATGTGTTCTGGCTTACTGCAGCACTTTCTGCTATCACTGTCTCTGTAATAAATCAATGTATCTTTCCCCTGTCAGACTTGTCGGCCTGTGTCTGGAAGGCTGCCAAGTTCTTCAGTGTTGTGGTTCTGCTATGAACTCACCCTTCCAGGCCCCTCTCTGCACACTGCCTGTGTGTTATTTAGATTAGAGCAGCTTCTCTCTTCTCTCTTATCTTTTACAAGCTGGATAAAGCGTCCTTTGAGCTGGATGGGCTTTCACATACTGAGGAATTACAAACAAGGGCAAAGCTGTTTGCAGGAAGAAAGAGCAGCCTGAAACTTCAGTGCATGGGGGAAAGAAACACACAAATAATCTCTTGAGATTCAAAAGGAATGCTGTATACAGCCTACTTGTGTATGGATGTATTTTTCTATGTGTGGACATACTGTACATCAACCTACTTCCTGTTCTAGTGGCCATTTTGTTTGTTTACAAATAAACTTTTTAAAACTGTTTTTAACCACTTTTAGGCCTCTTGCACACTGCAAGCGATTCAGATTCAGATTCCGCTTTTTAATCTGTTTTTACACCCGATTCCGATTCCGATTTGCAGTTTGCTCCCTGCACACTGCAAATCGGAATCTGAATCGGATGTAAAAACAGATTAAAAAGCGGAATCTGAATCGGAATCGCTTGCAGTGTGCAAGAGGCCTTAATGCGGCGAGGAGCGGCGAAATTGTGACAGAGGGTAATAGGAGATGTCCCCTAACGCACTGGTATGTTTACTTTTGAGCGATTTTAACAATACAGATTCTTTTTAAAGAGACTCCGTAACAAAAATTGCATCCTGTTTTTTATCATCCTACAAGTTCCAAAAGCTATTCTAATGTGTTCTGGCTTACTGCAGCACGTTCTACTATCACCATCTCTGTAATAAATCAACTTATCTCTCTCTTGTCAGACTTGTCAGCCTGTGTCTGGAAGGCTGCCAAGTTCTTCAGTGTTGTGGTTCTGTGATGCATCTCCCCCCTCCAGGCCTCTCTCTGCACACTGCCTGTGTATTATTTAGATTAGGGCAGCTTCTCTCTTCTCTCTTATCTTTTACAAGCTGGATAAATCCTCCTCTGAGCTGGCTGGGCTTTCACATACTGAGGAATTACATACAGGCAGAGCTGTCTGCACTCTGCAGGAAGAAACAGCCTGACACTTCAGTGGAAGATAGCTGCAGGGGGAAAGAAACACACAAATGATCTCTTGAGATTCAAAAGGAAGGGTGTATACAACCTGCTTGTGTATGAATGTATTTTCTATGTGTGGACATACTGTACATCAACCTACTTCCTGTTTTGGTGGCCATTTTGTTTGTTTATAAACAAACTGTTTAAAACTGTTTTGAACCACTTTTAATGCGGCGAGGAGCGGCAAAATTGTGACAGAGGGTAATAGGAGATGTCCCCTAACGCACTGGTATGTTTACTTTTGTGCGATTTTAACAATACAGATTCTCTTTAAAGAGTACCTGAGGTGGATCTTCGGGGGACAGATGGGACACAGAGTCATGTTCTCTACCTAATGACATGGCTCTATGTCCCCCAACTGCCGCTTTCTGCCCCCCCCCCATAGCCCCTGGAGTTTGGTGACAAGATTTGTCGCTAACTCGGAAGTAAATAGAGGGTAGAGGAATTCCCTATTTAAAATGCCAGCCAGGGGCATTCCTACAGGGTTTTCAAAGCTGCCCAATTGGCCAGCTCTTACCCCCTGGCCGCACCTCCTGCCACTCCCCCGCCTCCCTGCATGCTATAAGAGACAACACAGTCTCTCAGTTAAGCGTTGTGACCCAGTGGTCACTCAAGTGAAAGTGCGGCACTTTTTGCGGCTACCTGATCCACTCAGCCCTGTGGATCAGGTAGCCTACTTTTTTTTATTTTTTGGGCCCACCTCGGGCTCTCTTTAAGGATCTTGTGTGGTCAGAAATTCTTAAACTGCTGCTATATATCCTCTGATATGTTATGTTGTTCTATGCTGTGATTGAATACAGAGGTTCCCGTGGAGAGGGTGGCTTGGTGTTTCTTTACAGATGTAAACTTTTTTTTGTCTATTGCAATATCGGTCTGGAGCTGAATACTTATCTGGATGGTGCCGGTTCATCTTGTCTATTGCAATATCGGTCTGGAGCTGAATACTTTTCTGGATGGTGCCGGATCATCTTGTCTATTGCAATATCGGTCTGGAGCTGAATACTTATCTGGATGGTGCCGGTTCATCTTGTCTATTGCAATATCGGTCTGGAGCTGAATACTTATCTGGATGGTGCCGGTTCATCTTGTCTATTGCAATATCGGTCTGGAGCTAAATACCTATCTGAATGGTGCTGGTTCATCTTGCCTATTGCAATATCGGTCTGGAGCTGAATACTTATCTGGATGGTGGTGGTTCATCTTGTCTATTGCAATATCGGTCTGGAGCTGAATACTTATCTGGATGGTGCCGGTTCATCTTGTCTAGTGCAATATCAGTCTGGAGCTGAATACTTATCTGGATGGTGTCTGTTCATCTTGTCTATTGCAATATCGGTCTGGAGCTGAATACTTATCTGATGGTGTCTGTTCATCTTGTCTATTGCAATATTGGTCTGGAGCTGAATACTTATCTGGATGGTGTCTGTTCATCTTGTCTATTGCAATATCGGTCTGGAACTGAATACTTATCTGAATGGTGCCGGTTCATCTTGTCTATTTCAATATCCGTCTGGAGCTGAATACTTATCTGGATGGTGCCGGTTCATCTTGTCCATTGCAATATCGGTCTGGAGCTGAATACTTATCTGGATGGTGCCGGTTCATCTTGTCTATTGCAATATCGGTCTGGAGCTGAATACTTATCTGGATAATGCCGGATCATCTTGTCTATTGCAATATCGGTCTGGAGCTGAGTACTTATCTGGATGGTGCCGGTTCATCTTGTCTATTGCAATATCGGTCTGGAGCTGAGTACTTATCTGGATGGTGCCGGTTCATCTTGTCTATTGCAATATCGGTCTGGAGCTGATACAGATGTAAACTTTTGCTATATAAATGCTAATTTACCAAGACAGGTACAACGAAAACTGGAGCTACCTAGGAGCAGCTACTCAAAACAACCATTCAGATTTCACCTCTGAAATAAAGCGAGAATTCGAATTGCTTGCTTTTGAGAACTGCACTCGCCTTGTCCCATATTTCATTGCACCTGTCATTGTAAATTCTTCGTAGCACTATGAGTAAATGCTGTACTGGGCATTTTCTCCTTCAGGACAACTAACTGCAATTAGTGAAACATTTGCAAAGCAATCATAGTGTGTTCTGTGCTGCCTTTATGGTGTACAGTATATTTGTGTTTGTTGTGCAAGAGCTAAGCATAAGTAGCACTGAACATCCTGCTGCTAAGGATCAATTCATAGTTTTAGTAGAAAGAATGGGAGTTTTCATTAGAGTGCAAGTCCTATGGCTACAGGCTGTAAGTGGGCTTAGATACACTTAAAGCTGGCAAAGCCTTTTTCATAACAAGAAAGAAATCATTTACTTGCAGAATGCTTCATCCAAACATTGCAACAAAGGCCTCGATTCATAAAGCATTCCCGCATTCGGAAATGCAGAAAACCGCTCACTTTACCGACCACACAGCAAAATATGTATTCATAAAGGCTTTTTCCGCATGAAAAGCCGACATTCGCGAGCAGAGTGATCAATCACCGCCTTGCGCGGTGATTATCATAGCAAAAGTAACAAATGTCAATTCATAAAGATTAGAGGTAGCGGTATGCGGACGGGTATTACTGCTACCTCTGATATGGCGAGAAGCGTGCGGAATACAGTGCAGTGAATGGGACAGACCTCCCAAGCAGCTGCAGAGAGAACACCGCACGGAGGGATTCCGCCTGCTTCTCCTGTTTCCGCATGTCTCCCGACAGCCTAACGCCTGCCTACAGCGGAATATCTCCGCACGCCTGTCACAAGTAGCAAAATTTTTATGAATTACCACCCTGAAGGCGGAAATACCGACAGCGGTGTTTCCCCGCTCGACGTTACCTTCCCGACAGCACTTTTATGAATCGAGGCGATTGTTGCTCTAGCTCAGTGTTTCTCAACATTATCACAGAAAAGTGCCTCTCTGCTAAAGAGAGTCTATTCCAGGTACCTTCTGTGGGCGTGCATGCAAAAATTATTCTATTGGGCAGTGGTAATTCTGATTTTAAATTTTACTCATGCTAAATCTAACCCTATTCTCACATGAGCGCTACCAATGCTAACCAACACGTCACCTATGCCCAACTTTAATTGACCCCCCCCGCCGATGCCTAACCCGAACTGCCCCCATTCACACATCCCCACACACACATGCCTAACCCTAACTGACTCTGTACCAATGCCTAATTTAACAAATAGTGGGCATGCTGCAGTTTGTATATCACGTGGCCCCACCTCCGGTTATTTTATTGGGTGCCTCTGGCTGCAATTACCATAGGCACCCAAACATCAATGGTGCCTCTGGTGACCAAAATTCCTGTTTTGCTGCTGAGGTGGGCACATTTTTCTCAGGTACTCCACTGACACATATACAGTATATCTATATTTATTAGAATTTGAGAAGTGTGTGAATGCTTTCTAAACATGCTCCTATGCTTTGGACAAGAAGAAAAACCAAGAGGAAAGGGACAAGAACAAAGGGGGTCCTATCTAGTGCAGTATCACATGTGTTAAATGGAGGAAAATAGGTATTTTAATAGCAAAACACTCACAATTTGTGGTTGCTAACCTAGCAGCCACATATAATAGCATGTGATTATCGAAGAAGTGGGTTGCAGCTGAAAAACAAATCTTGTGATAAAATTATAAAACTCTCCCCCTCCCCACCACCACCACCACTACTGGAGGTATCCAAGAACTATAAAGTAATAATAAAAAAGTTTAAAGATAGAATACGTTTGGCCTACCTTCATGTGGTCCAGCGCTGCATGATATGTTGGCACTTTATAAATACAGTAGATAATAATAATGGTCAACTGCTCAAAGCTTTTCATATGTCTTTGTTTTTGTGCGGCTACAACAATTGCCTTCCCATTTACCTATTCACCTATTCATGTTGGTTGTGTATATTTTATCATTTTTTACTCCCAAAACTATAATGAATTATTGTAGTCTAATTGTTAAAAGGATAACTATTACAAAAAAATGTAAACATTTAAAATACATACATACAGTATAAAATGTACATTTGTCCTACAGTAACATGCACTATAAATTAATTTTTTCCCTAAGTCGCTGTCACTTACAGTAGTTAGTGAAAATCTGACAGGTTTGGGACTAGTCCATGTCTTTATGAGGGATTCTCAGTTATTTCTTTATTTACAAAAGCAAGCACTGAACTCTAGTTGCTCAGTCCAACTGCCAAAATAGTGTGCAAACAAGTAGGACATTTTTTAATCCTTTCCAGTAAGTACATTTGTAAAGAATAAAGGTAATACTAAGACACTCCCATAAGGAGGTGGACTAGTCCAAAATCTGCCAGCTCTGTCAGCTTTTTACTACCTACTGTAAGTGATAGCAACATAGAAGAAAAGTAATTTCTAGCTGATCTTATTCTGGGAGAAATGTAGATTTTATATGTATGTTTTTTCACATTTTGCAATTTTTAGTGATGGTTGTCCTTTAAGAATAATCTACTTTCTTCTAGACTTGGATTGCTTGCAGTCATTGATGGAAATATGAGGCCTGAAATGCACCTGCAAATTCTACTAGAAAATGTGAGGGTAAGCTGGGTCATACAGCAAAACTTTTACCTTAAAACACAAGTCAATATACTCTGCCAACATTCTTCCCATAATCCTGAAGGAATGTTGAATAAGACCCTGAAAGTCCTGAAGGTTCATGAATTTCAGCAGTTCTGTTCTGACAGATCATTGCCACAGGAAGTAGTTATGGCAAATTCTATACCTGCATTTACAGGGGGCTTAGATGCTTTCCTTGCGTCTAAAGACATCCATGGCTATAATTACTAGGTAATGCCCAGTGGTGTTGATCCAGGAATTTTATCTGATTGCCATCTGGAGTCGGGAATGATTTTTTTCCCTTTTGGGGCTAATTGGACCATGCCTTGTAAGGGTTTTTCGCCTTGCTCTGGATCAACAGAGATATGTGAGGGAGCAGGCTGGTGTTGTACTTTGTTTTCTGTTTGAACTCGATGGACATATGTCTTTTTTTCAACCTAAATAACTATGTAACTATGTTATGAAGAGTCCCCTAATATTCCTCCAAGCTGATGTGGAGCCCAGATTTTTACTTGCGACTAGTGTTCCCAAGGAAGGCACAACAGCTACTGAGAGTAAAAGGTTCACATACTGTTACTATCCAAAAATATGCACATTTAGGTGATTTTGCTCAATAAACAAAACATAAAGCATGATGTTTTGGGTTCTTTTTTTAGTTATCTAGTTTTAGTATTTCAGATCATATTTTAGGTCACTTTCATACAAAATACTGAATACTTATCTGGATGGTGCCGGTTCATCTTGTCCATTGCAATATCGGTCTGGAGCTGAATACTTATCTGGATGGTGCCGGTTCATCTTGTCTATTGCAATATCGGTCTGGAGCTGAATACTTATCTGGATGGTGCCGGTTCATCTTGTCCATTGCAATATCGGTCTGGAGCTGAATACTTATCTGGATGGTGCCTGTTCATCTTGTCTATTGCAATATCGGTCTGGAGCTGAATACTTATCTGGATGGTGCTGGTTCATCTTGTCTAGTGCAATATCAGTCTGGAGCTGAATACTTATCTGGATGGTGCCGGTTCATCTTGTCTATTGCAATATCGGTCTGGAGCTGAATACTTATCTGGATGGTGCCTGTTCATCTTGTCTATTGCAATATCAGTCTGGAGCTGAATACTTATCTGGATGGTGCCGGTTCATCT
The DNA here is from genome assembly GCF_040937935.1 of Hyperolius riggenbachi. Taxonomy (NCBI): domain Eukaryota; kingdom Metazoa; phylum Chordata; class Amphibia; order Anura; family Hyperoliidae; genus Hyperolius; species Hyperolius riggenbachi. The sequence continues at coordinate 114,156,392 of NC_090650.1, read as the reverse complement.
TGTCCATTGCAATATCGGTCTGGAGCTGAATACTTATCTGGATGGCGCTGGTTCATCTTGTCTAGTGCAATATCAGTCTGGAGCTGAATACTTATCTGGATGGTGCCGGTTCATCTTGTCTATTGCAATATCGGTCTGGAGCTGAATACTTATCTGGATGGTGCCTGTTCATCTTGTCTATTGCAATATCAGTCTGGAGCTGAATACTTATCTGGATGGTGCCGGTTCATCTTGTCCATTGCAATATCGGTCTGGAGCTGAATACTTATCTGGATGGCGCTGGTTCATCTTGTCTATTGCAGTATCGGTCTGGAGCTGAATACTTATCTGGATGGTGCCTGTTCATCTTGTCTATTGCAATATCGGTCTGGAGCTGGATACTTATCTGGATGGTGCTGGTTCATCTTGTCTATTGCAATATCGGTCTGGAGCTGAATACTTATCTGGATGGTGCCTGTTCATCTTGTCTATTGCAATATCAGTCTGGAGCTGAATACTTATCTGGATGGTGTCTGTTCATCTTGTCTATTGCAATATCGGTCTGGAGCGGAATACTTATCTGGATGGCGCTGGTTCATCTTGTCTAGTGCAATATCAGTCTGGAGCTGAATACTTATCTGGATGGTGTCTGTTCATCTTGTCTATTGCAATATCGGTCTGGAGCTGAATACTTATCTGGATGGTGCCGGTTCATCTTGTCTATTGCAATATCGGTCTGGAGCTGAATACTTTTCTGGATGGTGCCGGATCATCTTGTCTATTGCAATATCGGTCTGGAGCTGAATACTTATCTGGATGGTGCCGGTTCATCTTGTCTATTGCAATATCGGTCTGGAGCTGAATACTTATCTGGATGGTGCCGGTTCATCTTGTCTATTGCAATATCGGTCTGGAGCTAAATACCTATCTGAATGGTGCTGGTTCATCTTGCCTATTGCAATATCGGTCTGGAGCTGAATACTTATCTGGATGGTGGTGGTTCATCTTGTCTATTGCAATATCGGTCTGGAGCTGAATACTTATCTGGATGGTGCCGGTTCATCTTGTCTAGTGCAATATCAGTCTGGAGCTGAATACTTATCTGGATGGTGTGTGTTCATCTTGTCTATTGCAATATCGGTCTGGAGCTGAATACTTATCTGATGGTGTCTGTTCATCTTGTCTATTGCAATATTGGTCTGGAGCTGAATACTTATCTGGATGGTGTCTGTTCATCTTGTCTATTGCAATATCGGTCTGGAACTGAATACTTATCTGAATGGTGCCGGTTCATCTTGTCTATTTCAATATCCGTCTGGAGCTGAATACTTATCTGGATGGTGCCGGTTCATCTTGTCCATTGCAATATCGGTCTGGAGCTGAATACTTATCTGGATGGTGCCGGTTCATCTTGTCTATTGCAATATCGGTCTGGAGCTGAATACTTATCTGGATAATGCCGGATCATCTTGTCTATTGCAATATCGGTCTGGAGCTGAGTACTTATCTGGATGGTGCCGGTTCATCTTGTCTATTGCAATATCGGTCTGGAGCTGAGTACTTATCTGGATGGTGCCGGTTCATCTTGTCTATTGCAATATCGGTCTGGAGCTGAATACCTATCTGAATGGTGCTGGTTCATCTTGCCTATTGCAACATCGGTCTGGAGCTGAATACTTATCTGGATGGTGGTGGTTCATCTTGTCTATTGCAATATCGATCTGGAGCTGAATACTTATCTGGATGGTGCCGGTTCATCTTGTCTAGTGCAATATCAGTCTGGAGCTGAATACTTATCTGGATGGTGTCTGTTCATCTTGTCTATTGCAATATCGGTCTGGAGCTGAATACTTATCTCGATGGTGCCTGTTCATCTTGTCTATTGCAATATCGGTCTGGAGCTGAATACTTATCTGGATGGTGCCGGTTCATCTTGTCTATTTCAATATCCGTCTGGAGCTGAATACTTATCTGGATGGTGCCGGTTCATCTTGTCCATTGCAATATCAGTCTGGAGCTGAATATTTATCTGGATGGTGCCGGTTCATCTTGTCTATTGCAATATCGGTCTGGAGCTGAATACTTATCTGGATGGTGCCGGTTCATCTTGTCTATTGCAATATCGGTCTGGCGCTAAATACTTATCTGGATGGTGCCGGTTCATCTTGCCTATTGCAACATCGGTCTGGAGCTGAATACTTATCTGGATGGTGCCGGTTCATCTTGTCCATTGCAATATCGGTCGGGAGCTGAATACTTATCTGGATGGTGCCAGTTTATCTTGTCTATTGCAATATCGGTCTGGAGCTGAATACTTATCTGATGGTGTCTGTTCATCTTGTCTATTGCAATATCGGTCTGGAGCTGAATACTTATCTGGATGGTGCCTGTTCATCTTGTCTATTGCAATATCAGTCTGGAGCTGAATACTTATCTGGATGGTGCCGGTTCATCTTGTCTATTGCAACATCGGTCTGGAGCTGAATACTTATCTGGATGGTGCCGGTTCATCTTGTCTATTGCAATATCGGTCTGAAGCTGAATACTTATCTGGATGGTGCCGGTTCATCTTGTCTATTGCAATATCGGTCTGAAGCTGAATACTTATCTGGATGGTGTCGGTTCATCTTGTCTATTGCAATATCGGTCCGGAGCTGAATACTTATCTGGATGGTGCTGGTTCATCTTGTCTACTGCAATATCGATCTGGAGCTGAATACTTATCTGGATGGTGTCTGTTCATCTTGTCTATTGCAATATCGGTCTGGAGCTGAATACTTATCTGGATGGTGCCGGTTCATCTTGTCTATTGCAACATCAGTCTGGAACTGAATACTTATCTGGATGGTGCCGGTTCATCTTGTCTATTGTAACATCGGTCTGGAGCTGAATAGTTATCTGGATGGTGCCGGTTCATCTTGTCTATTGTAACATCGGTCTGGAGCTGAATACTTATCTGGATGGTGTCTGTTCATCTTGTCTATTGCAATATCGGTCTGGAGCTGAATACTTATCTGGATGGTGCCAGTTCATCTAGTCTGTTGCAACATCGGTCTGGAGCTGAATACTTATCTGGATGGTGCCGGTTCATCTTGTCTATTGCAATATCGGATCTGGATCTAAATACTTATCTGGATGGTGCCGGTTCATCTTGTCTATTGTAACATCGGTCTGGAGCTGAATACTTATCTGGATGGTGCCGGTTCATCTTGTCTATTGCAATATCGGTCTGGAGCTGAATACTTATCTGGATGGTGCCGGTTCATCTTGTCTATTGCAATATCGGTCTGCAGCTGAATACTTATCTGGATGGTGCCGGTTCATCTTGTCTATTGCAATATCGGTCTGGAGCTGAATACCTATCTGAATGGTGCTGGTTCATCTTGTCTACTGCAATATCGATCTGGAGCTGAATACTTATCTGGATGGTGTCTGTTCATCTTGTCTATTGCAATATCGGTCTGGAGCTGAATACTTATCTGGATGGTGCCGGTTCATCTTGTCTATTGCAACATCAGTCTGGAACTGAATACTTATCTGGATGGTGCCGGTTCATCTAGTCTATTGTAACATCGGTCTGGAGCTGAATACTTATCTGGATGGTGCCGGTTCATCTTGTCTATTGTAACATCGGTCTGGAGCTGAATACTTATCTGGATGGTGCCGGTTCATCTTGTCTATTGTAACATCGGTCTGGAGCTGAATACTTATCTGGATGGTGCCGGTTCATCTTGTCTATTGCAATATCGGTCTGGAGCTGAATACTTATCTGGATGGTGCCGGTTCATCTTGTCTATTGTAACATCGGTCTGGAGCTGAATAGTTATCTGGATGGTGCCGGTTCATCTTGTCTATTGTAACATCGGTCTGGAGCTGAATACTTATCTGGATGGTGTCTGTTCATCTTGTCTATTGCAATATCGGTCTGGAGCTGAATACTTATCTGGATGGTGCCGGTTCATCTAGTCTGTTGCAACATCGGTCTGGAGCTGAATACTTATCTGGATGGTGCCGGTTCATCTTGTCTATTGCAATATCGGATCTGGATCTAAATACTTATCTGGATGGTGCCGGTTCATCTTGTCTATTGTAACATCGGTCTGGAGCTGAATACTTATCTGGATGGTGCCGGTTCATCTTGTCTATTGCAATATCGGTCTGGAGCTGAATACTTATCTGGATGGTGCCGGTTCATCTTGTCTATTGCAATATCGGTCTGCAGCTGAATACTTATCTGGATGGTGCCGGTTCATCTTGTCTATTGCAATATCGGTCTGGAGCTGAATACCTATCTGAATGGTGCTGGTTCATCTTGTCTACTGCAATATCGATCTGGAGCTGAATACTTATCTGGATGGTGTCTGTTCATCTTGTCTATTGCAATATCGGTCTGGAGCTGAATACTTATCTGGATGGTGCCGGTTCATCTTGTCTATTGCAACATCAGTCTGGAACTGAATACTTATCTGGATGGTGCCGGTTCATCTTGTCTATTGTAACATCGGTCTGGAGCTGAATACTTATCTGGATGGTGCCGGTTCATCTTGTCTATTGTAACATCGGTCTGGAGCTGAATACTTATCTGGATGGTGCCGGTTCATCTTGTCTATTGTAACATCGGTCTGGAGCTGAATACTTATCTGGATGGTGTCTGTTCATCTTGTCTATTTCAATATCGGTCTGGAGCTGAATACTTATCTGGATGGTGCCGGTTCATCTTGTCTATTGCAATATCGGTCTGGAGCTGAATACTTATCTGGATGGTGCCGGTTCATCTTGTCTATTGCAATATCGGTCTGCAGCTGAATACTTATCTGGATGGTGCCGGTTCATCTTGTCTATTGCAATATCGGTCTGGAGCTGAATACCTATCTGAATGGTGCTGGTTCATCTTGTCTACTGCAATATCGATCTGGAGCTGAATACTTATCTGGATGGTGTCTGTTCATCTTGTCTATTGCAATATCGGTCTGGAGCTGAATACTTATCTGGATGGTGTCGGTTCATCTTGTCTATTGCAACATCAGTCTGGAACTGAATACTTATCTGGATGGTGCTGGTTCATCTTGTCTATTGTAACATCGGTCTGGAGCTGAATACTTATCTGGATGGTGCCGGTTCATCTTGTCTATTGTAACATCGGTCTGGAGCTGAATACTTATCTGGATGGTGCCGGTTCATCTTGTCTATTGCAATATCGGTCTGGAGCTGAATACTTATCTGGATGGTGCCGGTTCATCTTGTCTATTGTAACATCGGTCTGGAGCTGAATAGTTATCTGGATGGTGCCGGTTCATCTTGTCTATTGTAACATCGGTCTGGAGCTGAATACTTATCTGGATGGTGTCTGTTCATCTTGTCTATTGCAATATCGGTCTGGAGCTGAATACTTATCTGGATGGTGCCGGTTCATCTAGTCTGTTGCAACATCGGTCTGGAGCTGAATACTTATCTGGATGGTGCCGGTTCATCTTGTCTATTGCAATATCGGATCTGGATCTAAATACTTATCTGGATGGTGCCGGTTCATCTTGTCTATTGTAACATCGGTCTGGAGCTAAATACTTATCTGGATGGTGCCGGTTCATCTTGTCTATTGCAATATCGGTCTGGAGCTGAATACTTATCTGGATGGTGCCGGTTCATCTTGTCTATTGCAATATCGGTCTGCAGCTGAATACTTATCTGGATGGTGCCGGTTCATCTTGTCTATTGCAATATCGGTCTGGAGCTGAATACCTATCTGAATGGTGCTGGTTCATCTTGTCTACTGCAATATCGATCTGGAGCTGAATACTTATCTGGATGGTGTCTGTTCATCTTGTCTATTGCAATATCGGTCTGGAGCTGAATACTTATCTGGATGGTGCCGGTTCATCTTGTCTATTGCAACATCAGTCTGGAACTGAATACTTATCTGGATGGTGCCGGTTCATCTAGTCTATTGTAACATCGGTCTGGAGCTGAATACTTATCTGGATGGTGCCGGTTCATCTTGTCTATTGTAACATCGGTCTGGAGCTGAATACTTATCTGGATGGTGCCGGTTCATCTTGTCTATTGTAACATCGGTCTGGAGCTGAATACTTATCTGGATGGTGCCGGTTCATCTTGTCTATTGCAATATCGGTCTGGAGCTGAATACTTATCTGGATGGTGCCGGTTCATCTTGTCTATTGTAACATCGGTCTGGAGCTGAATAGTTATCTGGATGGTGCCGGTTCATCTTGTCTATTGTAACATCGGTCTGGAGCTGAATACTTATCTGGATGGTGTCTGTTCATCTTGTCTATTGCAATATCGGTCTGGAGCTGAATACTTATCTGGATGGTGCCGGTTCATCTAGTCTGTTGCAACATCGGTCTGGAGCTGAATACTTATCTGGATGGTGCCGGTTCATCTTGTCTATTGCAATATCGGATCTGGATCTAAATACTTATCTGGATGGTGCCGGTTCATCTTGTCTATTGTAACATCGGTCTGGAGCTGAATACTTATCTGGATGGTGCCGGTTCATCTTGTCTATTGCAATATCGGTCTGGAGCTGAATACTTATCTGGATGGTGCCGGTTCATCTTGTCTATTGCAATATCGGTCTGCAGCTGAATACTTATCTGGATGGTGCCGGTTCATCTTGTCTATTGCAATATCGGTCTGGAGCTGAATACCTATCTGAATGGTGCTGGTTCATCTTGTCTACTGCAATATCGATCTGGAGCTGAATACTTATCTGGATGGTGTCTGTTCATCTTGTCTATTGCAATATCGGTCTGGAGCTGAATACTTATCTGGATGGTGCCGGTTCATCTTGTCTATTGCAACATCAGTCTGGAACTGAATACTTATCTGGATGGTGCCGGTTCATCTTGTCTATTGTAACATCGGTCTGGAGCTGAATACTTATCTGGATGGTGCCGGTTCATCTTGTCTATTGTAACATCGGTCTGGAGCTGAATACTTATCTGGATGGTGCCGGTTCATCTTGTCTATTGTAACATCGGTCTGGAGCTGAATACTTATCTGGATGGTGTCTGTTCATCTTGTCTATTGCAATATCGGTCTGGAGCTGAATACTTATCTGGATGGTGCCGGTTCATCTTGTCTATTGCAATATCGGTCTGGAGCTGAATACTTATCTGGATGGTGCCGGTTCATCTTGTCTATTGCAATATCGGTCTGCAGCTGAATACTTATCTGGATGGTGCCGGTTCATCTTGTCTATTGCAATATCGGTCTGGAGCTGAATACCTATCTGAATGGTGCTGGTTCATCTTGTCTACTGCAATATCGATCTGGAGCTGAATACTTATCTGGATGGTGTCTGTTCATCTTGTCTATTGCAATATCGGTCTGGAGCTGAATACTTATCTGGATGGTGTCGGTTCATCTTGTCTATTGCAACATCAGTCTGGAACTGAATACTTATCTGGATGGTGCTGGTTCATCTTGTCTATTGTAACATCGGTCTGGAGCTGAATACTTATCTGGATGGTGCCGGTTCATCTTGTCTATTGTAACATCGGTCTGGAGCTGAATACTTATCTGGATGGTGCCGGTTCATCTTGTCTATTGCAATATCGGTCTGGAGCTGAATACTTATCTGGATGGTGCCGGTTCATCTTGTCTATTGTAACATCGGTCTGGAGCTGAATAGTTATCTGGATGGTGCCGGTTCATCTTGTCTATTGTAACATCGGTCTGGAGCTGAATACTTATCTGGATGGTGTCTGTTCATCTTGTCTATTGCAATATCGGTCTGGAGCTGAATACTTATCTGGATGGTGCCGGTTCATCTAGTCTGTTGCAACATCGGTCTGGAGCTGAATACTTATCTGGATGGTGCCGGTTCATCTTGTCTATTGCAATATCGGATCTGGATCTAAATACTTATCTGGATGGTGCCGGTTCATCTTGTCTATTGTAACATCGGTCTGGAGCTAAATACTTATCTGGATGGTGCCGGTTCATCTTGTCTATTGCAATATCGGTCTGGAGCTGAATACTTATCTGGATGGTGCCGGTTCATCTTGTCTATTGCAATATCGGTCTGCAGCTGAATACTTATCTGGATGGTGCCGGTTCATCTTGTCTATTGCAATATCGGTCTGGAGCTGAATACCTATCTGAATGGTGCTGGTTCATCTTGTCTACTGCAATATCGATCTGGAGCTGAATACTTATCTGGATGGTGTCTGTTCATCTTGTCTATTGCAATATCGGTCTGGAGCTGAATACTTATCTGGATGGTGCCGGTTCATCTTGTCTATTGCAACATCAGTCTGGAACTGAATACTTATCTGGATGGTGCCGGTTCATCTTGTCTATTGTAACATCGGTCTGGAGCTGAATACTTATCTGGATGGTGCCGGTTCATCTTGTCTATTGTAACATCGGTCTGGAGCTGAATACTTATCTGGATGGTGCCGGTTCATCTTGTCTATTGTAACATCGGTCTGGAGCTGAATACTTATCTGGATGGTGTCTGTTCATCTTGTCTATTGCAATATCGGTCTGGAGCTGAATACTTATCTGGATGGTGCCGGTTCATCTTGTCTATTGCAATATCGGTCTGGAGCTGAATACTTATCTGGATGGTGCCGGTTCATCTTGTCTATTGCAATATCGGTCTGCAGCTGAATACTTATCTGGATGGTGCCGGTTCATCTTGTCTATTGCAATATCGGTCTGGAGCTGAATACCTATCTGAATGGTGCTGGTTCATCTTGTCTACTGCAATATCGATCTGGAGCTGAATACTTATCTGGATGGTGTCTGTTCATCTTGTCTATTGCAATATCGGTCTGGAGCTGAATACTTATCTGGATGGTGTCGGTTCATCTTGTCTATTGCAACATCAGTCTGGAACTGAATACTTATCTGGATGGTGCTGGTTCATCTTGTCTATTGTAACATCGGTCTGGAGCTGAATACTTATCTGGATGGTGCCGGTTCATCTTGTCTATTGTAACATCGGTCTGGAGCTGAATACTTATCTGGATGGTGCCGGTTCATCTTGTCTATTGTAACATCGGTCTGGAGCTGAATACTTATCTGGATGGTGTCTGTTCATCTTGTCTATTGCAATATCGGTCTGGAGCTGAATACTTATCTGGATGGTGCCGGTTCATCTTGTCTAGTGCAATATCGGTCTGGAGCTAAATACTTATCTGGATGGTGCCGGTTCATCTAGTCTGTTGCAACATCGGTCTGGAGCTGAATACTTATCTGGATGGTGCCGGTTCATCTTGTCTATTGCAATATCGGATCTGGATCTAAATACTTATCTGGATGGTGCCGGTTCATCTTGTCTATTGTAACATCGGTCTGGAGCTGAATACTTATCTGGATGGTGCCGGTTCATCTTGTCCATTGCAATATCGGTCTGGAGCTGAATACTTATCTGGATGGTGGCGGTTCATCTTGTCTATTGCAATATCGGTTTGGAGTGTTGCCGGATCAGCCGTGGCAGATCACTAGTGAAGCTTTGAGGAGTGCTCCACAATCCTTTGTTGAAATCAACTCATGGAAATAGCATGGTAGCATTACTAATAGTGCAGTGCTTTTGAGTCACAATTTTTCCGGATCGCAAATGTAGTTACTGCTGCATTTTTCATCCATTTTCTCTCCTGTTGGATGTATTGGAGTGCAGGAAAATCGCAAAGCAATTTTTTGCAATCCACCAATGTTTTCCTGCTTGTTTTTCTCCCGCTCCCATTGCAAATTGCAATTGCGCTGTAAACTTGTCAGATTGCATGAAAATCATGTCAGAAATGTGTCCAGTGGGTATACATAATGTTGTGATTTGGAAGTGAAAGTGATCGTGATTCACAGTGGCAAACAGTCCTTACAGAATAAGATGTTCAGAAAGGTGTAGAATGAGATAGTAAACATGTTAAATAGAGATTTGAGTAAAATTGTCTGTCTATAATGTTAGTAGTTGTGTAAATATAGACTAATGAATACACATCTTTTTCTTTGTAAAGACAGATCTCAGCCTTCCTCATTTCTCACTCCCAAGTCCTTCCATAGATTATTTAAAGGACAACTGAAGTGAGAAAAATATGGAGGCTGCCATATTTATTTCTTTTTAAACAATACCAGTTTCTTGGCAGTCCTGCTGATATATTTGGCTGCAGTAGTGTCTGAATGAGCAGAAACAAGCATGTGTCTAATCTTATTGGCACATTAAAAACCTAGTAACTTTTTATTGGTTAAACATAAAATGAAGAGGGAGCCTCACTGTAATAAGTACTCACTACAACACTACAACAATCTGTATGTGCAGAGGTTAGACCTGAAAATTGGGGGGGGGGGGGTCATTGCGTATCCCTCTCCACTCCTGTCAGTATAACAGTGTGGGGTGTAGCTATATCCCAATGCCTCACAAGGACCTTGTACATAGGAGTGGCTGGGCTGAGAAATAGGTTACCACCTAGTCAAGTCTCCAGAAACCTGGATACATCAATCAAAAAGACACCTTAAACTGGTTGCTTAGCTGTCAGGCCAAAGCGATATATGTCATAGAAATAAGCACTTCCACTCTCAAATAAAGTGAAAATTCAATGCAAAGTTTATTAGGGACATATCCCTTAAAAACAATTAAAACACAATACAATAAAATCCCTCACAAACACCTGCCTGTTAGCAGATTCCCTGCAGCATTTATGATAGCAATGATACCAAACAATACAATAATTATTATGCAAACAGGGTAGGTCAATAATCCAAAGTGCTGTGTGCTGTAAATAGTGCAAAAACTGCCAAGTGTTGTAAACTGTAACAACAATGAACCTGGTGCGTGCAAAGTGATAGCGTCCTAGCTAAAAAAAAGTGATGATTGGCCAAAGCGGCTAAAGTGTCATGTGCAAACTACAACTGAAAAACAACTCAAAAGATGTGTGAAATTTCGTCACACAATAAATTGATGCAGTGGGTGCATTGTAGCAAGGACTTACCCGTGTCGGTGTGCTGCAGGGAAGAGGGAAGGCCCACATATGGGGTGCTCCTAACTATATACATAGTGCTCAACCACACAGACATGACCCTCAACATGTTTCACCTAAAAAGGCTTCATCAGGAGGTATTATGCAAGTCAGAGCTCTGACTTGGGCTATATCTATGAATCTATGATGCGGGGGGGGAGGGGGGGCATTGCTGTGAAACAGTGTTTTATATCTCTTAAGGCCCGTGCACACGCATGACTCATGTTGCCCAATGGCATCGCTAGGCTGAGGCTGTACAGGCGCGAAGTCAGCTGTACAGCTGACAATGCGTTCTGGTGCTTTGCAGGCAGGAGGGCTGATGGAACACGCTGAAGTGACTCCGCACGGCTGGTGGGTGGGGCGAGCGGGGAGAAGAAAAGTATCACCAGTTGCTTGAGCAAGTTGATATGCTGGGCATATCGCTTGCCGTGTGGGGTTCTAAGGCCACTGTACACGCATTATCGGCTGCCTCAGCTGACTATACTCTATACATGTCAAACCCTGGCCTGCAGGCCAAATTTGGCCCTCAGAACCATCAGTTTTTGGCCCTCAAGTGGTTTCCCCTCTTTGCATTATGTTTGGCCCCCTCTAGACCACCAGGAAAGATATATTGGTAGTGAAGCCTAAGATAACCAGAGAAACCTTATGGATAGAGATGAGGGAAGCACTAAACACCAGGGAACTGCATAGGGGAGGCAGGGGGGTAACTAGACTCCAGGGAACTATTAAGGGTTAGAAGGAGGACAGCTGGACACCAGAGAACTATTTAGGGGAGGGAGTGGGGCCACTAGACACCAGGGAACTGTTTATAGTTAGTAAGTGGACCACTAGACGTCAGAGAACTGTCTAGGGGAGGGAATGGGGCGACTAGACACCAGGGAGCTGTAGTGGAGGGACAGGAACTTTATGGGGGGGAAGGGGTCCACTAGACAACAGGGAACTTTGTAAGGTAGGAAGATGGTCACTGGTCATTGAGGTTGGCCAGCGACTTGGTCCCACTTTGCATTTGAGTTTGACACCCCTGCTCTAGCAGATATGGGGCTTTACAATGAGATAGGATGCTCTCGCCAAAGATATAAGATACAGAAACTCTTTTAATACTTAATATAGATAACCACTTTTTATGCATTTTGTTGTCATGTGCATGGTTTTTATTGCATAGGATTGGAACAGGTGAACTTAAAAGAATGCAAAACAAAAGAGAAGCAAGTGCTCACTCTCATCCAGCACACAGCCATTTACATTTGTCCATAGACAGCCTGTCAGCCAATCAAGTGTAGTTATATACACGCACACATTTGTATATTATTACACTTGATTGGCTGACATGCTGTCAGTGGCTCAATATAAAATGGCATGGTGCTGGCTGGGAGTGAGCATTTGCTTCTCTTGTGTTTTACTTACATTCAGCATTTAGAGGCAGTGTGAATCCCTTGGTGGGGGGAGCTTCGGGGCTGACCTGCGCTCCTCCTCTTGGTGTTGCAGGTGGGTTTGGGGCCCCCTTCTGTCATGTGCACCAGTGTTCGTGTTTTGAACTTAAAGGGACGCCAAGCAAAAATATTAGTTATTACATTTTCCGTTCTGGTAGCAAAGTCATTTCTCTTTGCACTCAGTTCACCTCCTCTACCAGAAGACTGAGCAAAGTCCAAAGTAGTTTAGCACATCTCAGTTTGTTTCACAGCTGAAATAGTTTAATTCTTCAGAGCATTTGTCAACACAGAGTTAATGACAATTATTTTGGGGCCACACCGGGTCCCCTTTATTAGAATAAGTGCACTCACAATGGCTCTGAAACAATTGTCATTAACTCTGTGTTGACAAATGCTCTGAAGATTTAAACTACTTCCGCTTTGAAGCAAACTGTAGTGTGCTAAACTACTTTGGACTTTGCTATATCTGATTGGTGTTGCTTGGCACCCAGGTTATGTACCCACCTTATCGGTAAGGTGTGCCACTCCAAACCATCCACTGTACCTGAAGACTGAGGTAAGGTTTGCAATGAGAAGTCTGCCCTGTAAACCAATGGGCAGGAAGTGGATGTACTTTGGTGGGTTTAAGGTGGGTGTAGCCAACATAATGATGTTCACTAGACTTGGCAAGCACTTTCTTAGCCCCACACTGGTCATAGATTTTCCAGCATTCAGCTCCACTGTCTGATCTCCATCAAGCTGAAAGGAGTGTCTAGGACAATGTTATTTAAGTGACAACCCACACATAACCAGATATCTGCCACAACATGGTATTTTTAGGACATGACCCCTCTTATCAGTTCTGTGACGCAACTTTACCTTAAATACGTCTCTTCTACCAAGGTCTTTGTGAGCTTTAGCTGTGCAGCTGCAGGAAGACAGTGTGGTGCAGTCCATCTCCACATGGGGGAGGGGGTGTTTCTCAAGGTTGTCTTTATTTTCACAAGTAGGGAGGCTGACTAACAAAATATACTGGGAATCGCCCATGAGCAGATGGACTAGTCCAAAACCAGTCAGATTTCTACCATCTATTGTGAAAGTGACACAGGAAAAAAATAATCTATAATGCATTTTAATTGTATGCCTTATAAGGAAGTGTTCTTATGTATTTTAAACTTACATTTTTATTTTTCATGATGTTGTTCCTGTATTGAAGGGTGTTTGGTGGGGAATATATATGTGTAAATCACATTGAGCCAATGCAACCCACTTCTTTATGACTTTGACTTAATGGAATTTGCCTGCTTTGGTCTGTTCAAAAGAATTATTTTTTTCTGCATGACTGGTAAAAGTCTTCTTAGGTTAACAAAAAACTCTGGACTCTCTCCAGGTGTGGCTAAAGAGTACCCAGATAGCTTATGTTGACCCAGAACCACTGGGAAAGTATAAAGGTCTAAAATACACTGGAAAAATGTGCTAATAAATATATTACCTTTAAAAGAGGGAAGCCTCAGCATCCTATTTAGGCTTCCTTCAGTCAGCAGAAGCTCCCCAATGCTGAACGCGGCACCCCCTTGCTGAACACGGGCCCTTTCCACATCGGGGCTGCACAGCTCTTCTCCTTGCAGTCACGGGCGCGCCAGAGCTGGGCGAGCATGGCCGCGCATACGCAGTAGGACAGAAGCTCGTAGCTCTGTGCCACTGCGCACGCGCAGGCGGGCTCAAGTGTTTACAGTGCGGCAAAGAATGCGGAAGAGGCGCCACGTGGCCTTGAAAAGAATTGGCAACATTGCTATGTTGCCATTCTCCGGGGGGGGGGGGGAGGGTCGGCTTTCAGGGACGAGGGAGAGCAGAGCAGAGAGGGAAGCCTCAAAAGGATCCTGAGACTTCCCTCTCTTTAGGTAAGTATCTACTTTTGTACCCAAGGTAGAGTGTACCTGAAGTGGGAAAAAAATGTAAAAATAGATACGTACTTACCACAGAGGGAAGCCTCTGGATAATCTAGAGGCTTCACCGATCATTCTGTGGCCCACTATTTCAGCCATTGCAGTGCAAGGTCCCTCTAAGCATATCTGATAAGGGCTTGTTGAATATCCTTTTGAGTACAGTCTGTGCAGGAGCAACTTCATCCTACTGTGCAGACTAATGCCGGGCATACACGGCACGTTGTTTTTTTATCAATCGAGCCGCTGATGGCTCGATTGATAATTTCCGAAAGGCACGATCACCGCGCCGATCGATTCCCTGCTCGATCCCCACGGGCAGACAATAGCGGGGAATTGAGCGGAAGATAAGGAAGCGCCCACGGGGACGAGCAAGAATCGATTCGGGTGGCCGCGGGGACGCGGCGTAGTCGATCGAGCTGCCGGATCGCTCCGTGTATGCCCAGCATTAGACTGTACTTGTGCATATGCAATGTACCCTTGCTTGTACATTGATGGTAGTGCAAGCACAAAGAAGAAGATAGTCCTGGGCACTACGGGTGGGGTACTTGACAGCCAATTCCCCTTTCCTAGTATCTAAATTACCAACTTTTTCATCTCATAGGTTTGCTTTAAGTGCAAATAGGCTTTTATCCTCACTCTGAAATCAGTACCTTTTGCTGTCCTTTATAAAGTACTTTCTTACCAGTAAAAGCCCCAGTAACTTCCCTCTTCCTACATGAGTAATCCGCTGCAACTCTTGAGTAACCGCATGTAGTAATCAGCAAAACGACACACTCAGGGGGCATTTTACTGTTAGCAACCTTGTGGAAAGGTTTCTCTAGAGATAAAACAAACTTCTAATAAGATGAACGTTTGTAAGATTACTGTAAAGTGGAACTGAAACCAAAACCCCTTTTGAGTTCTGGTCAGAAACTCTTATCAGATTCCGCCACTGAAAATATTTTACCTTACTTCCTGTTTCTTTCAAGATACCATCAATCACTTTTGCAGGAAGTGATGGGAGCATTCTTCTATTGGGACAAAGACGGCAGTCATACTTGACAGAAATTCTTAAATTTGCACCATTTTACAAAACATGTTTTTATTTCTGTATATGTAAGCATTTATATACCCTCTTTTCCTTTCATGATAATCCCAATAAATTATACAGGAAGTGAAGAGAAATCTCCTCATTGTGAGCACAACCAGCTGTTAATCTATCCATTCTCAATGCTTTCCAAAAATGCAATTAAAGTACCCTTAGTTCAGATCTGATATATGTTTATTGCAGTTTTGTTTTTCTTGCAGAAAATGGAGTTTCACTCCAGCGAGCCTGATGGCAGATGCCACTGCGAGGAAAACAGGCAGATTAGTTGAACGTCCACTGAAAATTTTAGGACAAGAAATGGCAGGACCTTTACTTCAGAAAAGAGAAGCTGAGATTGGTTAGTTATTTTCAAAAATGACATAATGGAGAAATTGCTAATTTACACACTTAATAATTAATTGGTTGCTAGATCTTGTGTAGGTCTACCTTGTGCAGCTAAAACAGGTCTGACTTTTAAACTCAATATTTCTACAAATCCCCTGAAGGTGACCTATGGTTACTGGTGCCAAGGTGGTAACAGCAGAATGTGTAAGAAGCAAACAGGTGCTTCCTTGGATCAGGATTGTTTTTCCTTCCCACAAAGCAATGATTGGGGGAAAACCAGGGAATTTGGAAGAAGATACGGGGACCCAAAGCCGGAGTTGGTATTCATGCTCCGCTGCTCTGCTATTCAGCTGGTGGGTGAGAGGTGGGTACCCTTAGGCCTTGTTCACATCACAAATAAAAGCAAAAGCATTTAGAAAATCGCTCGCCAAATCGCCAGCGTTTGCGATAGCGCTGGCGCTTTTCGAAACGCTTTTGCTCAGCAATTAATTTTTTCACTACCTGACGTCAGTCAGTAAGTGAACTCCTTGACCTGGAAATGAATAAATACAGTGTATTTATTTATTAAAGAGCTTGGAAAATCACAATTCAAAGCGATTTTTCAAGTGCTTTGCGATTTCCCTGTACTTTCTTTTAAATACAAACGCTCAGAAAATGGTGCAGGAGCCGCGTTTGCGATTCAATAGAAGGCAGATCGCTTATGTGAGAACACTCACTTAAGCGACCATTGCACTAGCGCTTTTAAGGCGATTTTTAAAATCGCCAGCGCTTAAAAAAGAGCAGTGAGAGGGATGGTCTTAGGGCCTGTACACACTGCTGCATTTGTGCTGCGCTTTTAAAATCGCATGCATTTTTAATTGCAAGGTCTTTTGAAAAATCATGAAAATCGTGAAGACCTGTACACACTGGTGCAACGCGTTTTTCTCTTTTCATGAATGCTTTGCGATTTAAAACGCAGTGCAAGCGCAGTAGTGTGTACAGGCCCTAAGTGTGAACAAGCCCTTAGTCCCCAGGCATGCTGAACTTTCCTGCTGCATGCATCTGAATCCCTATAGCCATTGGAGGGCTAAGATATTCACCGGCGTTTTCGCAGCAGCACAGGTGCCGTGTACGATTCAGAGATGCATCCCAGTGTAAACGGGCCCTAAAACACACTCGCAGTACACACGAAAAGTACACACATACACGCACACACACCACAAAGTACCCACACACAAAGTACACACACACACAGTACACACTCACAGTGTACAGTATACACATAAAGTGCACACACACTACTCACTCACTCCCCCACCACATATTCAGGCAAGTACCCTCCTGGCGGTCTATTAAAAACCGCCAGGGGGCAGCGCAGCAGTTTTTTTTGTTTTTGTTTTAATCATGTAGCGAGCCTAGGGCTCGCTACATGATAGCCGCTGTGCAGCGGCATCTACCCACCCGCTACGCGATCTGCAATCAGGAAATCCCGTTCAAAGAACGGGATTTCCTGGAGGGCTTTTCCTGCGACGGTCGTGATGACGTCATCGGGAGTCCCGATCCACCCCTCAGCGCTACCTGGCGCTGATAGGCCAGGCTGCGCAAGGGGTCTGGGGGGGGTGCGGCGGGTAGCGGCGGAGCGGCGGCGATTGGTGTGGACACGCAGCTAGCAAAGTGCTAGCTGCGTATAGCAAAAAAAAAAAAATATGCAGATCGGCCCAGCAGGGCCTGAGAAATCCTCCTGCGTGGCTTACCCCGAACTACGTTCGGGGTTACCAACAGGAGGGTTAAAAGAAAAAAAAACAACTTCACCACAGCCTTGGCATGTCTGACCTCCACGCTGTGACAGTATCTTGCTCTCTCTTGGCTCCAGCCTTGCAGGCAGTGGCTCTCATCCACCCTGCGATGCACAGACGTCCCTTGCCCTTCTCCTTTCCCTTCTGTTGCAGGTGTTCCATGTCTCCCCTGCCAACTTTACATTACTGTTTGTGCTTAATGTTGCGGGGCCCCAATCTATGCAGGAGTGCTCTGCTCTGCTCCTCTCCCTCCCTGGCTGGCTCTCTCAGATGTAGAATACAGGCAGCGGAGCTTACTTTCATCCTGTCCCACTGGCGGCCGCTTTGATCTGCACATTACCGACGGCATCCTCCTGCATTGTAAGGGTCCCCTCTTGATGACATCATCAAGCAAGGGCCCTTAAGGACACTGCCTGCAAAGTGCACACCGCAGCTGCCGACCAGCGGGACTCGGAGTAAGTAAGTGCTGCAGCCTGAATACTACATCTGCGGGAGGGAGCAGAGAAGACAGGAGCTCTTCTGCACAGGTACAACAGCGATGGGAGGAGTGATGCTCCCACTGGCGGCAGATGTAATCGTTGCCAGGGGGACATTCATAGAGGGGGACCGCCTCTCGTCGGTAAGGCGCCTGTAGGCTCATGCCTACTGTACCTTATAGAAAAACCAGCCCTGGACATATAGGTTGTTGGTGGGACATAAAGGTTTGACCACTGGTCTGACATCTTCCTCTGACAATTAAATAAACATTAAACTAATCTGGTCACACTTTGGGCTTGATTCACTAAACCGTTATAACTATTATCATGGCCGCGTTAGCGTGTAGCGCGCATTATAACACATGTAAAGTTTTTCGCCAGCAACCATAAATGTTTGCACAACAACGGGCGAAAATTCGCATTTGCGCGCAAAAAACCTTACGCGTGTTATAAGGCACGCAAAACGCTACCGCGACCGTGATAATAGTTATCACATTGTAGTGAATCAAGCCCTTTGTAGTTAGTTACAGTACACTAACTGAAACTGTGCACATTTCTTTAGTTTTCCTGCCCTTTTCAAAACCCACCATTGTTCACTTTTATAGCTACAAAGAGATTAAGCAGTTAGCTGCTTTAACCTCCTTAGCGGTAACCGCGGGTGAGGCTCGGCGTTGGAAATCCGCAGTTCAGAGCGGTGATCCCGAGCCAGACTTGTGGTGACCACCACGAGGTTAATGCAGAGCAATGGCGTTTCAATTCACCTTCCCGGGATCCAGACGCCAGCAGCCAAACTTATTCCTGCCATTCCCTCTGAGGCTCTCCCTGGTGATATTGCCGCCTGTTGTCATTATAACAACCGGTGATCTCACTATAGGGTTACAGCGCCACCTGGAGGCAGTGTTGCCAACCGTCCGTCAAAGTACGAGCAGTCCGTACATATGATGTCAAATGTACCCTGTCCGTACCTGCCCGTACTTAGGAGCATGTGTCCGTCTAAAAATGTCAACACTGCCGCAATCTTGTGTGCGCACCACGGCTACAGGCAACTTGGTCCTCAGTGGCAGCTCTGTAAGAAGCCCCTGGCTTCTATTTCCTCCTTCCCCCGCCCGCCCTACTATCAGTAATGCTGATTCGTATGCTGGTGCCTCTCTCCAGCCAATGAAAGTCAGGCAGCCAGCAAGCCCGCCCCTTCCAACCCCGTCCAGGAAACAGCAGCAGCTGTAGCTGTAGGGAAGAGAGGAAAATAGCATCGTGCACTGTTCAGCCTTCAGCCCCCGCTGCCCCTCCCCCTCTGTGTTATTAGCGTCTCTCCTCAGATAACAGCAGCCAGACACAGAGTAAGGTATGAATTTTGATGATGTGTGTTATGTGCTCTGGTCTGCCTGGGAATATTTGCACCATCCACAGTGAGAATCAGGATGCAGCCCTGTAACCTCAGTGTGTGTGACATAATGCAGAACCCTGGCAGCCAGGCAGGGCTGCATGTCACGCACACACACTGATTGTCCTCAAAGGAGCTCACACTCTAATCCTACTATAGTCATATGCTATTGTTCTCCCATATTATGTGTTTGTATAGCCCCAGGGGCGTCGCTAGCCCTATTTTGGGGGTGCACGTGCCCCCAATCTGTCCTGGGGTGCCACGGATCTCCTCCCCAGGGGTGCCTGGCACTGCCCGCTGTCCCCTCCTAGTCGCCGCTGTCCCCTCCTGGGAGGTTCTAAAAAATTGAATACATTTTTCAGGATTAGGATGGATGAAATTGTTTATCTTCACAGTTTATTTTCAACTTGGATTTTCCATAATATTAATGTATGAGTTAAAACGTTTGTACAGTATTTAGTTTAAATTGCTGTTGCCACTTTGCAATAGATAAGTGACTTTTTGGTTGCAGTTTGGGCACTCGGCCTCCAAAAGGTTCGCCACCACTGTCCTAATATAATGTCCCACCATTGCTAGGTTCATGTAAATTTGTCTCCACCCGTTACCACACCTACATTCTGGTCCATGGCCCACCCATTTTTCGGTGCGGCGCAATAAGCGCGCCGCACAACGTGATCCTCATATTTTTGGCACACTAGCTGCAGTGTGCTGAATTCTGCTGCCTACAGTATGTACAGTATACGCTGTTCTCTAGTGCCTGCACTGTGTGCTGATCTACCTCCAGTGTGTACAGTGTAAGGTGTTACTCTGTGCCTTTACTGATTGTAAACCATCTGTATTGTATGCTGATCCCTGCTACTTTCAGTATGTACAGTATTAGCTGTAAAGCCTGGTACACACATACAATTTTGATTAGCCAATTTTAGCTCTGTTCATAAAATTCATTGTCTGTTGGCCCACTTACTGCACGGGGGTGGTAAAATTGGTGGTCAGTGATTGACCAATCAAAATTGTATGTGCGTATACATCTTTGATCTATGCCTATACTGATTGTAAATTATCTAAATAAAGGACAGGGGGCTCCATCGCTGCTAAGTTCATGTACATTTGGCAGCACCCATGGCCACGCCCACTCACCTCATGGCCACGCCCATTATTTGCCGCGGCACGCGCCGCATATACCTCCCCACCTGGTGCCCACAGGTGCCCCCGATCTCCGAGGACTCTAGAAACGCCCCTGTATAGCCCTAACATCTTCTGCAGCACTTTACAGAGTACATAGTCATGTCACTGACTGTCAGAAAAGCTCACAAACTAATCTTACCATAGTCATAGTCTAATGACCTACCATATTATTATTATTATGTATTTATATTCCACTGACATCTCCTGCAGCACTTTACAGAATACATAGTCATGTGTCTGCCTGACTGTCCTCAGAGGAGCTCACAATCTAATCCTATCATAATCATAGTCTAATGTCCTACCATATTAGTTATTATTATGTATTTTTATAGCACTGGCATCTTCTGCAACACTTTACAGAGTACATAGTCATGTCACTGACTGCCCTCAGAGGAGCTCGCAATCTAATCCTACCATAGTCATAGTCTAATGTCCTACCATATTATTATTATATATTTATATAGCACTGACATCTTCTGCAGCACTTTACAGAGTACATAGTCCTGTCACTGACTGTCCTAAGAGGATCTCACACTCTAATCCTACCATAGTCATAGACCTATCATATTATTATTATGTATTTATATAGCACTGACATCATGTTTCTTTTATGGGGAAACAAGTGTTCTCAGTTCAGGAGGGCTGTTTCACATGAGCCTTGTGCAGTAATCACCTGCTTCAGCTATGTTTCTTTCCACCCGAAATTCACAAGAAGTTGCCTAAAAATCCTGCTACTGACTCCGCTCCTGACTCCGCCCCCTGTTCGCCCAAAACTTGGGGTGTCCAGATTTTTTTACTATTTTGTCCAGGAAAAATGAGAAATTGGGTTGGCAACCCTGCCCGGAGGAGGGACGGAGAACTGCAGCGCTGGATCCCAGGGAGGTGAGTAAGTGCAGAAGCTGCTGCAGGCTTTCTGGCAGCATGATTGTTTTACGTTTTTAGGGTCTGGACGGATGCAAAAAAATTGCACCACTTTTAGGCCCTAAAATTTGGAAATAATCATACCACCAGGGAGGTTAAGGTGTCCATACATCTAGCAATGATGGGTAGATTCTACCAAGGGACAGATTTGTCAGCTGTTCATACATCGTAGCCCGATTGATTTCAGCATGATATCTCTTGGGAATCAGCCTTGTGGCACCGCCTCCATGGACTCGCCGCCTATACAGCAGTGGAGTCTGAGTGCAAATGGAGGAAGCCAAAATTAGTCACACCCTCAATGGGGCATGCTCTTGGTAGCACCGATTTTGAATCAAGTCTAACAATAATTATCAAGGTGGATAATCGATCGGCCGCCAAAACGAGTGATGTATGGGCACCATTACCCCACACTTTATCAGCTTGCTAATTTTATGGACAATATTTTTTTCCTGTGTTACCTTATCATGTCTGTTACAGGAAGGCAAATAAGAATACTTTACAAACAATTAGGCAAGTGTGAAAAAAAAATTCTTTCTGTTGCCATCTTTGAAAGACTTAGTTTAAGCATGTATTATTAATGCGTATTTTGTAGAATCCTATTTACTAACTGCATGGGACCTGTGGTTGGTGGCTTAATGTGGGTGGTTCAGTTATGTGTGGTGCCTTAGTGTGGGTGGCGCAGTTATGGGCGGAGGCTAAGTGTTGGCGGGGGCTTAGTGCGGTGTGCAATTCTTTTGAGAGCTGTGGCTTTCCTGGTATATCATGGTTTGCAATCCACAAGGACATGGGCATTACGCATAAACCATTTTTGCATTTTTTTTTAATTGCCTAGCTGACTTGGTTTGCAGTTGTAACTTGCTACAGGTATGTTAGATGCACCTTGATTTGATGGAATAGCAGTATGTCTTCTCTCCAAATTCCTCCTCCTATCCACCATCACATACAGGAAGATGTCAGGGAGTAAGCTGGAGGATGCACCAGCCTACTTTTTCTTGTGAACACAAAGTTGATCATGC
This sequence comes from Hyperolius riggenbachi, assembly GCF_040937935.1. NCBI lineage: Eukaryota > Metazoa > Chordata > Amphibia > Anura > Hyperoliidae > Hyperolius > Hyperolius riggenbachi. The sequence goes on along the minus strand of NC_090650.1, from coordinate 114,133,911 downwards.
CCACCTCTTCCCGGAGATCCACAGGAAGCAGCAAACGGAGGAGCTGGGCATGGTAATGGTGGCACTGTGCAGAGGAAAACTCCCTGAGCTCATAATGCTATACTTTGTGCATAGGACTCTGGTTCATGTGACTGACATTTCCAAAGGTGATATTTCTGTTAAAGGGAAGGTTCAGGGAGGGGATTAAAAGAAAAAAATAAAAATAAATTTTCACTTACCTGGGGCTTCCTCCAGCCCGCGGCAGGCAGGAGGTGCCCTCGCCGCCGCTCCGCAGGCTCCCGGTGGTCTCCGGTGCCCGACCCGACCTGGCCAGGCCGGCTGCCAGGTCGGGCTCTTCTGCGCTCCATTTCCTGGCACTTCTGCATCCCACGCCGGCGCGCTGACGTCATCGGACGTCCGCCGGGCTGTACTGCGCAGGCGCAGTAGTTCTGCGCATGCGCAGTACAGCCCGGCGGACGTCCGATGACGTCAGCGCGCCGGCGTGGGACGCAGAAGTGCCAGGAAATGGAGCGCAGAAGAGCCCGACCTGGCAGCCGGCCTGGCCAGGTCGGGTCGGGCACCGGAGACCACCGGGAGCCTGCGGAGCGGCGGCGAGGGCACCTCCTGCCTGCCACGGGCTGGAGGAAGCCCCAGGTAAGTGGAAATTTATTTTTATTTTTTTAATCCCCTCCCTGAACCTTCCCTTTAAGGCTAAATAAAAAATAACTTGTAGGGTTAACTTGGGCTTAAAAATTATCTTAAAGAGAACTGCAATGAGCTAAAATCTGCTTTAACTTACCCAGGGGTTTGATCATAAAACTTTTTGTGAATTATCTCTCCTAATCTGTTCTTCAACTTATCTATATAAAACATATTTTAAGCATATAAAACTAAATTTTACTGAATGTAAATTGTTTGTTTTTCTTATTCTTTATAATGTATTTAGTCAGTGTTTGTCCACTTTCAAATACTTCCACCACTTAAGGACCGGGGCTGTTATTGCAGATCTGCGCTGCGTGGGCTCTCCAGCCCGCAGCGCAGATTGTGTGCATGGCAGGGCGATCAGACTTCCCCCCTTTTTTCCCCACTAGGGGGATGACCTGCTGGGGAGCCTGATCGCCGACTGCTCCGTGTGGCCAAGGGGGGGGGGGCTCTTCAAAGCCCCCCTCCGCAGCGTTTTCCGTGCTCCCTCCTTCTCCTTACCTCCCTCTCCCTCATTCAGCTGCGCACGACGGATGTCCGTCCTGCGCATTGTAGGATAGGCTTCAGCCTATCAAATGACGGCAATCCCCGGCCAATCAGAGGCCATGGATCGCCGATCTGCCTTACGCCGATCTGCCTTACAGCGCCGTATTGATGTAAACAGTGGGGATATCTTCCCCGCGTGTTTACATTAGGCGTGCGAGCCGCGATCGGCGGCTCGCACACTGTTCACGGAGACAGTCGAGTGGCCGTTTCCATGTAATAACCACTTAAACCCGCCGCCGCATACCGCCTATAGGCGGTCCTTAAGTAGTAACCTAATCCTTTTCCTGCTGGCAAGGTGCATCACTGTGTATGCTTGTTTGTTATGTGTTTTAAAGTGAGCAAAAACAACACCTTGTTACCCAGAATGCACTGGGAGAGGAAGGCTTCATAACACCATAGCCTAGGCCAGTGATGGCTAACCTTGGCACTCCAGCTGTGACAAAACTACAAATCCCATCATGCCTCTGCCTCCCCGAGTTATGCATAGAGCTGTCAGAGTCCGGGCCGGATTTCTGGCAAGGCCACATAGGCCATGGCCTAGGGCACCAAAAGTTTAGGGGCGGCTCAGTGAGGGGCAGGAAAGCTGTTCTATGCCGTCATCCCTATCTACAAGAACAGCTTTAACCTTTGAACTCTCTGTCCTGTACTTGTGCCGTCCCTGCAAGACCTGTAAGCTCTATCCTGCAGGTATACATCAGTCTAACTCTCATGGTGACACAATAGGTCCATCATTAATGAGATGGCAAACATAACATAAAATTTCAAAACATAACTTCTAATCTATACACGTATTACTAAAATAGCTATTGTCTGTGACACCAATGATGGAAAGTAAGGCGAATTCTCATTGGGGCACACAGAGATAACAACCATACAGATGGTATAGTTGGCTTTGGGCGGTAAAAAGTACAAATCCGGCCCTGGTCAGAGTATTGCAATGCCTCATGGGACTTGTAGTTCCACGACAGCTGAAGTGCCAAGGTTAGCCATCTCTGGCCTAGGCTAAACATCACAGGGAAGGGCAGAGTTATTGACCAATATAGGGCAATATATAGATATAGGAAATGCTTTTGATGCTGAAACCAGGATAATTAATGTTAAAGTGGACCCAAATTAAAAATACAAGATTTCAGAAATAAAATCTATTTTCTAAATTATAATAATAAATATATCAAAAAACTTTCAGGATAAAGAATGAGGGAAGTTGAGTCAAACGACCACAATGGTTTTGTATAAAATATCAAAAATCACCTTTGTATTAATAAAAAAAAAACATAGACAAACATCTAATTAAAAAGAGTCACCAAATGGCCACCCAGCTCTCCTATGGCGCCGTCAGCACACACCCCACACACACAACACCTGTCTAACCAATAGTACAAACTTCTGCATATGATAAGATAGCCTAAATGTTGATCAACCTGTAACATTGACGTCACAGAGATATTGGTACCACAAATGATAAAGATATTTATGCACAGTTTAGCAGTAAGTTGAAATATACAGGCAGGCAAGCCATGCAGGCAAAGTTCAGCGGGTTAGATTGCACTGTGTATGTAGCCAAAGATAAGCAGCACTGAATTAATAATAATAAATAGCAGCCTTTGTTCAGCTGCATGATGACAAATATAAAATATTTTACATTTATTAGAGGAACCCCTCCCTTCCTTTCATATTGCCGGGACAGAATCCGGCAGACTGGTGGAGTAGGAGGTGTCTGGCAAAGGAGGAATTGCTAATGGCTGCCACCTGTATAATCCTAGTTATGGAAAGAGAAGGGTGAAAAGCATGCACTGAAATGTTCATAGGCTTGAAAGAGTGTTTGTTTATCTTTGTATGTATCAGAGTGGTGCAACTAAATATTTTGAATAAAAAAAAATGTTTGGTTTGGGTCCGCTTTAAATTGTGTATCTTGAATAAAGTTTAACATTCTCCTATATGTCATCGCAGTGCCTCTTTAAGTAAAAAAAAAAACTATACTGAAAGTAAGGTGGGGAAATAATTATTGAAGTTAAATTAGGAATAACTTATTTTCAGGGATTTTTATGTTTGGAAAGTGCTGTAAAGTTATTTTATAGATAAATTAAAAAAAAGCTGGGAGAAATAATTCATGAGATAAATTTGTGTCATCCCTCACGTGTGAAAAAGCGATAGCATTTGTTTCCCTTTGAAATCTCTCTAATTAATAAGTATGATATATTGGCATTAAAGCAAGCTAAAGATGGTTGCCAATTATGCAGATAAAGGCTTGTTTGATACTCTAAATACATAGGGCCTTACAAATATAAATACAGTCAAAGTGTTTTTCTGGTTTGGGTTGAACGTGAAATAGTACACACCTCTGCCAGGTTTGAATTGCTCTCTGTGTTCTAGTCTAGGAGATTTACACTTGAAACAGTTAAAAAAAAGTGCCAGATGAGCTTTGGTAAAAATGTCGCCACCATAGGCAGCAATGTTAATTGGCTCAATTAGTGGCTATTACCAGTAATTTGGGTGCACGTCAACAAACAGCGGGCACTAGGACCACCCGCTATGCAAACTGCTGCTGCACATAGTGGGTATGCAGCGGATTGGTGGATAGGGTTGGCCAGCAGAGGGGAGTCTTTAGTGTTAGGCGCTGGTGGGAAGGTACTAAGTGTCAGGCGGGGGGGTAATGTTATGCTCCACCAGGTAAGTTTTAGGGTTAGGCAGCGTCAGGGGGGCCTTAGGGTTAGGCAGCGTTGGGGGTCCTTTGTGCTCGGCACCACCAGGGGGGGTTTTATGGTTATATGGTTAGGCAGCGCCGGGGGAGATTGGTGAATGTTAGGCATCAAGAGGGAGTGCTAGTGTTAGGGTAAGGTTAGGTCATAGTTAAATATTGGTACCAATATTTTAAAATTAGAATGAACTAGTAGAATATTAGTAATTTTATAGATACTCTACTAGCAGCTATCACCGACACCCTTTTTACTGTAAGCCCTTTTTACATGTACAATTTATGCTCCTCTCCAGTTCCAGGGACTGGGTCACATGAAGTTAAGTCATCAGATCTCTGCAATGGGAATACATAAAGCAATAAGAAAAATCTTCCGGTAGATGGAAAATCTCATGGGGGGGGGGGGGGGGGGAGGCACAGAGAGCAATAACAACCTGACTGATGTTCTAATTCTTCGCCAGTCCGAAATCAAATAGAAACATTTTGACTGAAGTTGCCTTCCTTTCAGATTCTTCAAGAATGGGGAACATTTGACAGCATAAATGCTTCAGCCCACCAAACCTGTATTTTTTAAAAATGTTTGCCTGGGTTGTTGGAGAATGTAGTGAGAGTCTCTAAAAAGTTACTTAAACTCTAAAAGTTACTTCAACTGAAAGTGTGCAATTGCAGTCACTTGCAGGCTGCTTCACATGCATGCTGCTTATCGTCTCTCTCAGGGAAGAGTTGCAAACTTTTCACACCCAATAGCAGATAGTTTATAATGCCTAAGCTTACAGTATTTATATACACAAAATATATGGTAAACGTACAAATAAGGTAAATCTGTTGATTCTGTAACCCTGGCATTACATTTATAGGATGTCTTTTCTTACAACGCTAACACACTCAAGATGGATTAAAAATAGCTGAGGCAGCATATGAATTCCAATCAATAACCCGTCATCAGCCAGCAGGTCCTTCTTTACTGTGCGGTTTAATTCTGTAACACCAAATCAATAGAACTGATCGAGGATTAGGATGCTACAATGTCTACCTTTTGAATTCTGGTATAGGTCATCTAGGTCCTCCTATTGAATTTGTAAAGGGATAGAGTTAAAAACTCCAGCCTATTGATTTTAGGATTTCGCATAGCCCCTTGTCTCACTCAGGCTTTACTCCTCGAGTTGTCATGTGTAGCATAAGCACTCATATGTCATGCTAAATATGACTGTGCAGAGTTCTGACACAAAGTTGAAGCAAGGCAGGATGGGTGTCTGGCGCTCCGTGTGTTGTCTCTCTAATACCCTCTGCTACCTGTCTGAGCAGCCATCTTCCTCAGGATTTAGCTGGGGCTCATAGATTAGGACCTTAAACTGTTATAAATCTCTTTTCCAACATGTTTGGCTGCTCCGTGGCATCCTAGATATAAATAGGACCTTAGCACAGAAGTTGCAGCTCCAAATCGCACTCACGGTGCTTAGCTTGGAGAGATATCAGCCACTGCTTGATATTCATCATTTTCTCTCCTCACTCTATGTCTATGCATGCATACGTGTTTGTGTGTGGTGCCTATGTAAAGTAGCAGCTGGTTCCGGATATCAAAATGAACTACTGCATTCAAGAAATGTACGATATGCCCCAGCCAGCTGTTAACACCTACTGCATGCAGCCCACTGATTATTGCACTTATATTGAAGATAGTCAGAACTACAGTTCTTGTGAGGCTCATGTCCTACACAGCAATAATATATATATGGATCAGGCCTGGGCGGTGAATCAGGCTTATACCTCTAGTTACCCTGGAAACATGTTTAAAAGCGAGTACTCAGAAATGGACATGGCCCTGAATTCATACAACCAACCTGAGTATTTCTCTGAGGAAAAAGCAACTTTTTCACAAGGGCAGTCTCCGATGTTTTCACAGAAAAAAGGTAGGGACAGGTCTGCTTCTTCTTATTTTTTCTGTCATCTATGATGGGGGCTTATTAACATGAGTGTCTCTGCATAGCTGCATCTGTCATCCGTGCTGCGTTTGAGTTGAAAGTTGTAGATTTTTATCACAGATCTATCATTGCAGAGCTCGTCTGTAATCAGCCGAAAGCTGCATTTCAGGTTGCTAAGAGATTAAAACGGTGTTATTTCTTGTTCTCACATCAATAGGAATTTTCTTTTTCACCTTTTATATGTGAACTGCGTCGCCGTTGTTTGTGTTTACAATCATGTTTGGGTGTCTCTGAGCCTCATTTTCTTGCTTTCACTATCGCTGTTCATCTGTTGAATGTAGCACCTGTCACATCTATTATTGACATCCTGTCAGACTTGGAATAGTTTAGTGTACATTTTTGAGTTCGTCTGTAACTGAAATTGTACAGTTCAGACTGTCTGTGGACATGGAAAATTACTATATATATTAACACTGTACAGGTGCCGATACATGAATAGAAACACAGCATTTTTTGTTTTACCTCGGCAGTTTTGTTCTTTTTTTAAGGAACAGAAATAAAGCATTAATTGACTGTTTTGTGACCAAAGTCTGTTCAGTATTAGTCTGCTCTAGCTCTACTGTTGTCCAATTTACATTAACCTCAGATAATAATAATAGTAACACCCATATCCACATATTAGTTATTTTATTTAAAGTGTTTTTTTCTTTCTATTATTTATATTTTATGACATTTCTGGTCACATCTTTGTTTGTTCCTTTTTCTGACAAGGGCATAAAATAGTTTAGACTCATATCACTGTAACTGCAAAGCATTCCTTATGCCGGGCATCCTATGGGCTGAATGTACTAATGTGCCTTTATTGTGACACTTTACCACACAGCCTTTTATGCTGAGACGACAGGTGCAAACGTATTATCACAGTGACTCATGGATTTCTGTAGTGATGCAATGGATATTTCTTTTCTGTCACTGCATACATGGCAGCTTTATTGACAGTATTTTATAATATATAACTTAGACATTATCTATACTAGGCAGCCGGATATTCAGACAGGTAGAAGAGATGGTATTACCACATTGTTCAGTTCTAAAGTGATATTTATGAAGTAAAATCATATCAGAGCAGGAAGTGGATATCCTCATATTCTGCATTTTTTAATATTTCAATCATTGTGTCTCTCTCTAAAATAATAATATGTTGTGTTGTAGTATTATCATTGTATGTCTGGTAGTGAAGGTTGAATCTTATTTTCTGTGAGGAAAAAATAAGCTGATAAGTTAGGCAGACTAGGAGAACGTGGAGAATGACAAAAGTAAACATAATAATAACCCATCTATATAATAATACTAGGCATACATAGGCAAGGATTTTCATTATATATTATTTTAAAAATGTATATAAAAAATTGCAACTACAATTTTTTTTTTTTTTTACCAATATAGTCTATGCTACACCTTCCTACAGTTGCACTATATTTCTGTCTTGTACATCTGAATATTCTTTGACTATATTAAAAGTTTAAAGAGCATATTATTATACTGTCTGTGCTACTGGTTATGCCTTTCTTTACAACAGCATAATCACACAAATTGCATAGATGGCTGAACTATTAATATTTATTTTCTTTAAATGGATTTTTTTTTCGTGCCTGGCGATAGTGCAGGTTATGGTACATGTCAAGACCAGGATTTGGCTTGAAGACCTAGGCACAGCATGAGGCTAAATATGTGTTAAGTTTCAAATCAACTTTATTGAGTTTCTCATGGGTCAATTAATCCAGTGGTGAGGACAGAAGGTTACTCAAATGACTTGCTAGTTCTTATTGATCAACATTGATTTGGATTTAATGAAGACTCTATAGCAACTCATTAAAAGACAAGAGAGCAGGTGTCCCCTTTTCAACCTTTTAGATGTGGCCATGCTGGAAGCCATACAAAAAGAAATGTAACTACTCATGCTTCCTGAATTCATCCATTGGACCTTAATGAATATCTATTTAACCATCTATCTTTTCTGTGTAATTTGTTTAGCTTGGACCGTTATCTGGACTATACCAAATGTAAAAAGTATATATATATATATATATATATATATATATATATATATATATATATACATATATATATATTTGAAAAAGTTATATATATAATTTTTACTTCATTAGACATAAAAGTGAGTGTTTGGAAAGCATTGCTATACTATTATGGATACTATGGAGTATCACCACAATTGTATGTGTCTAGGGTTACTTGCGATGATTTCCCCCACAGTAGGGGGTAGTTGGCAATACAGTCAATAATAAAGGGGTATGTGCTGCAATAATGTCATAGTAAATCACAGCATATGTTTCCTTAAGTTAATGAGCCTGAACAGTCCAATGGTAGCACAACTGACAGGGCTTGTGGCCGTCATTTATTCAGAGCTTGATTTGCCCAATGTACATTTGTGAGAGATGGTCATACATTAATAATAATAATAATTCCTTTTTTTGTATAGCGCCTTTCTCCTGTCGGATTTAAAGGGCTTGCGAGGCAGCCACAAGAGCGCACTCAGTAGGCAGTAGCAGTGTTAGGGAGTCTTGCCCAATGAACTCCTTACTGAATAGGTGCTGGCTTACTGAGTAGGAAGAGCCAGGATTTGAACCCAGGACTCCTACATCAGAGGCAGAGCCCTTAACCATTACACTATCCAGCCACTATGTACCACTGTCCCAATCAATTACAGAAAAATCATGTCAATTTTATTTTATCCTCCTGAAATTTATTTTTCTGGTAATTTATTAATAATGTTTGATTCCAAAGGCTAAAAGCAGGTGTTTAGTATATCATGCACCAGCACAAAACTGTGCAGAGTGCTGGGATCAGTTTCTGTAACTGCTCTGATGGACATCTGAGGTTATTGCGGGTGATTCAATAGCTACTTCTCAGTCGGTATGCTGATTGGAAAGTACCCATGGCAGTTAAGCTAGCCATGCACAGATCGATTATGGCCTGATATGCCAATCCCATGACTCCCCATAATTCGGGAAACAGAGGCACATTTATACTCACAGCATAATAAAACAAATGGACAATAAGGACAGCAAGAGTTTGAGAGTTGTTTTATACAGACTGCCCATCCAAAAACAGACGGTTTGCAACCCTGGATCATAAATGAATTGAATAGTGATTGATTTCTTCGCCACACTGCAAACTCAATTTTAATAGATTTCAGCTGAAACGTATTGAGCATCTGTTGGATGGCGAGCGCTATACTGTTCAATGCAGTGCAACACTGTGCAGCCACCAATCCCCCACTACTCCTCCCCTACATGAGCACAAGGACGTTCTCCAACACATCTGATCACAATCACAATCAATAAACTGCCCACAATGTATTGAAACTGATTTTATTTGCTAAGTTGGGGGCAGTTGATGTTCAGCAGATTCAATCAAAGTGGCTGAATTGTCTGGAACAATCATTATGTGTATGCCTAGGTTCAGGTCAGGCCAGGATTGCATCATGGACAGGAAGTTAGACATTACAGTTTTTCTGCAGGAGAGAACATAATCGAAAGTAGAACCCCACATGACATTGGTGGAGGTAGGTGGGAGTGTGATATACTTACCCTTGTGTGGGGATTGTCAGTATCTTCATTGCAGAAGATCTGAGGTCATACACACGTGTATCACTCACCATCACTCTTTTAGCTGGATAGCTTTGCTTTGAAGAGTAAAGGTGCCCACTAATGATACAATCTAGATTGTACAATCTTACCACTTCACTGTAATATGAGGTACTATCTAAAGTATCCATTCAGAGTTTATTCACTCAGTTTATTTTTCTACTACATAGATCTGGTAAGATTATACAATCAAGATTGTATCATTAGTGGGCACCTTAAAGTGGTCTGAAAGTCAGCATTTCTACTTTGCTCTAAAAGATTCCTCACAGCTTAAAAGCTACTATCTTTTTTCTTCACAGAACATCACTGAAATGGTTAAACAAAGCACTTTGTCCTGCTAGTTAGCCGCCGCCGCCCCCCCCCCCCCCCCCCTCATTTAGAATGATAGCACAGCACCGACAATTTGCACCATGCGTTATATCCGCAGTGCGCCCCCCCCAAAAAAAAAAATAACCGCCCTCAGACTCAGTATAGGTGCCTCCAGTATAGGAAGTCATGTGTAGATGCCCTCAATAAAGGTAGCCAAGCATAGGTACCCCCAGTATAGGAAGTCAGTTCAAAGTCTCTATCCCCCCATAGGTAGCCAGGTGTAGGTGCCCTCAGTATAGGCAACCAGCTATAGGCACCCCGTTGAAAGCCGGCGCCCTGAGCGACCGCTCCGGTCGCATAGGTCAAAGGTCGTCTATGGTTCACAGTACCTTTTCATTGTAGAATAAGGCTAGCAGTGACTATTAGTGAACTGGACTGTTGGCAGTTTAGAAATGAATGCAGTACAGATATGCTACTTGGATCCGAGGTGAAAAACGTGATCTATGCTATGGGAAGGGGAGGAATGAGCGGCACCATGCTAAAACTACAACAGAAGTTGGCTGCACCTCCGATTTAGTGGTGTATAGTCCAGCAACACCGGGGACAGCTCAGTCTTGATTTTCACCTGAAGCAATCACAAACAGAGGTTTTGGGTGATGAAAATCTAAAGTGTGTATGGAACTTTACTTGCAATAATGTCCACGCCAGAAATAATAGCAATTGAAAAAGCTGCATTTTGAATGAAGTTTGGCATTAAAATCTCTGAATATCATAAAAGCAGTGAGCAGCCTACAGCCAAAGAGGACCAGTAGTAAAAGTGCAGCACAACCCATCTGATGTCATCCTTTCAAATGGTGTGTGTGAGAGAAAAGGGTGGGGCTAGCATATCTGAATATCAGAACTTCCCCATAGGCTTTCATTAGGCTGTGGTAGCAGTGCGTCCATTTGCCACACTGCACCGCGCCACTTTGAAACGGAAAGCTATCACTGGCAGCTGCCTGTCTCTGACTGAACTGTCTGCAAGAGAGCAGAGGAAATGTAACTTGTTATAAACATTTGTAATAGTGTATGAAACCTGACACCACAGCTTTTCATACTTTTTTTGTTTTCAGAGAAAAATATTCTGTAGTCTGATATGCAAAAAACACTGACTGGGCATTGACATCTTTTGGGAATGATTTGTTCCAGTAGAGCTAAATCCTACACACAATGAATTAAAGTTTTTGCCTCTGATATTTAACAGAAAAATCTAACAGAAGATTGTATGGTGTGTACTAGGCATTCCACCTGTCAAGATGTTTAACAGCCATCACCTCACTGCGCACAGCTTCTGGCCTGTGTGTTACTGAACTGAAATAATGGCTGCTAGAGTTCTCATCGGGTGGTGAAGAACAAGTAAATATGGGTATTCCTGTACTTGTGAGCAGCCTTCCTAAAAGATGACGAGCTGAGAGATATTGGAAAAGTTTAGGATTTTATTTGACGCCATGGATTGGAGTAGCAGGATGTCAAACATTTTGATACTATTATTCTTTTACATAAAGGTGAATCAGTTTGGAAGTTAGATTGCAGAAGCATTACATGATCCCATGCTCTTCTTTGTTATGCCAAGTTGTGTGTTACATTTGCTAATTCTTAAAGGGAACCTAAACTGAGAGGAATATGGATTTTGCCTTTTAAACAATACCAGCTGCCTGACTCTCCTGCTGATGTCTTTGGCTGCAGCAGTGGCTGAATCACACACCTGAAACAAGCAAACAGCTAATCCAGTCTGACTTCAGTCAGAGCACCTGCTATGCATGCTTGTTCAGGGGCTGTGGCTAAAAGTATTTGAGGCAGAGGATCAGCAAGACTGCCAGGCAAGTAGTGTTATTTTGAAGGGAACCTAAACTGAGAAGGATATGGATTTTTCCTTTTAACATAATACCAGTTGCCTGACTCTCCTGCTGATCCTGTGTTGCCAATACTTTCAGCCACAGCCCCTGAACAAGCATGCAGATCAGGTGCTCTGACTGAAGTCAGACTGGATTAGCTGCATGCTTGTTTCAGGTGTGTGATTCAGCCCTACTTCAGCCAAAGGGATCAAGACTGCCAGGCAACTGGTATTGATTAAAAGGAAACATCCATATCCCTCTCAGTTTAGGTTCCCTTTAAAAGGAAAAATCCATATCCTTCTCAGTTTAGGTTCCCTTTAAAGTGACACTGAAGCGTAAATAAACTTATGACAGTATGAATTGTAAGTGTAGTATGGATAATTAATAGAACATTAGTAGTAAAGAAAAGTCTCATATTTGTATTTTCAGTTATATAGTTTTATTTATAACATTGCATCATTCTGTCATATCTACAGTTTAAAATCCACACACTGTATTTTAAGCAGTAAAACCTTATCACAAGCTGTCTCTCACTGTTTCTTGGCTGTGAAGGCTATTTCGAAAACAGGACTGAGTTTGACCAAGTTGGGTCCAATAACTCAGAGAAGCGGTTTTGCATAGATAACCACTCCAGTGTTTTAACTCTTCCTTCACTGGAAAACAACATGGGACTTTTCTTTGCTACAAACTGTTATCTTTACTACACATACAATTTATTATCTCATAGGTTTATTTGTGCTTCAAATTTGCTTTACATGACAATGACAAAATAGTTGCCCATTTTACAGCAAAAAACCCTGGTTAAGCGAATTGTTGTTTTCTTTTTTCTAGGGTACATCCCCAGCTACTTAGATAAAGATGAACTGTGCGTGGTGTGTGGAGACAAGGCTACAGGGTATCATTATCGGTGCATCACCTGCGAAGGATGCAAGGTAAATGACTAACATCCAGATACATCATAACATGTGCTTGTAGTTTATGTCCTTCTGCCACAAACAAGGATAATGCAATGTTAGTCATAACTTGTTATAGACTCATTCATCAAAATAACTTCAACAACGCTGCAGGGTTGTTTAAGTTACAAAAGATCAAACAATCAGGATGCCGGGGTCCTCACCCACCCAGGCTTCACACACCTGGTCCGCCGGTGCTCAGACACTCCGTGGTTCACCACTCCACCAATAGTTGCATATACAAAGATACGAGGTCGGCACTCCAATGGCGAAAATAAACTTGCGTTTATTGATAAAGTTGCAAACACGACATGTTTCGGGGTCACCCCCTTCCTCAAGTGTACACTTGAGGAAGGGGGTGACCCCGAAACATGTCGTGTTTGCAACTTTATCAATAAACGCAAGTTTATTTTCGCCATTGGAGTGCCGACCTCGTATCTTTGTATAAGTTACAAAAGAGGAAGAAAGTAAAACTGTGTACACTTTACCATTCATACGGGGCGATAAAAACAGTCTTCTATTTTTTCCCGAACATGACTGGATGAGTGGGCACAATATCAGTTGCTGCTTTCCACTGCAAATCTAACTAAATGTTATCCACGTGTTATTGGCAGCCGCCAGAAAGATTATAATTCTTTTCCTTTTAAACTACAGAATATACTTTGACCAGCCAAAACATTGAAGCAAACCTCCACTAGAGGGGAGCAGCCACTGCAATCACAGGGGGGCCCTAACCACTACCCTCCCTCCCATGATACAGGGGACCATCCTTCAGATCAGGTGTTCTTGTGGCTACACTTGTTATGGGTGTAAAGATCATGATGGCCACACATATGACCCTTGTGAGATGGTCCCCAAGGCTGTGAAGGGCACCAAGAGGAGGCAAGGGAAGGGGTGTGAACATTGGGCTGGGTGAACCATCAAAGTTCGTTGGAGGGACCCATGAATTGTAGTAACGCCACTGCATACCTTGGTAGAGGGAAACCTCTGTTTCCTCCAAAGGCTTCCCCCTGTTCCATCATTGGGAGCCCCAAAGCTCGTGGACCATCGCCCCGTATGAAAACAAGCACAGACGTAGGATGGCTCATGTCTATGCATCAGCTCCGTGCTACTGTGCAAGACCGGGCTGTCTTTGCCTGCTCCACGCTGCCAAGCTCCATCGACATGCCCTTGTCAATGAGCTTCAGGGTTTCTAGCATTGGAATGGCGAGGAGGATCAAGGGAAGCATAGGCCCAATACCCCCTTCTTGCCCGCTATCCCCTCCAGCTCGGGCGGTCCCCCACACCCACGGCTTGGGGGGGGGGGGGGGGCGGTGATTTCTTTAAAGATTGCCTCAGGCGGCAGAAAGTCTAGGGCCGGGCCTGATCATACACCGCTCCAGTTATCAATTGTCCGGGTACATTCAAGTTCCAGAACCAAGTCTTATGATTTTATGTTAGTCCAACTGCACACCACTTACAGGAGAACAGCACTCCCTAAAGGAAAAGATAAATGGAACATAGCATAATACTGTATGATAAATAGTGAAGCGGCAAGGAGAGCACCCAGGTGCAGGTTAAACTTGTTCCAAACGCAGCACCCTCAGTGACATAATGGACATGCCCCCCCCCCCCCACCAACAGTGAAGCGAATTACCAGCTAGCTGCCCCCTCAGTCAATAGGTGGATCTATCGTTTAATACAAGTACTTCCAATGGTAGATACAGCAGTAACTGAGACCAGCTCTTCCTCTGTAAAGAGACTTTCTGACAGCCAGGACAGGTAAACACAGCGCAGCTCCCCTGCCACCTCTCGCCTGTCACTAGCAGCAGCCACCGGAACTCATTACCCGATTACATGAAATAACGATAGTCCAGCTGCTCTGCATGCTTAGTATTGGACTAATGATTTGCATGGCTCCACCTTTATCCTTAAAGAGACACTGAAGCGAAAAAAAAATGATGATATAATGAATTGGTTGTGTAGTACGGATAATTACTAGAATATTAGTAGCAAAGAAAATCTTCTCATATATTTATTTTCAGTTATATAGTTTTTTTTTTTTTTTATGACATTGCATCATTCTCTAATATTTGCAGTTTACACACTACTCAGCAATCTAAATTATTTTACAGAGCAACCTACTGAACTTTTGAACCCTTCTCTGCAGAGAAAAAGAAAATACAATGACTGACAGTTGAGATAACAAGCTTCAGGAGACAGAGCTCTCTGCGACTTTGAAAGTCGTGGAGCTCAGTGGCTCTTTTGCGCAGATAACAACTGGAGTTTCTTAACTCTTCCTCTACTGGAAACAATATTAGACTTATGTCTCTGCTCCTAATGTTTTATTTCTTAGCTGTACTAAACATACAAATCATCATATGATCAAAAAAAATGCGCTTCAGTGTCTCTTTAAATACAGGAAAAATGTTAATTGTATTGTGTTACACTGATGCAGATGGTCACTGTTTAGAAACAAGCTTCTGAGATGTTAGTTACCTCTGTTACTATATAACCTGTCAGCATGCTGTAAGATACGTGTGCTGGATACGTGTTCCCTGAACAGGATTAGGCCCCTAGCGCACTAAAACATAACTTTTATTAGTTCTATTAAAATCAGGTATATCAAAGGTACAGCATTTATAAAACATAAACAGCTGCGTTGGTGTTTGACACTAATGTGTCACATATGTATCATATCACTGGGATGGATCACTTTCAGGTAGATAAAGATTGTACATCTATGTGCATGTGTCATGGAGAGGAAAAGGCTCTCCTCTCCAGCACCTATGCACAGCTAGTACATGCACAAATAGGACCTGCTGATCACACCCTCTTGCACCAAACACAGGTATAATGGACAGTAGGGGATCACACCATGCAAACAGTGTACAAAATTACAAATAACTCGACATGTTTCGGCTAAACGCCTTCGTCCGGAGTGAATACATATATACAGTGCTGTGCATCAAACATATACAGTGCCCCTGCCCCACATAACTGTCAGCATATATAGCCCCTATCAGAGCTGAATGCCGCCCTTAACTCACAGTCTTATATACTGAGCATTTCCTCTCTCCCCTGGGCGTCGCCCAGCAGGGTGTGTCCCACCTGTCCATCATGTAGTATATCTCATTCATTATCCAGGGTTCTCCTATCTCCTCATAGTTCCTCCATATCCCCCCTATTATCTGTGCATATGGCTGCATGTTAAAGCAATCTGATCAGCGCATTTGTCACCTATAAATCATGATCAGGCGTGCATAACTGTTAGACATTCGCCCCGATTTTTTCCTCGGGAGTCCCTCTTTTTGCTCTGTCTCATGAACCTTCATCTGCGCATATGGCTGCATGCTAAAGCGGCCTCAGCGGCCCATTTGTCCCCTGTAAATCATGATCAGGCGTGCATAACTGTTAGATATTTGCCATGATTTTTACCTCGGGAGTCCCTCTTTTTGCTCTGTCTCATGCAACCTTATCTGCGCATATGGCTGTGTGCTACAGCGGCCTGATCGGTGCATTTGTCACCTATAAATCGTGATCAGGCATGCATAACTGTTAGGTATTCGCCCCAATTCTTTCCTCGGGAGTCCCTCTTTTTGCTCTGTCTCATGCGGCCTTATCTGCGCATATGGCTGTATGCTAAAGCGGCCTGATCGGTGCATTTGTCACTTATAGATCATGATCAGGCATGCATAACTGTAGGTATTCGCCCCGATTTTTGCTTTGGGAGTCCCTCTTTTTGCTCTGTCTCATGCGACCTTATCTGCGCATATGGCTGTATGCTAAAGCGGCCTAATCGGTGCATTTGTCACTTATAAATCATGATCAGGCATGCATAACGGTTAGATATTCGCCCCGATTTTTACTTCGGGAGTCCCTCTTTTTGCTCTGTCTCATGCGACCTTATCTGCGCATCTGGTTGTGTGCTGCAGCGGCCTGATCGGAGCATTTGTCACCTATAAATCGTGATCAGGCATGCATAACTGTAGGTATTCACCCCGAGTTTTACCTCGGGAGTCCCACTTTTTGCTCTGTATCATGCGACCTCATCTGCGCATATGGCTGTATGCTAAAGCCGCTTGGCCGGCGCATTTGTTACCTATAACTCACGGTTAGGCATGCATATTTGTTCATCCCGATTTTAACCTCGGGAGTCCCTCTTTTTATATAAGCTAAGTAGTGCCTCTCATTATATAAGTGGTACGCAATACCACCCAGGCGTCTGTATATCTATATATCCGACAGCTTTATGGTATATTCATTAGAGACACACTCGACAGGGGGCACCTTTTCATGGCAAACTGCAGGGAAGGAGGGGGGGAGGAGGAGGGAGAGGGAGAAGGGGGGGGATAGAGGTTAATGCTCATGGTTTACAAGTACTGTGCTCTAGACCCCTGCATTAGGGCCAAAATCAGACCAAAAAGCTATATATACATATAAAATATCGTTTTTAGAAGAGTCAGTCTCACACATATATCCTTGTAGATTCACACTATACAGATCGCATCTAGTCCAAAAAGGGTGCATACACAAACCCCTCATTTAGCCCATTCGGAGCCATACAATTCAACCGGAAAATCCACTTTGCTTCAATCTGCTTGAGGATTTTGTCATGGTTCCCCCCTCTACTGTTCCTAATGACTTTCTGAATGCCAAAAAATTTGATGTTAAAGGGGTCCTCCTCATGAATTGACCTCATATGTCTAGACACTGCTGTTTCTCTTTTATTCCTGATATCGCCCACGTGTTCCAGAACTCGTGATTTGAAGGCCCTCCCTGTTTCGCCAACATACAATTTTTTACATGGGCATATTGCACCATAAATCACACTCTCTGTGTCACAGTTGATAAATGTCAGAATCTTAAAAGTGCGAATGTCACTGGAGTCCTTGAAGTTTTTTGTCTGCAGAATATTTTGACAGGCTTTACATTTCCCGCATTTGTATGTGCCGATTGGTTTCGGAGGTAGCCATGATCGTACTGGGGCTGGTTCCACCAGATCTCTTTTAAATTCGCTGTGTACAAGCTTGTCCCTTAGGTTCTCAGCCCTTCTATAAGTCACACTAGGTCGTGTGGGCAAAATCTTGCAGAGATCCTTATCCTGATGCAGGATCGGCCAGTATCTCTTGATGATATCATGAATTTGATGGGATTGGGCAGTATACGTTCCTATCAATCTCGGGAACTTCTCTTTCTCTGTGATTTTTTGGCTGTTCGTATTCAGGAGTGACGTACGGTCAGTCTCTCTCGCCCTGTCGTATGCTTTTTTCAAAACAAAATCTGGGAAACCCCTGCTCTTAAATCTCTCTGTAAGACCTTTACTTTCCTTCTCAAAATCACTTTCTTTTGAGCAGTTTCTCTTTGCTCTTAAAAATTGGCCCACTGGTATTCCGGCCCTGAGAGATCGCGGGTGGGCACTTTTCCAGTGCAGGAGGGAATTTGTTGAGGTCGGTTTCCTGTATATTGTGGTTTGGATGCTTCCATCCTTTTCCAGGGTTATTGTGAGATCCAGGAAATTTATACTGTTATTACTGATCTCATGTGTAAAGAACATTCCAATTGTATTGTTGTTTACACACGTAACGAAGTCCTTGAAGATGTCCACCGACCCGTCCCAGATAATCAATATGTCGTCTATAAAACGCCCCCAAAAGAGGATGTGTGATGTATAGAACGACAAATCCTCACCAAAAACGATGACATCCTCCCACCACCCGAGAAAGAGATTAGCATACGATGGGGCACACGCCGTCCCCATCGCGCTTCCTCTTACTTGATGGTATACCAATCCCTCGAATCTGAAAAAATTGTGGGTCAATATGAACTCCAGGCTCCTGAGCAGGAACTCTGTATGGGCCTTCATGTGTATGCCTCTCGCCTGTAAAAAGTGTTTCGCGGCTTGTATACCGAGGTCATGCCTGATACTGCTATACAGGGCCTCAACATCGAGGCTTGCCAAAAAGGCTGTCTCGAGAATTCTGATGTCTTGTAAACGCCCCAGCAGATCCTTGGTGTCCCGTATATACGATTGTAACGTTTCCACAAACGGCCTGAGGAAACCATCCGTATATATGCTTAGCTTTTCCGTTAGGCTCCCCCTCCCGGAGACTATTGGTCTCCCCGGTGGTGGGTTTTTTCTTTTATGAATCTTTGGGAGAGCATAAAAGACTGCCATTGTGGGGGTTTCTGCGAACTTTTTCAGTACCGTAAAGTCGTCCTTGTGTAGGCCTTGGGATTTCAGCCCGTGTTCCAGCAAAATTTGCATCTCTTTTTGAAATTTAACAGTCGGATCATCTTTTAAACATTTGTATTGTTCCCCATTTTGTAATAGCGACATACACATATTCCTATACACATCCTTGTCCATTACTACAATATTCCCCCCTTTATCCGCGGGTTTTACCACAATGGTTTTCTCAGCCCTCAGAAAGTCGAGGGCATTCCTTTCTTCCCTGGACAAGTTGTCACTTTTAAACAATTTTTTCTGTTGGACCTCTTTTTCAAGATTTTTGAGGTCGCGTGTGACCATATTTATAAAGGTGTTAATATGTGTATATTGCGCCATAGATGGACAGAACCTACTTTTTTGGTCTAACTGACTAGTTGGTGCCATCACACCAGTCCCCTCTATGTTCTCCTGCAATAAATCAGTAAGATCATTCAGGGCCTGATTTTCAGCTGATGCCTCATTTCTGGCCCTCACTGTGGGGTTCACAAAATATTTATGCAATGCTAATTTCCTTGCGAATAAGTTGACGTCCTTAACCCACTCAAAAGCCTGGAAGTCAGTGTTTGGGACATATGTGAGGCCTTTTTCCAGAAGGCTAGTAACATTGCTATCAAGGGTAGTGGAGGACAAATTTATCACTCTCAATCTGTCTGTTTGGTCGGTCATTGTATCGTCTACCAGTTGTTCACTGGGTTTCCCCGTTTTCTGCCTGTGTATCCCCATCTGTCTCGGTTGCGTAAGTGTCGGGGCAGTGATTTGGAATTGCCCGTTGGCTGTTCGGTTTGTAATAAAAAACTGTTCTCAGCCTCACTTGTTTCAGATTGGGGGTTAGCTTTTGGTTTTGGGGTTTTGGGTGGCTTTTTTGATCTCGGTTTTTGTCTACCCTTTCTGTTTCGTCCCCTTGGGAAGTTTGTTTCGGATTGGGACTCACTCTCTGTTTCTGTAGCAGTAGAGTCACCCTCTGTGTCACTTACACCCTTATTATCAGGGTATTTACCTTTATTCCAATCAAACACACAACCCTTGTCAAAGTCACCTGTGTCTCTGATGAACTTTCTCTGTTTTCTCGACTTAATGTCGTCTTTATGTAAAGCGACTTTTGTTTGTAATTTATTTTCAAATTTCGAGAAATCAGGGTGTTCACTTAATTTCAACAATTCCTGCTGTTCCCTGCAGAGTTTGGTCGCTACCTTATCTGCCACTTTTTGTTCTTGGTCTCTAAGGAGGGTCATCAGCTCAAGTGTCTGCTTTGTCTTAAGATTATCCCATTTTTTCATAAACTCAGCGTCATCTCTGTGTGAATGTGGTAGTACTAGATTCCTTAGGCCTCTCACAGTAATACCCTTTTTAAGATATACATTATAACTCGCCACTTCCCATGATGCTCTGTTATGTTCTTTATAAGTCTGAAAAATATTCACAAACTGTGGTTCAATATTAACTTTATCTGTCACTGGTCTATGTTCATTAGCTTCCGATAGGGTTACTGAAGGGCCTGCAGAACAAAAACAATCGATTGCCTCTGAAGTCAGGGTATCAATTGTTGGTAGACCGATCAATATGGTGGACATGACTACTTTGCTTTTTCAGTCTGATATATCGTGGAGGATCAAGAAAATAGCAAATACTTAATAGAGTACTCGGGGGATTTGTATAGGATACGTGTTCCCTGAACAGGATTAGGCCCCTAGCGCACTAAAACATAACTTTTATTAGTTCTATTAAAATCAGGTATATCAAAGGTACAGCATTTATAAAACATAAACAGCTGCGTTGGTGTTTGACACTAATGTGTCACATATGTATCATATCACTGGGATGGATCACTTTCAGGTAGATAAAGATTGTACATCTATGTGCATGTGTCATGGAGAGGAAAAGGCTCTCCTCTCCAGCACCTATGCACAGCTAGTACATGCACAAATAGGACCTGCTGATCACACCCTCTTGCACCAAACACAGGTATAATGGACAGTAGGGGATCACACCATGCAAACAGTGTACAAAATTACAAATAACTCGATGAAGGTTCATGAGACAGAGCAAAAAGAGGGACTCCCGAGGAAAAAATCGGGGCGAATGTCTAACAGTTATGCACGCCTGATCATGATTTATAGGTGACAAATGCGCTGATCAGATTGCTTTAACATGCAGCCATATGCACAGATAATAGGGGGGATATGGAGGAACTATGAGGAGATAGGAGAACCCTGGATAATGAATGAGATATACTACATGATGGACAGGTGGGACACACCCTGCTGGGCGACGCCCAGGGGAGAGAGGAAATGCTCAGTATATAAGACTGTGAGTTAAGGGCGGCATTCAGCTCTGATAGGGGCTATATATGCTGACAGTTATGTGGGGCAGGGGCACTGTATATGTTTGATGCACAGCACTGTATATATGTATTCACTCCGGACGAAGGCGTTTAGCCGAAACATGTCGAGTTATTTGTAATTTTGTACACTGTTTGCATGGTGTGATCCCCTACTGTCCATTATACCTGTGTTTGGTGCAAGAGGGTGTGATCAGCAGGTCCTATTTGTGCATGTACTAGCTGTGCATAGGTGCTGGAGAGGAGAGCCTTTTCCTCTCCATGACACATGCACATAGATGTACAATCTTTATCTACCTGAAAGTGATCCATCCCAGTGATATGATACATATGTGACACATTAGTGTCAAACACCAACGCAGCTGTTTATGTTTTATAAATGCTGTACCTTTGATATACCTGATTTTAATAGAACTAATAAAAGTTATGTTTTAGTGCGCTAGGGGCCTAATCCTGTTCAGGGAACACGTATCCTATACAAATCCCCCGAGTACTCTATTAAGTATTTGCAAGATACGTGTGCTGCCAAATGAACAGGCAGGGTCTTCACATAGTCATTCCCAGTTTTGTGAGAAATGCTGAGCAGTATGTTTCCATGGAAGATCAACAGACTCGTTACATGACTTGAATAAAGTGCCCATTCATCGAGATAAGGCCCTTTAACCCTTTCAGTACCAACAAATAAAACCCCATTAAGGACCAGAGCAGTTTTGATGTTTTAGCTCTTTCCCTATTCAATCAGTAATAACCATCACTTCTGAAGACTGTGTGTGTGTGTGTGTGTGTGTGTGTGTGCGTGCGTGCGTGCGTGCGTGCGTGCGTGTGTGTTATTACCTCCAAACACAAGTAACCATATTAATCCCTGTCATGCACTGAGGGGGTCCAACAGTCCAAAACAGGCATGTTGGGATGATGTGGCTCTGTAAATTAGGCTTGCTGTACTCCAGCGGTTCTGGATGTAAGCCTGCCTTCAGGGGTATAAAGAAATCATTTGCATATTCAGTAGTCATGCATTGTGGGAGACCACAGTTGCTCTCTTGAAGATGAAGAATACCAAATAGCTTCTATTTAAGGCCTCTTGTACACTATAAATCGCAAATCCGATTTCTGATTCTTATTTTATCCTGGGATTCTCTGGGTTTTCTTTATGTTCAAAAGCACTTAATGAATGGCAGTTGTTCCGCCTAACTGCCAAAAAAGTGTGCAGCGAGCATGGAGGTTGGCCAGCATCTTTATATAAATCTTTTTCAAGGAATGTATTTACAAATAAAGGCTATGCTGAGAATCCCCTATGGAAATGTCAGCTTTCTACTACCTACTGTAGGTGACAGCAAGATAGGATAAAAGTAATTTATGGCTCATTGTACTCTGGAAGAAACACGCTTCTTATTTGTATGTGTTTACATTATATTTCAACCACTTCCCCTCCTCCGGTACAAGTATGTACGTCCTTTCATTATCCCCACTTCCCCTCCCCCGGGACGAGGAAATGCGTCCCTTGCTGCCACGCGTTAGGGTCTGAACTTTTTTTAATATGTATGTCAAGAAGGTATGTTACTGTTACTTTTTAAATTATGGGCTTGTAATTGGTGATGGACGCAAAACTGAAAAAATGCACCTTTATTTCCAAATAAAATATTGGCGCCATACATTGTAAACATTGCAATTACCGGGACAAATGGGAAAATAAAATGTGTGGGTTTTAATTACGGTAGCATGTATTATTTTAAAACGATAAGGGCTGAAAACTGAGAAATAATGTTTATTTTCAATTTTTTCTTATTTTTCCTGTTAAAACGCATAAAATAATTGTTAGCAAAAAGAGCCCCCCTAAGAAAGCCTAATTGGTGTAAAAGAAAAAAAAAAACAAGATATAAATTGCTTTGTTGTGATAAGTACTGTAGTAATAAAGTTATAGGCAAATTAATGGAAGGAGCGCTGACAGGTGAAAAGTGGCTAAATTTGAAGATTTTCGCGACAGTGGTCCTTTCAGCAGTCAATGTCAGAGCATGTCATCAGTTGCTACGTGGACTGTTTTAGCAAAAAAGGGTATCTATATTATTTATTGGATTTATATAGCACTAACACATAGTGCTTTACCATAAATAAGGTTGCAGATAATACAACAGACAGACAACGGAATACAGGTAATAAGCAGTGAGAAACACAATGCCAGATCATACACTGGAGTAGTAGTCTAAGTAATATAAGTTCATGTTATTCTTTGAACAGAATGCATGATCAGGTAGGATATACAAGGAGGGAGGGCCCTGCCAAAGGCTTACAATCTACAGGGATGGGGTGGCTGCATCGAGAGGTTCCATCCATCATGGTCTATCTAGGCTGGAACAGGGTTCAGCAATCAAATTGAGGTTATTAGAGAGGCAGTTACCTTGGCGTGATGCAGAATTGTATTGAATTGCTGGTGGATTCTAGTAAATTAGTTCCGCCCCCTAAAAAAGCTACCTTTTAAAAAGTGCACCAACTGACACATCACCCAAAGCAGACTAAATGCCTTCCCTATATAGACAGCCAGGGCAAATGCCTAATCAGGAACTATTGATATGAAGCACCAAAACCTTCCAAGAGCAGTCGCAGAGGGATATAAACCATGGATGGAATGGTTTGTTTATGGTTACCACTATTAAAATCACATATAGAGGTGATTTGTCCCAGCAGAGCACCAAAGCACCAATGTAGAGATGAAGAACGAATACAGCAGTAGATGGAGGGCCTTACTCTGATCCATGGGTCCTGGTGCAGTTGCATCCTCTGCAACCCTTATTGCTATATCACTGGCTCTTGGGGTGCTTCACATGCTCCTAATAAAGTTTTTGTAGTAGGTACCCTTAAAGGGGCACTATGGCGGAAATTTTTTTTAATTTAACCACTTGAGGACCACCGTGGTAAATCCCCCTAAAGACCAGGCTGTTTTTTTTCTTAATTGGCCACGGCAGCTTTAAAGGGAACCTGAACTGAGAAAAATTATTTAAAATAAACACATGATGTAGCTGCAAACGAAAATTACATACTTACCTCACCGTCAGTTCCTTTCACCATTTTTTTCTTACAGTGGTCCCTTCCAGTTCTGACAATATTTTTTCAGAACTGAAATGTACCAGTTGCTGTCAGTTATATATTAGCTGCTGTTAGTTACAACTGAAAGTTCAAGTTAATGTCCATGCTTCCCTATGGCTCAAGTGGGCAATATTACAGTTAAACAGTGTGCTGATCTGGAAGCTGTTATGGGGTAATGGCCATTTTCAATATGGAGGACGGAGAATTCCATTGATCACAGTGGACAAACAGGACGCAGGAGAGGAGAAAGAGATTGATGGGGGGACTACACAGGAGGTAAGTATGATGTGTGTATGTTTATTTTGACTTTAGATTTTCAGTTCAGGTTCTCTTTAAGGCCAAGCTGCAGGGCCGCACAACACAGCACACGAGTGATTCCCCCCCCCCCCCTCTTTTTCTCTCCACCAACAGAGCTCTCTGTTGGTGGGGTCTGATCGCCCTCCTTGTGTCTATTTTTTTTTTAATAAATATTTATGTTCATATTTTTTAATATTTTTTACTATGTCTGGTTTTTTTTTCTTTCTCCAATGCCCTCCCTCCCCCCAGCCGGCCAATCACTCGATCAGCTGTTATAGGCTTTAGCCTATGAGAGTCGATCGCTCTCTTGTCCCCACGGCTGTCCCCAGTACAGCGCTGCTACTGATCGCAGTGCTGTGCTGTGTAAATAGATGGCGATGACGCCATCTAAGAGTCTCCCGAGCGGCAATAGCCGCTCAGAGACTGAAGACGGGGCGGAGCTTCGCCCCCCGAGAAGGAGATGCGCGCGCACCCAGGAGCTGACTCCAATTGGCGTTAGGCAGTCCCGGGGCTGCCGCCGCGGCCATGCCCATTGGCGTGGAGCGGTCTTAGAGTAGTTATATGTGCAAACATAGACAAATACGAAGTACGTTTTTTCCAGAGTAAAATGAGCCAAAAATTACTTTTCTCCTATGTTGCTGTCACTTACAGTAGGTAGTAGAAATCTGACAGAAGCGACAGATTTTGGACTATTATCAAGTGAACAGAGGCGCCAAAAGGATAAAAACAAAATTTTTTAAAAACTTTTAAAATCGCTTAGGAGGCAGTGGTGGACTTACCTCCCTCAAGCAGACACATAAACTGTGTAGTTAGACAACAACAGATTTATTAGTACACTCCAGAGTTTTGCAACGCGTTTCGCAGGTCTATACCCGCTTCATCAGGCAGTGAAGATAGGAGTACGCTATTAGGGACAAAAGGCACGCATTGGTATGTACACGGACAAGTGGTATAAACATACATACAATTACTTCGTTATAATGTGTGTTTGAATGAATCAGAGGAATATGCAAAAAAAGGGCTGGAAGGTCAGGTTAATTATTACAAGAAGTGGGGGGGGGGAGGGGTTATTGGCAGGACAAGGGTCGAATATTGCAGGGGAGGAGGTGGGGTAGATTGGTATGGGCGGAAAAAGGGGAGGAGGTGGGGTAGATTAGTATAGGCGGAAAAATATCTAGTTTTATGGTGGGAATTATGTGTGATGATAATAGGGACCATATGTATTATATATATATATTGTATAGAGGGACAGGTAATTGGGTGACATGGACAGGTTGAGCAGGTATAGAAGGTAGGTTGGAAGGCATCTATGGGTATGTTTGGATAGCCAGGTGAATAGGTAGAAAGAAAAAACGGGTTTAGCAGAAGTTGTAGGCAAGTAGGCTTGGAGGGTAGCGGATGTGAGAGGGAAAATAACGTAAAACTTACCAGTCTAATGTCAGAGTCACACCTGGCGCCTTTGTGCCTAGGTGTTCCTGACTTGCTGCTTTAATAGTGGACGGCGCGCCCCCAATCAATGTTAGGCTGGGCAGGTCCGTAGGTGCCACGTCGGCAGTGTGAGCACTGTTATTGCGCGTCATTAGGGTGGGCCAGTGGTTGTAGTGAAGCCGCATTCAACGCGGATTGAAACGCACTAGCGTGTAGTTACTTCCGCATAGGGAAGAGTGGGGCATTGCGTCATATCCGCCTGGCGGCATGGTTGTACGCCTGACGGAGCGCTGCGAGTGCGCATGTGTGAGCAGCCCCACGCCATCTTGCGTGTGGGCAAACAGCCAGAAACGGCTTTCTTGTGTTCAGAGAGTTCAGGAAAGCCGTTTCTGGCTGTTTGCCCACACGCAAGATGGCGTGGGGCCGCTCACACATGCGCACTCGCAGCGCTCCGTCAGGCGTACAACCATGCCGCCAGGCGGATATGACGCAATGCCCCACTCTTCCCTATGCGGAAGTAACTACACGCTAGTGTGTTTAATTCCGCGTTGAATGCGGCTTCACTACAACCACTGGCCCACCCTAATGACGCGCAATACCAGCGCTCACACTGCCGACGTGGCACCTACGGACCTGCCCAGCCTAACATTGATTGGGGGCGCGCCGTCCACTATTAAAGCAGCAAGTCAGGAACACCTAGGCGCAAAGGCGCCAGGTGTGTCTCTGACATTAGACTGGTAAGTTTTACGTTATTTTCCCTCTCACATCCGCTACCCTCCAAACCTACTTGCCTACAACTTCTGCTAAACCCGTTTTTTCTTTCTGCCTATTCACCTGGCTATCCAAACATACCCATAGATGCCTTCCAACCTACCTTCTATACCTGCTCATCCTGTCCATGTCACCCAATTACCTGTCCCTCTATACAATATATATATATATAATACATATGGTCCCTATTATCATCACACATCCCTAATAGTGTACTCCTATCTTCACTGCCTAATGAAGCGGGTATAGACCTGCGAAACGCGTTGCAAAACTCTGGAGTGTACTAATAAATCTGTTGTTGTCTAACTACACAGTTTATGTGTCTGCTTGAGGGAGGTAAGTCCACCACTGCCTCCTAAGCGATTTTAAAAAATTTTGTTTTTATCCTTTTGGCGCCTCTGTTCACTTGATAATAGAGTACATATCCACCCTTGGTGGAGGGGGATACCCCTTTCTTTCTTCACGCCTACAGAGAGCGACTTCTTAATCCTGAGTGGGGACAGTTCAATCTCCTCACCTGCTTATACAGTGGTTGCCTGGAGGTAACCCGGGTTTGTGAGTATATAACTTACTCCTTCTCATTATACCAATTGTCTCAACTTACTACACCATATTGGGCTCTCGGTTCTCCCCTTTTTTTACAGATTTTGGACTAGTCCATCTCTTCATAGGGGATTCTCAGCAAGGCTTTTTTTTCTTTATAAAGATATTCCCTGAAAAGGAGTTAAACAATGATGCTGGCCAGCTTCTCTGCTCGCTATACGGTTTTGGGGCAGTTGGAAAGAGCAACTGCCATTCACTAAGTGCTTTTGAAAATAAATAAATCCCTGAGAATTCCCCAGTGAGTCTGTCTGTCTAAGTATTAGTATCATTTTTTTTATAGTTAGCAAAATGGAAACACTGTCCTTCACCATCTTTCTCATCTCCAGGGCTTTTTTCGGAGAACTATTCAGAAGAATCTTCATCCAAGCTATTCCTGTAAATATGAAGGAAAATGCGTGATAGACAAAGTAACAAGGAACCAGTGCCAAGAATGTCGTTTTAAAAAGTGCATCGCTGTTGGCATGGCAACAGACCGTAAGTAGCTCATACAAGATGTTTGTTATTTTGTTCTGCATACTCACCAAAATCGCAGCATGACCAACGCCCAAAAAATAACCTGCATTGCTCGAAGTAAATAACTCACTTATGATTTTCTTTGGATTTAAAAATATCTAAAAGTCTCAGTACTGTTTTCTTTAACATGAGCTGATATACTGCAGTACTGATTAAAAAATAAAATGCATATATAAAAAAATAGAAATACACAGATGTGGCCATTGTTTCTGAATGTTCGATAAGGACAGCAGTTGCTAAGAGAGAATGCTAATTTTTTTTTCATGCACAAAAGGTATGACCCAACGGTTGACACTAACAACAGTAACAATCAGAATGATATCGACAGCATGAATCACAATCCACTAAATCAAGTGGCTGTGAATTTCTCTCTTTTTTTTTTGTTTGTTTTTTTTGTTTTACAAAACTACTTGTGTTTTTTTCATAAAATAATTGTTTTCAAATAATTACCTTCAGGACTCTTTTTTATGTTGCCTTTTGCCTCCAAATTATAAATTAATGAAGAATATAGAAATCTAAACTTTATTTGGTGTTTGTAAACAAGAATGATTCTTGCCTGCTAATGCAGAAATGGAAATAACAACCCAACATTTTCATACAAAGATAAACAGGTTAATTTCTATGCACGACACTAGAAATGGTGAATTGATAAACTAAGCTTACTTTTAGGTAGGGATGGGAAATGAGATGCAAATCAGTTTGAGTTCATGCAAGATTATACAAATTTTTTTTTCAAACTTTACCTCAGCAGGATCCAATTGGTTCATTTTCAAGCTGCATTAATTTGCATACAAAATGTGCATAATGCTGCATCAACTTAACATCGACCATCCCTAATCCCTAAACTTCCCTACGTGAAATAATTGAAGCACAGCAAAATGTACAATGTCCCAAAGTATTTGCACCTCGTTTCCCCTCCCCCAAATAAAGTCAAAAGTACAACTCGGCAAAAAAATTTAAAATGCAGTATGTGAACTTTTTTAATGCAATGTAGCCATCACCTGCCAACACCTGCAAACACCTAGACCTGCTGCTTGGGAGAATCCTCATTGTAGACCATTACATGATGCAGTGCTAGTCCACTTATATGTGCATTCCTGGACAGGTCAGCTTCTGAAGATTGTCCCTCTTTCCAAGGGGATTATGTAAATACACTCAGATGATAACAGGAAAAGACAGGTGCATTCCTCTGACATGCTCCATTCAGAGGTAATGCATGCAGCGCTTAGTGCCAGCCAGCAAACTTATCAGTCAGAACATATGATTAGCAGTTTCAGACAACAACTGGAGGATATACCACCAAAAACAAAATGGTTATAGTAACAGCCTAAAGAATTGTTGCAAAATGCCCTTACTGTCTGTGTGCTTCCATTCCCTCCACTAAGCCATGTTTACTAAGTTTTGTTAGTTACCGGGCATCTACAAATATAAGTAGGTACAAAGCTCATGATAAATTATGCCGCTTAGAAATGAACCAGTCCAATGCAGCATCTGATGTACTTGATTGGTCTGGTTCTACACTGCACACATTTGAATACAATTTGCATCAACTGAGAATGATTAGCATTTAATTGGCTATCCCTACTGCCTATACATGGGCCTGAGATGCATTTCAGGATTTATACTCAGTCGACATTCACACCAGATCCAGTGGTTTGCTGGTCACTGCCAATCCGATGTATGATCTGCTGTCAGCAACCATCATTTTCATATGTCTGCTGGTGTCCAATGTTACGGAAATGTCAATGATATCACTGCTATCTATGACATGTGCAACATCCGTCCAGTGTCCTGAAAAGTGGTGCAAGTCGGGACTTTGCATTCCGTTACTGCAATGGACACAACAAACAGTGGACATTGGGTGCTTCAGTACATGTCACACATAACATAAGAACCTTCGACTTTGCCAGTTGCAGTCTGTTGCAGAAAACAGTCCAACAATGGGACTAGTGTGTGAAGCAGGTCATTTCTGCAAGCTGGGTGCCGCCATAGCACTACTGCTTTGCTGCACATGGGTAATGTGGAGATCTGGCAGTTGTCTGACCCTGAATTACATCTCCCTGGGAGTTCCTAAAACGTAGAAGGGGAATAGTATTTAATGCGACCGGGTATCTGAGCTGCAGCAGGGTGAGCTGTCATTTGGCTCACCCTGCGCCCCGCTCACCAGCGGTGGAACAATATGTACACCTAGTGTGAACCTAGCCTCAGTAGTCCAGCATCATGTGACCCAAAGTTACATTTTTAGCTGCTCACTAATAGATGATGATAAACTGAATTTCTTAAATGACTGATGTAGTATTTAATTTCCTCTCTACATATTTGAATTGGTGATAGGACTTCATCTAATCTTTTCACAGATCCAAATGTAATTCACTTTTCCTATTATTTGTTGAAGTGGTTGGCAGCGAGTATTCTAGAGGCAGCATTATTTTATTATGTCTTTCACTCCTCTGAGGGCAGCAGTAAATTCCTGTCAGCAGACATGGTGGTTTATCGTAATGAGACAATAAACGAGATTACCGTAACAGCTTTGCACTTGGCAAATTATGAGAAAACAGACCCAAAACACATTTCATTACACTTGGCCCTGCAGCATGTGCATATACTTACAGCCTGTGTGTTGACAGAACTGTAAATCACTGGACGTTTATTGACACTTGTGAGCGTGAAGCAGATTCCAGGCTAATGTCCCTTCATTTCTTAAAGTGGTTTTGGATGACAGCAAGCGTCTAGCAAAAAGAAAACTCATAGAAGAAAACAGAGAAAAGAGACGCAAGGATGAGATACAGAAGTCACTGGTACAGAAACCTGAACCGACCCAAGAGGAGTGGGAGCTAATACAGGTGGTCACTGAAGCTCACGTAGCCACCAACGCACAGGGAAGTCACTGGAAACAGAAACGGAAATTTCTGGTAAGGAAACTCCATTTGACACAAACATACAAAAAAGGGTTTTACTGAGCTTTTGGCTGTTTTACTAAGGTTATCCATGGGGGATGTACATTGAAGCTGAGAGCCTAAGAGGAACAAAAGTCTGCTCATGATTTATTATAGAACTGTCTGCTATTAACCTCCCTGGCGATAATCCCGAGTCAGGCTCGTGGGGTGGAAAACCGCACCTCTGAGCGGTAACCCCGAGCCTGACTTGTGGTAGCCGCCGGTAGGGCTGTGCAGAGCATTGGTCACAGCAGTAGTTTCAGTTCACCTCCCCGGGATCCAGACGCCGGTAGCTATTCTCTTTCCTGTTCTCTGAGGCTCTGCATCCCTCTGGTGAGATCACCATTTGCCATCATGATGACAGACGGCAATCTTACTACAGGGTTACAGCGCCACCTGGAGGACAAAGGGAGAACTGCAGTGCTGGATCCCAGGAAGACGAGTAATGTGCTGGGCTGCCACAGATGAAAGTTTGCAACTCTCACTTGGATTCAACACACTGTAGTTAGGGTTGCTAGAAGGGTGGTGAAATAAGTTACCTTTATAAGTCGTATTTGTTTTTCCAGCACATCCTACAGATACTCAAACAGAGATCTGAGGAATATAGAGACCAAAGAAATTGTGAATCATCAGACCAGGCCAACTTTCTCAATTTTCCCACTATCCAGTTCTGATGCTCATCTGCACGGCGTGGACAATTTTAGTGGTGGACAGTGGTCAGCATGGTAATGTGACTGGTCTGGGGCCACCTAGCCCCATACACTGCAAGCAGTGATGCACTGTATGTCCTGACACGTTTATTATTATTGTTTATTTATAAAGCTAGAACATATTACATAGCGCTGTACAAAGAAGAAAACAAACAAGGGGTAAATAAGGATACAGACAATGATATACATCAGATATGGACAATGGTGCAAAATACAGAACGGGTGATGTGATTACCATAACAGATGTAACATGATGAATAAAATGCATAACCGCGTGAAACCTATGAAATGAATAACAAATTCCAAGACACAAAAGGGTGAGAGAGCCCTGCCCTCGCGCTTAAAAACAAGAAGAGAATCGAGAGCCCAATATGGTGCAAATATGGTGGTAAAATGAAAAGCTCAATACAATTTTATGTGTATATACTCACAAACACGGGTTACACATAGGCAACCACTTTAAATGCAGGTGGGAAGCTTTAGGACCTGACCCCACTCAGGTTAAGAAGTCGCTCTCTGTAGATAGTAGATGGGGATGCAGCCCTCCACTCAGGGTGGACTAGAAGATCAGCAAAAACTCGGTATACAGAGGCCCCAGAGTAGAGTAAAACGTTTTAAAAAACGCTTAAAAGGTGGACTCACCTCCCTCTTACAAAAAAAAACTCACTTGAGTCTCGCATTTCGCGGGTGTGACCCCGCTTCTTCAGGCAAAAATGGGAGCACAACTCAGTGGGTCAAGCAATAGGTTTGAGCGCCTCAGGTTTGAGCACCTCTGACAGAGGCGCTCGAACCTATTGCTTGACCGACTGAGTTGTGCTCCCAGTCTTGCCTGAGGAAGCGGGGTCACGCCCGCGAAACGTGTCGCTTTTGTGGAGTTGAATAAATTATCTGTCAATTCTGTTTTATCAAGACTTACGTGAGTTTTCTTTTTTTTGTAAGAGGGAGCTAAGTCCACCCTAATATCCCCCTATGCTTTTAATCGGTTTTTAAAATGTTTTACTCTACTCTGGCACCTCTGTATACCGAGTTTTTGCTGCCCTCGCGAGCTTACAATATAAAGGAATGGGCGGGGGGGGGGGGGGTGAACAAGAGGTGAGGAAGTATGCAGTATACAGCATATTAAGTAAGGATATTTAGTAGGAGTTAAACTAGAAGTGAGATTGAAAGGGAAATGGCCTAAGTTAGAGCATATGCTTGTTGGAAAAGGTGAGTTTTGAGAGAGCGTTTAAAGGGGCACTACAGCAAAAAACTGTAAAATTTAAAATATGTGCAAACATATACAAATAAGAAGTACATTTTTTCCAGAGTAAAAGGAGCCATAAATTACTTATCTCCTATAATGCTGTCACTTACAGTAGGCAGTAGAAATCTGACAGAAGTGAGAGGTTTTGGACTAGTCCATCTCTTCATAGGGGGTTCTCAGCAAGGCTTTAATTCCTTATAAAGATATTCCTGAAAAAGGATTTAAACAATGATACTGGCCAGCTTCCCTGCTCCCTACACAGTTTTTTGGCAGTTGGACAGAGCAACTGCCATTCACGAAGTGCTTTTGAAAATAAATATATCCCTGAGAATCCCCTATAAAGAGATGGACTAGTCCAAAACCTGTCACTTCTGTCAGATTTCTACTACCTACTGTAAGTGATAGCAACATAGGAGAAAAGTAATTTATGGCTCATTTTACTCTGGAAAAAAGTACTTATTTGTATATGTTTGCACATATTTTAAAGTTTACAGTTTTTCGCTGTAGTGCCCCTTTAAAGAAAACCCGAGGTGGGATTTACTTATGTTTGTGGGGCACAGAGGCTGGTTGTGCACACTAACGCCAGCCTCTGTGGCCCCATGGTGTGCCTCCAGGACCCCCCTGCGCGCCGCTATAGCCCCCGCAGTGCTGGCGACACGCAGCGTGTCGCCAGCACAATGTTTACCTTCTCCTGTCTGTTAGCGCCGCTCCCCCGCCTCCTCCTTATCGCCGCTACCCGCCTGCGTCACTTCCCTCCAATCAGCGGGAGGGAAGGGACGCGGGCGGGTAGCGGCGATACGGAGGAGGCGGGGGAGCGGCGCTAACAGACAGGAGAAGGTAAACATTGTGCTGGCGACACGCTGCGTGTCGCCAGCACTGCAGGGGCTATAGCGGCGCGCAGGGGAGTCCTGGAGGCACACCATGGGGCAACAGAGGCTAGTGTTAGTGTGCACAACCAGCCTCTGTGCCCCACTAACATAAGTAAATCCCACCTCGGGTTCTCTTTAAAGATTTCAGAGGTGGGAGATTGATGGATGTGCTGTGGAAGAGCATTCCAGAGGAGGTGAGGCACATGAGAAGTCTTGTATACGTGAATGCGATAAGGTAATTCGAGAGGAAGATAAAAGAAGCTCATGTGCAGATCTGAGATTGCGGTTAGGTTGGTATCTGGAAACTAGTAAAGAGATGTACGGGAAGAAAGATTGTGGAGAGCTTTGTAGGTTAGGGTTAAATGTTTGAACTGTATCCACTTTTCATTCATGGCCAGCATGAAGTTTTTCAGCAGGTTGTGGTAAAGCAGCTTTTCTGTGAGATGAGACCAGATGGGCTAACCTTCAGTCTTCACACACAGCAGCCATCTTTTGGGCACATGGTCTTGTTGTCAATTGACCTCTTGCCCTTCCATGGACCACTTTTGCCCCCAGACCTGCTGTTTGAGTGATGCTCTAATCCAATCACCTAGCCATCACAATTTTGTCCACTTTAAAGTGGGACTGCAGTGACGTATGTACAGCTTCCAGACTTCTATATATTGTCTGTAGTTTAACTTTTCAATGCAGTGCTGTTCTGCATTTTTCGCCCTGTAAAGACATCACTTGAGTAGCGTTATAATGATGACCTGACATGAACGTAAAGAGGTTCATATTTTTATTTTCAGCTATATATAACTTTTTTTCATAACAATGCATCGTTCTCTAATATTTTCCATTTACAGATTACACTCTGTATTTTAAACTATGAAACAGAGCAGAACTAATGACCCTTTGAACTTTCCTACAGTAAAACCTTAAAGGACCACTATCATGAAAAAATGTAAAATTTAAAATACATGTAAACAAATACCAATCAGAAGTATTTTTCTTCCAGAGTAAAATGAGCCATAAATTACTTTTTCCACTATGTTGCTGTCACTTACAGTAGGTAGTAGAATTCTGACAGAACCGACAGGTTTTGGCTTAGCTCATCTCCTCGTGGGGGATTCTCAGTATGGCCTTTATAAAAACACTCCCTGCAAATGATTTTTACAAATATGCTAGCCAGCCTCCCTGCTCGCTGCACACTTTTTTGGCAGTTGGATGAACAGCCATTCACTAAGTGCTTTTGACAATAAATAAAACACTGAGAACACCCTATGAGGAAATGAGCTGGTCCAAAACCTATCGGTTCGGTCAGATTTTTAGAACCTGCTGTAAGTCACAGCAATATATGAGAAAAGTAATTTATAGCACATTTAACTCTGGGAGAAATGTGCTTCTTTTATGTATATGTCTACACGTACTTTAAATTTTACAATTTTTGCGATAGTGGTCCTTTAAACAAGCAGGAAACAGTGAAAGACAGGTTGAGTTAAGTGCTTTAGAAAACAGAACTGTAGCCAACCACGTTTGGTCGGAGAGCCCAGAGAAGCTCTTTTGCATAGATATCAACTGAAGTTTCTTAATTCTTCCTGTACAATATGAGACTCATATCTTTGCTACTAATGTTGTATTTCTTAGATGCACTACACATACAAATCATTATATCATTAAATCAATTAACTTTTTGTTTAAAGAGAAAAGGTAATTGAAAAAAGGCGTATGTTTTTTACTTACTTTACTGATGCTTAAAGACCATATATAATTGGGCCCAAATGCTGCATGTTGACATTTACTAAGACCAGAATGTGAATGCTTGCAGTACGTTTGTGCATATTACTGCTTTTACTTGAATAGGGGTATCACATAAAAGCATTTTAATGCAATGTTGTATCATTGGGAAAATATCTCTATATGTTCAGACATACAATTGTAAGCTCCTCTGATCTGAGAACTAAACAGAAATCAGTATAGAAGCAATGTTGTAGACAGAATGGGCTTTATTCACTAAGACAAGTAGCATGCCTTATCCGAGTTAATACGCCTTATCAAACATAACACTCTTTAGCAGAAATAACACACCTTATCAAAGTTAACACGCCTTATCAGAGTAGCATAGCGAGCGCTACGAACCCACAGGGGCTCAGGGCAGGATGAGTGGAGCTCTCATCATTGCCAATTAGCAGGTATAAGTTTGTAGCGCTCGCTATGCTTCTCTGATAAGACGTGTCAACTTTGATAAGGCGTGTTATCTCTGATAAGGAGTGTTATCTCTGATAAGGTGTGATAACTCGGATAAGGCATGCTATTTGTCTTAGTGAATCAAGCCCAATGTCTGCTTCATGAGTCAGGTGTGCTAGTTACGTTACAGTAAAGCTTGCTTCCTGTCATCTGTACATTCAACTGCTGGGAGGGTCAATCAGGAGTGACCATGTGACTCCTAAAGGAGGAAGAGCAATAAAAGTTAAACTTAATTTTTGCATTACAGTAGAAAACATGTGGGCTTAGGTGGTAACACAGAACAAAGGCAGTGACTGGGTGGAGCATAGAAATATGTACAGTTCACCACCTACCCCATCCATATTCAGATTTAATCGCAAGAGATGGGTGGAAGTGGAAGTTTGTGTTACTCATTATACTGGTGCAACCTTCGGTAAACTTATTGTTTGCAGGAAGTGGGAAATCAAGACTCCACTTTATAAACAGGAAGTAAGTCAGTGCATAGATCTTGTGTCCTTATTGTCAACAAACTTGAAAAAAAAATTCAAGGTAAAAAGTAAAAACTCAGAATTTACATGTAACGATTGCGGAATTATTTCCGTGGTCAGCGCACGAGATGTGCGCTGACACTGCGGAAATCCTCCACAAACGTGTAATTTAACAGAACCCAGCTATGGTGCTATGCACCTGTAGAGGGAAATTCCCACCGGCAGATGGAGCTGTGGAGTGCAGAGAAACACAGCCTCTGCCCTGCCACAGATGCCAGAAGAGAATTGCACGAGTCGAAGCAATGCAGGGCAAGATAGCCCTTAAAGAGAGAGAGAGAACACAGAAACAGAATGTATGTGTGTCCACCAATCTAGTCGCTACCCAGCAACGGTGAACACACAACAGCGGAAACGAAATAGGAACGCAATAGCAAGAGTGGCGATTGCCAGTGTATGTGTGTCCACCAATCTAGTCGCCACCCAGCGACGGTGAACACACAACAGCGGAAACGAAGTTGCAAAGCAATCGCAAGAGTGGCGATTGCCAATAGTGACACAAGACCGAATCAGACAGAGCACAAGAGTAGCAGGAAAGACACAGCAAATAACAATAATCAGAACATCAAGGAAAATAACAAACACTAGCTAAACGCGAACACCGCACTCATTCGCAACAACGAACGCGTTAAAGACACGATAGGCGCCCAGTGATAAGCGTGCCACCCTAACTAACCAATGTAACACAAACACGAAAATAGAGAACGCGAATGCTTGCTAAACGGTTACCACACCGAGCCTACAGCAGCAACCGCAGCTCTGGCCTACACTCCCAGACAGAGTACAGAAGGAACTACCGCCACTACCACTAGGGCGGATGCGATCCAGACAGGCAGACAGATGGGGCTACCAGTAGCAACCGCTGCTCTGGTTAGCACCCCTAAGGCAGAACGATTTCCTGTCAACCGCCGCTGGCGACAAGACAATCGCAAAAGACAGGCAGATATAAGGCAAGACAGATAATTCAACCTGACTATGCTAGAAGGGATGCCTAGTGCAGTCCCAAAGAATTACTCTAAGATAATCTTAGCAAACAATAGCGAAAGGCTGATACTACCATCCATCATGACCAGCAAGGACTTCTGGGAGAGAATGGTATTTATACTGCACACCATCAAGGAAGCAGCTAAGCAATTTGCATGACAAGTATATGCAAATTCCTCAGCAGCAGAGCAACTCTGACACTTGCAAAGTGAAGACAGGTCTCTTTTCCAGAGACCTGCAGCACTCAGACCTAAAGAATGGTCAAACAGCTGTCTGCCTGTGCAGACAGCTGAGCAGATCATTACATTACACTTACACTTTATAATTATGCTTTCTGAATTTAACAACAAAAGTTTTGGATTTACTTTGACTTTTAAGATGACCTTTAGTGAAAATAATTTCAATACTAAAATTGCTTATTTTCTCCAATATTCTTTTATAAATTATTTAGTGTATGTTAGCCCATTGTGAAATCTTGCCTCACTCTGATTTATGCTAGGTACACAACATACAATTTTCTGTTAGATTTTCTGTTAGCTTTACCTGCCAGATAGATAATTTCCAACATGTTGGAAATTATCAATCTATCCATCTATCTGCCTAGCAATTAGGCATTGTTCTACTCAGCAGGAGATAACCAGAAGACAATGCACCAGAGATAATGACCAGGCTCTACCAGTACTTTACAGAAAATAATATAACATAACAGAAAAACTAACAGAAAATTGTATGGTGTGTACTAGGCTAAAATTATAATACATTTATCAGAGAAGGATTTTTTAAATTATTTTCCACTGTGTAGTGAGCACTGAGCAGGAATGTCCGTTGATCTTCCAGAGTGCTCTGAGGCTGCAGGCTGCGTGACATCAGTGCCTTGGCAAAACATCACTTAGTGGGCGGGGTTACATAACAACAATATATAGCTACATATAGTTATAAGAAGCATTTATGAACATGAATCCAAGAAAATTAATGTAAAAATTAGTATATTGAATAATAATTTATGTTCTGCTATAAGTTATTACAAGTTCAAATTTAAAATGACAATACTGGGTAATCTAGCCACAATATGTATATTGTGCCTTTCCAGTTTCACTGCACAGGAACAAGGAAAATACAGTACATGTGCATCCTACTTCCATGCAGTAAATTCAGACTTATACACAGAATCATATTTCTATAGGAATTATGTATGTGTACATTCTAGTGCACTCCTCCATATGTAGAGCTTGGAAGGGTGAAAAAGAGATTGTCAGCTGTAACACAGATTGGTATGCGTTAACCACCATACACAACTAGATTTTGGTTCCCAGGATCCGCAGGCTACAAGTTGCCATTACATTGTTCCTGTCTATTTTGTGACATACAGCATGTTGATAAAAGAAAAAACGTCCTCACTTTTACGAAGACCTTAAAAATCAGGTCTATGAATGTGCTATGTTTTATTCAGTGGTGTAGTTAAGGAGCTGTGGGCCCCAATGCAAGTTTTACAATGGGGCCCCCCAAGCACTCTATACATAACAATTGATATGGCACACAAAAACCTGCCAATGCCAACTACAGTGTCAGAGGTGCAAGAAGGGGTTGGGGAACAGTATGTTAATGATTACCACTGTTCAAAGTATCTATAGAAGTGATTATTATGAGCACAGGACCAATAGAGAGATTATACTACAGTTGAGGGTGGGGCCCTTGGGCCCCTCTGGCTCAAGGGCCTCAATGCAGTCACTACCTCTGCACCCCCTACTGCTACGCCCCTGGTTTTATTATAATTCAAGCTACACATTCTTGTTTTTGTGCAGCAGAGCAGAATGCACAAACAAGCCTGATCTGAGAACAAGAACAAGCAGTCATGCTAGTTCTAGAGAGTTCAGGAGCTTAGACAGAGGTTTTATTGACTATAAACCTAAACAATCACACTAACTACAAAGTTTTTATTCAATCAAGCAAACAGCTGGTAAACTTTCTCTTAGCAATAAAGAGAGGGGGCTTAGGGGGAAGGTAACAATGAGCATAAACAACCAAGTTCAGACTATAGGCAGTACTCTATCAGCCAAATATTTTGTTTTTGTGTCTGGTTATGCAGGTAATCTTTGAAAACGGTTATTTTCATGAAATACTGATGAAAGCAGCTACTGAATACATTGTGTGCTATGAAACTGGAAAAATGGGTTCTTAGAAACATTTCTTCACTTTCCATACTGTGTACAAGAATAAGCAGCATCTTCCAAGCCTTGCATTGTGTTTACAATAACACTGTCATCCTTGAAGTTTTGATCAAAATAATCTGTTTCTCTGGTTGTCTCCTGACTCAGACAGATGAGTCATCCAGTGGGGAGGGAAGGGACACAGCGAGGAGCGGCGCTATAGAGGAGGTGGGGGAGTGGTGTGACAGACATTCAGAGGTAAACAGCCTGCTAGGGACACGCTGCATGTCGCTAGCACAGCGGTTTTATTTATGGGGGACAGCAGAGCGCAGGGGGGGGGGGGGGGGGGCCTGGGGAGGGCACAGTATAGTAACAGAGGCTGGTCATTGTATGCAGAACCAGCCTCTGTGACCTAGTGGCATTCTTAAAACCCACCTCGTGTTCTCTTTAAAGGATATCCGAAGTGACATGTGACATGATGAGCTAGACATGGGTATGTACAGTGCCTAACACACAAATAACTATGCTGTGTTCCTTTTTTTCTTTCTCTGCCTGAAAGAGTTAAATATCAGGTATGTAAGTGGTTGACTTAGTCCTGACTCAGACAGCAAGTGACTACAGTGTGACCTTCACTGATAAGAAATTCCCCTTTTTATCTCTTTCTTGCTCTCAGAAGCCTTTTTCTGCTAGGAAAGTGTATTATAGTGGGAATTTCTTATCAGTGAGGGTCACACTGTAGTCACTTCCTGTCTGAGTCAGGACTGAATCAGCCACTTTATGTCACCTGTCACTTCGGGTACCCTTTAAAGGGACTCCGAGCAGTGCAGAAACTATGGAAAGATGCACATCATTTTAAAGCTCTCTTTCTCCTCTTTCCAATGATATATAAACCGCCACCCTACGCCTTTTAGTTTTCGCTATTTTCGCGATTGAAATTGCCGCGGCCGCGATTTCGATCGCGAAAATAGAGAAAACTAAAAGGCATAGGGCAACGATTTAGGTGTCGTCAGAAAGAGGAGAAAGAGAGCTTTAAAATGATATCCATCAAGCCATAGTTATATTGTATTACACAGGGCGACTTTTTGTCAAAGTCAGCAGCTGCATTCAGCAAAATGGAGCTGCTGACACTGGGGAAAGTGTCGCCCTGTGTAATACAATATAACTATGGCTTGATGGATATCATTTTAAAGCTCTCTTTCTCCTCTTTCTGGCGACACCTAAATCGTCGCTCTACACCTTTTAGTTTTCTCTATTTTCGCGATCGAAATCGCGGCCGCGGCAATTTCAATCGCGAAAATATCGAAAACTAAAAGACGTAGGGTGGTGGTTTATATATCATTGGAAAGAGGAGAAAGAGAGCTTTAAAATGATATGCATCTTTCCATAGTTTCTGCACTGCTCGGAGTCCCTTTAAAGGACATTGGAGGTGAAAATAAACTGATGAGAAAAACAATTGTATCTGTCCTCCTTCTCCTAAAAATGACTTTTTTTAGATATCCCACAGTTTTATTTTATGTTTAATTCAAGTTTTTAATTTTTTACGGTTTCATTGTCTCTGCTCAATGACACCTTCAATTAAGTATGCCAGGGCTCAGAACTATGAATTATTGACCCTTTTTATCTCTTTCATACTCTCAGAAGCCATTTACTGACAGGAAAGTGTTTTATGGTTGCAATTACTTATCAATGAGGGTTATGCTATAGTCAGACCCAGTCCAACCCGCTCCCTACCTGGACAGAAACTGTCACTTACATACCTGATGTTTAACTCTTTCAGGCAGAGAAATAAAAAAAGTAACACAGCCTAGTTATTTGTGTGCTTGGCACTGTACATACACATGTCTATCTCATCATGTAACATGTCACCTGTCAGTAAAGTCGGTAAAGCAAACGAAAATAAACGTATGAGATAGTGAATTGGACGTGTAGTACAGCCAAGAAATATAACATTAGTAGCAAAGAAAAAAGTATCATAGACTTATCATTATATACATGTATAAGTGCCAGTTGATTGATTTGTGACAGTATAATCCCAGATAAGATGTGTTGACCTTACAGTGTGTTGTGTTTTACCTCAGCCAGAAGATATTGGCCAGGCTCCTATAGTTAACGCACCAGAAGGCGGAAAAGTGGACTTAGAAGCCTTCAGCCAGTTTACAAAAATAATTACCCCAGCAATTACGAGAGTGGTTGACTTTGCCAAAAAATTACCTATGTTTTGTGAGGTAAGTGTTTTCACAGTATAGCAGCCTCATGGCCATTCTGAGGCCGCACACAAATAAGGATAATGGCCGGACTTCTTGTGCATGAAGAACATTTGTGTACACATTGTATTGTGTAGATAGATCTTGGAATTATTTTTAAAATGAGTTTAAAACGAGTTTGACTGTGGTTCAGCTGTAGGTCAGCTACATGGTAACTGCAGTTTGATGTCACTTGATCACTTCAGGCTAGTGTATCTAGACCTTTGTCTTCAAATAGAGTTCAGTTTGAGTTCAGCTCTACCACAGGTCAACCCCAGCTTCCCATTCACTTACCTGATACATAGAACTGCATGTAAACTGAAAATGAACTGTTTGTGTACAGCAGCCCATATAAAAATAGCAATACGGTACAGGTATGTTTGTTTTGCACAAAATAGCAGTCACATGACCTGTGCTCAGTGTTCCAAAGAGGAATTTGAAAAGTTGCTGCAAAGTGTCCTCATTGTACCTCTGCAGTCTCGAATCCTGTAAGAAGCTACAGCCCACTTTATAAAAGGAGTATGTAAACATTCAAAGGAGATCTCAGGCA
Organism: Hyperolius riggenbachi; assembly: GCF_040937935.1. Lineage (NCBI taxonomy): Eukaryota > Metazoa > Chordata > Amphibia > Anura > Hyperoliidae > Hyperolius > Hyperolius riggenbachi. The sequence continues at coordinate 114,091,592 of NC_090650.1, read as the reverse complement.
AAGAACCAAAGGGGCTGATTCACAGAGCTTTGCTGTTGAATTACAGTGTGATGCGAAAGGTTGGGCAACCTTGTTAATTGTCATGATTTTCCTGTATAAATCATTGGTTGTTACGATAAAAAATGTCAGTTAAATATATCATATAGGAGACACACACAGTGATATTTGAGAAGTAAAATTAAGTTTTTTGGATTTGCAGAAAGTGCGCAATAATTGTTTAAACAAAACTAGGCAGGTGCATAAATTTGTCAGTTAAATATATCATATAGGAGACACACACAGTGATATTTGAGAAGTAAAATTAAGTTTTTTGGATTTGCAGAAAGTGCGCAATAATTGTTTAAACAAAACTAGGCAGGTGCATAAATTTGGGCACTGTTGTCATTTTATTGATTCCAAACCCTTTAGAACTAATTATTGGTACTCAAATGGTAAGCTCAGTGACCCCTGACGTACATAAACAGGTGAATCCAATTATACCTATACTGAAGGCACTTATACCTAGCTTCCTATACTGAAGGCACCTATACCTAACTACCTATACTAAAGGCAGCTATACCTATCTACTTATACTGAAGGTTAAGGTTAAACAGAAGTTTAACTGCCAAAATAGTAAGATACCAGCCAGCCTCCTTACTTGCACAATATTTTGCCAGTTAGACTTTGCAACTAAAACCCTGATAATCCCCCATGAGGAGATGGACTGGCCTGAAACCTGTCAATTCTGTCTTTTACGCGATGGTGGTCCTTTAATAAAAAACTTTAATTTTTTTTGTAGCTGCCATGTGAAGATCAGATCATCCTTCTAAAAGGCTGCTGCATGGAGATCATGTCACTCCGAGCTGCAGTGCGCTATGACCCAGAAAGTGAGACTTTAACGCTGAATGGGGAGATGGCGGTGACAAGAGGACAGCTGAAGAATGGAGGACTAGGAGTTGTATCCGATGCCATATTTGATTTAGGCGTATCGTTGTCTTCATTTAATCTTGATGATACTGAAGTCGCCTTGTTGCAGTCTGTGCTGCTTATGTCATCAGGTGTGTGTAAAAGAATCTTATTAGATGTTTTCAGTTGGGGAAATGTTTGTAAGTATTAATGTATGAATGGTAACATTTGTATTGTTTTAGGGCCCGTTCTCACTTAGAACCGCAGAACGCTGGCGATTACTGCCGGCGTTTTGCGGGAGTGATTTTCCCGCGATTAGCGCGGAAAAATCACTGGACACTGCGACGGTTTTGGAGCGATCGCGATTAGCGTGTTGTGCACGCTAATCACGATCGCTAATCGCGGAATGCTCGTCGCCGGCAAACCGCTGCATGCAGCGCGGTTGCGGTTATCGCTAACCGCAACCGCGGCAGTGAGAACGCTGCCACTCGCTACATTGTGTAGCGGTTTGCCGTGAGCGGGAATCGCGCGATTCCCGCTCAGGTGAAATCGGGCCCTTACTGCTGCCCAAGTTTCAGTATTCTGTAGATGACCAAGCTGGTTACATTCATGTTTGCAGTGGCACAGAGGATCCAAAGATACCATTGACATGCATGGGTGCCCAGATGCTCTGTAACAAAAAACAATAAGGTGTAGAAAGATAATATGGTTGAAAATCCTTACCCCCAGACGGGTCCAGCAATGTCCCCTTGACGACGGTCATCAAGCGACACCTCTTCCTGCTCACTATGTCACGCGGTGTTACACGACGGGCGCGAATGGGAAGTAATATACACACGACACACGATCGACATGAGGGGCAACATTGTTTAACATGCTCTTGTTAAACAATGTTGCCCAATGTCAGTAACTTTGCCACAAAAACCGCAGCGTGGGTATTGGCAAAAATCATGGAGACAAGCTTTCCCCCAGTGTCAGTGGCCTAAAAAATATTTGAAAAATTGATGGGAAAAGACAGTTCTATCTGCAGGATCTTTTCTTCCAAATCTCCACAAAAGTGGTTCTAAGAAGAAAACTGTTTGCAAAACATAATGTAACACACCCACCTAGTTGGCGTTCCAGTGACGCATCAGGCTCTTCTGGGATTTGACCCGAACTGCAGGCTTTCTTCTTGGGTTGGTGCAGCACCCAAATAGCTGTACACATATACGCGCGTGCATGAGCTGAAGTCTCTCTAGAAGTGCACTCATGGCCATGCGCCCATCTTATTCCCTTTGGTGGCATTGGTAGCAGATAGAGAGGGATTTCAATATAGTAATCAGTGATACTCTGTTACTTGTAGTCTGGCCCCGCCTCAATAAAGCTCTGCCCCTGGCCAGTGCACCTTAACCATAATTTTGGTTAGTTGCTAAAGTGATAATTTGCTGGGTGTGATTTCGGACTGCTCTTGTGTAATGACTCTGCCTGACTTTGGACCTTGTTTTGGAACCTTGTTCTGCTTATACTGAATATGCTCCTGTCGCATCCCTGGTTTATCCACCTGACTGTCTGATTTTCTGTGTATGACCCCTGGCTGGTTCCTGCTTTCTGACCTTCTATGTTTGATGTTTGGCCTTATCCCTGAACCTTGTCTCTGTTTGGCTCTCAGTGTTTCATTAATTTCCTTGGCTTCAGATCCTATACTTTGTACGAATAAGTCCTGCGGCAGCCAAAGTTGGGTAGACATTTCCAGTCTCCCGTTCAAGTGGGGTCTTCTCTATAGGAGGAGCTAGTGGTGAAGATTAGGGTATAGGATCTGAAAGGAAGTTGGTATCCATAATTGTCAAAACATGCTTCGCTGTGCTTAAACTGTACAGGACAGCATGAGTTGAAATCTATGGCGTGCTCATACACGGCAGTGTCTGATAGGACTCTAACCTCAGCTGCATCATGACAGCTTAGCCCTGTGATCACTGTGAGCCAATCCCAATGATCACAAAGTACTAATAGAAAAAAAGGCTCTAGTCCTTAAGAGTGCTTAATTGCAAACACTAGCATTTTCTGATTGCAGAAAAGCACGGTAGTAGACCCAGGGCATAAAAGCAATATGGGAAACTTGCAAAGTGGCATTCAACACCGGACATTGAAAACATATTGAATGGCACTTTCCATGTTCTTTTCAGATTCACTGCACTCCAGTATAATGTAACCAATAGGAAGAGCAATGGAATTCCACAGAGTGCTGAATTTCGAGTTTTACATTAAAATTCAGCATTCCGATTCAAAATTTAAAATTTACAATAGGAATCCTCCAATCGGGAGCCCCTGTGGAACATTTAAAGATTTTTTGCCAGTGCTTGCTATACTTTAGTATAACGAGTGGTGGCAACTTTTTGTGCTTGTTCAGCCTCCTTTGAAGGGGTGACCTCTGGCCCTTTGGGGGGCTGCCATCATCAGGACCAGTAGTTGTTTTTATATGAGGAGTACAACCACATCCATTTATCCTGGATACCCAAGGGGAGTCGAGTTATACATCTCCACCTGCTTTTAGTGGTTGGTTTCCCCTCTTGCAGCCTCCCTTTGTGGTTACCACTTTTCCTTACATTGCAAATTTAGACCCTTGTGTAACATATTGCTACATTGCTAACATCTACTGGGGCTCCAGTTGTCTCTGTGTTTTCTCTTTACAGGGTGTCTACTCACCCTCCCTTTCTACACAGTAATGAATTTTTTCAAACGTAATAGAAATAGCAGTCTCCATATTGTTTACCATACTGAGAGAAATATGGAGGGTTGCCATTGCTGACCTCTATTAAAAGTGCTAGTTTCTTGGCCTTCATACTGATTCCTGTACTTTTAATATTTTCAGATTCACTGTATGCAGATCAGGAGTTCTGATTTCTCTCTGACTTCACTGGCTGCATACCTGTTCTAGGTCAGTAATTCAAAAAAACTGAAGCCAAAAGATCATCTTGATAGCCAGGCAAGTAACATTTTTAGAAGCTGCAAATGGCAACCTTTATTTTTCTCCTGGTATAGGTTTCTTTTTAACCACTTGTTGCCGCAACTATAGTTTATTCACATCCTCTCTGCCACTAGGTTTGGAAGAAGGACGTGAATATTAGTCTGTAGTGCTAGATGAGGTCAGCACACATGCTAGCACACACCTGGCAACATTTAGGGCACTAACCAGGGTATGACACCCTGGTATTCGATACCATCCCTTTTTAGCAGAGGTTGGCAAAAGGAAGTGATTTTGGGTAAGTATCTCTCACCTTACCAATTTCCTGTGTCAATTGGCTGTCTCTCAAGCCTTGTTCCGATGCCAGCGTCCTATTACTTGCATGTAGCGGGTCCTGACTTGTTGATGTCATTAAGCCAGGCCTGGTTCATTCAACTCTTTCCTATAGCTTTCCCTGCTAGTGCAGTGGTACTGCACTAGCAGGGAAAGCTGTAGCTAAGAGTTGGGTGTACTAAACTATTAAAGATTGCCATAAAGGGGGAAGGAGGAGACTACTAGATTACCAAGGACAACTATAAGGGAAGGAGGGTGTGGACTACACTACCAAGTCAGCTGTAAGGGGGGGGATCGCTGGGCTATCAGGGTACACTATAAAAGGAGAGGGGAAACAACTAGACTACCAGGAAAAACTTACAAAGATGAGGGGGACCAGTAGACCAAAGGGAAACCTATGAATAAGAAGGGAGGAGGCACTTAACCACCAGGGCAAGCTACAGGGAAAAGGGGGTGGACATTACAATAAAAATATTGTTTAGCCACCTCCTTTAGCCACCCACTTTAAAGACCACAACACCTGCATAATAAAGCAACTAATTACACTTTCTATAAAACATTTATTACTGTTGTTTACTGTTAGTTTCTATTATCATTGCAGTACTAGGAGAAAAAAAAGTGCATAGTCTAGTTCTCCCCCCCCCCCCCCCCCCAGTTTATATCACTAAGATGTCATAAGGAGTAATTCAGTTTTTACTGATTAAATAGGGATATTACTAAAATGTCCCTATTTGATTGCCAAAAAATAGCACTAGCTTCCCCCTCATGTAGCAGAAGCAACTTACCAATCCTCTGGTCGCCACCTACTACACATTCTGTACCTCCCAGCAGCTCGAACACTAAAGGTGCGTACACACGCAGTACGGCCGGCAATGACGGGTCCGCCAGACCCTCCCGCTGGGCGGACGTTCAGCCGACAGTAGCATGTGTGTACGCGCTGTCGGCGGACTGAGAAGGCTGTTTCTGAATGATCCGACCTGTCGTTGCCGGCAGTAGTGCGTGTGTACGTACCTTAACCAGCTGAGCGGTCTGGACGAGCTCAGCTCGTCCAACACCGCCAGCGGCTGCCGCTCAGGCCCTGCTGGGCCGATTTTAATGAAATAAAAAGCAGCACACGCAGCCGGCACTTTGCCAGCCGCGTGTGCTGCCTGATCGCCGCCGCTCTGCGGCGATTCGCCGCGAGCAGCGGCGAAAGAGGGTCCCCCCAGCCGCCTGAGCCCAGCGTAGCCGGAACAAAAAGTTCCGGCCAGCGCTAAGGGCTGGATCGGAGGCGGCTGACGTCACTCCGCTCGTCGCTATGGCGACGATATAAGCAAAACAAGGAAGGCCGCTCATTGCGGCCTTCCTTGTTTATTCTGGGCGCCGGAGGCGATCGGAAGATCGCCTCCGGAGCGCCCTCTAGTGGGCTTTCATGCAGCCAACTTTCAGTTGGCTGCATGAAATAGTTTTTTTTTTATTTAAAAAAAACCCTCCCGCAGCCACCCTGGCGATTTAATCAGAACGCCAGGGTGGTTAAAACCCCAGCGCAGGAGATTTGGGCGCAACCGGTACCACCATAGGCCGTAATAGGAATTACGGCTATAGCAGCGCACAGGGTGTAACTTCGGCGCCGTTAGAAGACGGAGCTGAAGTTATATTTTAAACACTGTAATTCGCCTTCTAGCAATAGCTGGAAGCTGAATTACATCATCCCCCACTATCCATGGCGGCCTGGAGGGGGAATAGAAATAACATGGCCGGGACTTGTGCGACAGCAGGATCAGCCATATACAGCCTTATCCTGCGCCCAAGTCTCCCGGCGCCCATTCATCTCTTACGCCAGCAGCTTTCCGACGTCCTCTGTGTATGTGTCCCGGCATGTCATGTGAGACCCATACATGGATCTAGGGAAGCTGCTAAAAGCAGCAGAGGTGTAGAAGACGGCGACTGGCGGATCAGTAAGTCAGTTCTGCAGTGGTAAACGCTGCAAAAATGCAAAAGTATTGCCCCAGTTCTCCCCCTGAGGCATGCCGGTAAGTTGATAGATAACGGGAATTTTACTGTGTAACTGAAAGGGATCCTGAAGTGAGAGGGATAAGGAGGCTAATATATTTATTTCCTTTCAAACAATCCAAATGACCTGACATTAGAATGATAGTATTCCACCTCTTTCAGCTCAGGCCTAGCATCTCCCTACTTTTTTCCTCCTGGATATTGGTTGTTAGGACTACTCATCACAGTGAACTGAGAGCAACAAACCAGAGAAGGACCTGAGGAAATACCACAACTGAAAAGGACAGTCATGCTTGGCCATATTGTTGATCTTTTGTAATTAGGGTTTGCGGGTTGCTGTGAAAGGTATCTAAAGAATCAGATGGGCACGAATGACCTGCATATCACATTCAGGCAACATGACAGGCAACAATGTTAAAACGTGAAAGCAAGTTATTATCAGTGCCTTATTTGTTGCTGTATTATATACAATACCCATGCTAATATTCATCACAAATGCAAATTCAGTTGTGGAAACATTTTGAATACATTTAGCAGATGTCCTCGTGACAACCTGCACATATCTAGGAGGGCATTGTTGGGATATTTGTAAAGGTAAAAAGTTAATGTTTATTTGCATACGCAATAATCTCCAAAGTCTACTCTTTCTTTTATTGCCAGATCGTCCTGGTCTCTCAAGCGTGGAAAGAATAGAAAAGTGCCAAGAAGGTTTCCTCTTGGCTTTTGAACACTACATTAATTACAGGAAACACAACGTTGCACACTTTTGGCCAAAACTGCTGATGAAAGTCACGGACCTCCGCATGATTGGAGCCTGCCATGCCAGCCGATTCTTGCACATGAAAGTGGAGTGCCCCACTGAGCTGTTCCCCCCACTGTTCTTGGAAGTGTTTGAGGATTAGAAGAGACTGAGCTTCTGGATTCTCAGCACTACCGGGGTCTCCCCTTCCATTCCATTGCCTCCGTCACTTTTTTTTTGTTCTCGTCCGTTCTGAATAGACATGGATGAAAATGTTCCTCTGATGCGGGTACTCGTGACTATCGTGTTTTTGTTATTCTGTCCTTTTGATGTGAAGTTTATCCGTGGAAGTTTAACCCCTTTTGTGCTGAAGTCGCTGTCAACACATTACTCCTCAGAGCGTTTGGCAGCCCTTCCAGTTATAAAGTGGTTATTGTATAAAAAAAAGAGGTAAAAAAATGAAAAAAAAATATGAAAAAATATATATTAACTTGCATTCACCAGCACTACGGATCCTACACAGAAAAGGTATTCTCAGATATTGTGCCTGCGGCTAAAATCCCTACCAACCGTCACACTTCGATGATCACTTTGTGGTGCGTTATAGGCAGCGATGTCACTCATTGCTGCAGATGCACCATTTCCTCTTAGAACAAGGCTAATATTTGGTTTTATCACTAGATAATATTTTTTTAATTTATTTTTTTAAGAAAAAGCATACGGCAAAGGCCCTTATAAGGCATCTGATGCACCCAAGCTTTGGGGGGGAAAAATTGGTTTGGTAGCATGTTTTGGATTGGTTTGTAGTAAAGAGATTTTAAGCATGGTAAAATTCTAAACAATTATACCTTTATACTTAAGAACAGAAAAAAGGATAATCTTGAAAAGAATGTATTTTTTTACTCTAGCATCCCTTTTTTCCCCCAGTATCTTTTTTTTTCTTTACTAAAAGAAGTGAGCTAAGCTGACTGGACGTTAAAGTATCATTTGACATTGATCACTCGTGTGTTATATAGTTGGTGTTTATAGGATGACTGTACAGAACTAGTTCCTCAATTCTGCACATTCCCTTCTCAGGTATTTGGAAGTAAACCTCTTGGGATTCCATCATTGTTTCGCCATTTTGATAAACCCTCTAACTCTGCCGAAAAGACCTTGCGTGATGTCATTGTCATGTGCTACAAGCCACGTGACAATAACATTGCATTTTCCAGTTTGGTAACATCACACTGTTGTACTCTTAAGGGCAATGACTTGATGGCATTTGAACTCCTCAACTGTGATTTACATCCATATTTCAAACTGTTCTACCTCCTCCATTTTTCACACTTTGACAGTGCCTCATAGAAAAGCAGTTAAATCTACACTATTTTCAGTGCCACATATCCCTCCAGTTTATCAGTGTAATTTCAATGAACCTCAGCAGGTGTATTTCTATACACAATCAGGGTCCCACGTTATGCCGGGTTATTTTTCTGCCAGACGTATATTTTTTTAAAGGAAGCTGGCATATCGACAGATATATGCATAATAGTTCCCCAGGTATAGACTACATAACCAAAAATAAAAGAACATAATATATATATATAAATATAAATACATATACTACATCTCTGGTAAATGCTTTACAGTAAAAAAACAATTCAAAACTCATCATATATAGAAATAAATAAGATAACAAATACAGTCCATTCTATAACCGCTGCATTTATTATGTCTGGTATGTACCAGATGGAGAGACGCAGAGACGTGTGCCTTTTATACATCATTTATTTACCCCATTTGATACAGTTGAAATTTTTTTTTGGTACTGTGTAAAAAAAATTTTAAATTTTAGCTATACGGGCTAAATCGATTAGTCTGTCCTCAAAATGAAATGCCACTCTTCTTGAACAATCCCTTCAGTTAAGCTTTACACACAACAAGGATACATAACAAATGTTATTTCGTCTTTCTTACCTTGCTTTTTTGTATGCAGATTTCAGCCATTGCATGGTCATACTGTCAGATGGGAGTGATAAAGTCTGCTGCCAGTTACTCCACTACTCCAGGTGTTTAACATTAACAGCATAGGGCCTGACGCACAAAAGTACGATAATATTGCCTTGCGCAGATAGCACACATCAATGTTACCGGTACTGATTCCAGCAGAGTACCTCTCGTTGCACAATTAGCGTGACCCATGGTATATGGTGGTGCAAGCATTGCTATGATAGAGCACATTACATTACTTGCCTGATGGGCATTACCATAGCCACGCTTGTGCTACCCATGTTCCACAGATCATGCAAGGTGCGGTACTCTACTGGCATAAGTACAGGTAATATTGACTTGCGCTGCTTGCGTACAGCAATATTTCCATTGGTTTGTGCATCAGACCCATAGACTCCTACACTGTGCATCTAATTACTCTTGCTGGAAAGTGGGAAGATCTGGGCAGTCTGTAGCACAAAGAGAGTACAGATGCCATATTTGCTAATAAGTGCAATTTAACCTTACAGCTTGTTATGGTAAATCATTCAAACTTAATAATATTACATCACAAAAAGACAAGTGCAGCAGTGACCTATTAATCTTACTTTTTGAATGAAAGTGGAATGTCACTTTAAATTGGTAAATTAAGTTCCTACTAGAGTCAAGTTAAACACACCAGGACTCGTGGTGGCTAGTTCAGCACTAGCCTGCAATTACTGCCACTCCCACCTAACTTTTCTCTTGTGAAGTGAGGTGTGCAGACTCCTCCCCTGCCAGACACGCATGCACATATTCTGCCTAGGGTTATCCCATGAAAGCTAGGACTGGCAGAAGTAGACGGCAACACCATGATCATAATTCAAAGGGGAGGGCTGATATTTGGCAGCCCAGCATACTATCAATATGGGAGAGTAAATGGAGTAGTGAAAACTGCAAGATAATGGTGAAGTGACCAGCGCTATCCCCGCTGTCTTGCTTTATTTTTATATATATTCCAGGGTTTTTAAAAAACGGATTTCCTTTGACATAAGTAGAGAGAAACTGATTTTGAAATAAGGTAGCATTCAGTCATCTACACATAACACCAGAAATGAGCGTAAAATACACCAATTCTTATACATATATATATATAATTTCTTTTTTTCAAAAGTAAAACTGAAAGTGCATATCTAAAAGCTTCTGAAGACCCCTCTGTAGTGCACTATAATTTGAACTAGAAAGGAGGTGCAGCAGGGAGTGGGCGGCTGCATGCCAATTCTGATTAGAAATATGCTACAGTTGCCTCATTTTTTTATTGAACAGCTTAATGTCCAGGAAATCCAATGGTAAAATAAATATGTGGAAAAAAGAGGGTATCCGCACTCCTATATATAAACGCTGAGTGTGCTAGGGTCAAAAAAGATATATTTTGTACATAGAAAAAAGAGGCCCTTTAAGAAAGCACCAATCAGCTGCGACTATAATTATCACAAAAAAGTCTTTATTATACAAAATAGAATCCTAATATAAAGTTCTTTTTTCTATGTACAAAAAATAAATATGTGGCTAACCAGGACATGAAGCTACTGTGACTGATTGAGAAGAATTAGTTTCAGTCTTAATGGGTGTGGATTTGCTTGCTTTCTGCAACACCTCTTTCTGCAGGAACAAAATTGCACACAGCACTTAAATAAATATTTAGCAAGATTAAAATGAAATATGAGTTTTTGATAAACTGAATTTTTAAGGATCAAGACTGAGACAGAATATTATGCACAATCATACATACAAGACACATTCACTTCAAAGTATCTATGAATTCTCAGATGTGCAGTATAGTCTTTATATCATTGATGGGATTAGGTGTTCAGTCGTATAGCTGAGCTTTAATATGTGTGTGTGAGACATATAAATATATATAATAAAACCATGCTCTGTTGGCCGTTAGAAATGTATTTCTGAACACTACAGTATTTTTTATTGTACAGACATCAGGGTTTATTTTGCCTCATCCTCAAACCATAATAAGTTACTGTAAACGCAGATATTTGCTTGATAATGCAAGAGATTTTTTGAATTTTTGGTGTCAAAATAAATTTAAATAACAAAGAGGTCGGAAAATAAATGCCCATGGTTTGCAGCTGAGAGCTGTGAGTAAGGGAAGATTATGGTAGGATTGTGGTAGGATAGATGATGCTAATCTGTAGGAGAAACAAAAAGGGGAGGAGAGATAAGCGTCTGGTTGTACCTATCTGTAGAAAAAAATGTAGGCTGGTGCAGCATGTAATAGCATCCAGCAAGAGCACTTGACTGCCGATAGGTGTTATGACTGGTGTAGATCTTCCATCCAATAGGGTACTTGGTAGTCATGAGGCTAACTGATACTCCTGAGGGAGGCACAGTTATTGACCTGAGGAAGCGGCTTTTGCCATGAAATGTATTGTCGAAAGTACAAAAAAAAGTTAAGAAGTTATACCGTGAACTTTTTTTTTTTTTAGTTCTACTACTTGAAGGTAGGAGACTCTTACTCTCTATGTACCTAAATATATACTGTATAGTGTTCCTGTGTGTACACCCAAATTTTCTATTTTCAGGCGCCTCCACCTATCTCTAGTTTTTCCCATCTCGAGTGGTTAAGCTCTCTATGCAGTATAACAAGATTTCTGTAGGCCAAAAAACTTATCCTCTACTTTTCATGATATAATACTGAATATCTATTTTTGAAAACTCACTTGGAATGAAGATCTACACCATCATCACCCACCTACTGCTGAATATTGCTATGTAGTATCCCAGCCATGTATGTGCAGTTTCCAGCATTATACATCATGACTTTTTTTTTTCTAGAGGTAGATATACTCAGAGGCCGTTTCCTCGCTTATTTTTTTGGAGCAAATTTGAAGACGTGGGATATACAAGTATTCGGGGGATTGGGGGGGGGGGGGTTGGTGGTACAGATGGGTGCTTATTGACCTGCTTTACTGAAATCTAATCTTCTGCTCTTCTTCTGCGTGGCAAGGTATGGGTCCATCAAGATCAACATTTCAAAAATGATTTTTTTACATTTCAGCTGAATAATAGTGAAAAAAGCTCATAGTGGGGAACCTGTCATGTGTTATGTATGTTGGGATCACACCATATGCAATTAACTTTAGCGCCTGAGTTTTCTACTAGGTGATATTTTTACAACTTGTCAATAGGGATAATCAATGAGATGCAGATACTTCTGAAATTATGCAAATTTGTATGCAAATATATGCAGCTTGAATAAGGACCTGGGTTTAAATTGATTGGTCCATTTTCAAACTGCACACATTTGCATAAAAATTTGCATCAACTCGGGAGAATTTGCATCTCTTTGATCATCCCTACTTGCCAATAAAATGATTATTAAACCACCAGCAAGCGCAAAAATGCTCAAAATAATTTTGATAGTACATTTTCAGCTGCTTGGTACTTTTTCACTTGCAAAGTGCTGAAAAGTTATTTTAAACAGAAGTTGAAAATGATCTCTTAGGAGAAAACTCAGGAAAAAATGTAATTGCGTATGGGCCCATGTCTTGTTGAAGTACAAAAGATCCAGCAATATTATGGAAGATATAGATAATTCCACAGATGCCCCCGCTAACCTCAGGATATTCAGTGCACCAGCAGGTTTTGTTAAGAAGTCCAATAACTTTATGATATGATATCAAAACAATTCTTGACTTTCCTACAGTCCATCCAGCCCATACTATATTAAAACACTTCCTGTGACACCTTCCACCACCCCTTCCTTCCCCCCAACTCCCCACTGGCCCTCACTCCGTAGTTGATGAAACATTAAAATTCTCAGTAGAATCAGGGCCAAATGAATAAGTATTACTTTCTAGTCATTTGGATTATTTCAGTCACCCACGACTACTGTACTTTTGGGCAGCAGGCTGTCCAATTTATGGCCATTTAATATTTAGCTTAAGAACTGTGTTCTTTCCAGCCTTATTCAAAATAACCCATCATGTTCATTTCTGCCTCAGGCAAATGTCATATCATATAAGAACTGCTTTGAGTAGAAAGGTCTTAGAAATGTGCATTTTAGCCCCTATTAAATAATGCATGGTAAAGATGGAGCTGTGAAAAGTAGCACAATTGTTACATGACAATGAAAGTGAAAATGTTAGCTGTTGTCTTATGTTTTTTGGAGTTTTGGTTAAAGTGAAGTTTTAGAGCATCTGCCTGGATATCAGTCTGCATCCCTGGTGGTGGGATCTACCCATGCTTCCTTTGTCACCAGAGATAGGAAGTAAGGGGGCCTCTATACTTAGGACACCTGCCAATACTTACACTTTTTGAGTTTAGTGGGGGATGGTTACAAACCACTGCCTGGTTATTCTTTCTGACTTGAACAACATGGTTGTCATGGAAATATAATTTCTCACATGGTCACTCGGATAATAATACAAATCTGACAATCCAACAAAAGCTTCTACCCCTTCCCCGGTTTAAAACTAACATTAAAGTGTTGGTTGGAGCTGGGATTTAATATTGTTACTTAAGATATATTTCTGCTTTGAGTGGTATAAACCTTTAAATGTCTTTAAGTGGTCTCTGACAAAGGATCATTACTAAGCAAAAACATCAATTCTTTGTAAAATATTTCTCCCAGTGGGAACGAACTTTCAAATCTAAAGCACTTAATTTGTAAAGAAAAAATAGCACTTTTAATGAACGTTCATGTTCCCAAGTACAACTTATTGTAGCCAATGGAGGAAAGTTTTGCAGAGTGTTTAAGGTTACATTGGATTTTTTTTGACAGGAGATGATATCCATTCTTCACGTTTTAGACAGATAAATATAATATTGTAATGAACTCAAAATGAAAACTCAAAAACCATCACTTATATGTCCGAACTTTTCATGTCAAAGTTATATTGTGTATTTGCATAATCTGTCAAAATTAGATTTTTTTTTTATTAAATGCCAATGGTCTATAACTTAGTTTTCATAACTCCAATATGCAATCAATTTAACCCAATTGTTGTGGTTGTATCTAAAAGCCATGTCAGGCAAACAAAAACAGTTATATCAGCCAATATGTTCTGCCATGCTATGCAACTGGCTGCCTGCTCTATATGAATTTCCTGAAAAGAAAAAAAAAAACATTGTGGATAAAATAAACTGAATTTCAAACTACTCATTTATACGTTTCAACTATGGACTTCTTGACTTTTGTAAAGAAGAAAATAATAATAATAATTCTCTAGTTATTTCATGTAAATTCTTTCAATGTCAATGGTTTGTACAGCAAGTCAAAAAATAAACTGAATCTTACATATGAATATAGAAAAACACTTCTTCCCCAGACTCATTTTTAAGGAGTATTTAGACACCCATAATGGCAAAATGTGAATGTGATTAGAGAAAATGTTAAAGAGAACCCAAGCCGAAGCTCGGGTTCAAAAACACATACTTATGTAAGGAGACAGAAGCCTCTGGATCCTAATGAGGCTTCCCATGCTGCCCTCTGCCACTTACCAAGACACTCCAGCTGATCGGGGCCGCGCTCCTCTTGTGGCACAAGCATGGTTGTGCTGCAGTCCCACAAGTACTGTATGACCGCACCCACGCAGTAGTATGGTGCTGCTCTTGCACAGGCGGCTCCAACTTACTGCACAGGGCATGGCCATATACACGCAGAAGCATTATGGACATGCTCGTGCATGAAGAGGAGTGTGGCCTCGATCAGATAACATACAAGCCCTTGTTGGTAATCTTTGGAGGATCCGTGCTTGGCATTAGGGGGGCCAGAGGATAGCAAAATGTGCCTCATTAGGATCCAGAGGCTTCCCTCTTCTTAGGTAAATATGCAATTTGCACCTAAACTTCAGATTAAAAGAAATATATGATTTAATTTTTTTATTCGATTTTTGTGTAAAGGTAGATTTTAGATGTTTTTGCTTTGTTTTTGTTTTTTTGTTTTTTATATCAAAGTGCTGCATATCAAAAATTAATATATACCTGTACATAAGTCGACTGTGTGTATAAGTCGACCCAAATATTTGACCCTCTTAAGCTAACATTTTTTGATGACTCCAGTATTAGACTTAGAAAAGTGTGTTATTAAAGGACAACTATCAAAGTTAACTAAAATTCTAAATACCACATATATTTCCAGTAATTACTAGTGAATAGTAATACAAAGGCTTTTATTTCATCTTTTCATGTTTTATATGAAGAAAATGACATTTACAGAGAACAGTTCTCACTGTGGGCGTTACTACAGAGGACTGTGCCCCACACATCCAGCATACAGAAACAAATTTCACTGGCTCCAATACTGTGACTGGAATCTGTTCAGAATGATAGAAAGCAGAAATATAGCTTCAAATGTGTGTAAATAATCATCAGCTGAATCTCTGTGTTCCTGTCTGTGTGTCCCTCTCTCTGCCATGCAGTGTAAAGTAATCAGTTTACAGCCAGGTTACAGTTCAGCTCTGCCTCCTTCTCCCCCGATGCCAACATAAAACTGTTACAAAACAGCTGGTAAACAAAGCTTTTCCCTCAACGGCTGTGCTGAGAGACCTCTGAAAAGCATTTTAGGCCCCTTTTACACTTATTTAGTTGCTCTCAGTTATAACTGAAAGAAAACTGATTTTCAAAGTAATGCCCATGTTTTCCTATGGCACCTTTCACACTTAATGTGTTTTAACTGAAATCTTCTTCCCAATGCACTGCTATGGAAAAAACGTGTACCAACGCACACTAACGCGTACTAATGCACACTAACGCGTACCAACTGATTAATTGAAAATGAAAACGGGGCCTAAGTCTTACTGGCGCAAAGCTCTATATGGCTCAATCTATTTGTGGGTTTTACAGAAAACCAGTTTCTTTGATAGTTGTTCTTTACGGGCATAACACTTCAAATACAGCCATGATACCATGTGGCCCCCAAGTGCAGCCATTAACACAGACAGAAACAGCAGAACAATGCCTCATAATACTGCATATGTAAAAAGGGGGAAGGGGTTGCACAAGTGCAAGTAAAACAAAATATGAGGTCTAGAAAGTAAATGCAGAGACACAATAGCAAGGTGCGTAAAACCCTACAAACAGCTTTGGCATAGAGAAGTGCACCTCTAGACTAAAGCGTCCCCTGTATTTACCCTGTACTTTTGGCACCTTTATGAGTGGCACTTTGAATATGTAATACAACTTTACGAGCACTAAAGCTGTACTTTAATAATACTGTTTGAGCAGGTCTCTATACAGCAGTACATAGAGGTATCTGCTAGGTTGTGCTGTCTATACTGAAGCTTTTAGACACTTCATGCACCAGCACACACTAATGGGAGATGGTACTTTGGGAAGGGATGGGGTTTATTAGTTATTATAATTGTCACAGAACCTGCATTTTACTAGACTAAAAGTCAGAAATTTAGGTCTGACTCATGTATAGGTCGCCCCCTATTATTTAACAAGTCCTACCTACATTTCTAGACTTATAGTCGAGTATAAGTATGTGGTGGCTGGATAGTGTAATGGTTAAGAGCTCTGACACAGGAGACCTGGGTTCAAATCTCGGCTCTGCCTGTGCAGTAAGCCAGCACCTATTCAGTAGGAGACCTTGGGCAAGTCTCCCTAACACTGCTACTGCCTATAGATCATGTCCTAGTGGCTGCAGCTTTGGCGCTTTGACTCCACCAGGAGAAAAGCACAATATAAATGTTCTGTCTATTTATACGGTAGTACTTGGTAAAGGTCAACTTGCTGGTGTTCTAAGTTTTGTAGTAAGAAAAACTACACTGTACTAAAGGCAAGTTATTGAAAATTATAATTTAGTTATGAGTTGGAAGATGCTCGAGACTTCTTTACAGCATGGCCCGTGTCACACAGATAACTTTGTCACAAACAACTTGTCACTGGAGGCTGCAGCTAATCACAGTGACTGATCTCTTATGTGTTGTGGCTTGTCACAAGCAATAGACTTGCAAGAGAAATGACTGCTGCACCACTTCAGTTGTTAACTTTAGTTACTTAGCAACAAGCATTTATCAGTCCACTTCATGGCGACCCACTAGTTGCCTAGCAACTAGTTTTGGCCACTAAATGTCTAATCAGCAACTCTATTGCCTAAAAAAAAATTTGCAATCCTGAATAGTAGTGTATTTTCTTCGGTTGCCAGGTTTTCCACTTTGTATTTTTATTTGCAATTAAAATTCCAAGTGGTCTATTAAATAGCATTTCAAACTCAGGGAAAAGCACTATTTAGTACACATACGTGAATTACAGTATACAGTATTCCTATACCAGACAAATATAAACGGTTAGTAAATAGTCATAATTACACTGTAGTCACAAAAACTGTGTTTTTTAAAAGGGTTTTTAGATTCAAATGATTTCTCTAACTTGTAACAAGTACAAGTTGTTTCTTGACAACGATCACCAGGCAGCAGAGCTTTGCTTACTTTTTTGTCATTCTCAGCTAACAGGCAGTTGAAATAGCTAGAAAGGATGAAAAGAATTTCTGACAACTGTATCATGCGAATAATTGTCAGATGATGACTGGTACCTATTATTTCAAGAAGTAATTAGCATCAAGCTAGATAAGCTACTATTTCCAGCTCTATATTATTATCTTTAAAGTTGTCCTGAACTTTTGCACAGGACATTTTTTTGTATTTAGAGAGTTTAGCCTGTCTAATTCCGCCCATCAGTGACTACTCGCCACCGTAATGTAATCTCTCAGCTGTGTCAGTTCAGGAATCTCCTCTGCCGCGGCAGAGCAACTTATTTGTAAATACAGCATGTTAACCCTTTGCCTACTTCCATGAAAGCAGGAAGTAGACACACTGCAACATGATTGCAGGATTTGTGTCAGCTGTAACAAAGAAATGTTTTTCTTTAAAGATTATTATGCTGTTGCGTATCTTTTAGAGCAAAGAGAAAGTTCTGAGTTCAGGTCTGCTTGAAAGTAAACCTGTGTGAAAATTTGTGAGAAAAGCTTCCAACCACAACTTAGCTAAAACAATTTTTGGAACATGGCTTTAAATTTCTAACATATTCACTCTCTTACCTAACTTAAGAGTAAGCTCCCCAAAATACACACCATAGATCCAGAAAATCCCATGGAAACTGGCATTGACACCCAATCCATCTGATATTAAGTAGCCAGCTCCAGGCACATGTGCTACCTCAGAGCTTTCACATAGTTAAGCCTGTGCTACCTCAGAGCTTTCACATAGCCTTTTTATTCTTATTTTTTTTATTACATGACAACTTACCTTTTTCCAACCAAATTTTGTTTTAACAGGTATACATGTATACATATCTTGGGCCTGAAACATGCGGGGACACTTTCTAAGTCCTTCTTGCATTCATTTAGTCTTTTAATAAAGAGGGATCTGGCAGTCTCCAAATAATAATAGTTCTTTTATTTGGCATAAGCAGTTAGAAGTCAGAATATTACAGATTCCCTATTGAAAATCCAATTTATGATACTTAGTGAGATTATCTCTGGAGAAATGTCCAGGCCTCAAAATGTATTTTTTTGCAAGACAGAAAACATTGTTCTTCAGTATATTTGTATGTGAAAGCAGTCTATATGGCATGAAAAAAATAAAAACAGCATCAATTGCAGATCCCTGAATGGGATGCATCAAATTTCTTAATTTTATACTGAGAAAGGTATATCTTATGAATATATATCAGAATGACAGCCTATCTTTTGGCAGATATGCCCACCATAGTAATAGAAATAAGTCCTTAAGCCTCTGACCAATTATCATCTGTCCATGCATCAAACAATTTGTAAACTTTCCCTACTTTTTTTTTTTTATTCAACGCAACCGATCCAATTTTTAGGTTGATTGAAACTCTGATTAAGTTGTTTAAGGTACCACACATGTTTGTTCGAGATTGCCACAATTTAATAAAAAACAGTCGTATATGCCGAAAAAAAGTTGGTTGGATTGAAAACATTTCTCTCATTAATCAGCTTTTAAACTTTTTGATTTTTAATATGCGTACCTTTTTTATTATAGATTTTTTAAATGTAACTTCTCGGTACATCTATCAATATCTCATGCCATCACCATTTGTTTAGCATTACAATTACCACTTTTTTCCTGCAACTGCTCATTGATTTCTGTATGAAGAGAATTACCCTACACAATATACTGTAGTTTAATAACTTCACCTCAAAGGGTTTTTCCACTTAAAAAAACTGAGCGATTTTCACCTGTCAGCGCTCTTTCCATTCATTCACCTATAACTTTATTACTACTTATCACAGCAAACCAATCTATATCATGTTTGTTTGTTTTTTACACCAAATAGGCTTTCTTTGGGGGGTAATTTTTGCTAAGAATTATTTTATTCTAACTGCGTTTTAACGGGAATAATAAGAAAAAAAGGAAAACGTTTATTATTTCTCAGTTTTCAGCCATTATAGTTTTAAAATAATACATGCTACCATAATTAAAACCCACACATGTATTTGCCCATTTGTCCCCGTTTTTGCAACGTTTAAAATGTTTCCCTAGTACATCGTATGGCGCCAATGTTTTATTTGGAAATAAAGGCGAATTTTCTCAGTTTTGGGTCCATCACTAATTACAAGCCCATAATTTTAAAAGTAACAGTAATATACCTTCTTGACATACATATTAACCAGTTGAGGACCGTAGGCTTACACTCCCCTAGTGACCAGGCTATTTTTTTTTTTTTGCAATTCAGGGCTCTGCAGCTTTATTAGATCGCTGCAGAGTCATACAAATTAGCACACAAATGAATCCCCTACCCCATTTCTGCCCACCAACATAGCTTTTTGTTGGTGGGTTCTGATCGCTGCTGCCAGTTTTCGCTTCTTTTTAATTAATTTTTTTGTTAATTTATTTTGAATAACACCCTTCTTTTATTTAATTTCTCCTTCCCTCCCTCCCCCCGCCAGCCAATCACAGCGATCAGCTCTCATAGGCATCAGCCTATGAGAGCCGATCACTCTCTGAGCCTCTCCGGTGGACAGCCGAGTGACACGGCTGTCCTCAGTAAAGCACTGCCGTAGATTGCAGCGCTGTACAATGTAATGTTTCGCCATTTAAATAGCGGCGATCGTCACTCTGTCATTCAAGCAGGGATGCGCGCACATCAGTGCGTGCAATCTCCTGCAAAACTCCGCCCCAGGACTTGACGCTTTTTATCGTTAGGTGGTCCTGGGGCTGCCACCTTCCTGAAACGTATCAGCATTTGGCAGTCGGAAAGGGGTTAAAAAAAGTTTAGTACCTAAGGTAACTATTTATGTATTTTTTTAACTGTACTTTATTGTGTTCCCATTCATTGATCTCCTGTCTAGTGATCAGTGGCGGTAACGAGCATGCGGGGGGCGAGCGGGAGCTCACAGCAGCAAAGCACGTATTACCTCATCATGGGGTAGGGGACGTGGGGGCAATGCAGGGACGTAGATACTTGTCCCGGGGGATGGGAAGTGGTTAATATTACCCTTAGTCTCTCATAATTTAATGTCAGAGATAGTCAGAAGGTGTACTTATTCATGGTGATTCCATAAAGGTCAATATTTTGTTGCTGGGACATAAGTTACTTTGAACCGAGGCCCATACCATAATTGTAGTAGCTATTAATATATTGACTTAATCGGAAGGCTTATCACCTCTGAACAGTAAACTCTTCAGGGTGTAAAAGGATCCTACAACAGTCAATTTGAACAAAATGGCTAGGTCCTGGGAGGACTGCTCAAACCATCATATTCCAGCATTCAGCACAGCTGCACAATAATTATGTCAGTAATGCCTCCTAAAATTGGCAAAATGTGATTCTAGAAGGGCCGTTACCTCATAAAGAAGGCTTGTTTCTGGTGTTATTCAGACACTACTGCAGCCAAATAGATCAGCAGGGCTGCCAGGCAACTAGTTTTAATTAAAAATAAATAAATATGGCAGCCTCCATATCCATCTCACTTCAGTTGTCCTTTAAGTGTTCACTTATCGCTGAGAAAAAGGAGAATAATAAAAAAGCAAGTATGACTGGAGTATAGCGCAAAATTGAAGATCATCCTAATCAGTCTAGCTCTCCCTAGTAGTGAAATGAGAAACTGCATCAAAACTTTACCGTTTTCCTTAATTGTAGCTAAGGCTGTGGCCATCTCTGCTTACCGATAAAGGTCCTTTGAAATCCATATACCTAAATATTTATCCTCACCCACACACTGTAATGGGCACTCTTCCATGGCTGATCTAAGCAAGAGTTTAATGGAAAGTACAATTATTATTGATTTATAAAGTGCCAACATATTTTGTGCAGTTGTGCTGCATTAGTAATACTGGTGACCTACAGCATTCATATAATGCTTTCTATTTTACTCCTACAGTAAAAACTAACGTTTCTAGAAACAGTTCAATAGACTGTTTGCACGTTAGAAGCAAAGCACATGGATGGTAACGACATAGATGAGTCCTGACCTATCGAGGTTTCCTCTTGTTAACAGTCAAAGACATTGTTTAATGTGTCCAAAGTATGAGAGTAAGTCGAGCTACAACTCCCACGCACTTTACCAAGACCTTTATTGTAAAATAGCTGTATATACAGTATACAATTGCAAAGATCAAAAGTTAGACGAGCAAGGACGAATTACAGAGTATTGTTACCAGGTTCAACATATTTCTAACAATAACCTAAAGCTTGTTAGAGGAGTTTAGTCAGTGTTTGCCCATTGTAAAAACTTTCCTCACCCTGATCTGCATTCTGAAATGTATCACAGGTGGTGACATCTTTAGTACCGACAGGTGAGCTCTCTGCAAAATGTTAGTTTGGGAGTTCCATGCAGGGAGGGAGATTTTGCTTGGCATTTGAAACCAGCCATTATTTCCCACAATGCAACAAGATTCACAGACAGGATTGGGGTTTCACCACAATATCAGCCATATATCCCTGATGATCTATTTGAGGAAAGGCAAAGATTTCTCGGGGGTTGAAATCACTCTCTAAAATCTGTAAGATTAGTTTTTGGGAGGTAAACAGATGACTTTTGAAAGTAACCTAATTTGGGGGAAACTATGACGACTTGTAAACGCTTAGGACCAGTTTCCACTGAACTGAAATGTGCAAATTAGCATGGGAACTGACACCAATGCAATTTCAATAGGATTCAATAATTTTCTATAGAATGTGTTCTGTCAGTTCTGATTTGAAAAAAATGTGGATAGCCTGTTGCATTTTTTCATTTGTAGCACTTGTTTGCGCATTGTGATTCTCAATGCTGCATGCTACCAGCAGTTTTTTTAGTGTTTTTAGTGCTAAAATTCACATGCAATTTTAAAAGGGGTTAATAGGAAGTTGTCAGACAGGGGCCCATATGCAATTCATTTTTCTTCTGAGTTATCTCCTAGGACAGTTATGGCTAACCTTGGCACTCCAGCTGTGGTGGAACTACAAGTCCCATGAGGCATTGTACTATTCTGACAGCTCTAAGCATAACTCGGGGAGGCAGAATGGTATTTGTAGTTTTGTCACAGCTGGAGTGCCAAGGTTAGCCATCACTCTCCTAGGAGATAATTTTCATATTCTCTTTTACCACTTCACAACTGAGGGGTTTTACCCCTTCAGCATCCGAGCAATTTTCTCCTTTCAGCGCTCCTTCCATTCATTCGCCTATAACTTTATCATTACTTATCACAATAAAATGATCTATATCTTGTTTTTTTCACCACCAATTAGGCTTTCTTTAGGTGGGACACTATGCCAAGAATTATTTTATTCTAAATGTGTTTTAATGGGAAAATAGGAAAACATTTGGAGAAAAAAAACATTATTTTTCAGTTTTCCGCCATTATAGTTTTTAAATAATGCATGCTACTATAATTAAAATCCTTGTAACTTATATGCCCATTTGTCCCAGTTATTACACCGTTTAAATTATGTCCCTACCACAATGTTTGGCGCCAATATTTTATTTGCAAATAAAGGTGCATTTCTTTCAGTTTTGTGTCTATCCCTAATTACAAGCCCATAATTTATAAAGTAACAGTGTTATACCCTCTCGATATAAATATTTAAAGATTTCAGTCCCTAAGGTAACTATTTAAGTTTTTTTTTATTGTAATTTTTTTAATTTATTTTAATATTACAAAAAAAAAATATTGGTAACAATTGAGGAGTGTGGGAGTTAATGAGTTAAAATTAATAGTGTAAATAATGTATGTGTATGTGAAAAATGTTTTTGGGTGTAGTATTACTTTTTGGCCACAAGATGGCCACATTTTTTCTTTCAGGCGTCCTACAAGCGTCGGAAGGACGCTTGCAGGAAAGGAGGCCGGGAAACTGAGTTTTTTCACAATGGTCGCGCTGCTTCTCATAGAAGCATGCCGATCATTGCGGGGGCAGAGATCAACGAACGGGAATGGATTTTCCCGTTCATTGATCTCCGGGCGAGCGGGCGGCGGCATGTACGATCGCGGGAGTGCGCGCACGTGCGAGCGGGAGCGCGGACAGCGGCGGTAGCGGCAGGGGTGCGTATATCTACGCTCCGGGCAGGGAACTGAAGTCCAAAGGAGCGTAGATATACTGTACCCGGGCGGCGAAGTGGTTAAAATAACTTTTAAGCATTTTACAAATGAAAAAGTATCTAAAAGTACTATCAAAATTATTTTCAATATTTTCTTGCTTGCTGGTGGTTTAAAAGGCATTTTATGACAAGGGGCCATATGCAATTCAATTTTTCACCTGTGTTTTCTCCAAGGTGATATTTTTACAACTTAAAATAAAATGCCTTTTAAGCCACTAGCAAGGAAACAAATACTCCAAATATTTTTACAGTAATGTTTTACCGACTTTTTGGTACTTTTTTTCCATTGCAAAGTGCTAAAAAGTAATTTTAAATTGAAGATTACAAATGATCTCCTAGGAGAAAAACTCAGGAGAAAAAGTGAATTGCATATCGGGTGTCATGTTGCTATGCTGCAGTACATAAAAATGCAGGCAAATATTTGCATTCTATTTCACAAATTCACATTAACGCACACTGACTCGAATTGCACACGTAAAGCTTTTTTTTCCAGTGGAAATGGGCCCGTAGGGCTAAAATATCTAATGCCAAGTCACTATAGCAAAAGCCACAGTGCAAATTAAAGGTGACTTTAAAGCTACACAGTTTGTGACACAAATGTCCTGCAAATATGCTTGTAAAGGCCTGTACACACACTGGATCCAGAACCCGATCACTTCGGGTGACATCGTTGGGCCGAGGGGTTTTACAGATGTGGAGTCTGCTTGTGCAGCTGACCACACTTTCTGTTGTAATGCTGGGAGGCGGACGGCTGGCGGAGCGGTGTAGACGTGACATCATGCGATGTACGGGGCAAGCGCTAAGTACAAAGGTGCCAACCGGCACTCTGCCGTGTTAATCCACATGGTAGATCGCTGGTTGGACAGTGGTCGGGGGCTGTTGTAGACACGCCTTATTATTGGCTAAGGCGGTCCTTATCAGCTGCCTTAGTGACTTTAATGTGTACGGGGCTTAATTGTGTGTACGGGGCTTAATTGTGTATACAGGGCTTAATTCCTGCCAATGCATATTTATAACTGGTACAAAGACAAACATATTAGGCAGTGCTATATGCAAGTACTACAATGCTCTAAGAGTTAAGAAATCTATGAAGTCGCATTGGATTTAGCACAGAATAAAAATAGCATTTATAATTTATACCTTGTGAAAGTTTTTATCCTTCAAAAGTAATTTGCTTCCAATGTTTTTTAAATATTCAGTTGCTGGCTGTCTTGTCTGCCCCCCAGCCCGGTCCACGGGAATTACACTCATTTTAAAAAGATGAATTGAAATGCTTGACTGGCAGTTTGATGGACGGTAAAGGCAGATCAAGATAATACAACTGATTGTGACTCAGAGATATTGCTTTTCATTGCTGACCACTTAATGACAGCCACAAACAAATACCAAGTAGAGATGACCCGAACCTCCGAATTTCGGTTCGCGAACCCGGTTCGTGAACTTCCGCGAAAGTTGGGTTTGCGCGATCATTTGCGAACTGCAATAGAGTTCAATGGGGAGGCGAAGTGATGGAAAAGATGATTCAAGGGGTCTAACACCTGGAGAAAGGCATGGCGAAGTGGGATGGACACCAAAAATCCCGGAGAAAAAATCTGGATTTGAGGCAAAGCAGCGTTATAAGGGCAGAAATCACATTGAATGCTAAATTGCAGACCTAAAGTGCTTTAAAACATCTTGCATATGTATACATCAATCAAGGAGCGTAATTAGAGTACTGCTTCACACTGACACACCAAACTCACCGTGTAATGCACCGCAAACAGCTGTTTGTGTAGTGACAGCCGTGCTTGGACTGGTGCCCACCATGGCGAGAGTGCAGGCCATGGCAGTTTTGAAGCCAATATGTTCGCCGGGCTGTGGTAGCTCAATGATAGAACAACAGTGACTGTCCAGCTGATCAAATTTGGTCCGTCCACAATGAAGCAACGACCTTATTATCTTCAATGTGCCCCCCCGCCCCCCGAGACACTCATATAGCCGGTGGTCATTGCTTCATTGTGATACGCAAGCCCCTTCACCGTGGCAAATGATCACGAAGGGGAATTGGCACATGTACATGCCTTTTGTTTTGTTGTTGCACCAGAAAAATTAGGCAGGCATGTACACGCACCAGAAAAATTATAGCGGCCGATGCTAGCAGCAGCCTCAAACAATCAGGAATCCACTTGGAGTCCTGGACCCTGTTGGTGGTGATGGAGAAGGCAGTCAAGCGTCCTGCGGGCAGAAGTGCTGTGTGGGGAGCGACTTAGTCTTGGGGCAGGCAGTCACACGGCGTGCAGACAGAGGTGCTGTATGTGGGGACTGACTTAGTCTTGGGGCGGACAGTAGCCCTCCGGTATCCATGCCTCATTCATTTTGATAAAGATCAGGTACTGAACACTTTTGTGACTTAGGCGACTTCTCTTCTCAGTGACAATGCCTCCAGCTGCACTAGAAGGCAACAGGCATAGTATGCAAGTCCCGAGGTAGTGAAAAAAATAACAATACAGGAGGACTTTCGAGGCTCTGCTGTATATGACACTGATCGACTTTACTACCTTTACCGAGAATTTGTTATGGAGGGCAAGTCTGCCATCCATTCAAGTGAAAGGTATGCACTGACTGCCAGGTATAATACAATGTGCAGTCACAGATGCAGTGAAAGGTATGCAGTGACCGGTATTACAATACAATGTGCAGCTGTCACATAGGTGCAGTTAACAAATATGCTCAGAGTGGTATATTACACAGCGTGCGGTCACACAGGTACTGTGAACAATTATGCAATGACTGATATTACAAATGTGCACCTGTCACACACACACAGGTACCGGACGGGCACAGTGTACTGCGTGCGCTCACGTAGGTGGGTGCACTGACTGAAGTGAACAACAGGTAGGTATATGCAGTGATGGGTATTACAATGTACACCTGGCACACACAGGTAGTCACTGAATATGCTGGGCCTGGCAGTGGCACACACAGTAGGAATTACCAAGGCTGTCTATGCAACACAAGTGTCAGTGACACACACACAAAAAAAATAAATAGATCTCAAGAACAAGATTAGCTCTCAAAAGAGCTGTTGAGGGGTGCTTTTTTAGCAATAAGAATCAGCAAGCTAAGAAGCCTACAAGAGCCTAACTAAGCTTTCCCTATCAGAGTCTGCAGCAGCATTCCCTTCTCTAATTAATGAAGGCACACGAGTGAGTCCAATGCCTGATGCTGCCTGCCTTTTATAAGGGAGGGTGGGGCTCCAGGAGAGAGTGTAGCCTGATTGGCTACAATGTGCCTGCTGACTGTGATGTAGAGGGTCAAAGTTGACCCTCATGATGCACTATGGGGGCGAACCGAACTTCTGGAAAATTTTGCGGTTCTCTGCGATCGCGAACCCCGGAAGTTCGCCGGCGAACCGTTCGGGCCATCTTTACCTCCAAGCAGTTTTCAGACTCATGAAACAATAGACAGTGGCCCTTATTCAATTCACTTTTTCTCCCAAGTTTTCTACCAGGTAATATTTTCACACCTCATCAATAAAATGCCCTTTAAGCTACCAGCAAGCAATAAAGCACTCAGAATAATTGTATTAGTACTTTTTTAATTGTAGAGTGCTGAAAAGTTATGTTAACTTCTCTTTAAAATAACTTTTCAGCACTGTGCAATTGAAAATGAGCCAAAAAAGCAGGTTAAATGGTACTATTAAAATTATTTTGAGTAGCTTCTTGCAAGATAAAGATTTAAAATGCATTTTATTGACTTGGGCCTGTATGCAATTCATTTTTACTCCTGAGTTTTCTCCTACGTTATATTTTTACACCTTGTAAATAAAATGCTTTTTAAACAGCCAACAAGTGAGAAAATGCTCAAAATTATTTTAATAATTCGTTGTCACCTACTTTTGGGTACTTTTTCAATTGCAAAGTGCTGAAAAGCTATTTTAAATAGAAGATGAAAAATTGTCTTCTAGGAGAGAACTCAGGAGAGAAAGTTAATTGCATATGGGCCAAGGTGTAGTTTTAAGCATTTCACAATTGAAAGATGACCTAAAAGTTGGTGAAAAGGACTATCAAAATTATTTTGAGTATTTTCTAGCGTGCTGGTAGTTTATAGGGCATTTTATGATAAGGTGTGAAAATATCACCTGGGAGAAAAGAACACAACATTAAAAAAAAAATCACAGCACGTAACAATAAAAGATCCGAGAACAATGTTGGCCTGGTGGCCATCGAGTAACGTATGTAGGGGACACTATTTTGCACAAAGTCACCTGCAAAAGCATAATGTCGCCTGCAACAAAAGATGGCATTACATATTTTTGGGAAGGTCTTTCCACCACACCCTCCCAGAGTTGTTAAAATCCATCTGTTTACTGGACCTACATGTAATGTTTCTTTTAAGAGCATGACCATGGTGTGCAGTGGAAAGCTACTGGCTTTCTGATAGTATCACACACTGCTAGGGTGTCATCTGTTTCCTTCCTTACCTCAGTTTTTTTTGCTAAAAAAAACAGTCATTTTTTAGTAGTTTATAGTAGATTTTCAGTTCATGCTCCCTTTGAATATATATGCAAATAGCTATTTCCTAAAAATAAAGTCTAGTTAAACGCATTTTACACATCAGCTTTTACATGGATAGGATATTAATACTACATCTTCAAGCACCCCCCTCCTCACTCACTGACCTCTGTTCAACAAATGGCACAGTTAGGACCTCCTCCTCACTCACTGACTTCCATTCAACAAAAGGTGTGGGTAGCACCTCCCCCTCACTCACTGACCTCTGTACAACAAAACGTGTGGTTAGCACCTCCTCCTCACTCACTGAACTCTGTTCAACAAAAGGTGTGGTTAGCACCTCCTCCTCATTCACTGACCTCTGTTCAACAAAAGGTGTGGTTAGCACCTCCTCCTCATTCACTGACCTCTGTTCAACAAAAGGTGTGGTTAGCACCTCCTCCTCACTCACTGACCTCTATTGAAATAATGTCACTGACCTCTATTCCACAAAAGGTGCGGTTAGCACTCCACTCCCTCCTCACTCACTGACCTCTATTCAACAAATGGCACAACTAGCACCCCCTCCTCACTCACTGACCTCTGTTCAAGCAAATGGCACTGTTAGCACCCCCTCCTCACTCACTGACCTTTATTCAACAAATGGCACAGCTAGCACCCTCTCCTCACTCATTGACCTCTATTCAACAAATGGCACAGCTAGCACCCTCTCCTCACTTAAATGGCACAGCTAGCACCCTCTCCTCACTCATTGACCTCTATTCAACAAATGGCACGGCTAGCACCCTCTCCTCACTCATTGACCTCTAGCCAACAAATGGCACAGCTAGCACCCTCTCCTCACTCATTTACCTCTATTTAAACAAATGGCACAGCTAGCACCCTCTCCTCACTCATTGACCTCTATTAAACAAATGGTGCAGTTTTTTTTATCTATGCTTTCTAATTCTGCCCATGAATTACCTCATATTTTTAAATTACCTCATATTTTTAAATTCTCGTAGTCAAAACAGCTGTGGTACCTCCTATACCCCCAATGCTACACAAGTAGGTTAGTTTCTTAATGAATTAGCTGGCAGGAATTTAGCCCACCACTGCTGATCTCCTACTCTTCATTGTCAGGTTACTTTATATGCTAGGGGTATTGTAGGAGACCGAGAACTTCACTGTAAATGGCAGTGTACTGGGAAAGGATGTGCCTTGTAAACTGTCTAGAACAATGGTTTCTAACGATCTAAAACCTCACGTATGAAGTGTCTGACTGTTCTTTCTCTCTTCTCGCAACCAATCATCACTTTTTCTTGCGTTACTAGGGCAGGTTAAAACAAATATAGGGATACCCAATGGTTGTGAGGAGAGGACTATAAAGACAGTTCATAAAAGCACCAGCTATATCATGATGTTATTAAGTATGATTTTTTTTTCATCAGTAAAACAATCAGAGGGAGATTTAGCAAGCAAGAATGCACAAGGATTTGGCTTTCATTTATGACAAGCTGATAGATATGGCCCCACAGGTCCTGAAGAGAAGTGTTGTACACGTGAAACAGCTGTAGACTAGGGGGCATCTGTTTTACCTGTTGCT
Source organism: Hyperolius riggenbachi (assembly GCF_040937935.1). Lineage (NCBI taxonomy): Eukaryota > Metazoa > Chordata > Amphibia > Anura > Hyperoliidae > Hyperolius > Hyperolius riggenbachi. The sequence continues at coordinate 114,062,114 of NC_090650.1, read as the reverse complement.
TGGTGGCCTGAATAAAGAAGTGATGCCTGGAGAGTGCCGGAGTCCGCCTGTTGTTTCTGCTAAAGCTGATAGATATGTTTTAGATGGTTTCAAATGATTTTCTGTACAGAAGATACAGACGTTACAACAATTGTGCCTGGAAAGCTCAGCATCAGAAATACAGGCCTAGGAGAAGGATTTGCATAAGACAGAAAAGCAGAATGTTAAGAAGTAGTCTGGGGTACTAGTGGTGTGTTGGCTATGGCACTCGTGGGGTGTGGGCTATGGCACAAATGGGGTGTGGGCTATGGCACTAGTGGGGTGTTGGCTATGGCACTAGTGGGGTGTGGGCTATGGCACTAGTTGGGTGTGGGCTATGGGACTAGTGGGGTGTGGGATATGGCACAAGTGGGGTGTGGGCTATGGCACTAGTGGGGTGTGGGCTATAGCACTAGTGGGGTGTGGGCTGTGGCACTAGTGGGGTGTGGGCTATGGCACTAGTTGGGTGTGTAGGCTGTGGCACTAGCAGGGTGTGGGCTATGGCACTAGTGGGGTGTGGTCTATGTCACTAGTGGGTGTGGGCTATGGCACTAGTGGGGTGTGGGCTATGGCACTAGTGGTGTTTAGGCTGTGGCACCAGCGGGGTGTGGGCTATGGCACTAGTTGGGTGTGGGCTATGGCACTAGTGGGATGTGGGCTATGGCAATAGTGGGGTATGGGCTATGGCACTAGTGGGGTGTGGGCTATGGCACTAGTGGTGTGTAGGCTGTGGCACTAGCGGGGTGTGGGCTATGGCACTAGTGGGGTGTGGGCTATGGCACTAGTTGGGTGTGGGCTATGGCACAAGTGGGGTGTGGGCTATGGCAATAGTAGGGTGTGGACTATGGCACTAGTGGTGTGTAGGCTGTGGCACTAGTGGGGTGTGGGCTATGGCACTAGTTGTGTGTGGGCTATGGCACTAGTGGTGTGTAGGCTGTGGCACTAGCGGGGTGTGGGCTATGGCACTATTGGGGTGTGGGCTATGGCACTAGTGGGGTGTAGGCTGTGGCACTAGTGGGGTGTGGGCTATGGCACTAGTTGGGTGTGGGCTATGGCACTAGTGGTGTGTAGGCTGTGGCACTAGCGGGGTGTGGGCTATGGCACTATTGGGGTGTGGGCTATGGCACTAGTGGGGTGTAGGCTGTGGCACTAGTGGGGTGTGGGCTATGGCACTAGTTGGGTGTGGGCTATGGCACTAGTGGTGTGTAGGCTGTGGCACTAGTGGGGTGTGGGCTATGGCACTAGTTGGGTGTGGGCTATGGCACTAGTGGTGTGTAGGCTGTGGCACTAGTGGGGTGTGGGCTATGGCACTAGTTGGGTGTGGACTATGGCACTAGTGGTGTGTAGGCTGTGGCACTAGTGGGGTGTGGGCTATGGCACTAGTTGGGTGTGGACTATGGCACTAGTGTTGTGTAGGCTGTGGCACTAGTGGAGTGTGGGCTATGGCACTAGTGGTGTGTAGGCTGTGGCACTAGCGGGGTGTGGGCTATGGCACTAGCGGGGTGTGTGCTATGGCACTAGTGGGGTGTGGGCTATGGCACTAGTTGGGTGTGGGCTATGGCACTATTGGGGTGTGGGCTATGGCAATAGTAGGGTGTGGACTATGGCACTAGTGGTGTGTAGGCTGTGGCACTAGTGGGGTTTGGGCTATGGCCCAGTGGTATGTAGGCTATGGCACAAGTGGTGCGTGGGGTTTGGGCTATGTCCCCAGTGGGGTTTGAGCTATGGCACTAGTGGGGTGTGGGCTATGCTTTTCCAGAGGAGTAATCAAGAGATCTATGTCATATGTAACAGGCAGCATAATGGTGCTAAATACATCACACGGTGCATTTGTTTTACAGCATCAAGCCTTTAAGGTCTAATCAGCAGTGGTGTAACAATAGGCAATGTAGAGTTTGCAACTGCATCAGTGCCCTTGGACCAGAGAGTCCCACCAGGGGCCCTCCTTCTACCACTGTGTTACCTCTTCATCGGTGCTATGCTAATAATGATAACTTCTGTATGTTATTTAGATAGTGATAATCATTAACAAATTGTCCCCCTCCCCTGCCTATACATCTTTGACACCCAGGATGTCCTTGGCAGGTTTTGGTGCTCCATATCAATTGTTATGTAAAAGGTGCTTGAGAGGGCCCAATGCAAAACGTTTACTGGGGCCCCTACGTCCTCAGCTACGCCACTGCTGGTCAGCCTAGTTATATAAACTGTATTTCTTATTGAATGCCCCATACATTTTACTGTAATGAATAAGATTTGTCTCTAAATCAGGAAATATTTCTAATTACTGAAAAGAAAAAAATATACAATGAACATATGGGCCCATGTGGTCATCTAACAACTTCTTCTGACAGTTCAAAAACTGGCTTCACCGTTCCATGTCTCAGTGTAGGCCTAAATCCAATGTTTGCCATAAAGTCATCAAAATGCTCACATGTACATATACAATGCCAACTGAACTCTTATTCATCACTGAGGGTACAGAGTACTATAAAATCACATTCTGCCTTTACATTAGTTTGCCTTAAAATACACCAAATAAAAGCTGTACAAAACTCTTATTCAGGTAAAAACACCACACCCTTATACAGTAATTACCAAAACACAATATCCATAACTAGAAGCCATTATTACTAAATATTGACAATCCTATCTACTCTGGTTGCACAGAACATACTTATAGATGATAGTGAGATGGTATATTTTTTTGAGAGTTACCGTGATAAAACTTTGTAATAAATAACCAGCATTCATCAACATTTCCATAAGGTATATATTACAGCAGGAGAAGGACTGAATCTTGTCCCAAGCCACTGCTAGAAAAAGTCCTCTTAAACAAAATTCCCACCTAGCCTCGTTCTGGTTGTAAATATGAGGTCAGGTGATGATCTGTTTGAAGCCAAATGCTTTGATATAAATATCCCGAAATAGTTACATGTCACTTTTTTATTTCAAAATCCATAACTTTATTGACTGCTATGAAATGCTAAAAATACAATGGGTCTGATATACTAAGTTTCTCCAGGTGTGGAGATAATTGGAGAAGTGATCATTTACACTTAGATTGGAATTCTTCAACTTTGGCTGATGTTCGGAGGCAAAAAGATACTACTCTCCCCAACAGCATATTAGACCATATCAAGAGTTTACTGAAAGGTTAGAGAATAAGTTGTGATTCCTAATGCATCCTTACCAACATTTCACCTAAATTCAGGTAAATTTAGATAGATTTAAAAATATATGTTAGTTCCTCACAATTCTCACTACGGATGAGTTTACAGAACTTAAATCATGTGATCTAGTTCACTAACCTTTCGGTAACCCTTGCTGTGCTCTAACATGATCCAAGCAGGGACCACTTATAAGTAGAATTTCCAAAACGAATCTCATCGGTAGTGTTGGAATTTGGCATAGCTGATATGCAACACCCTGAATACTCCCAGCTGCCACTGTTCAGCACTAAACAAGTGGACAGGGTTAGGAGGAGTTCACTATCTTGCGAGTCATTTTGCATTTCTTGTGATTCTGATACCTCCTCCTTCCAGTTTGTCTATTTGGGTGTTCTCAAATGGCTATGCTGAACTCAAACTCCAACACTATTCATGAGATGAGTTTTGGAAACAACCAGCCTTACGTTCCTCAGCTTTGAAGAATTTTAGAAGTTCAGACCCAACGTAAGTCAGGACAAAGGAGTGGCTTGTGGAACCTACTAATAGGTCAATCCTGATTCCTGTTGATAATGTACACTAATACAAAGGGGAAAAAATCTGGAGTTCTTTTGCCAATGCATTTATTAAACCTGGAGCAGAGAAATCATGGTGGTTAATACCTAGAGAATTCAGATGTTGTAATGTGACAAGTGACAAATGGAATGTAATTGGCTGATTCAGACAACACCCACACCAAGCCTTTGCTCCAGTTTTGATAAAGGTGCCTCATGTTCCTTGACGAAAAGCTATTGATAAAACAGTGTAATGTTACCATATTGCATAACGATTTCTCTCTGTGATGTATTATAAGCAACAGTAAAACTGCATGTATTTGTAAGTTTTTGTAAGTATGCACAAGTGTGACTGAGAGGGATTTGCTATGTGTCATGACCTTCCTTCTGTGGATGTTGTGATCACTTTTAGGTGCAAATAAATCCTTTGTTTATTATTATGCTATCAAACTCTTGACATCTACATGTATTACTGACCTCTACCTGCATGCATCACGGCTTTGAATGAGCTGAAAAACTGTACAAAGCTTAACCTTTTTCAAGAACTAAAGTGGCTACTGCTGAGAACATCATACGGATAAAGCACTCTCGTAGAAGAGAACAAAACATTGATGCATTTTGCCACTGACCCGCGATGAACAGCTCAAGCTCGAGATGGAATGCATATGCTGTCTATAGTCTTGCAGAATGGATCTGCTGCCATTGTCCTATTTCTATTTTCTTGGTATTTGCTAATCGACTGAACTCACTGATGAAGACGTGTCTGCACAGAAATATATTGCACAAACGTATTATATTTAGTACCTGAACTGATTATAAATTTTAGTGCTATGCAAAGATGTTTGTTTTTTCTTTGTTTTTTTTCTCCAATTGTGTTTGTGTCTTTCTAAAGTAATGGCTTTGTTCTGTGTTACACCAAAAAGAGGAGTTCTCTGTACCACCACAGATGTACGATGAAACAGTTTTGCGTCATCTGATCTGATTTTGAGATCAGTACTGAACAAAATCGATACCTTTCTTGATTGGAAGCAGATGCTGGAAATGACCAAAGGATGGGAAATGTCCCATCGATCTGACAGGAAAATTGCATAGTGTGTACCAAGCATTAGTGTCCGTCTAAAGCCTGGTACACATCCTAGATGGAACTCTGAGGCAGCCATCTGCAGCTGTTTCGACTAAGAATGTAGTGTGTGTACAGGTGTCCCAATCTGGAACACTGCACCTTTATGCAACTGTGATAACCATTGTTCCTCCTCTGTATACATTGGTTGGCTGTACCTAAAGGCCAAGCTTGTGTGAGACTGCTCAGATCTGTTGCCCTGGGGATCGAGTTCCAATGCTTTTGGTCCTTACATACCATCCTACTAACATATTAACCCTTTCTAATCCTATGTCGGACTATGTCAGCCTATATCTCTAGGTCTAATGTCAGACATAGTCTGACACAGGAAAAACTGGCTGCCGCTAGATGGCGCTGTTGTCGATAAAATGTGGCACAGCATCAACCTATTCATATTGAAAAGTCTAAGTTTGACGCTCCAATAGCCACCGGCACATCCCCTTTGCTGTGCCACAAAATATAAATATTGCGTTGGCACATTAGGTCCAATCACAGGGGAGCTGCAGCCGGATCTGGTCCGATACAGCGTTTTCCTATGTGGACCAAAGTGTCGGACATAGGCCTCAATTCACTAAGATCATGCTGGAGATAATAAGGCAAGAAAAAACTTACCTCCACACAGTGAGGGTTATCTTATCTTTTTATTCCTTAAGTTACCTCCTCTCTAGTTATTTTCACACGCAGTTAATTAACAGCCTGTCTTTAACTCTGGAGTTATTTTAAGGATTGGAGAGTTAACTTAAAGACAGAAGAGTTAACTTTAGGTTTGCCTGAGGTAAAATGTTTCCTGAATACTACATGCCTCATCACCATGGTGATAACTCTAGAAACGTTATTAAAGACAGGAGATAAGCTTAGTGAATTGAGGCCATAGTCTGACACTTTGATCCCCTCCAGCTGCATGGAGTGCCACGTAACAAAAAAATTTGCTCATGCAAGCGGGCGGAGCTACAGAGCTCAAGCCAGTGATGGGCCCGCTACTGACGCCAGGTCACCACCTTGCTTTAGAGCATAAATGTCAATCTCCGGCCCGTGGGCCAAATCCGTCCCTCGGAGCTATCAGATTTGGCCCTCAGGTGGTTTCCCCACTTAGCATTATGTCTGGCACACTCTAGACCACCAGAGAAGGTATACTGGAGGGTAAGCCCTAGATCACCAAGGAAACCATATGGGGAGGGGGACAGCACTAGATGCCATGGAACTGTATATGGGAAGGAAGACCGCTAAACACCAGGGAACTGTATGAGGAAGGGAGGAGACATTAGACACCAGGGAACTGTATAGGGGAAGGAGGACCACTAAACAACAGGTAAGTGTATAGATGAGGAAAGGAAGACCACTAGACACTAGGGAAAACTGTATACTGTATTTTTCTCACCAAAAAATGGGGAGAAAAAGTCCCTGCATCTTATAAGGCAAAGGCAGGAAATTCCTGACTTATGAACGTCCGCCGATACAAACTGCCGACCCACCGTCATCGGGGATTCCCTGCCTTTGTGCCCAGTGTCGATGCCTCCCCCCTCTTGCCTCTCCTCCTTCTCTTTATCTCCGGGTCCCCCCCTTGTGTTAGCAGCGGCAGTTGTAGCAGTAGCGGCTTACCTCCTCTATCTTGCCCGCGGCGATTGAAGACATCCGGCTCCTGTGTGCGGCTTCCTCTAGTGCCGGCTTCTAATGACGCATCATTGATGATGCGTCATTAGAACCCGGCACTAGAGGAAGCCGCACACAGGAGCTGGATGTCTTCAATCACCGCGAGCAAGTTGAAGGAGGTAAGCCGCTACCGCTACAACTGCCGCTGCTTACAGGGGGGGGGGGGGAATAAAGAGAGGAGGGAAGAGAGGCAAGAGGGGGGAGACATCCACAGCGGGAAACATGGGAAGACAGACGGAGATTAGACGGCACTTGGGGTGAAAATACTCATGGGGTGACAGGACACATGGGGTGACAGGACACAGACAGGGCACATTGGGTGATAGGAGGGCACTTAGGGGTGACAAGAGGGCACTTAGGGGTGACAAGATGGCACTTAAGGGTGACAAGAGGGCACTTATGGGCGACAAGAAGGCACTTATCGGTGACAATAGGGCACTTAGGGGTGACAGTAGGTACTGTGATTAGACACCAGGGAACTTTATAAGGGAGGGAGGTGGCCATTAGACGTTGAGGTCAGCCCGCGACTTGGTCCCAGAGCTCAATTTCAGCCCACTTTGTATTTGAGTTTGACACCTCTGCTCTAGAATGTAGGTAGCTACTTAATTTCTTCCAGTGTGGTAGGGTGGACGTGGGTGATTGAGGAAAAGGATCGGTGGCAGGGGTCTGGAGGTTCTGTATCTCCTTGTTCTAGAGCAATGGTGTCAAACTCAAATACAAAGTGGGCTGAAATTGAGCTCTGGGACCAAGTTGCGGGCCGACCTCAACGTCTAATGGCCACCTCCCTCCCTTATAAAGTTCCCTGGTGTCTAATAGCCCTACTTACCGTATTTTCCGCCATATAAGACGCTCCGGAATATAAGACGCACTTAGATTTAGAGGGCAAAAACCAGGGGAAAAAAAAATAAACTAAACCTGGTCAGTCCATATTTCAGGAGCGTCTTGTACATGACCTCCCCCAAATGGTGTCCTCCTATGTCCCCATGTCTCCCCCAAGTGTCCTCCTGTCTCCCCCAAGTGTCCTCCTGTCACCCCTAAGGGTCCTTCTGTCACCCCCAAGTGTCCTCCTGTCACCCCCAAGTGTCCTCCTGTCACCCCCATGTGCCCTCCTGTCACTTCCGAGTGTCCTACTGTCGGTAGGGCTATTAGACACCAGGGAACTTTATAAGGGAGGGAGGTGGCCATTAGACTTTGAGGTCGGCCCGCGACTTGGTCCCAGAGCTCAATTTCAGCCCACTTTGTATTTGAGTTTGACACCCCTGCTCTAGAACGAGGAGATACAGAACCTCCGGACCCCAACCACCGATCCTGTTCCTCAATCACCCACGTCCACCCTACCACACTGGAAGAAATTAAGTGCTAATGGGGTGATTGGGGAAAAGGATTAGAAAGGGGTTTTAACACTATTTTTACAGCTTAAAGTGAATGTTTACCAATTAAAAAATAAAAAAGTCAGATACTCACCTAAGGAGAGGGAAGGCTCGGTCCTAATGAGCCTTCCCTCTCCTCTCCTGGTGCCCGGTCCCACGCAGGATCCCCCGTAGCAGTATTCGACCAGTTCGGTCAAATACTGCCACTTCCGCAGCCGAAGGGAGCTTTCGGAAGCCTTCGGGAGCACTCGGGCTCCCGAAGACGGGCCGCTCCATACTACGCATGCGCGAGCGCCCTCTATGACGCGCTCGCACGTGCGTAGTATGGAGCGGCCCGTCTTCGGAAGCCCAAGTGCTCCCGAAGACCTCCGAAGTCCCTGCGGCGGCGGACGCGAACGGGGGAGCCAGCACAGCACCGAGGGCACCAGGAGAGGAGAGGGAAGGCTCATTAGGACCGAGCCTTCCCTCTCCTTAGGTGAGTATCTGACTTTTTTATTTTTTAATTGGTAACCACTGGCTTTAACATGTTATTAAATTAATGTATTTTGCATAAAAAGTATACAAACTGTGCACAGCTTGAAATTCTCTGACAAATTAATTGATTTTGGAAAGAACTTGGAGTTTTTATTAAAGCAACCCATGAACTACCAGGTCAATATTCAATGCTAATCAGTTTGTGACTGCTATCAATCTATATTGCACAAACGTTTAGAATACAAACACTTCTATAAAAAGGAATTCAGACTGGTCTCAGATTGCTGAAATCCTTTAAGCATAAAAATGTAAAAAACGTACAATGCATAGTATTTAGAAGAGAGAGTTCACATTAAACAGCTGGTGCAAGCTTAGGCTACTTTCACACTATGGGCTTGATTCACAAAGCGGTGCACGCCTGTAAAAACCCCATTAGCACGTCTAAACAAGCTTTTCGCGCATAAAACTTTACGCGCGCAAAACTTTACGCGCGTACTGCACAAAGCGCAGGGCGCTACGCGCGAAGTGCCCATTAAAGTCTATGGGACTTAGCGCGCGTAAAACTTTGCACGCGCAAAGTTAGCGCGCGATCTGATTGAGAAATCCGGTGCTAAGCTACTTAGCACCCTGGTTAGCGCGCCTAAAGACTTTAGACGTGCTAAGTAGGTTAGCACCGCTTTGTGAATCAAGCCCTATGTATGTTGCCATACGATTGAAACGCACTGGTGATGAAAACTTGTGTTGCACATTAGGAGTGAGATGTGACACATTCAGTGAAGTTTACAATACATGTAAGTATGCTTCACTGCCACTGTAAATGTGCACGTTCTCCGGTAATCAAACAGTATGCTGCTTGTCATTCCGAGAGAAACTGATGTGAACGTGCCATCAGAATATAATTTCGTTGGTAATCGTCAGCTGTTTGGGATGTGGAACTTCAGTCTTCAAGGGCCGAGATCTTCACACATTTTTGGCACAGCTCAAATTATTGATGGGACTGAATCAGGAAGGGTGTTTTTCATCAAGTAGAATACTTATCTCCATTTCTCTGTCCATCTTAAATATTGACATGGATATGGCCTCGAGAACTGGAGTTTGACACCTGTGGATTTTAGGGTATGATCTATGATCAGTGTCCCCCAACCCTATCCTCAAGGCCCACCAACAGTGCATGTTTTCTGGAAATCCGCAGAGGTGGTTAATCAGCTCTGCTGAGACACTAATTACCCAATATGTGCATGTTTGTGGTTTTCTGCAAAACATGTACTGTTAGTGGACCTTGAGGACAGGGTTGGGGAACTCTGATCTACAGAATTGTTTTGAACTATATCATAGTCAGTGGCCTCAGAGGATCCGTGAAAAGAGGGTAATAATGATCCCTATAAAATCAAGATAATAAAACATATAAAAAAATTTCATTGCGCAGCATGAAAGGGGAACTGAAGAGAGAGGTATATGGAGGCTGTCATGTTTATTTCCTTTTAGACAATACCAGTTGCCTGGCAGCCCTGCTGATCCTCTGCCTCTAATACTATTAGCCATAGCCCCTGAACAAGCATGCAGCAGATCAGGTGTTTCAGTGGTTCAGACTTATAAGTCTGATCTGACAAGACTAGCTGCATGCTTGTTTCTGGTTTTAATCAGATACTACTGCAGAGAAATAGACCAGCAGGGCTGCCAGGCAACTGGTATTGATTAAAAGGAAATAAACAGGACAGCCTCCATATAACTCTCTCTTCAGTTCCCCTTGAAGTACAAATATCTGCCAACATCCACGCTTCTCGCGCTGCTATGCACTTACAAGATCCCAGAGGGTAGATAGCATATCACAGCGGTATTCCCAGGGCCTAGAGTCGCTCTCGCTTGGTTATCGGGTGGCATCCCGCTCACCGAGATCCCACGCTAGTCCGGCTTCCCTCCGCGAACCACCGCTACCTCTGTTGCGTAATTGTCTCAGGCATACTGGCTCCGCCCTATGCATTTCGTCATCCACCAGACTCATCATAGTAGCGCGAGAAGCGCGGATGTTGGCAGATATTTGTACTTCATGCCGCGCGATGAAATTTTTTTATGTTTTATTCAAGTTTTATGGAAGATTAAAAGATATTTATACTGGAACCTGGTATGATTCACTGATGCTCCATGGTGAAACATAGTGTAAAGCCTGATGTCCACCTGTAAAGCGAGGTGGCTACAATCTGGTGATCCTCTGCTTACGGAATTCCAAATGATGGCAATAATTTACGAAATTACGAACTCACGTCGTAGCAGCAAAATTTGTGTCCGTAATTAAAGAAACAAGAAATTTTGAAAATTTCGGCTCAACACTACTCTGCAGATATGAAACCAACAAACGTTGATTCTGGCGATACCTTTAATGACTAACTGTACATGGTGTATTGCAAGCTTCCGAAATGTTAAGTTTCTTCTTCAGGCATTATACAGAACTGGGTCAGAACCATACAATCACTCATTGTACAGCTTTGATCCAGTTCTGTATAATGCCTGAAGAAGAGACTTAACGTTTCGAAAGCTTGCAATACACCATGTACAGTTAGTCATTAAAGGTATCACCGGAATCAATGTGTAATGATCCGCTCACGCTCAGCTGTCTGCACAGGCAGACAGCTGTTTGACCATTCCTTAAAGAGAATCTGTATTGTTAAAATCGCTCAAAAGTAAACATACCAGTGCGTTAGGGGACATCTCCTATTACCCTCTGTCACAATTTCACCGCTCCTCGCCGCATTAAAAGTGGTTAAAAACAGTTTTAAAAAGTTTGTTTGTAAACAAACAAAATGGCCACCAAAACAGGAAGTAGGTTGATGTACAGTATGTCCACACATAGAAAATACATCCATACATAAGCAGGCTGTATACAGCATTCCTTTTGAATCTCAAGAGATCATTTGTGTGTTTCTTTCCCCCTGTTCTCATGCACTGAAGTTTCAGGCTGCTCTTTTCTTCTTGCAAACAGCTTTGCCCTTGTTTGTAATTCCTCAGTATGTGAAAGCCCAGCCAGCTCAGAGGAAGATTTATCCAGCTGATTAGAGCAGCTTCTCTCTTCTCTCTTATCTAAATAACACACAGGCAGTGTGCATAGAGGGGCCAGAAAGGGTGAGTTCATAGCAGAACCACAACACTGAAGAACTTGGCAGCCTTCCAGACACAGGCCGACAAGTCTGACAGGGGAAAGATGCATTGATTTATTACAGAGACTGTCATAGTAGAAAGCGCTGCAGTTAGCCAGAACACATTAGAATAGCTTTTGGAACATGTAGGATGATAAAAAACAGGATGCAATTTTTGTTACGGAGTCTCTTTAAGTCTAAGGGCTGCAGGTCTCTGGAAAAGAGACCTGTCTTTACTTTGCAGGTTTCAGCCTTGCTCTGTCACTGAGGAATTTGCATACACTTGTCATGCAAATTGCCTAGCCGCCTCCTTTGAAGGCTTGCAGTATAAATACCATGTTCTCCCAAGATCCTTTGCTGGTCATGATGGTTTGGTACTGCTAAAACACTCCTGGAGTGTCAGCCTTGCTATTGTTTGCTAAAGATATCTTAGAGTGTTCCTGGGGACTGCACTAGGCACTCCTTCTAGTGCAGTCAGGTTGTATTATTTGTTTTGCCTTGTTCTCCCTCTCTGTCTCGATTGCCTTGTCACCAGCGGCGGTCGACAGGGAATCGTTCTGTCTGTCTGGGAGTGTAGGCCAGAGCTGCGGTTGCTACTGGCTGCTCCATCTGTCTGGATTGTATTCGCCCTAGTGGTAGTGGCAGTGCTTCCTTCTGTGTTCTGCCTTAGGGGTGCTAGCCAGAGCAGCGGTTGCTACTGGTTACTCCTTCTGTCTGTCTTGCCGTGTGGATCGCACTCGCTTTGGCGGAAAGAGCAGTGGATCCTGCTAGGCCTATTCCTGTACTCGGATCACACTTGCTCTGGTAGAAAAGAGCAGTGGATCTTGCTAGCCCTGTTTCTGTACTTGGTTCACACTTGTTCTGGTGGAAAAGAGCAGTGGATCCTGCTAGCTCTGTTTCTGTACTTGGATCACACTTGCTCTGGTGGAAAAGTGCAGTGGATCCTGCTAGCTCTGTTTCTGCACTTGGATCACACTTGCTCTGGTGGAAAAGAGCAGTGGATCCTGCTAGCTCTGTTTCTCTACTTGGTTCACACTTGCTCTGGTGGAAAAGAGCAGTGGATCCTGCTAGCTCTGTTTCTGTACTTGGTTCACACTTGCTCTGGCGGAAAGAGCAGTGGATCCTTCCTGTCCGGTCCCTGAACTCGGATCGCACTCGCTCTGGCAGAAGAGCGGTGGATCTTATCTGACCTATTCCTGTTTTCCGTTCGTCTGTCTGTCTGGAGCAAACGCTTGCGGTTGCCTGAGGTAAGGCAGCCGTTTAGCAAGCGTTCCTGTTATTTGTTCATTTGTGTTCATTCGTTAGTCAGGGTGGCGTGCTTGTCTCTGTTGCGCTTATCGTGCGGAGACCGCGCCGTAAACGCGCTTGTCGCTGTTGCGCCTAACGCGCGGTGACCACGTTTAGGTATTGCGTTTGTTATTTTCCTGGATCTGTTCCTCTGCACTCCACAGCTCCATCTGCCGGTTGGAATTCCTCTCTACGGGTGCATCCACACCTTAGCTGGGTTCTCTTATCCAAACGTTTGTGGAGGATTTCCGTGGTGTCGGCGCGCAGGTTGTGCGCTGACCACGGAGATAATTCCACAATCGTTACACAATGTTTGTTGGTTTGATGTCTGCATTTCTGCTCCTCGACTAACACCGGACCACACTTCACTTGCTTCATCAATCTCTCATTCTGTAAGACCAATTGCCCATATGCAATTCACTTTTTCTCCTTAGTTTTCTCCAAGTTATTATTTTCACACTTTCATACCTTTTAAAGCTCCAGCAAGCAAGAAAATACACAGAATAATTTTGACAGTACTTTTTCTACCACCTTTGTTACTTTTTTAATTGTGAAATGCTGAAAAGTTAATTTAAAGAGAAGATGAAAAAATGATGCCCTAGGAGAAAAAAGTAAATTGCATATTGGCCAGGATGTGGCTAAGCTAAATAAAGAAATAGTGATATCACCTGTCTGTTTACACAATGTGCCCTGAGCTGAGTGAATTACAAAAGGGCTTAAAGGACAATACCAGTGTGATTTATTTTTTAACTAATTAATAACCCTTTACTATTCCTTTTACCAGCTTTGTCGTCAGTATGAATAATTTTTAGTTTTATTTTTTTTAAATTTCGCGATCGTGGTCCTTTAAATAAAATTATAGGCCCTTTGGCAGGTAAAACAGTTTGCACAAGAGCTAGAAGGGTTATAAAGTTCCAAAGAGGGTTACTTTTGTATATTATCGCATGTATCATTTTAAAGCAGGTCTTTAATCAAATCAAGCAAGTCTTTCAATCAATTTGTTTCACATACCTTATGCTGGGTACACACCATGCGTTTTCCGGCTCGATCCACGGGTCGATCGGGATCAATTCCACTATTTCCGACATGCTCGATTCGGGCTTCGATCGCTCCTGCCGTCAATTTTGCATACTTAACATGCAAATCAACGGCAGGAACGATCGAAGCACGAATCGAGCGGGTCAGATATAGTCGAATCGATCCCGATCGCCCCGTGGATTGAGCGGGAAAACGCATGGAGTGTACCCAGCATTAGGACAGGGCTTTTCAATCCTGTCCTCAAGTACCACCAACAGTGCATGTTTTGTGGAAATCCACAGAGGCAGTTAATCAGCTCTGCTGAGACACTAATTACCTCACCTGTGAATGTTTGCGGTTTTCTGCAAAACATGCACTGTTGGTGGTACTTAAAAGAGGTACTGTCGCGAAAATCTTAAAATTTAACCACTAACGCACAGGGGCGGCCGGGAAGTGGAGCCCGCAAGGACCAGCTCACCCACAGAGGCGGCAGTCCTTGTAAGGGCATGGGCGGAGCGATCGTTAACCCCGCGATCGCCGCATACAAAGTGTATAATACACTTTGTAATGTTTACAAAGTGTATTATACAGGCTGCCTCCTGCTCTGGTGGTCCCAATGTCCGAGGGACCACCAGGGCAGGCTGCAGCCACCCTATGTCGCACCCAAGCACACTGATTTCTCCCCCCCCTGCCCCAGATCGCCCACAGCACCCCTCAGACCCCCGCTGCCCACCCCCCAGACCCCTGTTTGCACCCAATCACCCACCTAATCACCCATCAATCACTCCCTGTCACTATCTGTAAACGCTATTTTTTTTTATCCCCCCCCCCTGCCCCTGCCCCCTCCTGATCACCCCCCCACCCCTCAGATTCTCCCCAGACCCCTCCCCCCCCGTGTACTGTATGCATCTATCCCCCTGATCACCTGTCAATCACCTGTCAATCACCCGTCAATCACCCATCAATCACCCCCTGTCACTGCCACCCATCAATCAGCCCCTAACCTGCCCCTTGCGGGCAATCTGATCACCCACCCACACCAATAGATCGCCCGCAGATCCGACGTCAGATCACCTCCCAAGTGCAGTGTTTACATCTGTTCTTTACCCTAAACACCCACTAATTACCCATCAATCACCCATCAATCACTCCCTATCACCACCTGTCACTGTTACCCATCAGATCAGACCCTAATCTGCCCCTTGCGGGCACCCAATCACCCGCCTACACGCTCAGATTGCCCTCAGACCCCCCTTATCAATTCGCCAGTGCAATATTTACATCTGTGCTTCCCAGTGCATTGATTGCATCTATTTTCCCCTCTAACCATCCCCTGAGACACCCATCAATCACCTCCTGTCACCCCCCTAGCACTCCTATCCATCAGATCAGGCCCAATACAACCTGTCATCTAAAAGGCCACCCTGCATATGACCGGTTCCACAAAATTCGCCCCCTCATAGACCACCTGTCATCAAAATTTGCAGATGCTTATACCCCTGAACAGTCATTTTTAGACATTTGGTTTCCAGACTACTCACGGTTTTGGGCCCGTAAAATGCCAGGACGGTATAGGAACCCCACAAACTGACCCCATTTTAGAAAAAAGACACCCCAATGTATTCTGTTAGGTGTATGACGAGTTCATAGAAGATTTTATTTTTTGTCAAAAGTTAGCGGAAATTGATTTTTGTTTTTTTTTCACAAAGTGTCATTTTTCACTAACTTGTGACAAAAAATAAAATCTTCTATGAACTCGCCATACACCTAACGGAATACCTTGGGGTGTCTTCTTTCTAAAATGGGGTCACTTGTGGGGTTCCTATACTGCCCTGGCATTTTAGGGGCCCTAAACCGTGAGGAGTAGTCTAGAAAACAAATGCCTCAAAATGACCTGTGATTAGGACGTTGGGCCCCTTAGCGCACCTAGGCTGCAAAAAAGTGACACACATGTGGTATTGCCGTACTCAGGAGAAGTAGTATAATGTGTTTTGGGGTGTATTTTTACACATACCCATGCTGGGTGGGAGAAATCTCTCTGTAAATGGACAATTGTGTGCAAAAAAAATCAAACAATTGTCATTTACAGAGATATTTCTCCCACCCAGCATGGGTATGTGTAAAAATACACCCCAAAACACATTATACTACTTCTCCTGAGTACGGCGGTACCACATATGTGGCACTTTTTTACACCCTAAGTACGCTAAGGGGCCCAAAGTCCAATGAGTACCTTTAGGATTTCACAGGTCATTTTGCGACATTTGGTTTCAAGACTACTCCTCACGGTTTAGGGCCCCTAAAATGCCAGGGCAGTATAGGAACCCCACAAATGACCCCATTCTAGAAAGAAGACACCCAAACGTATTCCGTTAGGAGTATGATGAGTTCATAGAAGATTTTATTTTTTGTCACAAGTTAGCGGAAAATGACACTTTGTGAAAAAAAAACTATTAAAATCAATTTCCGCTAACTTGTGACAAAAAAATAAAAACTTCTATGAACTCACCATACTCCTAACGGAATACCTTGGGGTGTCTTCTTTCTAAAATGGGGTCATTAGTGGGGTTCCTATACTGCCCTGGCATTTTAGGGGCCCTAAACCGTGAGGTGTAGTCTTGAAACAAAAATGACCTGTGAAATCCTAAAGGTACTCATTGGACTTTGGGCCCCTTAGCGCAGTTAGGCTGCAAAAAGGTGCCAATCATGTGGTATCGCCGTACTCGGGAGAAGTAGTATAATGTGTTTTGGGGTGTATTTTTACATATACCCATGCTGGGTGGGAGAAATATCTCTGTAAATGACAATCTTTTGATTTTTTTTACACACAATTGTCCATTTACAGAGTTATTTCTCCCACCCAGCATGGGCATGTGTAAAAATACACCCCAAAACACATTATACTACTTCTCCCGAGTAGGGCGACACCACATGTGTGGCACTTTTTTGCACCCTAACTGCGCTAAGGGGCCCAAAGTCCAATGAGTACCTTTAGGATTTCACAGGTCATTTTGAGAAATTTTGTTTCAAGACTACTCCTCACGGTTTAGGGCCCCTAAAATGCCAGGACAGTATAGGAACCCCACAAATGACTCCATTTTAGAAAGAAGACACCCCAATGTATTCTGTTAGTAGTACGGTGAGTTCATAGAAGATTTTATTTTTTGTCACAAGTTAGCGGAAATTGATTTTTATTGGTTCATTTTCCGCTAACTTGTGACAAAAAATAAAATCTTCTATGAACTCACCGTACTACTAACGGAATACCTTGGGGTGTCTTCTTTCTAAAATGGGGTCATTTGTGGGGTTCCAATACTGTCCTGGCATTTTAGGGGCCCTAAACCGTGAGGAGTAGTCTTGAAACAAAATTTCTCAAAATGACCTGTGAAATCCTAAAGGTACTCATTGGACTTTGGGCCCCTTAGCGCAGTTAGGGTGCAAAAAAGTGCCACACATGTGGTATCGCCGTACTCAGGAAAAGTATTATAATGTGTTTTGGGGTGTATTTTTACACATACCCATGCTGAGTGGGAGAAAGATCTCTGTAAATGGACAATTGTGTGTAAAAAAAATTAAAAAATTGTCATTTACAGAGATATTTCTCCCACCCAGCATCGGTATGTGTAAAAATACACCCCAAACACATTATACTACTTCTCCTGAGTACGGCAATACCACATGTGTGGCACTTTTTTGCAGCCTAACTGCGCTAAGGGGCCCAAAGTCCAATGAGTACCTTTAGGATTTCACAGGTCATTTTTGTTTCAAGACTACACCTCACGGTTTAGGGCCCCTAAAATGCCAGGGCAGTATAGGAACCCCACTAATGACCCCATTTTAGAAAGAAGAGCACCTTTAGGCTTTACAGGGGTGCTTACAAATTAGCACCCCCCAAAATGCGAGGACAGTAAACACACCCCACAAATGACCCCATTTTGGAAAGTAGACACTTCAAGGTATTCAGAGAGGGGCATGGTGAGTCCGTGGCAGATTTCATTTTTTTTTGTCGCAAGTTAGAAGAAATGGAAACTTTTTTTTTTTTTGTCACAAAGTGTCATTTTCCGCTTACTTGTGACAAAAATTAATATCTTCTATGAACTCACTATGCCTCTCAGTGAATACTTTGGGATGTCTTCTTTCTAAAATGGGGTCATTTGGGGGGTATTTATACTATCCTGGAATTCTAGCCCCTCATGAAACATGTCAGGTGGTCAGAAAAGTCATAGATGCTTGAAAATGGGAAAATTCACTTTTTGCACCATAGTTTGTAAACGCTATAACTTTTACCCAAACCAATAAATATACACTGAATGGGTTTTTTTTTAATCAAAAACATGTTTGTCCACATTTTTCACGCTGCATGTATACAGAAATTTTACTTTATTTGAAAAATGTCAGCACAGAAAGTTAAAAAGATCATTTTTTTTGCCAAAATTCATGTCTTTTTTGATGAATATAATAAAAAGTAAAAATCGCAGGAGCAATCAAATAGCACCAAAAGAAAGCTTTATTAGTGACAAGAAAAGGAGCCAAAATTTATTTAGGTGGTAGGTTGCATGAGCGAGCAATAAACCATGAAAGCTGCAGTTCAAAAACAGAAGTTGGAGGAGCACTCATCCATAGGAAGGAACTGTTGTGTGCCCAAGCCTTGGATCCCTGTATCCTCAGAATCCTCAGTAGTCAAATGTAGAAAGGAGGCTGGCACCACCAGAAGTAGAAAAGTAAAAATTAGCTCTTTATTGATCAGTCATAAAATGATAGCATGGTCAAAAATAAGCCGCCAAAGCCTTATTTTTGACCATGCTATCATTTTATGACTGATCAATAAAGAGCTAATTTTTACTTTTCTACTTCTGGTGGTGCCAGCCTCCTTTCTACATATGAAAGCTGCAGTGGTCTGAATGGAAAAAAAGTGGCCGGTCCTTAAGGGGGGTAAAGCCCATGGTCCTCAAGTGGTTAAAACACATACAATTAAGAAGTACGTTTGTTCCTGAGTAAAATGAGCCATAAATTACTTTTCTCCTATGTTGCTGTCACTTACAGTAGGAAATATAAATCTGACACTACAGCCCATCTTCTCATAGGGGGGTTCTCAGGGATTTCTTTATTTTTAAAAGCACTTGCTCCGTCCAACTGCCAAAATAGTGTGCAGCAAGCAGGGAGGCTGGCCAGCATCTTTGTATAGAGATTTTTCAGGGAATGTCTTTATAATGATGTCAGATTTCTACTACCTACTGTAAGTGACAGCAACATAGGAGAAATGTAATTTATGGCTCATTTTACTCTGGAAGAAATGTACTTTTTATTTGTATGTGTTTTAAATTTTAAGATTTTTGCGACAGTTCCTCTTTAAAGAAAACCTGAACTGAAAATTAAAAGTGAAAATCAACATACACAGGTCATACGTACCTCCCATGTAGTCTATTACTCAATCTCTTTCTCCTCTCCTGCGTCCTGTTTGTCCACTGTGATCAAGGGAATTCTCCGTCCTCCATTTTGAAAATGGCCATTACCCCATAACAGCTTCCTGGTCAGCACACAGTTAAACTGTAACATCGCCCACTTGAGCCATAGGGAAACATGGACACATCAGCTCTCCTCTCAGCTGTAACTGACAGCAACTGATATATTTCAGTTCTGACAAAATGTTGTCAGAACTGGAAGGGATCATTGTCAGAAGAAAATGGTGAGCTTCTGAGAGGAACTGATGGCAAGATAACTATGTAATGTTCATTTAAAGTTACCTTATGTGTTTATTTTAAATAATTTTACTCAGTACAGGTTCTTTTTAAGGACAGGGTTGAAAAGCCCTGCCTTAGGATACGTTTAAACAGTTCACATACAAAAATATGTTAAAGGGACTCCGAGCAGTGCAGAAACTATGAAAAGATGCATGTCATTTTAAAGCTCTCTTTCTCCTCTTTCCAATGATATATAAATTGCTGCCCTACGCCTTTTAGTTTTCGCTATTTTCGCGATTGAAATTGCTAAAAGGCATAGTGAGACGATTTAGGTGTCGCCAGAAAGAGGAGAAAGAGAGCTTTAAAATGATATCCATCTTTTCATAGTTATATTGTATTACACAGGGCAACTTTTTCCTAAAGTCAGCAGCTCCATTCTGCTGAATGGAGCTGCTGACACTGGGGAAAGTGTCGTCCTGTGTAATAAAAGTAACTATGGAAAGATGGATATGATTTTAAAGCTCTCTTTATCCTCTTTCTGGCGACACCTAAATCGTCTCCCTATGCCTTTTAGTTTTCTCTATTTTCACGATTGAAATTGCGGCCGCGGCAATTTCAATCACGAAAATAGCGAAAATTAAAAGGCGTTGGGCAGCGGTTTATATATCATTGGAAAGAGGAGAAAGAGAGCTTTAAAATGACTTGCATCTTTCCATAGTTTCTGCACTGCTCGGAGTCCCTTTAAGCCTACAGGTCTAGTTTCTCAGTTCTATTTTTTTCTTGTTTTTGAGAAAAGATAAACCATTCATTGTACACTGGCCATATGCGGAACTGACCCACTTGAAAGGGAGTTCTAGAAAATAAGGAAACATGAGCAATCAATGCCTGGGCTCAACTCTCTGAATACCTGCAAGTGGATGCCATCTGGGCCAGGTGGCTTTTTCTGTTAAGATTGTATTTAAATATTCCTGCACATCTTCTGACAACATATTCCATTGATAAATGATATTCATGAATAACATCTGTACACACCTTTCTTCATTATCTCAACCAACTCCTAGTGCACGGTAAGTAATGGCTAGCACTTTTCACTTCATGATTATAACTTGTTGCTTGCTTAGTTTCAGGCTCTGTTCCCACTTGAGTGGCTCATTGCTAAACGGACAGTAAATGGTTCCTATTTTATAAATAGGAGCCGTTCCCAATTGTGACTGCAATGAATAAGTGGTCGCACTTCTGTGCAGTCTGCGATGATCCCGGGCAGGCGGATGCATTCCCCCATATAGCCTATGGAGGTAACGCATCCCCGGGCTTCAGCCAGACCATAGGAGCAGACATTACACTGTCTGCTCCCACTGATCCACCACAAATGGAAACCGAGCATCAATCAATCTTAGCCCCTATTGCTAGGAAGATGTGTTCCGCCTAGCATAAGTCTATGGGAGTTAGGCCAGATGGAACATGACAGTAGCGACACAGTCTTAGACACACCATCATAGTAAGAAGCTCCAGGGATCGGGTGGGAGAAGTGTGGCTAGCAGGGCAGGGCTGAATTATTTAACACTTGATATGCTGTATTGTTTAGTGCAATAGGAGGGAATACCAGGAAAACTGTATAGACAAATACAGACAGGTAATAGTAGGCCATTACTGTTATAATGTGCAAACCGCGCAGCAGATTACATTACATATTGAAGAAAAAAAAAAGCTGTTGTGTTTTAGGTGTGTGGCATTAACATGTGGGTGGAGCTTAAGGTATTTTTTTGTTTGTGCCTGTAGACTTCTGAAAAGCAGAGTCCACATTTTGCTTAATGCAGGCTGCTCAAAGCAAGCATCATGTAAAATGTACACTACGTACGGGAAGGGAGTGTTATACTGGCCACACTTGGGAGGGGGAGCACAACAGGAATAAAGAGGCGCCCTGGTTGGAATAAAAGCGTCTAAAAACAGCCTAAAACAAAAAAGGATATGAGGTGGCTTACCTCAATGACGAAATCTTTGTATATCACAAAAGATTTTTATTTAGCACAGGCAACGCGTTTCGCGGGTCTGAGCCCGCTTCATCAGGCCAATAAAAAGTGCCTACAATAATAAAAGGAGCTCCTCAATATAACATATATACCACGTTAAGCAATCATAAAATAAACATTTGTGCATTCTATGGTCGCATCATAACAATACAATCACTGTCGAGGTTAAATTTTGATTCAAAAATCCAAAAATCCAATCGGTCATTTAATTGTTAGACCAATCGGTCGGTAAATTAGTTTCTGCTAAGAGGTAAATATAGGTTATCTGAAGGATCTGGACCATTCATCCATAGTAGAGTTTTCATTATTACTTCTAATTAGAAAGGGTATATATTTCTGCATATGCAATTTAAGCAGTATATAAGACCTTGTATATAAAAAAGGATCTGTAGTCCGTATACTTCAGAATTCTATAGGATCGAGGGGGCTTTTATGGCAAAAAATAAAAATATATATATATGTCTATGTTAGAATATAAAATATCATAAGAATTATAAAGGACATGTATATGTTACGGCCAGAACCCGAAGTGTGGCCACTTCTAGTTCTGGCCGGCCACTTCGGGTTCTGGCCGGCCAATTTGCGAAGTGGCCGCAGCGCAGCGGCCACTGTTAGAAATGGCATGATGACACATAAGTTACAATGTATTTTATGGCCGTCACGCTGCGGCCAAATGTATTAGAAGTCTTGCACTGCCTCCTCTCCTCCTCCCCCCGCCTCTCTCTTCTCCCTGCCTCCTATACCACATACGGAGCAGCCGGCGGGGACACACGCGGAAGTTGGTCAATTTCCTCTCTCCTCTCCCTGCCTCCTATACCACATACGGAGCAGCCAGCGGGGACACGCGTGTCCCGGAGAGTCGTTCGTTGCAGCAGGGCAGCAGAGCGGGGAGGCTGCAGACATTGCTTCTGCCAGCACCCGCTCTGCAGGAACGGCAGGATTCCCCTGCCGCGACGAACGACTCTCGGGGATACGCGTGTCCCCGCCGGCTGCTCCGTATATTGTATAGGAGGCAGGGAGATGAGAGAGGCGGGGGAGGAGGAGAGGAGGCAGTGCGAGACTTCTAATACATTTGGCCGCAGCATGACGGCCATAAAATACATTGTAACTTATGTTTCATCATGCCATTTCTAACATTGGCCGCTGCGCTGCGGCCACTTCGCACATTGGCCGGCCAGAACCCGAAGTGGCTGGCCAGAACGCGAAGTGGCCACACTTCGGGTTCTGACCGTAACATATATAAAAACATAAAATCTAATAAATATATGGTAGCTTTTTAGCCTGTGCATATACACATACATTTCATCCAAACAATACGTATACAAATATACAAAAGACTTGGCCAATTAACAAGGAGACATGTCTAAATGCCACTCCTATTTCCATCCCCCAGCTGCCTATGGGAGGAGTTCCTCTCCGCCAAGTGTTGCTCCCCATTAGTATATATTTTTTGCAGCCTTGTCTTTCATGTCCAGTTGTCCCCTTCGGCTGCAGCTGCCCAGCACTCAGGCCTTTGTGGCCTTTGCAGAAATTGGTTCCTGACTGTGTTTGCTGAGATAAAAGCTTTCTCCTCAGTGTTCCTTGTAACTCTAATCACAAGACTCACTGTAATTTTTTGCTGTGATATTTGCTTATCTTTATGGTTAGTATGAAATTTAGAGCACCGGGGAAGGGTGGGTGGTTTACATTTTTTAAATGTCTACATTTACTTATAATGATTTATTTGTATATTCATAAGAACTAAGTAATAAGCATAATTCATAAATTGTAAGAATGCTTTTATATATCACTGTCTGCTATTTATGTAAATGTCTGGTTGCTTTTTCCAAGGCAATCTGAGCTTTCAGAACATCCTTGACTATATAATCTATATATTATTCCATTTGGTTTACTGTGTGTAGGATGTACTGCGCAGCATACTATGCACTTCTTTCATTTAACTTAACTTAGAGGTTTACATTCCCCTGGTAATCATTCTTTGAAATGTCGCCATTTATTTGTGTTAAACACGAAGCACTGAAGTCCAAGAATACAGGTTGGTCTGTTAAAAAAGGCCATCTCTGCTCCCATCTGTAAAGTCTGTGTGGTGAAGAATATCTCTGTGGACATCAGCTCAGTTTGGAGTGGTGATGTCTAGCATATCGACCTGCTCAGCTCTTTACACTTCATATGACAACTCTAATGCCTCATACGCAGCACTTACCAGGACTTTTGCCCAGGAGGAATTGGGACTTGACCCCTCAGGCCAAGGCTGTACAGAGGCGTAGCTAGCCTCCAGTCTTGTGACATGTTCTGTTGCTATGAAGGGGTGGGGGGGGGGGGCAAAGGAGCAGTGCACGAGGAGCATTGCAAGGTGCATGAAGAGAACAATGCTCTCAGCCAAAACTGGGCTAATGCGCCGGTGAGGTCTGTGGCCGCTGCACACATGCTGGATTCAGACAGAGGTGATCATCATTGGCTGCCTTGGCCCAGTGTCATCTTGCATCTGTACATAGCTTTTGATAGGCTGATTTCAAATTGGATACTCTGGAACCTGACGCGTACAATAAACACGAGGAGCCTGTTTTTGCCATAGGTCTCCTGTGGCAGGATTAAAATCATCTCAAGTGTCTAGAGGAGACTGGGTGCTTCAACAATGAAATCTCCTTCACCTTTCCCTGCCAAAAATGTACCTATAGGTAATGAGAAAAACAAAAAGTCACACTTTTGAAGATAGCTGGAGAACTAGTGATAGAGAACACCTGGAGTGGATTTTTTTTTTTTTAATTTCTCAGATAGCAAAAGTTTGCAAGTGTCAACCTTGTTAGAAGGGTAACATCAGTTCACTTCAGTAAAACTGCTGTAAGTTACAGTGCTTTACAAATATGTACACTGTCCAACACAGGCACATTTCTTATCTGGCTGAGACCACACCCCCTGATATTTAGCCTCACCTCTCCTGACTGAGACCACACCCTCATTCTCCTCAGAATCAGGTGAAATATGAATTAAGGAGGAGCAGCTGGGGAGAGGTGTGACACCATTAACTGAAAGACTAGAGGGGATAAAGCTAATGAAAGTGTTACTAATGCCAGGGTGGAACAAAAAAGGAAGTCAGAGAGCAGATCAGTTAGACAGGAGTCTGAACCGACCACCCGGCATTTCGCCCCCAAATGCTTTTCTTCAAGCATGCAGAGATGCAGAGATGGCCACATCGGGACACGAAGGTGCAGTGTTTAGCGATCCTGAATCCTTATGTCAGGAACCGGCCCTGCAGATATGGTTCCCGACTGCGGGTTTGACCAGATCAAGCGGGGAGCAGCCTTATTCAAGCTAAAACAAGGCTGTGACCCCTCAGAACACTTCTCACTGCCACCACTAGCTGCCGCTAGACCCACTCCTCACTCTGATGTGAGGCTAACGTATGACAAACGCCCCCCACACACGCACAATTGCAATCTTACACTGTAGTGAAGCAAAACCACTAACAGTCGTTCCGAACGATACTGTTAGCCACTCCGAGACTTCCCACTCTGCTGTCGAGCGCGGAAGTGGCCCATACACATAATGCAATTACAATCTTATACGGTAGTGTTGCTCAATCATACAATCAGGCATGGACTTATACACAGTTACACTTCAGTCTCTTCTGGGCTATGAGTGTTAGCTTAGTACAGCAGAAGTCAAACTTATTAAATAACGATTTAATATTCCAGGAAAAAAAGGTGGAACAATGCAGAAAATAATATATACAAAAGATTTACAAAAACAAAGTAAAAAGTTACAAAATAAAAGTTACAAGGATACACAGCAAAACAAGTTGCAAAAATAAAAGGGAAATGAAAAACGTTACCAGCGTAGGTTAGAACGTGGTTGGCGGGAGAACGCCATTTCCGATTCGATCGGGATCATCCCTAGCTATGCGCTACCTCCAAGAGAAGATTATCTGTGACTGTCCTAGCTGCTGTTTTATAGTAAAATTTGTGCCCCAGGGCCACCCCAATGTCCAGGTCCAGAAATAATCCAATTTCCTGTTTAACGTGTGCAACTTCAAAGCGCTCCTGTTTTAGCTTGTGAAGTTTGGGGTAAAACTATAGTCTAGTACATACATCAAAAGATTGTGGAGTGAGGCTTCCTCCTGTCATATGTAAATTCCAAGGCTTTTCCTGTCCACTTTGAAATTGGCAGGCTCAATTAGTCAGATTGTATTTTGGCCAACAGGCAGCTGTTTACATGAATACAAAGATCAAAAGCCATGCAGACCAGCCTATTCTTCCTCAAGTGGCTGCTAATTAGCAGTTCCCTGCTACCCCAGGAACTTAATGTAAACGTAGGTTCATTGACATATGGACAATCACCTTAACAGCTTCCTTGAGCCAGGTGACAATACCTTCACAACCCAGCTGCCCTACTGGCCTCTTAAAGAGAACCCGAGGTGTGTTTAAAGAATGTTATCTGCATACAGAGGCTGGATCTGCCTATACAGCCCAGCCTCTGTTGCTATTCCAAACCCCACTAAGGTCCCCCTGCACTCTGCAATCCCTCATAAATCACAGCCATGCTGTGAGGCTGTGTTTACATCTGTAGTGTCAGTCTCAGCTGCTCCCCCGCCTCCTGCATAGCTCCGGTCCCTGCCCCCGTCCCTTCCCTCCAATCAGCAGGGAGGGAAGGGATGCAGGCGGGGACTGGAGTTCTGCAGAAGGCGGGGAGAGCAGCAGACTGACACTAGAGAGATAAACACAGCCAGCTCTGACAAGCTGTTTGTCAGCAGCGTGGCTGTGATTTATGAGGGATTGCAGAGTGCAGGGGGACCTTAGGGGGGTTTGGGATAGCAACAGAGGCTGGGCTGTATAGGCAGATCCAGCCTCTGTATGCAGATAATATTCTTCAAACCCACCTCGGGTTCTCTTTAACATGCATACGCATCTGAGGTAGTACCCAGTAGACAGAAAAATGAAAGAAATATGTTCCTGTATTATCCTTAACATCATAAATAGCTGCGATATCATGACACTGGACACAGCATGTTACTTCCAGAATCATCTGAAAGTACAAGGAAAATAAGGATCAGAATGTGATGTTCGCGGAAAACAATGGTTATTGATCCTACTGGCACTGTCCATCCATTTGAATGGACAATACTTAACCTTTCCTGGACTGACGCAGTACGAACCTAAGTCCAGCAGGTGGTGCTGCGGCCCTAAGTAGATGTCAACTCTACGTCGCATTGACAGCACGTCCCCGCTGTTACCGCCGATCTCGCCGCTCTGTCCCCGCCGCAATTCACTCGCCCTGCCGTCTCTATGACGGCAGAGCACTGTGAGCAGGTCAGGAGCCGTTTTCATCGGCTCCTGGCCCTGTCATTACTGTAAGCCAATCCCACTGGCTTACATAGATTGACAGGGTCAGGAGCCAATAAAAGCGGCTCCTGACTGGTGCACAGCGCTCTTCTGTCATAGAGACAGTGGCGAGAGGAACAGAATATCAGGAAGTGCAGATTTTTGCGGCGATTCATCGGGAAGCAGTGTTTTACTGTTCCAGCAGCCTCTGGTCCTTAAAGGGAACCAGAGAGGAAGCTAGGTAAAAAATAGAGAAAGCTTTTATACATACCTGGGGCTTCCTCCAGCCCCATAAACCTGGATCGCTCCCACGCCGCCGTCCTACGCTTCCTGTATCGCCGGTACCGGGTCCCGTCACTTCCGGCGGATGCGGCCAATTTTCCGCATTAACAGGGGCTCCCTCCATATCCTTACGCATGGCACGCATAAGGCTAAGGAGGGAGCCCCTGTGATGCGGAATATTGGTCGCTTCTGCCCGCCAACTGGCCAACTGGCGGAAGTGACGGGACCCAGTACCGGCGGACAGAGGAAGCGGAGGACGGCGGCGTGGGAGCGATCCAGGCTTATGGGGCTGGAGGAAGCCCCAGGTATGTATAAAACCTTTTCCTCCCAACGTCTCTGATTCCCTTTAAGGGGGCAGAGGCTGCTGGTACCAAAGTGGTTAAACAACAAGCACCACATCCGTTGTTTAGCACCCGTGTGAACCGGCCCTAAAAAAGCTTTGCTGCCTGAGTGAATAAGAGAAAATATGGAGGGAGAGCTGTGTGCTGAAGGGTTCAAAAGCAGTGAAAGAGTGGCATAGTGAAAGATGAGAGAGCCACGATCAGAGAAAGAAAGGATCAGATAATTTGTGATAAAAAACATAAGCTGATCAGAGACAGTTGTGAGAGAAAGGGAAAGAGTAGTGACGCAACTGTATAAAGGAACCAGAGGTAACGCAGCTAAATAAAGGGATGGTGAAAGGAATATTGCAAACTGCTGAGGTGTGACACTGACAGAGCACTGCATCCGTCATTAACAGACGAATCGAAGATTTGAGTTCTTTCATAAAGGACAAAAATCTATAACCAGGTGTTATAAAACTACAATGTACAAATAATGAAAAACAAGAAAAACAGTGCCAGCAACTTAAAATGTATTTATAAAGTGAATAAAAAAGACAAAAGGTCCAGTAATGCATTAAAAACAATGCATACAGGTCTCCAAATAATTTAGACATATTCGTGATATAAAAATGGCCCTTGGTCAATTCACCATTTCAGTCTTTTTATAGGTGATACTTTCAAGCATGATCATTATAATGCCTTTTAAGCAACCAGCAAGCAAGAATATACCCAGAATAATATTGACAGTACTTTTTTTTTACCTACGTTTTCAATTGCAGAGCAGTTACAAGTTATTTTACACAGAGGCCTATATGCAATTAACTTTTTCTCCTGAGTTTACTCCTAGGTGATATTTTTAAACTTGTCAATAAAATACCTTTTAAAGAGAACCCGAGGTGGGTTTGAAGAATATTATCTGCATACAGAGGCTGGATCTGCCTATACTGCCCAGCCTCTGTTGCTATCCCAAACCCCCCTAAGGTCCCCCTGCACTCTGCAATCCCTCATAAATCACAGCCACGCTGCTGACAAACAGCTTGTCAGAGCTGGCTGTGTTTATCTCTATAGTGTCAGTCTGCTGCTCTCCCCGTCTCCTGCAGAACTCCGGTCCCCGCCTGCATCCCTTCCCTCCCTGCTGATTGGAGGGAAGGGACGGGGGCAGGGACCGGAGCTATGCAGGAGGCGGGGGAGCAGCTGAGACTGACACTACAGATGTAAACACAGCCTCACAGCACGGCTGTGATTTATGAGGGATTGCAGAGTGCAGGGGGACCTTAGTGGGGTTTGGGATAGCAACAGAGGCTGGGCTGTATAGGCAGATCCAGCCTCTGTATGCAGATCACGTTCTTTAAACACACCTCGGGTTCTCTTTAAGCCACCAGAAATTAAGAAAATACTCAAAATAATTGTAATAGTACTTTTTTAATTTACTTTTTGGTTCTTTTTTAGTTGAAAAGTGCGGGAAAGTTATTTTAAGTAGAAGATGAAAAATTAGCTGCTAGGAGAAAACTCAGGTGAAAAAGTACATTTCATATGATCCAGAAGTTGAAAAAGAATTTCCTAGATGAAAACGTAGGAGAAAATGGGCCATATGCAATTCACTTTTCCTAGGAGATCATTTTCATTTTGTCTTTTGTCATTTTGTCGTAGTCCCTTACACACTCCAATGAGTTCTGGGTCACCATGAGCTTGCTGGTTAGTCTGTACCTCTCGGTTTACAAGCCCTACTCCATAGAGCCAAATTAATCCATGCCATGCACTGATGAGGATCAAACAATCCGAAACAGTCTGTATGCATGTTGGATTATTATGGCTCTGTACAATTTAACAAGCTGACACATCATTGCATTCCAGCGGTTCTGGAGGTGTGTTTAGCTTCTAAGGGTACAATGGTTAATTTGCATATATTCAGCAGTGGTGCTCTGGGAGACATCTCGAGCTCACTCCAACCTGAATTATCGCAAATTCTTTCTGTTTTAGGAAAGCAAATTTTTGTTTTTCTTAACATCTTAGTAAGGGGGCTTTTAGGACCATTGTAGTCCCTTACACACTCCAATGAGTTCTGGGTCACCATGAGCTTGCTGGTTAGTCTGTACCTCTCGGTTTACAAGCCCTACTCCATAGAGCCAAATTAATCCATGCCATGCACTGATGAGGATCAAACAATCCGAAACAGTCTGTATGCATGTTGGATTATTATGGCTCTGTACAATTTAACAAGCTGACACATCATTGCAATCCAGCGGTTCTGGAGGTGTGTTTAGCTTCTAAGGGTACAATGGTTAATTTGCATATATTCAGCAGTGGTGCTCTGGGAGACATCTCGAGCTCACTCCAACCTGAATTATCGCAAATTCTTTCTGTTTTAGGAAAGCAAATTTTTGTTTTTCATTTTGTCTTTAAACTACATTTTCAGCATTTTACAATTGAAAAAGTACTCAAAAGTTGTTGAAAAAGTACTATCAAATTTATTTTGAGCATTTCCTTGCTTGCTGGTGATGTAAAAGGGCCTGTTTCCACTACTCGCAGAATGGATGCAGAAAAACTGATTCCAATGAATGCCTATGGGAAAATCTGCATCAGAAAAATCGCGTTTAGTGGAAACAGGCCCATAGGCATTGATTGGCGTCAGTTTTTCTGCATCTATTCTGCACCCAATCTGCGTGTAGTGGAAACAGGCCCAAAGGCATTTTATGACAAGCTGTGAAAATATCACCTAGGAGAAACTCAGGAAAAAAAGTGAATTGCATGTGGGTCCATGACAAATAAATCAGCCTAAAACAGAGGTGATACCACCCTCAAGTTTTGCAAAAGTGTAGTAAAATCCAGGACTGCACCAACAAGAGGGTGTTTGACAACACACAAATATGGCTCACAAGGAGGCGGGTGTAAAAATCCCCCCCCCCCCCATACACTTAAGCACTGTGTTGTGATGTGATATCCCCAGTATTATGTAGTTCCCAGTACAGGTAGCCAGAGGACCCCTGCAGTAAAGGCAGCCAGGTGACCCCCACAGTGTAAATAGCTTGATGACCTCAGCATTATAGGCAGCCAGATGACCCTGTAGTGTAGGCAGTCAGAGCCGCCCATTATGCAGCCACATGATCCCTAGTGTAGGCAGTCAGAGCCACCCATTATGCAGCCACATGATCCCTAGTGTAGGTAGTCAGAGCCCCCCCATTATGCAGCCAGATTACCTTGTAGTGTAGGCAGCCAGCCCCTCCCCCCATTGTGCAGCCCCTCACTCCATAATATAGCTTTACTAGTGTCTAGTGGTTCTATCCTCCTTTCCTTTCCTCTGCCCCCTCCTGTCACTGTGCTCCCCTATATGCTGAGTTACGGGCGCAGCGGACATTTAAGCTACACGCTTACCTCCCCAGGCTCCAGAAGACGATAATGTCCACTCTGTCTCCTCTGCACTGCCGCTTGCACTACTTCCTAATTCAGTGCGATCGGCAGAGGAAGGGAGGTGAGCCGTGCCCCCATGCCCCCCACATTCTACAACCCTTTGGTCTGACCCCTCCCTTTGTGCCAATACTCATCCCTGCAGCACTGCACCCCAGGCATAGAAACAGGACTGAATATAGCTCCCATATAAAGTTCCACAATTCCAGAGAAAAATCATTCTGCTCTCAGTGCCTTGAATATTAAAACATAAAAACGATCCCTCCAGGACTCTGAGATCTTTGATGTCCTCTACTGCCTGGCTGGTAGAGTAGTCAGATCCTTCCCAGGAGCTTATATTTATTTATTTATTTATTTATTGTATTTATAAAGCGCCAACATATTACGCAGCGCTGAACATTAGTTAAGGTTACAGATAATATTTAGGGGTGACATACAGCAATATGACAATACTGTACAGGAATACAAGAAAAACCAGATCACACAGCACAGTATGAGTACAAGGTAATGCTTAGTCAGTCACTGGATGGGAGCATGAAGTTTAGGCAAGTTGAGTTCACTCAGATGCATAGCATGGCTGCACAGTAAGGGAGGTGTGTGATCAGGTAGGACACAAAAGGAGGAGGACCCTGCCGAAGGCTTACAATCTAGAGGGAGAAGTAGGGTTGTGAAAGGTAGGGGACCAGAGTTCAGCTGCGGGTTTAGAGCACTTGTGAGGGGTGGTAGGCCAGAGTGAAAAGGTGAGTTTTGAGGGCCTTCTTGAAGATGTTGAAGCAGGGGGCTTCCCTAATGGGTGGAGGTAGGAAGTTCCATAGTGTTGGAGCATCTCTTGAGAAGTCCTGGAGGTGTGCATGGTACTGGGTGATGCGGGGGGCAGTCAGGCGAAGTTCATTGGAGGAACGGAGTGAGCGGCTAGGTGTGTACCTCTGAGTAAGATAAAAAAAAATGTAGGTTGGACAGGTTTGGTGGACAGATTTATAGGTCAGACACAGTATCTTGAATCTGATTCTGGACTGGATAGGAAGCCGGTGGAGGGATTCACAGAGGGGAGCTGCCGTGGTGGAGTGATGGGAGGAGTGGATAATTCTGGCTCCTGCATTCATGATGGACTGCAGCAGGGCAATTTGGGTCATAGGGAGACCAGACAGAAGGGCATTGCAGTAGTCAAGGCAGAAAATTATGAGGGCATGGATGAGGAGTTTGGTGGTGGCAGAGGTCAGGAAAGGGTGGATCTTGCAGATGTTACGAAGGTGGAAGTTGCAGGAGGTTATGAGGTTATCAGGTTTTGGATGTGTTGGGTGGGGGTGTTGGTGTGTTGTACCAGGCCAAAAGAGTTGGCTATGGTGAGTAGCCGGGTCACGACAGAGTTGTTGGGTTCATCGATGGGAATATTGAAATCCCAGAGGATGATTGTGGGGAGGTCAGAGGAGAGGATGTGTGGGAGCCAGGAGGCAAGGTTGTCGAGAAATTGTGGTGTGGAGCTCGACGGAGGGCGGTATAAGACCGCAACAATGGCTGGGAGGTGATTGTAGAGGCGGATAGTGTGGGTCTCGAATGATGTGAATTGTAGTGAGGGAGGTGGAGTGAGGACACGGAAGGTGCAGGATGGGGAGAGGAGCAGACCCACCCCTCCCCCGGTCCTGTTGTCTGGTCTGGGGGTGTGACTGAGGTGAAGTTCACCATAGGAGAGGGCAGCCTCTGCGGCAAAGTCAGAGGGGGTGAGCCATGTCTCAGTGAGTGCGAGGATGGTGAGGGTTTTGGAGAGGAAGAGGTCGTGGACCGCTGTAAGTTTATTGCGGATGGATGAATGAATATGGAGTGTGGTACATTAGGAGGATGCATGTAGGAATGCAGTTTGTAGATGTTTCATTTCAGACAGGCAGAACATAAGAAAAAGTGCAGTAAACATGGTAAGTGTGTATAATTATAACGAGAGAATTTCCAACTACTAAACAGTTTATATGAGTATGCAGGTAGTGCAAGCAAACCTGTGTAAATAAAGAAGCAGATTCTACATGGCTGTGCAACATATATCCAGCAGTGGCATTTTTAGCAACAGCATTGGAGGCAGTTCTGGATGCAGAGTAGTAGTTTCCAGCAGAGTCCTGCGGCTGTTGAATTCCTGGGTGAATTCTTAGTAAATTCTTGGTAAGTTGTAAAGCACTTAGAAATTAAATGGCACAAAGCTTATATGGATGGTGTATTTATTGTACAGCCTACAAGACAAAAATCCATGTCCTGGGCCAAAAATAATGCACCACTCTATGGACTCCTTGTACTAGCTAATGGCCCATGCATCGTGCTCTAGCCAGCCCTTGTTCCAGGCCCAAACGGTTGTTTTGCCATGAGCTAGAATGATAGAAAGAGTTCAGCTACAGTTCATTTTCATCTCTCAACTGTTCTTCTTTGCTGAGAATTTTTATTATTGGCCATAACGTTGCTATCAAAGATTTTTCCTACACATCTCACTAATAATCTAAGCAGTCCCTAATCCACCTTGTTATTGATTTGGAGCTCTATCTATGCTCAGAGGTGACCAATTTTGTTTCAGCTTTTAAAAAAAGAGACACATATTTTAGTGAAATAATGTGCTGTTTGGTTCTACCATTTCACCCTTCCACAGCTCTTAAACACCTTTGGTGAAATGCATGTTGCATAACTTTACAATCAGTAATTAGTTTGAAGACATTCAACTGCATGTTATGCCAGACTGCAGTTTTGCTTTAACCTTTTAGCAGCCCTGTCCAAGTTGTCTCGCTACAGATAATTGTGGGCAGGGCAGAGGCATCCAGATGAACTCAGGCTGCCTAATGCAGCCCGATGCAGAATGGGCACAGGGAGCACTTCATATTTACCTGTTCTGGACCCTGAATATCCTCTTCCTCTCCTCTTCCTCCACCCACGTTGCTTCAATGCCAACATCCTGTTCTGGGTCCTGATCACATTATGACATGTAATCGAGACCCAGAGGATGCTGTCAGTGGGGTGATGGAAAAATGGGGCACTGCAGCACACAGTTTGCTAATGTGGCTGCTAAAGGGTATATATGATCTGGTAGCACAGGGATAGGGAGATTATAGACGTATTGCCTTAGGGAAACAAAACACAATTTATCTAAACGTAAAATATTTGTATTATTATTGAGATTACTAATCATTTTTCTCTGCTCCAAATGAGCGAAATCTAAAAAAAATATATAAATGAGAATCTGCATGTTCAGAAGGGTGATGATTCTGTGATTCACTTGGTAAGTTTTTAAATCAGGTTACAGTCATTGGAAAAATGTGGGCAATCTGTGGGATAATCTTGGATCACTATGGGATATTGTGGTTAGGAACATATGGTGCTTATACAATTCACGGCTTTTGAATTTCATAACTCCCCCCCCCCCCCCCCTAGTATTTTGTAGTTAAAAGGCAAAAGAAAATGTTTGGAAAGCATGAATACACTATTAAAGCCTAAGTTTAGCCTTCCATAACAGTAAATTGAATTAATTAGCAATTCTCAGTTGTCAGTTTTAGGCTTTTTGCATTTCTTGTCTGCACTTTTTGCAATAAATATGCAGTATGGACATGTCCTGCTTGGCAAAACCCAGTAACTCCTTATTGCCAGTGGTATTTCCCTCCCCACCATACAGCAAGTTACTTGTTTCAACCCTCCTCCTCTCACTGCAGCACTACAGTTCTTCCTTGATTAATGAGTAATTTAACCCATTTCACATCCTCCCAGTGTTTTTATAAAAGCCACGTGTGCCTCTCATCACAACATAATGCCGGTAAAAAGAACCCATTTCTCTGATGTTTCTATCTAAAATTTTTGAAAAACAAAATCAACACACTGGAGAAGGTTGTAGAGTAAATGTTTTTCTACACATTGGGCAGGAAAAAAAATAATTGATTATTGAGAATCTGCTCTATATACAGAGGTGGCCACAAATATTTTTTTTTAGTAGCAGCACAGAAGTGAGCAGGGTCAGCCTAGTGTTCACAGTAAAAGGCTAGTTTATGCCTCCTTCCCGCTCCTCCCTGACTACCTTAAAGTGGATCCGAGATGAACTTATTCTTTGCATAATTGTGTTCCTTTCCTATTGTTTATAGGGCATTCCTCAAGCCAAATACTTTTTTGTTTTTGTTTTAATACTCAAATTCCCTATAAACTAAACAAGCCATGCCCACAGCTTTTCAGAGAGCCTTGGCATTTTCAGACAGTAGCAAGGGCTCACGGTAGCTCAGTTTGGGCAGGAGGAGGGGGAGGTATTACTAGCCAGAGATTTCAGGGGCAGAGGGGAGGAGGGAGGAGGAGGGTGATTAGGTTTTTTTCACAGACTAAGTGATGAAGATGCAAATAAGCTTGCCTGTGAGTAATGTTTACAAACAACATGGCTGCTCTCATTGTATCACAGGAAGAAATAATCATAGTATATTGAAGCGGTTTGCAGCTAGATTTGCTGTGTAAACTATCTAAACTTCAGATAAGATATATAGACAAGTTCCTTGTTATAGTTAATTTTACATCTCGGATCCACTTTAAAGGGAAGGTTCAGGGAGGGTGGGTAAAAAATAAAAATCAATTTCCACTTACCTGGGGCTTCCTCCAGCCCGTGGCAGGCAGGAGGTGCCCTCGCCGCCGTTCCGCAGGCTCCCGGTGGTCTCCGGTGGCCGACCCGACCTGGCCAGGCCGGCTGCCAGGTCGGGCTCTTCTGCGCTCCAAGGCCCGGAACTTCTGCGTCCCACGCCTGCGCAGCACAGCCCGGCGGACGTCCGATGACGTCAGCGCGCCGGCGTGGGACGCAGAAGTTCCGGGCCTTGGAGCGCAGAAGAGCCCGACCTGGCAGCCGGCCTGGCCAGGTCGGGTCGGCCACCGGAGACCACCGGGAGGGCACCTCCTGCCTGCCACGGGCTGGAGGAAGCCCCAGGTAAGTGGAAATTGATTTTTATTTTTTACCCACCCTCCCTGAACCTTCCCTTTAAGTGGGTGGTGATGATACAGCCGAGAGGAGTTCAAATACTGAATATTTTACATTTAGATTTTCAGCTTAACCAGTCTGCATTTGACATTTATACAGGATATCAGGTTTGCTAATCCTGCCAATAAAGTACTGGTAATAAAACATGAATAATGAAAAAAAAAAAAAAAAGGTTAATGTGGAATGTACAGAACTTTGTGCATTGCAAATACATAAAAAACTACAAGCCTGAACCATGACTTTAAGCAATACAACAAAAAGAAATAATAAAACCTATAAAAATAGTAAATACAGTGGGATGCTAATCGTCATGATTTTCCTATATACCGGTAAATCGTTTGTTGTTACGATTAAAAAATGTCAGTTAAATATATCATATAGGAGACACACACTGTGATATTTGAGAAGTGAAATGAAGTTTATTGGATTTACAGAAAGTGCGCAATAATTGTTTAAATAAAATTAGGCAGGTGTATAAATTTGGACACTGTTGTCATTTTATTGATTCCAAAACCTTTAGAACTAATTATTGGAACTCAAATTGGCTTGCTAAGCTCAGTGACCCCTGACCAACATACACAGGTCAATCCAATTATGAGAAAGATAATTTAAGGGGGTCAATTGTAAGTTTTCCGCCTCTTTTAATTTTGCTTGAAGAGTTGTAACATGGGGTTCTCAAAACCAGGGGCGTCTCTTTACCGATTTTGTCACTCCAGGCGGGAAAACCTGAGGGCCCCCCGTGTGGTGCCCCCTGATGAAAATAATCATTACGCAGCAATGTTTCACCGTAAAACAATCGTAACGCAGCAATGTTTCAACATAAGATAAAAGTAATGCGGCAATCTTTCACCAGAAAATAATCATAACGCAGAAATGATTCACTTAAAATAATCGTAATGTGGCAATCTTTCACCAGAAAATAACCATAACGCAGAAATGATTCACCATAAAATAATTATAACGCAGCAATGATTCACCATAAAATAATTGTAATGTGGGCAGCGTTCACCAGAAAATAATTGTAATGTGGCCAGTGTTCACCAGAAAATAATCGTGATGTGGCCAGCGTCCACCAGAAAATAATCATATTGTGGCCAGCGTTCACCAGGAATTAATCGTAATGTGACCAGCGTTCACTAGAAAATAATCATAATGTGGCCAGCGTTCACCAGAAAATAATCATAATGTGGCCAGCGTTCACCAGAAAATAATCAATGTGGCCAGCATTCACCAGGAAATAATCATAATGTGGCCAGCTTTCACCAGAAAATAATTGTAATGTGTCCAGCGTTCAGAAAATAATCGTAATGTGGCCAGCGTTCACCAGAAAATAATCGTAATGTGGCCAGCATTCACTAGAAAAAAATCATAATGTGGCCAGCGTTCACCAGGCAATAATCGTAATGTGGCCATCGTTCACCAGAAAATAATCGTAATGTGGCCAGCGTTCACCAGGAAATAATTGTAATGTGGTCAGCGTTCACCAGAAAATAATTGTAATGTGGCCAGCGTTCACCAGAAAATAATCGTAATGTGGCCAGCGATCACCAGGAAATAATCGTAATGTGGCCAGCGTTCACCAGAAAATAATCCTAATGCGGGCAGCGTTTCACTAAAAATGTATAATTACCTGTAAAAAGAAAAGCATTTACTCACCTGCAGAAGACTCCTCTCCCTGGGCGCAGCTCCCCCGACCATCTTCCTGCAGCCAGCCTCCGAAAGTCCCACATTGACAGGCAGGGTAGGGCTACAGTGACCTGAAGACTAAGATTGTTCACCAACATGGTGTAGGAACATATTGAGGAAATGGAAGACCACAGGCTCAGTTCAAGTTAAGGCTCGAAGTGGCAGACCAAGAAAAATCCTGGATAAACAGAAGCGATGAATGGTGAGAACAGTCAGAGTCAACCCACAGACCAGCACCAAAGACCTACAACATCATTTTGCTGCAGATGGAGTCACTGTACATCGTTCAACCATTCAGCGCACTTTACACAAGGAGATGCTGTATGCTAGAGTGATGCAGAGGAAGCCTTTTCTCCGCCCACAGCACAAACAGAGCCGCTTGAGGTATGCTAAAGCACATTTGGACAAGCCAGCTTCATTTTGGAATATGGTGCTGTGGACTGATGAAACTAAAATTGAGTTATTTGGGTATAACAAGGGGCGTTATGCATGGAGGAAAAACAACACAGCATTCCAAGAAAAACACCTGCTACCGACAGTAAAATATGGTGGTGGTGCCATCATGCTGTGGGACTGTGTGGCTAGTGCAGGGACTGGGAATCTTGTCAAAGTTGAGGAACGCATGGATTCCACTCAGTATCAGCAGATTCTAGAGACCAATGCCCAAGAATCAGTGACAAAGCTGAAGCTGCGCCGGGGCTGGATCTTTCAACAAGACAACGACCCTAAACACTGCTCATAATCCACTAAGGCATTCATGCAGAGGAACAAGTACAATGTTCTAGAATGGCCATCTCAGTCCCCAGATCTGAATATAATTGAAAATCTGTGAGTTAAAGGGACCCTGAGCTCTAAAAATAAATGAAATTGGTACTTACCTGGGGTTTTCTCCAGCCCACCGTAGGTCAGGAAGTCCCCCGACGTCATCCTGGTTCCTCTCCAGGCCCCTTTGCCGCATACCGCACCGACGACACCCGGATGATGAAGAACGGAGACGTTCTTCATCATCACGTGGAAACACACAGGCAAAGAAAGCCTGGAAAGCCAACTCCTCCATAGGCGCCGCGCACTGACAGCCTGCAGTACCGCTACAGGACATCAAGTGACATCACGCGGTGGTGATGTGATGATGACTTGACATATGACGCAGGCAGTCTAGGAGGAGTCAAGGAAGGTGATCAAGCTGGTAATCTTCTTCCATTTGGCTGCAGTGTGCGTCACCAGCTCCCTAGCGGTTATGTCCTTCTACCTGCATCCCCTTCTTCTACTTACCTGTCTGCGCCCAGGGCAGTCGCTCTGCCCAAGAAATAGTTTTTACTTGCTATGCATACAGGTTTATCTTCTACTGCTCCTAATTATTGTGCAGACTTCCATAAGGGCCTGTTTCTACTACACGCAGATTGGATGCAGAAAAACGGACTCCAGTGAATGCCTATGGGCCTGTTTCCACTAAACGTGATTGTTCTGATGCAGATTTTCCCATAGGCATTCATTGGAGTCAGTTTTTTTCTGCATCCAATCTGCGTGTAGTGAAAACAGACCTTAATAGGTTGCAGTTTATAAATAAGAGATAACTTTTTTGGTCTGAGATCTGCACTAAGATCATAATGAATCAAGATATAGGCGTTCAGCTGGGTTCCAAAGTAAGGTGTGTTTCATGTGCAATATCGTATTTGCATTAAGCAATCACAATCCCTGCAGGCTGATAAACAAGACAGCTACAGGTTCATTGTGTCTGTGATCCTTTACAGTAACTTGCTTACTAACCTCAAGCATTGTAAGAGTGACATCTTGTGGTCATAAGTAATATTACAGACATTTTAAGCAGGGTGATAGATACCTCAGTGAATTTGTAAAATCAGAAGAAGACTGAGTACTGAACTTGATAGTTTTTTTTTTATTGCAGTTGCAAACTATTACAGCGTTAGCTTTGAAGATTCACTCTCTCCATCAGTTCTTCAGAAACTGATTTCTCATGTGGCTGTATGTAGAATCCTACAACCTGAAGTGCTGGATGGTGTAATGGTTAAGCGCTCTGCCTCTGACACAGGAGACCTGGGTTCGAATCTCAGCTCTGCCTGTTCAGTAAGCCAGCACCTATTCAGTAGGAGACCTTTGGCAAGTCTCAATAACACTGCTACTGCCTATAGAGCGCGCCCTAGTGGCTGCTGCTCTGGCACTTTGAGTCCACCAGGAGAGAAGCGCAATATAAATTTTGTTTGTCTAAATAAGCTGACTGTAGCTGAGTCAGTGCCAGGGGAGTAACTAGAAATCACTGGGCCCCATCCCATGCAAACCCAATAACCGAACCAATGTTATTCAATTGGCCAGTGCACACTTCAATGTGTTTTCCCCTTGCAGATAAAAATGACAACAGGGAAGCACTGCAGGCATTTTCTCTATTAATTATATTAGCTTCTGTGATAAAACGTGCATATTTTCACACATACAGACACACATTGGCCTTGATTCACTAAACCGTGATAACTCATAGCACAGCCGCACTAGTGTTTTCGCGCAATTGCAAATTATCGTGTGCAATGGCGAATTTTAATGCACAATTGGATGTGAAAATTTGCGATTGCGCACGAAACCCGCAAAAACGGTACCCCGGCCGAGCTATGAGTTATCACGGTTTAGTGAATCAAGCCCATGGTGTGCAGAAAACGCATACAGATAACTGACAGACGAGTATACTCCCAGCCTCAGCTTATTACACTTACTCAGTCCATCTCTGATGGGGCAGAAACTGGTTCTGCAGATTCCTCCAGCATCACTACAGTACAGAGCGCTTGGGGAGGGGGTGCAGAGGCTGGGGTAGATCACTGTACACAAGACCCTGCTGCACACTGAATAGGGACTGTCTACAAATCTTTATCTACACAACTTTGTATGATTCCTTATCAGTGGCTGAGCACATGCAGTCATTAGAACAATTGTGCAGAGAGCAGAAAGTAGTTTTTTTTTCTCTCTCCTTGCCCTTAGTTGTCAGTCTTTTAGTACATAGCCACCTGTTGCTTCTGGGCCCCCCTGCGGCTGTATCCCTTGCAGGGTCTATTGTTGTCCCTGGTCAGTGCACGGTTGGGGTTATAAAAGCAAAGACAACATGGAATACCAGCTCGCTATTTTTGTTTTCTAGTCATTTATGTGAAAACCAAAATGATAATTTGATCGTGAACAAAAAGCAGTAATAATAATCATCATCATCATAATAATAATAATAGTGTTCATTTATTATACAAACATTTTCATATGAGGCTCATGGACACATGTAAACTTTAATATGATTCCATAAAATGGTAATAAGTAAGGTAGCACTAGAGAGATGAATTGGTTTGGACCAGTACTTTATTATTATTATTATTATTTAGTATTTATATAGCGCCAACATCTTACACAGCACTATACAGGGTATATATTATGTTATCACTAACTGTCTCTCATAGGAGCTTACAATCTAGTCCCTACCATAGTCATATGTCTATGCATGTATCATGTAGTGTATATATCAGTCTCGGGCCAATATGTTTTTGGAATGTGGGAGGAAACCTGGGTGCCTGGAGGAAACCCATTTAGACATGGGGAGAACATACAAAGTCCTTGCAGATGTTGACTTGGCTGTAATTCGAAACCGGGGACCCAGCGCTGCAAGGCGAGAGCGCTAACCACTAAGCCACCATGCTGACCCCCCACATACAAGGTATTCATCTGTTGCTATTTATGTTAAAAAGAAGCTACACCAATTTTATTTCAAAATCTATTGCGCTAATTACCCCCTAGAATCCTAACTACACCAACCAGGTAAGGAGATCACAAGACCACCAGGGAAATCTATAAGGAAGAAGGTGGGACCGACAAAGAAAATTATATGCAGGAGGTGCTAGACTACCAGGAAATACAGTAAGTAGTGGCACAGTGGTCACTATATGGGGGGGGGGGGGGTCACAGCTCAGGGACCACTACAAGGGCACACAGCAGAAAAGCCACTATAGGGGGTACAGTATGAGATTTATTTACTACATGGGCTTTTTGTGACATTAGATGACCAGTGTTCTCTCTATGCCCACTCATCTAATCTCACCTCTCAGAGCCAATATAGTACAGCTATTGTTCCAACTTGGCAGTCAGATAATATTTTTCAAAACCAGGTGAACATATGAAAGAGTTCCACTACTGCTATTGCAGTGGCATAGCAATAGGGGGTACAGAGGTAGCTACTGCATCGGGCCCTTGGGCTAAAACACAGTATTAGCTCTTTATTGGTCCTGCGCTGATAATATTCACTTCTGTAGTTGATTTGAATAGTAGTGATCATTAAAGAGAACCCGAGGTGGGTTTGAAGAATATTATCTGCATACAGAGGCTGGATCTGCCTATACAGCCCAGCCTTTGTTGCTATCCCAAACCCCCCTAAGGTCCCCCTGCACTCTGCAATCCCTCATAAATCACAGCGACGCTGCTGACAAACAGCTTGTCAGAGCTGGCTGTGTTTATCTCTATAGTGTCAGTCTGTTGCTCTCCCTGCCTCCTGCAGAACTCCAGTCCCCGCCTGCATCCCTTCCCTCCCTGCTGATTGGAGGGAGAGCAGCTGAGACTGACACTACAGATGTAAACACAGCCTCACAGCATGGCTGTGATTTATGAGGGATTGCAAGGTGCAGGGGGACCTTAGTGGGGTTTGGGATAGCAACAGAGGCTGGGCTGTATAGGCAGATCCAGCCTCTGTATACACATAACATTCTTTAAACACACCTCGGGTTCTCTTTAACACACAGTTTCCCATCCCTTCTTGCACCTCTGACACTGTGGTTGTCCTTGATTGGTTTTTGTGCACCATATAGCATGCTTGGGGGGCCCCAATGTTAAACTTGCACTGGGGCCCACAGCTTCTTAGCTACGCCCCTGTGCTATTGTAAATAGCCATAATAAGACTGAACCCTTATAATAAAACCCCTTTGTCTCTGCGTCCGTGTGTGTACGTGTGTCCCTGCATTTGCGCTACTGCGCATGTGCCGCAGGGACACCCTTTGGATGGAGTAGGACAGCCAGGGGGCGGCCAGCTGGGTGGGTGGGTGCGCGCGCAACTGACTGGTGGGTGCGCGTGCTGGCCGTGGTGACGGACCTAGCCCGTTTAAGTCACTACTATTGTAATATTTGGTGGGTTTTGTTGACTTTGTTGAATGTTGCCATTGGTCAGTGAAAAGCCCAAGAAGGCATCAGCGGTCTGTGGGAGTTCTAAGTGTGATAATGGAGGCTAAAACCTATTCTAGTCTATATGAAATTTACAGGAGGTTGCAAAAGTATTCGGCCCCTTTGAAGTTTTCCACATTTTGTCGTATTACTGCCACAAACATGAATCAATTTTATTGGCATTCCACATGAAAGACCAACACAAAGTGGTGTACATATGAGAAGTGGAACGAAAATCATAAATGATTCCAAACATTTTTTTTTTACAAATAAATAACTGCAAAGTGGTGTGTGCATAATTATTCGGCCCCCTTTGATCTGAGTGCAGTCAGTTGCCTATAGACATTGCCTGATGAGTGCTAATGACTACAGTGGTGTGAAAAACTATTTGCCCCCTTCCTGATTTCTTATTCTTTTGCATGTTTGTCACACTTAAATGTTTCTGCTCATCAAAAACCGTTAACTATTAGTCAAAGATAACATAATTGAACACAAAATGCAGTTTTAAATGATGGTTTTTATTATTTAGTGAGAAAAAAAAAACTCCAAATCTACATGGCCCTGTGTGAAAAAGTGATTGCCCCCCCTTGTTAAAAAATAACTTAAAGGTGGTTTATTACACCTGAGTTCAATTTCTGTAGTCACCCCCAGGCCTGATTACTGCCACACCTGTTTCAATCAAGAAATCACTTAAATAGGAGCTATCTGACACAGAGAAGTAGTCCAAAAGCACCTCAAAAGCTAGACATCATGCCAAGATCCAAAGAAATTCAGGAACAGATGAGAACAAAAGTACTGTAATTGAAATCTATCAGTCTGGTAAAGGTTATAAAGCCATTTCTAAAGCTTTGGTACTCCAGCGAACCACAGTGAGAGCCATTATCCACAAATGGCAAAAACATGGAACAGTGATGAACCTTCTCAGGAGTGGCCGGCCGACCAATATTACCCCAAGAGCGCAGAGAAAACTCATCCGAGAGGCCACAAAAAACCCCAGGACAACCTCTAAAGAACTGCAGGGCTCACTTGCCGCAATTAAGGTCAGTGTTCACGACTCCACCATAAGAAAGAGACTGGGCAAAAACGGCCTGCATGGAAGATATCCAAGGCGCAAACCACTTTTAAGCAAAAAGAACATTAAGGCTCGTCTCAATTTTGCTAAAAAAAACATCTCAATGATTGCCAAGACTTTTGGGAAAATACCTTGTGGACCGACGAGACAAAAGTTGAACTTTTTGGAAGGTGCGTGTCCCGTTACATCTGGCGTAGAAGTAACACAGCATTTCAGCAGAAGAACATCATACCAACAGTAAAAAATGGTGGTGGTAGTGTGATGGTCTGGGGTTGTTTGGCTGCTTCAAGACCTGGAAGGCATGCAGTGATAGATGGAACCATGAATTCTACTGTCTGTCAAAAAATCCTGAAGGAGAATGTCCGGCTATCTGTTCGTCAACTCAAGCTGAAGCGATCTTGGGTGCTGCAGCAGGACAATGACCCAAAACACACCAGCCAATTTACCTCTGAATGGATGAAGAAAAACAAAATGAAGACTTTGGAGAGGCCTAGTCAAAGTCCTGACCTGAATCCTATTGAGATGTTGTGGCATGACCTTAAAAAGGCGGTTCATGCTATAAAACCCTCAAATAAAGCTGAATTACAACAATTCTGCAAAGATGAGTGGGCCAAAATTCCTCCAGAGCGCTGTAAAAGACTCGTTGCAAGTTATCGCAAATGCTTGATTGCAGTTATTGCTGCTAAGGGTGGCCCAACCAGTTATTAGGTTCAGGGGGCAATTTCTTTTTCACACAGGGCCATGTAGGTTTTGAGGTTTTTTTCTCACTAAATAATAAAAAACATCATTTAAAACTGCATTTTGTGTTCAATTATGTTATCTTTGACTAATAGTTAACGGTTTTTGATGAGCAGAAACATTTAAGTGTGACAAACATGCAAAAGAATAAGAAATCAGGAAGGGGGCAAATAGTTTTTCACACCACTGTAAATAGAGTGCACCTGTGTGTAATCTAATGTCAGTACAAATACAGCTGCTCTGTGAGGGCCTCAGAGGTTGTCTAAGAGAATATTGGGAGCAACAACACCGTGAAGTCCA
The DNA here is from genome assembly GCF_040937935.1 of Hyperolius riggenbachi. Classification (NCBI taxonomy): domain Eukaryota; kingdom Metazoa; phylum Chordata; class Amphibia; order Anura; family Hyperoliidae; genus Hyperolius; species Hyperolius riggenbachi. The sequence goes on along the minus strand of NC_090650.1, from coordinate 114,017,338 downwards.
AAGAACACACCAGACAGGTCAGGGATCAAGTTATTGAGAAATTTAAAGCAGGCTTAGACTACAAAAAGATTTCCAAAGCCTTGAACATCCCACGGAGCACTGTTCAAGCAATCATTCAGAAATGGAAGGAGTATGGCACAACTGTACACCTACCAAGACAAGGCCATCCACCTAAACTCACAGGCCGAACAAGGAGAGCACTGATCAGAAATGCAGTCAAGAGGCCCATAGTGACTCTGGACGAGCTGCAGAGATCTACAGCTCAGGTGGGAGACTCTGTCCATAAGACAACTATTATGCTGGATACACACTATGCGTTTCCGCGTGCGACGCGGCCGTCGATACGCGTCGATTCGATTATTTCCGAACATTTCCGAACGAATTTCGACGATTTTTAGGTCGAATGCCATGTAAAGTATGGCAAATCGACCTAATGATCCATCGAAGCTTGAATCGGACATGTCGGAAATAATCGAATCGACGCGTATCGACGGCCGCGTCGCACGCGGAAACGCATAGTGTGTATCCAGCATTAGTCATGCAGTGTACAAAGTTGGTCTTTATGGAAGAGTGGCAAGAAGAAAGGCATTGTTAACAGAAAGCATAAGAAGTCTCGTTTGCAGTTTGCCACAAGCCATGTGGGGGACACCGCAACCATGTGGAAGAAGGTGCTCTGGTCAGATGAGACCAAAATGGAACTTTTTGGCCAAAATGCAAAATGCTATGTGTGGCAGAAAACTAACACTGCACATCATTCTGAACACACCATCCCCACTGTCAAATATGGTGGTGGCAGCATCATGCTCGGGGGGTGCATCTCTTCAGCAGGGACAGGGAAGCTGGTCAGAGTTGATGGGAAGATGGATGGAGCCAAATACAGTGCAAACTTGGAAGAAAACCTCTTGGAGACTGCAAAAGACTTGAGACTGGGGCGGAGGTTCGCCTTCCAGCAGGACAATGACCCTAAACATAAAGCCAGGGCAACAATGGAATGGTTTAAAACAAAACATATCTATGTGTTAGAATGGCCCAGTCAAAGTCCAGATCTAAATCCAATCGAGAATCTGTGGCAAGATCTGAAAACTGCTGTTCACAAACGCTGTCCATCTAATCTGACTGAGCTGGAGCTGTTTTGCAAAGAAGAATGGGCAAGGATTTCAGTCTCTAGATGTGCAAAGCTGGTAGAGACATACCCTAAAAGACTGGCAGCTGTAATTGCAGCAAAAGGTGGTTCTACAAAGTATTGACTCAGGGGGCCGAATAATTACGCACACCCCACTTTGCAGTTATTTATTTGTAAAAAATGTTTGGAATGATGTATGAATTTCGATCTACTTCTCACATGTACACCACTTTGTATTGGTCTTTCACGTGGAATTCCAATAAAATTGATGCATGTTTGTGGCAGTAATGTGACAAAATGTGGAAAACTTCAAGGGGGCCGAATACTTTTGCAACCCACTGTAGATATGGTGCTTAAGACCTTCCAATCTACTTCTAAATGTTACAAAAGAAGAAATCCTGTCATTCAAAGAGCTTTGAATCCATCAATGTGGATCAGTGGCGGAGCCATGGGGGTGCTTTGGGTGCTGAAGCACCCCCTAAAATTCTCCAAGCACCCCTAAAGCACCCCCCAGTATGAACTGACTTTCAGCGTCTAATAGACGCCGTGTCAGTTCACCGGCAGCAGCGGCTCCGGCAGCGGCAGAGCAGGGCTACGGTATAATGGCATCCGAAGCCCTGCTCTGGAGACTTTGAGTCTGCAGTGCAGGGCTTCGGACGCCATTTTCCCGTAGCCCTGCTCTCAGCGTGGGAGTTTCAGTTGCTGGCTGGGCCTGGCAGAGGATCGTGGGAGCTGTGCGCCGGACGGAGGCCGGGACGGGAGTCCCTCAGCAGATGAGTAAATGTTTTTTTTGTTTTTTTTTATTAGCAGGTGTATTTTCTGGTCAAATCTGCCACATGATAGCATGTGTTTTCTGGTCAAATCTGCCACATGATTGCATGTGTTTTCTGGTCAAATCTGCCACACGATTGCACGTGTTTTCTGGTCAAATCTGCCACATGATTGCACATGTTTTCTGGTCAAACCTGCCACATGATTGCACGTGTTTTCTGGTCAAATTTGCCACATGATTGCACGTGTTTTCTGGCCAAATCTGCCACATGATTGCACGTGTTTTCTGGTCAAATCTGCCACATGATTGCACGTGTTTTCTGGCCAAATCTGCCACATGGTTGAACGTATTTTGTGGGCAAATCTGCTCACATTACTTGAATTTTCTTGAGAAAACCTGCACAATTATGTGAATTTTCTGGGGAAAAGGTCACCAAAACTTGGGCCCACTGTCTTTGCATTGCACTTTTAAAGGGAACCAGAGGTGAGAATAATATTAAGGCTGCCATATTTATCTCCTTTTAAGCAATACCAGTTGCCTGGCTGCCATGCTGGTCCTTTGCCTCTAATGTTTTCAACCATAGAACCTGAACAAGCATGCAGCAGGTCAGGGGTTTCTACCAATATTGTCAGAACTGACAAGATTAACTGCATGCTTGTTTCTGGTGTAAGTCAGTTCACTACTGCAGCCAAATAGATCAGCAGGGCTGCCAGGCAACTATTGTTTAAAAGGAAATAAATATGGCAGCCTCCATATCACTCTCACCTCGGGTTCAGTTTAAATTACAGTTAGCTCCGCCCTCATCCATAGAAGTCATTCCCTTTATAGCCTATGGTGGTGCCGGCTGCGCCCAAATCTTCCTGCACTGAAAAGGACTGCTCTGCCAGGAGGATATACAAAATGCAGAAACAGCCTAAACTGCTTTATCCTTACAAGTAAGAAACCTACAGGGGTCCTGAAGTTATTTTTATGAACAAAAAGTCCAAAGAGCTCTTTCAAGAGTAAGCAAGGAAAGCATTAGCCACAATAGCAGCAAGTACAAAAATGATACAGAAAAAAACCTGAACTGCTTCATTACCCAATGTCAGAAAACCTACCTCATGTGAGGCAATTAGGTTGTCTAGGGAAAGAGCAGCTGAGGGAGTGGTGAGCCCAGGATACTCTGCCATGCCACACCCAGAAACCAGAGAGGATGTACTTTAACTCAGAGGGTCCCGCGGCCCTAGACTGCGGTATATAGTATATAGTAGTCAGTCAGTCTGTTTGTCATAAGCACCAACTGCATGGCTGTAATATAGAAGGAGGAGTGGTGCTCAGACCCCCAATGGGTAGGGGTATTGGATGTTTTCTACTAAAATTATTAGGCATCATCCTTTCAAATGGGTTGCTTACTTACTTTAAGCCTTTAACCTAAGGAAGCTGTCTGCAAAGGGCAAAAATGCATTGTGCATAAAGTAATTCTTTGAAATAATAGCCTACAAAGAGGTAAGCCAACCCAGATTTAACCTTTTTTATACATTCCTTTTTCTCTTGCATGCCTAAAATGTACCAGAGGCATTTTTTTTTCAAAGATACCTAAGAAAAGGGAAGCGTCAGGATCCTGGCCCCGTTGCTGTGCGCGGACCCCCGTAACATATTCCACAAAAGCTTGCACTCCTCCTCATGTACGGGCATGACTGTACTGCGCCTGCACAGGCATGGCTGCACTTGCGCGCAGTAAGCTGAAACCACGGGCAGCTGCATCATGGTCAAGCGGACGGGACCTTCATGTGGTTCCCGTACAGTGGCAGTGGTGTGGAAAAGGATGCAGGAAGCCACTAAGGATCCAAAGACTTCTCTCTTCTTAGGTATCTGGGTTTTTTGTTAATTGTCACCTCGGGTTTGGGCACTTGTTAGTCTTATATGAGAACAACTGTTGGGCATTGCTGCATAATTCTGTATGCTATCATTTCATTGTAGTTGCTTTGTTGTCCAGCACATGTGTTGGGGTATTGATGGACTGACTTAAAGGAAAAGTGTAGCAATATCAAATAATTGTAACTACTGTTAACTGCAACCTGTGTCTGAGAAAGACAACAGTATTGTTAGCTCTGTTGACTCTAAGGCTTCTTGCACACAGGGACGTTACAGGCGCACGTTAGTGCAGCCTGTAACGCTCCCCCAACGCACAGCAATGTAACACAAGTGGGCTGTAAAGTGCTGCATGCTGTGCGTTCTACGCGGCTAAGCCGCGTTAGACTGTTTGCACATGCTCAGTCATGTTGGGGAGGAGGGAAGAGCGGCCGGGCACATAGCTAATTAATATTCACTGCGCTCAGTGACGTGCAGTGTTTACTTCCTGGAGCGGCCGCTCTGTGCGGCGATTGGTCGGGCGGGACCACGTGATGCCGCATGCGTCCAAGAGTACGCATCACGGCATCACGGACGCCAGAGTGAGCTGCACAATGCGGCTCACTCCGACGTCCACACCAGAGAGCACCAGGCGTTGCGTTAGGGGCACGTTATGTGCCCTATAACGTCCCCTAAACGCAACGACCTGGTGTGTAACTAGCCTAAAGGTGGCCAAACACCATACAATTAAAAGATCCAGTTTTACACCAATTCCATAAATACAATCGGTTGTCCCGAAAAATCAAACACTTTTTTGTTTTTGATCGAGAAATCCGATCTAATTGTTGAGATTGGACATGTTGGAAAAATCAGACCAATATTATCAAGAATTGTATAGTGTGCGCTGGATTGTGAAATTGTATTCAACCAGCAAAAAAAATGGTATGTAACTATTCAGTACATACCAAACTTTATTTATTCACTTTTTTTACTCTCCATTTTTACGATCTTTTATCCCGAACTTGCGGCAATCTCGAAAATATGTGTGTAGTACCTCGAAGATTCTGATCAAAAATTCTGATTTGATCTGAATTCTCAGATCTAATCAAAATAAAAAAAAATGTGTAGGGTATGTGGCCACCTTTATAGTCAACCACTGTCTCTGCCTGGTCAGGGTGCGCTGGTGTCAGGGCCGGCCCTAGACTTCATGCCACCTGAGGCAAATTTTGAAAAAATTATTGCGACCCCAACAACCCCCCCCCCCCCCCCCCCGCCACCGCCGAGCTGGAGAGGTAGCGGGCAGGACGGGGGTATTGGGCCTAGCGGCGGGGAGGGGGGTCGGACCCCTCGTCCCTCGCCTGGGTCCCCCGATCTGCGCTCCCCTCCAACCTTAAATAGATCAGAAGCAGCCGCTACTCGTAAGAGGCACAGGAAGGGAGGACTCACCTCTTCCTCGCTCGATCCAGCGTGCGCTCCACTGACGTCACTTCCTGCAACGCCGCGGCCGTCCACTTACAATACAGTGGGCGGCGTTGCAGGAAGTGACGTCAGTGGAGCGCACGCTGGATCGAGCGAGGAAGAGGTGAGTCCTCCCCGCCCGTACCTCTTACGAGTAGCGGCTGCTTCTGATCTATTTAAGGCTGGAGGGGAGCGCAGATCGGGGGACCCAGGCGAGGGAGGGGGGGTCCGGCCCCCCTCCCCGCCGCTAGGCCCAATACCCCCGTCCTGCCCGCTACCCCTCCAGCTCGGCGGCCGGCTCCCCGCACCCACCGACGGGCGGATGCCGCCCCTAGAAATGTGCCGCCTGAGGCAAAAGTTTCACCCCACCTCATGAGCGGGCCGGCCCTGGCTAGTGTAGCAACTTGCCCTGATCACTAACAGTTGCTGCTGCTACCAAATCATTTCAGGCTGCGCAGAAGTTCCTTGTGAATAATCTCTGCCTGCTGCCCCATACAGCTGCATAAGTAGCACCCAATCTTTTGATGCGACCTCGGCTACTGTCTGACAATTTGATACTTAAAAGTCATAGATTTTTTTTTTTATATATAGTAAATAATGTATATTTTGCATACAGGTAACATTGGACCTTTGTTGTACGTTAAAGGGGTTCTTCCGCGAATGAGGAAAAAAAATAAAAAGTGGTTTATGTATAAAAATGAATGGTTTCATTAATACAACATGTATTGTAAATAGTGACTTATGAAGGACTGGGAGGCTAATCCATTTGTTAGGGGTGGTGGTTTTTTTGCTCTCTTTTCACTAACATAACTCCTGCCTAAGTAGTTTTCAGTGGTATAACCCACTTCTAGCAGGAATTGCCATTATAGCCCTAATGGCTTAGCTCTGCTGAGCTGCTGAATATGTGTTTACTTTGTTGCTAGGAAACCAGAGGCCTTGCAGAGACTCGCTTGTGAAAAAGAGTCATAAGGTGCTGGGAGAATGAATCAGTCCCATCTACACCATATGATTCTTTGTCAGATTCGATTCAATTTGATTCATTGATTTGAGTCAATCTGACATGTCCGACTCCAATTCGATTCAAATTGAATCGAATCATGAATCGGACATGTCAGATTGAATCACATCAAATCAATGAATCAAATCAAATTGAATCGAATCTGACAAATAATCATATGGTGCAGATGGGACTGATCCATTCTCCCAGCACCTTATGATTCTTTTCACAAAGGAGTCTCCTCAAGGCCTCTGGTTGCCTAGCAACAATGTAAACACATTTTTAGCAGCTCAGCGGAGCTAAGCCGTTAGGGCTATAACTGCGATTCCTGCTAGAAGTGGGTTATACCACTGAAATCTACTTAGACAGGAGTTATGTTTGTGAAAAGAAAGTAAAAAAAAACACCCCTAACAAATGGATTAGCCTCCCAGCCGTCATCCGTCACTATTTACAATACATGTTATATTGATGAAACCATTCATTTTTGTAAAAAAACTTTTTACACTATTTTAGAAGGATGTTTAATAGTTTATGCATAAACCACTTTTTATTTTTTTCCTCATTCGCGAAAGAACCCCTTTAAAGAGAGTTGGAAGACAATTTAAATACCGTATATTCCAGCGTATAAGACGACCCCCCAACTTTTCCAGTTAAAATATAGAGTATGGGATATACTCGCTGTATAAGACTCTTCCAACGCACACAAATAAAGAAACAAAAAATCATATACTGGTGCTGTATGAACAGATACTGGTGCTGTACTGTATGTGGTACCCAGTATATATATAACAGTATATAGGCAATCTGACTGGTTGGATTGGTCAACTCTCCTTGTCTACCTGTTTATCAGAGTGGTATAGAAGAATAGATTGCGCTGTGCCCATAAAACACGCCTCTTTCACCCGTCTGGCCCGCCCTTGTATCCTTTTTACCACCTCCTGTGCCTCTCAGATCTCGCATATGTGCGCTTGCGCCACTTCACTGCAGTCCTCAGCAGCGAGATCTGAGAGTCGGTAACAGGATAGGGCGTATCACCCGGCATCGATGACGCCCGGCGTATAGGACGACCCTTGACTTTGATTTTCAAGGGTTAAAAAGTAGTCTTGTATGTCAGAATATACTGTACTTGTTTTTATCTGTTATTTATGTTAAAGGGAACCTAAACTGAGAGGGATATGGTTGTTTCCTTTTAACCACTTGCCGACCGCACAATCATAACGCGCGCCGGCAAAGTGGTAGCTGCAGGACCAGCGACGCAGATTTGCGTCGCCGGCTGCAGGCTATGTAATCAGGAAACAGCCGCTCGCGCGAGCGGCTGTTTCCTGTCATTTCATGGCGGGGGGCTCCGTGAATAGCCTTCGGGCTGCCGATTGCAGCTCGCAGGCTAAATGTAAACACAAGCGGAAATAATCTGCTTTGCTTACATTTTTACAACGCTGCTACAGTAGCAGCGTTGTAGTAGATCAGCGATCCCCGGCCAAACAGCGGCCGTGGGATCGCTGTCACATGACAGCGGGGAGCCTGTTAGAGGCTGCACAGGACAGATCCGTTCCTGTGCAGCCTCCGATCTCTCGGGCAGGGAGGGAGAAGAGGGAAAGGGGGAATCTTGCGGTGGAGGGGGCTTTGAGGTGCCCCTCCCCCGCCACCCACAGCATGCAGGAGCGATCAGACCCCCCAGCACATCATCCCCCTAGTGGGGAAAAAAGGGGGCGATCTGGTCACTCTGCCTGTCATTTGATCTGTGCTGGGGGCTGTAGAGCCCACCCAGCACAGATCTGAAAAAACAGCGCTGGCCCTTAAGGGGGGGTAAAGGCTAGGTCCTCAAGTGGTTAAACAATACCAGTTGCCTGGCAGTCCTGCTTATCTCTATGGCTGAAGTAGTGGCTGAATCACAGACCTGAAACAAGCATGCAGCTGATCCAGTCTGACTTCAGTCAGAGCACCCGATCTGCATGCTTGTTCAGGGGCTTTAGCTAAAAATATTATGGTGGCCATACATGGTACCATTTTTTCATACAATCTTACCATTTCTATGTAATATAAGGGAACTGCCTAAATTATCCTTTCAGTATATTCACTTAATTTACCCTTATACTACATAGAAATGGTAAGATTGTATGAAAAAATTGTACCATGTATGGCCACCATAAGAGATACAGGATCAGCAGGAGGGTCAGGGAACTGGTATTATTTTAAAAGGAGAAATCCATATCCTTCTCAGTTTAGGTTCCCTTTAAGGAATATGAGCAGTGCTAGGACGCCGCATTCCCGTAGCAGAACTAGGGCTTTATACCCCCCAAATCCCCGGGGCAAAAATTGGGGAGTGCTTCCTGGTTGAGGCCAAGCTTTGCGCAGTAGCTTTGCCTCTACTGGAGTCAATCTCTGCCGATCGCTGCCTCTCCCTATCTTCTTTCACTAAGAGGGGCGGGGAAAGGCAGAGATCCACATGGAGATTGACTCCAGTAGAGGCAGAGCTACAGCACAAAGCTCTGCCTCCCCGGGCAGCAAAATCTACGACCTGGAAAGTCGTGGAATTTTGCCCCAGGATTGAATAAATAAATATGCATGCTTTTTTTCACGTAACCAGAAATCCACTTTTGCTTCCAACGTCAGCCATGGCCAGTGGGGTTCTTCATGCAAGGCGCCATGGTTGGTCACTCTGTGAGCAATCTCCATGTGCCAGAAAGACAACACGTTTCAACACGCAGCAGGTGTCTTCATCAGGTCAAGTGATATAACAGGTATTGCTCCTGCATATTCATAAGAAGGACCAGTTCTGCTTATATTGCTTCTCTGCAGAACTCAAACATTTGGGGCCCGTTTCCACTAGAGCGAATCTGCATGCGTTTCCTGCATGCAGATTCGCATAGACAATACAAGTGGATGGGACTGTTTCCACCTGTCAGGATTTCTGAGCGTTTTTCTGTGCAGAAAAAATCTGCACGCCAGAGACATCAGAATTCGCATACCGCTATGCGATTCGCATACAATGTATTTGATAGGAAATTCGCATGCGGTTTTGGTATGCGAATTTTCATGTAAATTTGCATACGATTTTGCATAGAAACCATGCAAAAGAACACAGGCACTGCCATGGTTAAATTCGCATACAGTCATCCATGCGAAATTGTATGCAAATTCGCATGAAGATTCGCATACAACCGCATGCGAAATTCGCATCCGCATGCAAATTTGTTCTGCGGCAATTCCCACCGCACAAGTGGAAACGGGCCCTAAAAAGTGGATTGCTGGGGAATAATCATGGGGAACATGATGAACAGATTGCTAAACTACAAATATCTGAGCACTGGCTAGTTATATAAAAAGAAAAAGCACGATCACAAACTTTTTTGTGGAAAGTTGTTTATTTTAAAAAGTCTAACAACGTATACTGTGTACATACATTTCTGTGTAGCATGAATATACAGCTAATGGCTCACATGTCCAGGTCAACACATTTGCACCTTTTTTTTTTGTCCCAACCATGCTCTCCACACTTAGTGTAAGTGGTTCATACAGACAGATATCACCTGTTATTTGTATTATTGTAGGAGCAATTTGTCAGTCATCACAGACACATCAGTCAAAACCTTGCAGAAAAAAGTAATTTAAGTCATCTTACCATGTCTTAAAACTACCTATATTACGATTTAGAATGATACATTCAGCAACGTTGAAGAATTTAGAAAATTTTTAGTTGAGTAGAAAGAAGTTGTAGAAGATCCCAAGGAAAGAATATTCTTCTATGCAGACTAGGTTCACTTGACCCTACATTAAAGTTTACTGGGAATAGAGAAGTACACCTTAGGTTGCATCTTCGCAGGCAAAAATGGTCATCTTGCTATATTACAGTACATCATCTTCAGAAGGTTTTAGACAAAACATTACACGTATTCAAAACAAATGCAAATAGATGTCAAAGGGAACCATTATCCTATGGCATTTTTTTATTGTCCCCATGACAGAGAAAAGGTTAGACTACTGCTAGCCATTCCATCAATTTACTGTCCTGCAAGTGTTGATTTTGATTGGATTAAAGCTGACATCAGTTCAAAAATCAATGTAAATGCACCCAGTGCTAGCCTAATACCAATCAATGCAGCACAAAGCTATATAGACGTTGCTGCCTCATTACTCCTGCCCGATAAAATAAAATGCTTTCCCTGATCATTTTTTGATTCATAGTTCAAAATTAATCAAAGGACAGACATGTTTTTAATATATTTCCTTCAACTGAAGGTATAACCAATTAAAAACATGGCAGTGTATGGCAAGATTTATGGTCACAGTGTCTAGTTTGGTCTTAATTATAACCTGCCAACTGATGTATTTGTAATGTTTAATTACATGAAATCAGTAAATAAGTAAGTTCACATAAATGCATTGACTTATTGAAACATTTGCCAGCTACTATTGTCTCCTAGCCTCCAGGAAAGACATTGCTGCATCTGAGTCCTTTAACTGGCTGAAAGGCTGGAGGCTACTGACAGGATGGAGAAAAGATGCCGTAAAGAAAGTTCGAACTGTTGGATAACTAGAGATCTGAGCAACTGGTTATTGCTTCTAGCATTGACTGATGTTGGCAACTTTCCATAGACTATACATGGGATTCTTAACATACTGTATTTTAACATACACACAGCAAAGAACAACATAAAGAATGACATAGTTGAGGTGGATGACAGGTTAATGCCCAGAAATCTCACAAATCTTAATTTACTGGCAATTTAAATATCATTTTTTTAATCAGACAATAATTATAAAGTGAAGCTGAATCTCAGGTGTCACCGGAACGGTTTCCTCACACCTGCCAATGACCTCTGAAAGAATGGATGCCTTGCCCATAGCATGGAACATATGCTGAAATATTGCCTAGAAAAATAGCAGCAGCAGCAATGTCATTGGAAGATGTGGAAACCATCTCAGCTTTACATTACAAAACTTTAAAGAAAACCTGTTATCAGACATTTCTCTTGTTTGCTGTCAGCTAATTACAATGTAACTCCCACAACATCAGCAACATGTCTCAACTGTCTTCACAAATAATAAGGTAACAGGAACACAGATAACTAATATCGAATCATTTAGTATGTCTTACTCTTGGTTGTGTTTTATCACTTAAAGAGAACCCGAGGTGTATGAAAAAAAAATTAGATCCCTGAAAAAACATCCTCCTCCAGACCACCACCGCTGCCCAGGACCATCTGAAAGTTTGCACCCATGCTTTCCTTTATACACAAGCATAGCCATAGTGAACCTGAGCAAGTATGGTCGTGCCTGTGCTGTAGCATGGAGCCACTCATGGAGGAGTGGCTTCAGCTTGCTGCCCAGACATGACCATACTCGCACATGTGCAGTATAGCCATGCTCGTGCATGAAGAAGAGTGCATTCACGATAACATATTCAACAAGCTCTTGAGGGTCTGTGCACGGCAACAGTGGAAGAGCAAAGACACAGGGAGTCTCTGGACTATCCAGAGGCTTCCCTCTATCTAGGTAAGTATGTAACTTTTTTTTTTTTTATACGGGCCACCTCGGGTGCACTTTAAATGCCATTTCAAGGCAAAATGTAAAAAATTATAGAAGGGTTAGATTAGGAAGTACAACAATGGCCTATATGTATTAACTCATAGAACAGTGATTTTTCTTTGCAGCGTTGTCTAATGTAGCCTGCTCCCCTTCCCACAGCCTGAATATAAACTTCATAGCTTGCTTCTGTATTACTGCTGTTGCCTGGTGTAAACACTCAACATTATACCACTAGTTTTAGGCTCTGTAGATCTCGGATCATCCATCTCTGTGAGAAGAGCTTGACTCAGGCCTCGTTCACAACTCTTCAGCACAGATGGCCGTGCGATCGGAACGCAACGCGTATGATCGCAGGTCTTCTGCGCTGCTGATTCCATGCATGACAGTGTTGGGATCAGCTCTGCACTTGCAGGCAAAACGCAAGCAGCAGTACACAAGCGCTTCCTAGCGCATCGTACTGCTGCACAGCGCAGTAGATGTGAACGGTAGGAGGGCTGTCTATGCCCTTCTTGCGTTTCAGCACATCATACGCGCTTCCAAACGCGCACGGAGCAAGTATGATGTGAACGAGGCCTCAGACCCAGGCAGCAGGGAAGGAGGCTGGTCAAACACCACTACACTACAGACAATCATCATCCTGTGAGGCAAGACAGCCAGAGGAGTGTTAAACTCTGTGCTCTATTCCTGCTTTTATCTTTACACTTTGCCTTGAGATAGTCTTCAAACCAAATATAATGATAACATGTTCAGATTTCTAAATAATGTATCTTAACCAAGCAATGTGTTTATCAGCTTTAACATGCATGCAAATAAGCTGCTAAACAAAAGAGGTGATCTTGTCCCCCCAAGTACAATTTCCACAATGTACCATTTCCAGTGACTGATCTTGTACCAAGTTTCTAAGCTAACAAGCCACAAAACTAAGTACAGAAAAGTAAAAGGGGAACGAGTTAATCTTGAAAATGGTTGTCAAGATTTGACTTGCACTTGCGTCAAGAGATAATTTAGCTGATAATGGGAAAACTACAGCATGGCAGAGAAATCTTTTACACACGTGAAAGGCAATTGCTGAAAACTGTCTGAAGTTGTGGGCTTGCTCTTACCAGTGATTTAAGCAATATAAAAATATATGTATAAAAATGTAGACAATCCACACTCAAGTCTGAAACAGTTTATTTCTTCAAAATATAATAGTATTCCATTCTTGAGCCCTTAAGTTTAGTTTACTATGTACCCACAAACATCACATTTATACTTGCAACACAACATTCAATGATTACACTATTTATGTCTTTAAAGTACTGCAGCACAATTAATTACTATACACAGAATTAAAGTGTCTTAAAGAAGACCTAAACTACAAGTTTAGATACTCAGCATTTAATATGGCTAAGCTGGAGAGAATTAAAAAGAAGGCAGAGTGCTCAGATGAAACATACTTACCTGTTCACTGTCAGGTCACATGATTCTACCCCATGTTCTGAATTGCCACCGCTTTTCTCCTGTTTCATCTGCAAAGACTCCTGAGCTTCACTGAAGCTTTTGACGACATCAGTGCAGCAGCTGCAGCAATTCATAAAGTGGAGCAGCAATGGACCCCATGACGGTAGCATTAGGCAAGTATCAATGTCTAGAATTCTTGGACGAGTAAATGAAAATTGAAGGCTCTTTAAAATTATTTTTAATATTTTTTTCACGTAATGCTAAAAAAAAGGGAGCCAATCAGTTGAGTTTTATTCTTTTAAGTAAATAAGCTTTAATTTTATATAAAATACCTTTTAAATTCACTAGCCATATTAAATATTGAAAATCTAAGCTTGCAATTTTTATTTGTAATAAGAGTCATTATTTAAAATAAAAAATACACAATTCTTGCAAATAAGAGAAAGAACAGAGAGCTGTGCAGCACGACTGCTGTCATCTGGCCTTTTAAACAAGGAGAACAAGTGTGCTTTACCTGCACTGCAATAACTTTTGATTTAAGAGACAGAAGAAAGTAATCTAGCACCACTCTCAGGCATATAGAATATATACGCGTTGTGAGGAAGGAGAAGAGAAAGGAACAGAGGTATACAGAAGGCTGGGATCCAGAAGAGGTCCCTTGGAAATACATGTAATACAGTATAAAGACTGTAAAAGGGAGAAGAGGTAGAAGTGACAGAAGTAAACAGTAGTGGACATTCTGAGCCCTCCTATGTGCCAGGCCAATTAGGCTCGGCCATAAAGGCTGGTTATGTAGAGGGAGAACTTGAACAGTAAATTAAGTATGATGATATATGTAATGTAAGCAGCAGGTAACACATGTACTTCCCTAACAATACAAAACAGAAAAAAAATCATAATGTCTAAGCTGATCTGTCTTCTGAGGAACCATACTTCCCAAGACATCTCTATGATTGCTAATCAATGAAGTGCAGGGCTTTGATGCTTTACAGAGCTCCAGGAAGCATCATCATATGGATGGGGGTTTGGAGGTAAGTGCAATGCTGACAATTACTCTTACCTACATGGCTACCATTCTAAGATCTCCAAACTTGACATTCAGCTTCTGGTTATTGATCACTGCTTTGCAGAACACTCGGGAAATCCCCACAGAATTTGATAGGGCTCAAAAAATTCAACTTATGCTACAGAACTGCAGACAGAAACTGGAAATGTATTACAGAGTCCAGCTGAGTGGATGTCAAGGTGGAAGATCTTGGGGTGGCAGCTAATGGCCTGTGTACACTGTTGCGTTGCTGATTTTAGAAATGCATGCCGGTGCGCAGCAGTATGTTCTGACTATGCACGTTTGCATTCATTTTTGTGCGTGATTCAGTGTGGCTAAATGTAATCAGCATTGCAACACAGAGCAATACAGGTGCTGTGCGTATCTGTAAAATGCACGGCCACCTGCATTGTATTACAATGTGACACTTTACCGGGATATGTGTAACTCACAGCTTTACATTTACTATCACCCCATCCATGTGGTAACTTTCTGAAGTTTGCTTTTAATTATGGAGCAATATACAATGGCAATGTCTGTTGGGAACTGTCATGGAAAGCTCAGCAATGAGGGGATTCTGTCACAACATGCTCAGGTGTTTAGGGACATAAAGTGCACCTGTCACCTAACCAAAGAACCATTTTGTTACTGAATTGGATATACTGAGCCAAGTACGCTGCAAGTTCCGGGCAGAGCTGGAAGTTTGCTGCCTGATGTTGAGGTAATTCCGGTTTTCTTCCACTGGCTCCTAAAAGGCCACCAAAACACAAGTTTTCTTACATAGAGGGCTAAAAACATCCTGTACAACCTTTTGCTGTATTAAGTTCCCAGAGAAATGAATACTAAAGCCCAGTTCCCATCTTTTTTTTTTCCTCCCTACTAACTCCCTTGTCGTAGGGAATGGATGGAACCTCTGTCAGAATGATATTGCTGTTTGTGGCAAATTTCCTTCACTTTCATTGCTGGTAACCATCTCGTGTCCTCACCCAGGTGGGCACAAGTCTATCTTCTAGAAGAACTGACATAACAGTCATAGATAGAGACTCTAAACTCTCACTCTACAACCCCCCCCCCTTGACAACTTGTGTTACATCGGCACCCATTTTAGTCTTTGGAGAAGTATTTTCATGGAAATACAAGTCTATCAAGAAGTAGAATATTGCCTTGGTTTTCCTTTCTTACGTTTTGCCCGACTATGAACATTTTAGCTATTTGAAATTCAGCTCATTGTGTTCTGTATTTACAGGTCGTTTAAATAAATGAAGGTAACTTTTTTTTGTTTTTTTATGTCCTGCCTGCAAATTCTCCCGTACACAAGAATATATTTAATATTTGGCTTCTGTAGTACAAAATAAAGCATTTTCATATCGCTCCAGCAAAATTCTCAATAAAGCACAGATTATCAGCCACTGCACTCATTCTCTGACACAACGAGATCAATGAAAAACAAAAATACAGAATGCCAGAAACCAAACAAATCACCAGAGACAACGTTGGTAATTGGGGCCTTTTCAGAGAGATGTCTGTTTCTCAGTCAACCAGCAGGGGGCGCTTGTAAATGCTTTGGCTTCAGTACATCCATCTCAGTCCAGTTCTTTATATTTGCCACCATTGGTTGAAATCTTTCAGATCAGATGAGAATTCTACTCCAGCACTAAGGCATGACGCCTCATTGCAGGTTGTCTGACATAGTGCTGCCCCTAAATCCCTGGCCGCTGTATGCAATATTAATCTCACATCACCAGTTTAAAGCATGGTAAGTGTTGTCATATCAGGGAAAGCAGAATTTGTATGGCACGTCAATGAAGCATAATAAATCCCAGTAAAATAAGGCAATAAATAAATACTAAAACATGAATACATTGAGTTTGCTCCCAAACTGAAAGAACTGATCATATCAACATTACACCATTATATTTTTTTAAACAATTGTAAAGTTCAAAAAGTATTTTATAATATAAAAAAGTGTAGGTATCTTAAGATGGCGCAAACAGGGTTTGTGTAGTAAAGATTACTTATTTTCCTACTCGTGTAGACAGGTGCAGTCCAACAGGAGATCGATACATTTGCAAAATGAAGCAAAAAAGGAGTTCGCACCAGTCTTATTTTGTCACAATTAAAAAAAATCACATATTAATGACACACATTTTTTACAATAAATGTAGCCATAGGGTAGAGAATGCCTGAAGATGGCCTGGCAAGGTACACTGCCAAGACAGGATAGCCCTCTGAAACGGGTAATCTAATATCCCAAAGACTGCAAAGGAAATATGAAAGTGCAGCAGTAAGACCAATAGAAGTCCTATACATCAGAGCAGACAACCTAATGCACAGCTAAACTAACATCTATGCAATCACATAACAGAAGTGATGTCAAGGTAAAAGTGATTCTTTTGTCCATAACAACCAGTCATCTTCTGACTAGTTGTTATTGGAAAAACAAGCACTTTCCTCTTACATACTTCAGAGGTGAAAGTGTTGCTTTTGGATTATATAACCCCAACACTTACTAAATATTGTGTTATTTTTCACTTGCATTGGTCAGATACCTTTACAGAGAATCAGTTACAAATGGTCCAGTACAAGTATTTCCATATATTGCCCAATTATTAAAATAGTGCAGGTGTATGAGATCTAACAGCTGCTACTGTATTCTCATACTGGTACGGATTCCCAGGGGATGCAAATGACCCAGAAAACCTGCAGGTGTTTTTTTGTAAAATGCCCCAGATGAGTTTTATAAACTTTTTGCCACTTTAGATAACTTTTAAAACATCCAGCCCAGGTTTACTGGGTGTCTTATGATGTGTTCTCCAATGAAAACCCATTCAAGCTGAACAGGTTTTCGGAATGATTTTTTAGTATCTTATAGTCTTGAAAGAGCACTTTTATGACTGATTCTCTATTAAAAGGCCAGCCCCATTTCAAGCTAAGGGAACTGACTCTCTCTCCTGCTTCCACACCTAAAGTACGTGCCTGATCTGCGCCATCGGATAATATGGGGTCCTCGTATACGGGAGTTGTGTTTGAGGACCATCACCTTATAACTTGGAGTAAATATGCAGTTGACTGAAGAACATGAGGTCACCTCAGTTTTATCCCCCTCTTGATTTCATACTTGGACCCCAATCTTTTAAAGATTTCTTTAATATTTAAAAAAAAACATTGTCTGTAATCGTATTTAGAAAATAAGATGACAACAGCTCATTGCGGTGGCGTTTGCCTGGACATGCCATTGCTGTCACCTCCCAAACACTCTTTTTTTTTCATTTTTTGTTTTTTTCGAGCTGCCACTGGGCGGTTTGAATGTGACAAATTTCTGCAGCTTGACAAGGTTTCTTACATCTTAAAAAATAGAAACCATTAGTAATTTTACCAATAATTTTGTATATTTTATATATTCTAGAAATCTTTCATATATATATATATATATATATATATATATATATATATATATATATATATATATATATATATATATATATATTTGAATTGCTTCATCTTTCCTCACAGGTTAAAAATATTGCAAGGAAACTGATATATATTTATCTAATTTATCTATATACACCGGAATATATATATATGATATAACGCTCTAACTACATATATTTACAGTCCCTAAACACAGTAGAAGACGATATAATCGCATACACATAAATACAGGAACAAGAAAATATGAAATCACACTCACACGTTCAAAAAAATCTGTGTGACAGACAACAATCCAGATCTCGGCAGAGGCACGTGTCGATTCCATAAAACATATAGTAATAAACGCTTCTCTAAATCTAGCTGACTAGAGTCTATTTATCTACTGTATACAACTTGAGTAGCACATAACTGGGTGTAGATATCGTTTTGGAGAAGATAGCCATTCATGAGATCTAGAGATAAAATGTAACAGCGTTTGGAACGCCCAAATGATACTACCCTGTATTTAACACAGTCTCCCGGTGCTCAACAACAAAAGAAATGTATGCCCAATGAGTACGTCATGACAAGTTCCATCCACATTCTCTGACATTATTTCTAGGTATGGCTTGAGAATTGTACACATGAAGCTATCTGGGAATAATGCAGAAGTGTGCCTGTCATTTCACAACCTGAGGAAGCGTTATGAAGCCACCAAAATGCAGTTATGAAGTTAGTGTTATTCCCCATGTTAGTAATAAAGCTCTAAATAACAATATTATAAAGCGCACACAACTTGGAGTAGTCTGAATGAATAGGCCACCATTTTACTTTATACATTAGGGTTGCAGAAAGGGAACTTCTCAGAATATACAAGATGGTGCTACCACTGCAGGCACCTTTTGAAGATGCTTATGGAAGAGAAACAGTGGCTGAACTGTACATACAAGATTATCATGGTTATTTTTTCATAGAACTATCAGTGCGACAGGTGGAACAAAGCAAATGTTTTTGGACAACCATCCTTCCTCTAGATCAGCCACTGTTTCTCCTTCATGAGACTGGATCTACATGGGTGTGGGCTCCTACAACTACAATGGTTTTCTGTTTTATAGACATGCTCTTTTGAAGATGCAAGCTTCAGGGCTGTCCTCTCTATTCTTGCTTTAGCAATGCGCATTACGCTTCAAAAGATTGAGCACGGAACAGGAATACCATTATAATATATCCCTTTTTGAAATTCCTTGTGCTTCATGAAGCACAGTATAAAATATCTGTCTAGAGAGACACTTTTGTATAATTATTTAAACTGTACTTCTTTAATCAGTTACGTATTTAGTGACCAAGGACACCTATGCAGCCAATGAATAGTCACATGACCTACAAACTTGTTCTAGGTCAATGATGTTGCAGAAATGAAAATGACAAACAAAGAGCTTGCACCTTGAAAGGCAAATCAACCACCGTGTTTTTACCTTGACAAGTTCCCTTGGGTTTCTAGGCAGACTGATCACACTGCTTCCAATGTGTGCACCCAGGCAGTGTTCACTAGAGAGAGTTTTTTTTATGTAATTTGTACCTCGTGAACTATTTAGCTATAGCTTCAAGAATAACAATATAAGTCCACAAACTGGCAGGCAGTGCTGGTACACATTTTACATTTGTTTTCTAATAATCTTGTGCCAAGAAATAACCTTAGAAACACAACATACAGTAGACAATACACACATTAGTCTTTTATAGGCCTATTGGTGAATCTTGAAAGCCAGGAGCTCCTCTGAGTGCAAGTTATTGAGTGAACGCAGGTCCGCTAACTTCAGGAGGAGTCTGGTGAAAGTGGAGGCCTCGTTGGGATGGTTTTTCATGATTATAGTCCTCAGTGCACGGATCAGAGTCTCTTGCAAAGCCTCAACAGAGTTTACATTTTCAATGCCAGAACGATCTGTAAAAATGAACATCCGTTTATTGTAAAGCAGGAAATATAAGAGCAGAAAAGCAAGTCTAGTAGTAAATGCTTACTTTAATTGTAACCCTTTACTTGTTTGACTCTTACCATATAAAATGACAGTTAGGTTGTTTAAAAAAAATGTTTGGTGCACGTGACTTTGATGAAGTTGATGAACCATAGGAAATTTACAAAATGTCTACTGGACACCTTTCAGCACTACTCTCCTGCCCAACTGCTTCTATAAACCCCAAGGCACAAAACAAAATATTCTATCTGATAACTTAATACACTGTTTTGACTGATTTAGGTGTACTTAGATGCAATGGGTGTTGTAAAATAGCCACTTGATTTATATGTGTGTGTGTATATATATATATATATATATATATATATATATATATATATATGGGAGGCTCATAATGCAGTGAGTCATTGGGGAGAGTGCCATTGCTTACCTACGATGGGCTGCTTTTCTAGCTTCCGTCCATTTGGAATGTGCCATGAGGGTCTGCAATGCATGCTGGGAAATGTAGTCCATAGGTATAAGTACACCACTGTACTCATATCTATGGACTACATCTCCTGGCATGCATTGTGGCAAGCATTGTGGTGGCTGCAAGTGTGCTCCACTAAGGAATCTTTGAACTGCCAGTCGATGCGGATGCTCATGGCACACTCCACATGGGACAAGGGGCTAGAGGAGCAGCCCCGTAGGTAAACAATAGCGCTCCCACCCGATCCTTGCCCCCCCCCCTCCCTTCCAAAGACACACTGCATTACAAACCTCCCATATGGGGAGATTCATTGTAACACATTGCTCAGTGCACCACATCTCTCTGGCAGCTTATGGAACTGGATGCTCCAGGGTTACTGTTGTGTGACCTCAGTGAGCCTCGGTCTCTAGTGGCCAGTTCAGAAGTTGCCGGGTAGACACGTGGATGTGGGCTCGAGCAAGGATACGTAGATATGCATTCACAACACGATACCTACATAGACATATGACTATGGTAGGGATTATATTGTGAGGAGTTAAGTGACCAGACAATATACTCAGTACAGTGCTGCGGAAGATGCTGGGCTATGAAAGTACTAAATAATAATAATTAAGAATAATAATTCAGCAGCACACTCCAATGCATGTTCTATGCATAGGAGGGGCCCGCTCTTCGTATATCACCCGCAGAAAAGCTGCTGACCCATAAATCATACAACTCAACCCCACCCTGCACAAAACATGGGTGTCAAAAAATCACAGTGATATACCAGTGTTCTCCCCAGGCTAGTTTTGGTGAGCTCCCGGCTGTGATCGGCTCACCTCCTCCTATGCTGTAGCAGAGTTGCTCACAGAAGCACCAGCCGTGCATTCTCTCATCTCGCCCCACCCGGCTACTTTTTCATGCCATCCGGCTACTATTTCATACCACCCAGCTAGAAAAACATTCTGGGGAGAACACTGTTTACAATAAGCTTTTTAAACCATTAGTATGCACCAGTTTATGATTCACAACGAGAAGATGATAAACACCAACTTTGGCTAATCGCATTCTTGCCAAGGGCCTAAATCATGAAAATACAGCACCATTTTTGAAAACTGCATAGCCTAAATGATTAACCAGTTATCATTACCCAAGAAATATAAGAACATACACAACACCTCAAGTAAGCCCATCGTATCTGGTGTGGGTTGTCTTACAAAGACTTAAACCTAGATATTATACAGGTTGTTGAGCTGTTAAAGCAATTTATTTGCTCACCTGCAGCTAATGCCACTTTAACTTGGGCAAAACCATATTGACAATTAGGCAGCACATACATGAACATGCCTGTAGTAACAGCCAAAAACGTGGTGACACCCAGTAGCCATCCATTTTCATGGGGGACCTTTCAGGCAATCCTGGGGTGACATTCCTGTGATAGAAGGGGCAGATACAGCAACAAATTACTGCTGCAGGAGGAATTTTAATGTAAGAACCCCCCAGTCCTCAGGCATAAATGAAACCATGAGTTTTGTTTACATTCTAACATCCTAACAATACAACTCAATGCATACAAGTGTGAACATGTATACAATGCAGCTATGATAGCGAAACCTAAATATATACAGTATATCATTAAGTATAAACCAATCAAAGTATATACTGAGCCCCCCTCTATTTTTAAGTATATACTAGCCACCCCTCACCCCATTTTTAACTGAAGTAATAATTTGACATTGCTGAGTGCATTAAAAACTCTGGGGGCAAAGTCAGGCATGTGACTAGTTTCAAGTCTAGTCCTGGCCTCTATAACTCATCACTCTTTAAAGAAGATGCTCAAGCAGTTGAACCCTTTAAGTAGAGGTTGTAAGCACTTATGAATTATATAAACCAAGATGACTGGGAAGTACCGTATATACTCGAGTATAAGCCAACCCAAGTACAAGTCGAACAACTCCCCCCCCCCCCCCCCCAACTGGAAAAATGATTGACTCGTGTATAAGCCAGGGGTAGGAAATGCAGATACTGGACCTGAACTCTTGCACTGGACAGAATGAAAACATAGAGAAATGCACCACACCCTGTATGTATTTAGAGAGGTTAGCATGTCTAATTCCCCCTCATCTGTGTCTCTATCCTATGTCACCTGACTGCCATGGCAGATAAGCCCATGGAAGCATAGGGTGTTAACAATATATCTGCTTCCACAAAAGCTGGAAGTAGAAACAGTGCAGATTTATATCGGGATTTGTATTAGCTGTAACAAACAAATGTTTTTCTTTGTAGGTTATTATGCTGTTGCGTATCTTTTAGAGCAAAGAGGAAGTTCTGAGTTCAGGTCTGGTTTAAATTCATATACAGATTTGCGGGCTGTGTGCCACCATCTCGCCCGAGTAGAACAGCATGTATACAGTAGTTGCTATGGTAAGAAGCTTGTGGTGTGTAGTGTGGTGAGGCCTGGCTGCATTGCTCTCACCTGCTGGCTGCTGCCTGAGCCTTGGTTGGCATAAACAGTGCTTTTCCCTGTGCTTCTACTAGTCTCATTGCTATGCCGCCCTCTAGTGGCGTGTATGCGCCACTGCAGGAGTCATAGCAATGCGACTAGGAAGAACAGTAAGGGCCTGTTTCCACTAAGAGCGGTGCGATGCGGCTAAATAGCCGCATCGCACCGCGTGTATGCTGAAACACGGCAATGGAAGAGTTTCCACTGCGTAGCGGTACGGAGAGATCTGAGAATCTGCAGCATGCTGCAGATTCTCGCAGGGCCGCATCTGCCCGCAGCCGCATCCTTTTTCTTCAATTCACTTCCACATCGGGAGATGCGGAAGTGATGCCGGCGGCGACGGAAGTGATGCGATGCGGCTAGGTAGCCGCATTCGCATCACTTTAGTAGTAGAAAGCGGCCCTTACAGAGGACTCCTTGCCACGTGCTGAGTGTCCGGAGCTCGGAGCCACTAACAGCAGGGGAGAGCAGCGTGAGAGGGCAGAGGAAGAACGGAGACTGCGGGAGAAGCACAGTACATGCAGATCGAGGCCCGGGCAGCAGTCAGCAGGTGAGTGCAATGCGGTCAAGCCTCACCACGCAACACGCCGTGAGCTGCTCGCCATAGCAACTACTGTATACATGCTGTTCTACACTGGCGGGATGGCGGCACACAGCCCGTTCAAAAAAGCTCTGTTCTTCCTATGGCGGGTGGGGGTGCTCTTGGGGGCTTGCAATGTAGGTTAATTTTGGTTTCCCTTCAGTCTAGGACAGTTATTCAAATACATATAAATATATATATACACCAACAATCTTCACTCAGTGACGTGCAAAACAATTTGTAGCTTTTATTTAAAGTGCTATGGGTTTTTTTTAAGGGAGGTGTTGGTTGATTTTATGTCTCTTTTTATTAATATGAAATTAGCATAACAATCTATGCAAAACAAAAAGTTTCCCTTCTTAAAACAGGAGGTATTTACAAATATTCAGATTAAAGTGAGCATATGATGTCTCCCACAATGCATCACTGCTGAATATGCAAATCATCCTTTGTTGTCCCTGTAAGCTAAACACACCTTCAGAACCGTTGAGATGCAATGATGTGTCAGCTTGTTAATATTACAGAGCTACAATAATCCAACGTGCATACAGTCTGTTTCAGAACGCTTGATCCTCATCAGTGCATGGCATGGATTAATCTGGCTCTATGGGGTAGGACTTGAAGCACCCAGAGTTTCAGATTGCCCAGCAAGCTCGTGGTAAACCAGAACTCCGAGGAGTGTGTAAGGGGCTACAAAGGACCAAAAAGCCCTCTTACTAAAATGTTATACAAAACAAAAAGTTTGCCTATTTGATTTGTTTTGCATAACATTCTATTAAGATGACTTTTTGGTCACACCTAGGAGTTCTGGTTCCCCATGAACTTGCTGAGTAACCATAAAAATCTACAAACTGTTCATTTCTGTCTAAGTAGGCAAACTTACAGTTTTAACAGGGGATCAAATCATTATTTCCCCCACTGTAATTGAACATCATAAGAAATAAGCCAAATCCTCAGAAAAAAAGATGCTGCACCTCTACACTCTGGTTCATCCTTGGGAACAATATCTGCTGGAGAAAACATGTAAAGTATCTACAGTAAAAGGAGTCCTATATTGACATAACCTAAACGACGGCTCAGCAAGGAAGAAGCAACTGCTTCAAGGCTGACATAAAAAGCCACACTGCACTTTACAAGGACGAAGATCTTATTTTTTGGAGACATGTCCCCTGGTCTGATAAATCCAATGTCTAACTCTTTGGCAATAATGATAATTGTTACGTAGGAAAAAGTCTGATGTTTGCAAGACAAAGAGCATCATCCCTACCATCAAGCATAGGGGTGGCAGTTTGTGTGGGTGCTTTGCTTCGAAAAAGGACTGGTGTACTTCACAAAATGGACAGGCATCATGAGGATGGAAAATAATTATGTGGATATACTGTAGAAACATCTCAAGAGCTCAGTAAGGAATCTGAAGCTCAGTCACAAATGGGTCTTCCAAATGGAGAATGACCTGAAGCATACCTCCAAGGTTGAAGCAAAACTGCTTAGACGAAGGCATTGGAGTAGCACACTATATGACAAAACCTTCACCTCAACCTGACTGGAAATTTGTGGGCAGGAGTCCTGAAAACCTGTCCCAGTTACAGCAGTTGTGTCTGGAGGAATGGGCCAAACGACCAACAAATTATTGAAAGAAGCTTGTGGAAGCTGTTTGGCTCAAGTTAAAGAATTTAAAGTAAATCCTATCAAATATTCTCAAAGCATATGTAAACGTGTGACCAATTAGAATTATGATATAGCCAATGAAAAGAGGGAAAAAAATCTGTCTATAAACATTGCTGAAAAAAATACTTTTGCCTTCCAGAAATAGTTGTCTAGAAGGACTCATGAACTGACCCCAAAAATCTTAAACTAAACATGAGAATATGTCTATTATAAGGTCATGACACTTCCAGGTATACTGGTTTTACTGGGTTCCCCTCCATTGTACTGCTCTGCCCCCTGTCCATAGTTCCAAATTAAGCCAGTCAAATGGAAGACAAAGGAGCGGCACATGCTCTGTTCAATTTTGCGGTCCTTGTATGTTCGCATTACCACCTGGCTGTTTACAGCAGCCACAGACAGGAGCGCTCTGGGCATGAGCACATACATACAGGGAGTGAGGAGTGTGACAAAGTATGGGCCGCTCCTTTGGCTTCCATTCAGCTGGCTTCAGTTAGAGCCACAAATGGAGAGCAGAGTGGTGCAATGGAAGGGGCTCTGTAAGTATAAGGTCACCATAATAGACACGTTCTCGTGTTTAGTTTAGGATTTTTTAGGTTAGTTTGTTTGTATTAAAACTGCAGACGGCTTATAAAAAATGAACCTCAGGTGTATGAAAATTCCTGACTTCAACTGTAAGTTTGTAGGATTATTCATTATCCTTGTATGTACATTAAATCAACCAAGCACAGTTTTGATACTTTAAAGCTGTCCATTCTAGCAATCGAAAGCAGAGGATTTCACGCCTGTCCTCAGGTTTCACCAAGAGTGCATATGTTGCGATAATCTTCTACAGGAATGTCAAGTTCCTACAGGATCCCCATATGGCTGCAGATAGTTGGGATGGGAGATGAATTTCTGTTGCTCCTATTAGTGGCAGATGGAAGAAAGGTAACCGGATTTTCCTGTGTTCCAATGAAGAGATGCACACAACTTGCACTCTTGGTGACATTTAAGGACAGGTCTGAGAAACCGTGGTCTAAACTTTCAACATCTTATCAGCCGGTGATTTCAAGGTGTTACCAAAGGTTGAATGAATTGTGAAAGAGTAGAAGATTTCTGTCTCTCTTACCAGCAGAAACGAGGACAACTGCCGTGAACAAACTCATTTCTTCCTCACTGAGCTGCAGAGCTTTAAGCTTCTCACTGAATTCAAACACAGAGCTCAGCAGCCCTCCAGCTCCCATGGAACGCAGCTCATCCACACTGTACTTCTTCCCACTAAGAAAGGTGACAGTACGCTCCTTTGCATCAAACAGAGACGCAAACCGTACCATCAATACCTGGCAAAAGAAAAGGCGAGATGGTGTCATTGGTTGTTTTCAAATAAGAGTAACAAGAAGAGACTTCTGATTACTGTTACAGGAAAATAGCAGCATTAACTTTAATTTTTTGCCCTATTATGTTGTCAGATATACATACGACTAAATCCACCATTAAATTAATCAAAGTAAAGCCTGCATAGAGGGGGTTTATGCATCTGAAATAAGAATTAATCTGAGTTTATCATGTGTTCGGTGCTATAAAGAAAATAGTCAGCAGTTAAGATTTCCAAGAGCATCTTACAGTATATAATACAGTATATAACACAAAACAAATATTCACAAGTGGGCAAGTTCATCCTGTTGGGTAAAGACTACTAACAGGAAAGATATAAAAATACCTTTTAATCCAGTTTCACATTAATTAAAGGGAACCTGAAGTGAGAAGGATATGGAGGAGGCCATATTTATTTCCTTTTAATCAATACCAGTTGCCCAGCATGATGCTGATCTTACTGGCTTCAGTAGTGTCTGAATCACACACCCAAAAAAGCATGCAGCTAATCTTGGCAGATTTTTGTCAGAAACATCTCATCTGCATGCTAGTTCAGGATCTATGGCTAAAAGTATTAGCGGCAGCAGATCAGCAGGACAGCCAGGCAATGTATTTTGTTTAAAATTAAATAAATATAGCAGCCTTCATATCATTCTCACTTCAGGTTCCCTTTAAAGAATAAGTAAATGTATTAAACACCTGATTCTGACATTAAAGAGATATAAAACTTAAAATGTCATCTATACTCTAAAAGATTAAACACAGTATTATTTCAGCTTCCTTACTCAGCAGTTTAGCTAGAAATGTTATTTTATGGGCCACCAGCCCTGGATACTTAGGTGTAGACATGTGGGAGGGTTCTGTAAGCAATGTTTTTACGTTTTCCTCACCTGGCCTGTAAGGTTTTAGACAATGTTACATTAATATACCGAGTAGGTCTCTAGTGCTCATGGTGGACAGCTTACAAGGCCTCACTGAAGCACATGTCAGGCAAATAAAGCGTGCAGATTAAAAAATT
The DNA here is from genome assembly GCF_040937935.1 of Hyperolius riggenbachi. NCBI lineage: Eukaryota > Metazoa > Chordata > Amphibia > Anura > Hyperoliidae > Hyperolius > Hyperolius riggenbachi. Next base: position 113,990,184 of record NC_090650.1, on the reverse strand, counting down.
ACTGTTTTCACCAAGTTGATGAACACTGCATCGTCATATGGAATTCAATGGGAAATATCGTCATCTATTTTAGGAAGAAGAGCCTCTCATCCAACAGGATTGAAGGCATGAATCATTTTTCATATTCTAGCGCATTTGGTAGGACTATAACCCCTAACATTTCTTTAGTGTGGATGTTAGAAGGTGCATATGAACATGAACCTCTGTTACTCACATTCCATCACTAATGTATGAGCTATGTACAAGCAGGTCTGATGGAAAAGCTCAGACTTCCCATCCAGATCTTGCTAGTCGCTGAGGTTCTAAACCGGACACTAGTTAGTTCATCCCATATATAACTGCTTTTTTGTGCAGACAAATGACAATGTAACACCTTTAAGGGCTGGTTCACAGGAGCAACTACGGGTCATTTTCCAGCAGCTGCAGCGCTTTTCGGTTAAGCATTACCCATTCAAGTGATTGGCAGTGCTTGTTCCGTACTTTTACAGTTGTTTGTTTGAACGACACATTCTAATCCCAATTTTTCCCATCATGTCAGGAAAAAACAAAGGCCTTGTTTTGCCATGGTACCAGGAAAAAATATTGTTTTACAAAGCACCCTCTAGTGGTGGGATGTAATGGGATGTCCATTTCTCTGTGCTGTTCTCTGTGTCTCTAAAAGGCACATTAATAGCCTTTGAAATGCAGTATAAGGCTGCATGAACTATAGAAATGCTTCTCTACAAGTAAACAGGTTTATCGTGCTTGACAGCAATTTCAGCTGAATTAGTCTTCTTAGCCTATGCAAATTCAAACTTACCTGACATAAAACTGCTATATTATTCTTAGCAAAGGTTAATTTCTTATGGAACACTAGGTAAGCATGCCTAACAAGTCATATGCCGTCATGGAATCTCACCTCAAATGTTCCAGCCTTCAGTAAGTTGACCTGGTCATACTGTGAAAGGTCTTTAAATCCTGGAATGCGCTTTGCAAATTCCACTACTTCCTTCACTGCAGGGGTAAAACTAATGGAAAATTCTTCCCAAACTTGAGGTCCAGACTTGTTAGGGTCTATGTTGGGAGTCATGCTCATGGGACAAACCTGCAAAGCAAAAGCACCTTGTAAGTATGATGTATGGCACATTCCAACAAGACATTCATTCTCTTTTATAAAATGTGTGCAACAGAAACCATACATATTGCCCTGTTTTAATCGGTTGCACACCTGGACTCAAATATTACACTTGATTATTGGCTGTGAGCATACAGTATTACACAGTTCTTGATTCCAAGGGAAAAAAATTACATACTCCCCAAGGCACAAAAGCTGATGGGAAAAAACAATATGTACCCTCACTTGCTAGTTTTACATGGAAGAATTATCTGAGTTGTATATAAATCAAGAGGATCTTGCAATGTGCCTTAAAGTGTACCCCAGGTGGACTGTAGATGCCAAATGGGACACAGAGGCATACTCTCTGCACCCCCTCCCCCACCCCCCTGGATGTACTTCTGGGGTCGTGGCTATTTTGGATTTCTCTGGCAACCTGAGGAGGATACATGGGGACAAGGAGAGTGGCATAAAAGCGGGGCAGATTCATCTAGGAGGCGAGGTGGTGCAGTTAGTATGTTTTATTATATGTTACCACAGGTTCTCTTTAAAGTGTACCTGAGCTAACGCTCAGTTATAAAGTCACATAATTACCAAGGAAGTGGGAAGCCTCTGGATCCTGGTCCCCTGTTGTTGCTTGCAGACCCTCCAAAGATTACCGATAAGGGCTTGTTGGCAATCTGATCATGGTTGCGCTCTTGTTCAAGCAGGAGCAGAGCTGTACTACACATGCATGAATACGGCTGCGCCTGTGCAGTAACACAGAGTCACTCGTGCATGGGGTCTGTGCTACTGAGCAGGCACAGCAGCACTCTTGCCAGAAGTGGAACACGGTCTCGATCAGCTGGAGGGTTTTGGACAGCAGTGGAGAACCAGAGGACACTGTGGGAAGCCTCATTAGGATCCAGAGGCTTACCCCTCCTTAGATAAGTAAGTGTTTCTGAACCCAAGATTTAGCTCGGGTTCTTTTTAAAGTGGAAATACATTTTAAATGCACAATCTTCAATGTTACTTCATCTGCAAAACTCACGGCTTCTGGCATCCCTTACTCTCAGATCATATCATTAAAAACAAATGCAAGACACAGGATCTCCGATGATGAAGAGATGGAATATTTAGATGAGGTTCCACTTTCTTGTTTTGGTGATACGACCTGCTAGATAGGGATCTGGGGAGCAGTAGCTTTTGGAGAGCAGATTAAGCATAGTTAGGCTCAGGGCTGTGGAGTCAGTACAAAAATCATCCGGCTCATCAGGTTGTGAAACCACCGAAACCAGATACAAAAAATTGTTCCGACTCCTCGACTCTGACTCCAAAGCCCTTGCAGGGCTATGGAGTGGGTACAAAAATTATCTGATTCCAACTCCTACTCCTCAGTTTATGAAACCACCGATTGCGACTCCAGGTACCTAAAAATCCTCCTCGACTCCAACTCCACAGCCCTGGTTAGGCTAATGTTGTCCCTTGCAGAGGGGTACCTTCTCTGTCTATTACCTCTTCTCTCTCCATAGAACAAAGCAAGCTGCTGGGCAGTAGCTGAGCAGTGTGTCCGTAGAGCATTTCTTGCTTATTTTTTAGTATTTTACATGTTACATATTAAGCTATACACAAACTCAGTGAACATATTAGTGATCTGCTGGGTTGGCTGCTATTGCGGTCATTTCCCCCACACTCATCCTCCCTCTTCCCCTACACAACAATGAAGGCTCTACAGCCTCTCAACAATTATTCCCCAGGTTGTTCCTCAAAATATTCATTAACAATCACTTTGTGTGTCTTTACAGGCCTTAGGGACTATGGGGAATACAGCTCAAAGGAGTGAATAAGTTAATTATGGATGATCACTGAATGGTAGAGGCACTGTTGGGCACACATAAGTCATTTCAGGGACTGCAGTGAGGCATATATGTAGAGAGGTGGGAATGCTAGGCCTTCCAAATCACAAATTCAGAATTGGCTACCTGGTTTTACTCTGCTGTCTGTGACCAGTGTGTTCAAGCTTAACAACCTTGGGTTTAACTGAAGTGCACCTGTAAGTAGACACAGCAGGTTGATGGAATTTAAAGGAACTCACAGGTATAAAATGATATCTGTCTATGGGTCGGTTTACACAGCCAGCTGCCGGTAGCTCGTCTCGGCATGCTTCTGTTGGTTAGTCACCGCATCATGGTTTGGGCAACTAGGGGGACACAGAATGCTGCTAGAAGCTACAAGGAGTGTCTCCTAATACTCTATCAAATGTGGAGCTTGTGCAATCAATTGCAATGCCATTGAGGTGAAAGCTTCCATTCATCTCAAAGTGGGACACGGTGGACCCTGGCAGCTGTTCGTATTATCTTGTGCTAATAACAGGGAAGGTAAAATGTTCAACTGATTACCTGATGTAGACACAGCAGATAACCAAAGAAGATAAGATATGATGATTAGTTGAGTTGATTTTTTTCCTTGTCTGTGTTTTCAAATAAGCTCAGGCTTCATGTTCATGCCTTGTGTATGATTCATATATGGAGTGATAATGATTATATGACGAGTCATGTATAAAGAGTATGCAACAGAAATAGAGGCTGTATATGTCTATGAGTACCTAGTACAAAATATTTTTGTAAAGATTTGGTCATGTGGCCCTAAGCGCATTCCCTGGTCAAAAATAGGTTGTGTTTGGGGGGCTGCTACTGCTGCTTTGATTGCATCATGAAGCTGTTCTGACTACAAGAGGTGGGGCATGGACTGAACTATTTGAGAAAGTCTGTAGTCTTAGAAGTCTGTGGTGTTGCAAATGGTAGCTGAAGATGCTCTTCAAGAGAGACTACACGTGTGATTCATTTTACATCAGCTAATGGGGTAGGTTATACACAGGTGAAAACATTTGTGCTTGCTGTTTGGATTTAACCACTTCGGTACCAGCAGCCTCTGCCCCCTTAAGGACCATAGGCTGCTGGTACACTAAAACGCCGTATCCCGATGAATCGCCGCAATAATCCGTTGCTCCCGCCGGTCACGCCGCTCTGTCCCCGCCGCAGGCTGCTCTCTCTGCCGTCTCTATGACAGCAGAGCGCTGTGCGCCGGTCAGGAGCCGCTTTCATTGGCTCCTGACCCTGTCACTCAATGTAAGCCAATGGGATTGGCTTAGAGTAATGACAGGGCCAGGAGCAAATGAAAACGGCTCCTGCCCGGCTCACAGTGCTCTGCCGTCATAGAGGCGGCAGGGCAGCACTTTGCGGCAGGGAAAGAGCGGCAAGAACGGGCGGGGGCGCGCGGTGAATGGGACGTAGAGTTTACGTCCGGTCAGAACCGCAGCGCCACCCGCCCGACGTAGATTTATACTGCGGCGGTCCGGAAAAAGTTAAACAATTACAACACAATAACAATGAAAAACTTTTTACCAGGTGCATTCTCCTTCTTCTATTGCATGGAAATCCATTCATGTGGTCACCCTGAGATACATGAATCATGGGAGTTTTACTGCACTCTTTGTGGAAAAAGCCATTGGAAATGTTTGTGTTCTGTTCATTGGGGTGATAAGCAGCATGGGCATACGGACATCCCATGTTGTTCATGATTCTATGCTGTCCATTTGTAAAGTTCTGCCTTTCGGTAGGATGACAGTTAGAAGAGTAGACAGCATTATTGAAGTGGACATTGTTACTGTTGTTACTGTGTTGGATATTATTCATCTTTTCTCCCCTCTGGTGGCTTGCTTCACCTATACTTTCGGAAGGCTCCTGGTTGTACATGAAGGTCTCTCTGTGAGCTCTAGTTACTGTGCCAATTACATCTTCTTTACTAATATCTGAAGCTGGAGGCAGTGGATGAAGTGAAGAGGACGGAGTGGGATTCTTCGCAGGAAGTGGCTGGGCCTTGCTGTCCATGTTCTCTTTAACAGGATGGGGCACAGGTGGCAACAATGATGGTGAAGCTTGATAATCTGGAAGTGCTTCCTGAGGTCCTGAGCTACCAAACTGTCCATTCATCATAGTCTTCATAGCAGATTGCATTTCCAACAGCATTCTTTGCTTTTCACGCTTGGGGATACGACCAAAACGAACAGCTGCCAAAGAAGAACAAAGCGAGAGATGAGAAAACAGTGATAGGCAACATTACTTCTGCAGCATCACAGTGGCTGCGACCTACATGGGAGGCATGGCATAGACTGCCAGGGTTAAAAAGTGTGCGGAAGACTGCCTGACAGTCCATGTCTGCTGCTATTACTGCCAAAATCAGGTTAGTTTATTTATACCATTATTGTTTTGGTAATTTTTGTGGTTGCACTAACAATAAGCTGAATTCCAGGTTCCCTTTCAATATAAATATAGATCATGACAGAGAATGTCTGCAGGAACATCCAACAAAAAAATTCAAACAGATTAATACATAAAATAATTAGAATAGATCAACAGAATACTGTGTAAAGGCATAAAGATGGATCAACAGATTGGAGATCTGGAAACTGGAAACAAACTTATCACAGGTTCAAAAGCAGAGGACTCAGAGCAATTTAACTCTTAAGTGTCCTACACACACTTAACTAATGTTTTTTTAAAACTTTTACCGTGTTGGATGCCATTCATGCGGATAAACTCACAAAACTGTTGGGCATATATTATGCAGTTGGCCACGTGTGTACAATGTCATTTAAATGACATTGTTTTACTGAATGCGGACTTGTCGTGCAAACTTTCGTTGTTGGTCATTTGCAATATCGGTGTGCGGACAGTGGGGGCAGCTTAGCAGAGAAGGAAGGGGTGGGTACAATTCAAGACTTAGAATTCAGTCTCATTCCATGAACAACTGGACACAGGTTCACAGATGGACAATTAGAAGCAAATAGTTTCAATTTGCACGTTGATTTCATGCAGCTAGAAATTTGCTGAAAAATATTTCATGACTTTGCAAACCAAAATTATTTTTAACTTATTGGCCATTAGGTATTACTATACAAAATCACTTATGAGTTGTGAAAATATCTGTCTATAACTGATAGCTATTTATCTTTGGAACAGATATCTAAGTAAGGTGCTTCACATACCATCTCTAGACATGCCGACAGACAGACACTTCTTGAAGCGACATTGCTGGCATCGATTTCGGTTCATCCTCATGATAGAGCAGCTTTCATTCTTGAGGCACTTTTTGTACTGGATGTTTTGCTGTATGCTCCTTCTGAAAAAACCCTAAACACATAATGATTGTTAATATACTTGTGCACAGAACCATTCATTTGTATGAAGACAAAATTATAGAAAAAAAACTTTAATACTGAGCACAAGGGGGCTAATTTGCTATGGATCTACAAATGAATAGTTCTTAAGCATCAGGGGATACACAAGACATACACCATATTTTTGGGACCATGAGACTCACTTCCCCACCAGTGGGGAGAAAAGGTCATTGCGTCTTATGGACCGAATACAGAGAGTGCCGCTTCTGTGAATTACTCTGCATGGGGAAGCACAGTACAGGGAGTCCCCAACTTTGTGCTGGGTCTTTCAACTTGGTGGGCATTTTTAAGTCATGGACTTCTGAGGGAGCACAGGAGGGAAGGAGGATACAAAGGGAAAGAGGAGGACACAATGGGGGCATAAGGTACAAGGTAAACATAATAATTGGGCGGAGAAGATTCACAAGACGCCTCATGCACCATGGACGCACCAGGTTTAGAATATTTTTTTCTTTTCCCTTGTTTTTGTCCTCTAAACTAGTGTTCCCCAGCCCTGTCCTCAGGGCCCACCAATGGGGCATGTTTTGTAGAAATCCACAGAGGTAGGTAATTAGCTCTGGTGAGACACTAATTACTTCACCTGTGAATGTTTGTGGTTTTCTGCAAAACTTGCACTGTTGGTGGGCTTTGAGGACAGGGTTGGGGAACTCTGCTCTAAACCTAGGTGCATCTTATCGTCAGGGTCTTTTGGTCCAAATACAGTATATATTTTATACATCTCAATAATTTTATTTTTTTAAAGTTCATGGTCATGTTTTGAATGCACATTGTGTGCAATATACTGTATAATAATTTGTAATACACTATGTTTTGGTTGGGCTTTCTATGCTGACTTCCATTGTTAATGTCAGATACTGCTTTGGTAGACTGAATAGCACTATGTGAGTTGTCTAAACTCCTCCAACATCCAATTACTATTGAAAGGCGGTAGTCAGACAGGATGTAGGAGGTGGCATCAGCCGGTCTTTTCCTGTGAAAACTGAGCTGACCCCCAGGAGGGAGCAGAGGGAGGAGGTGTCTAGTGTCAGGTTATGGCTCTCTGCAATTATGGCTCTCTGCACGAAATTTCCACTCTTTTAGCTGACAACTCTATACTTCATGCATAGATTGCATAGATCTCCGAGTCATACGACTAACTTTTCTAAAGGGAATTTCTCTGTAACAGCTGCATCAAATAAACAAACGGTGTCATTAATGGCTACTGACATTTACTAATAATGAAAAATTAGGGAGGAAAATACATTTTACCTATTCAACTGTGTGTCTATGTGGGGAGGACTGTCTGATGGCCCCTTACTGTATTGACCCCACCCTGAGATGAGCCCTTTTGCCCTCAGTAATGCTTTGCAACAGGAAGGTTTTCTTGCTACCCTAAAGACCCGTACACACTCCTGGCTAAGGCGGCCAATAACGACCGCATGAGCAAATAGTCAGGCGTGTGTACAGCGATGTTGCCCTAGGGGATCCGGTCCTGATTCCTGACTGGTGACATAAAATCAAGAGGTGTGTATGCACCTTAATATTGAAAACCATAAAAGTTAGTATTGTTCAGATGTAAGAGTGTCACATTCACTGACCCCTCCCTCCCAACCACCCTGCATGGTTTATTAAAAGGTTAATGCTGGGGGGGGGGGGGATATTTGGTTTTATTATTGAAAAATGCCCTATTAATATTTATGTGAGCTTAGCTTGCAAGGATGTTTTATAAACATTTTTCCTGAAAAAATTAAAAGCAGCATTATCAGATTGACTGGAGGATAAAATCACAGAGTAAATTGGAATTATGAAATATTTTTTTTTCTTTTCTTAATTATGTGATCAGGATTTTTTTTCCTTATCGAGACATTGACGATTACAGCAGAAATTATATATCAGCTCCAAATCCTTGAAAATGAATGATTAACTGACTAAAAAGTGAACCCGATGGTGCAAATTTTACCTTGCATCCTTCACAGGCGTGGACTCCATAATGAAATCCAGATGCAACATCTCCACACACCTTACACAGCAGTATCATCCCGTTAAACTCTACAAGATAACGAAGCACAAAAGTCAGACATAGAATTGGATATCTTACGAAGGCATGCAGAAGCATCTACGAATAAAACAGACATCACCGACAATTGCCTTGCTTTGTTAGGGATTGTTTGTACTGTATGGGATGTGTGTGCTACAATGCACCGCACAAGCCCCATAGGCAATAACTTTTTCTCCTGAGTTTTCTCTTAGGTGATATATAGTTACATAGTTATTTGGGTTGAAAAAAGACAAACGTCCATCGAGTTCAACCACAACTCGACACATATTTTCACACCTTGTCAAAAAAAATGCCTTTTCCACTACCAGAAAACAAGAAAATAACCAGAATCATTTTGGCAGTCATTTTCTACCTACTTTTTGGTATTTTATTTTTTCAAATTGCAGAGTGCAGAAAACTTATTATAACCACTTGAAGACCGGAGGTTTATATCCCCCTAGTGACCAGGCAATTTTTTTTACAATTCAGCATTTCACAACTTTAACGGTTTATTGCTCAGACATACAACTTAGCGCCCAAATTAATTTTACCCCCTTTTCTTCTCACAAATAGGACTTTCTTTTGGTGGTATTTGATTGCTGCTGCGGTTTTATTTTTTTTCTACAAATAAAAAAAGACCTTATTTTATTAAAAATCAACATTTTTTTTTATTAACCCCCCCCCCCCCAAATTGGCCCCAGACTACGTTGCATACACTACATGACACATACATGGCTATGGCAGGGATTAGATTATGAGCCCTTCCATGGGACAGTTAAGTGACAAGGCTGTCCTCTGTATAGCGCTATGGGAGATTGCAGCGCTATATAAATATATTTTCATCTGTAAATGAAAACATCAGCCTGCCAGCTCCGGACTGGCAGGCTTATCACTACAGCCAGCTTTGTTTACTGACGAGAGCTTATGCTCGTGCGAGCTCCCATCTAATCTCGCACCTCGGGAGATCACACCGTATGGAGTGACTGAGGAACGAGAGACCCACTCTTCTCCTGCCATCCTGCGTTAGGCGGTTGGAGAGTGGTTAAACAGAAAATGAAAAAAACTCTCCTGGGAGAAAACTTAGCAGAAAAAATTGTATATTATTCAATTCATTTTTTCTCCTAGTAGACCATTTTTCATCTTCTGTTTAAAATAACGTTTCAGCATTCTACAATTGAAAAAGTACCAAAAAGTAGGTAAAAAAATACTGTCAAAATTATTCTGAGAATTTTCTTGCCATCTAGTGGTTTAAAAAGCATTTTATTAATAAATTGTGAAAATATCACCTAGGAGAAAACTAAGGAAGATAAGTGAATTGCATAGGTTTCACAGAAAGCAATGTCTTATGTCCTCACTAGTGCAGTGCATTGCAGTGATCAATATCAGAAAAAAAGGAGTGAAGCTATCAACCAAATCGGGGCTCTGTTGAAATACGATTTTTGCCCAATCATAAAATGTTATCAAGCGTTTCACATGATGGAGGACGCTGCCTCATCAGAGTTTCATCTAGTGTGTGTTCATATCTTATGGCAGGAAAACTACTGGTTTAGATAAGACGCTGGATTCATTTCAATATTGCCCCTTTTACATATTCTGGTTTATAAACCATCATTTCATTATTTTACAACAGCAAACCAAAAAGTACTATATACAGTAGCAACAAATCACTTACTAGAGGGGACACCTCCATGGCCTTTGGTTAGAATGGCTGCACTTGTGTAGGTTGTCTTTATGCACAGTGTGTCCACCTGCTGGTTCCTCTGAGATTCCTCCAGGCTGGAGAGGAGGCTTCCATTGGAAAGGTCACTTCTGCTGTTTCCATGGCTACTGCTGCCCCCACTGCTTCCCTCTGAAGCAGAACTGCTGGGGGATGATGGCAGAGAGGATGATGATGGGAAACTGCTATTGGAACTCTCACTGTGGCAGGAGGAAGGACTGGAGGCTGAGCTGGAGGAGCTGATGTATGCAATGACACCACCTAAACCAAACAGCACACACAATTGATGCATTAACAGAGTATGCAATCAAAACTGGTATGTTGTTCAAATAAATAAATAAAAATGATTGGCTCCTGACCACGTCTGAATAAAAGGAATCTCACTTCTTCTCAGTGACACCCATATCCAGGACAGGAAATAGGCAGAAATTTTGCAAAGGGAACACAGGCAGCAATCAGAAGTTACTCTGCTTAGGACTATATATATGTTCAAATCAGTTTAAATTTCAAGAGGAGTACAAGTTTTTTTCAAAGAATTACATTTACAGACAAAAATGTTAATGTTTGAAAAAGCCCTGATTCTGCTGAATTCAACAATACCAAATATGTACTGGTATCCCCCTTTTCCTGTTTTTGTAATAGGTGCGCCAGTAAGGGTAGCCAGATATAGGTGCAGCCAGTATAGGTAGCCTGGAATAGGTGTGCCAGTACAGGTAGCCAGATATAGGTGCAGCAAGTATATGTAGCCAGGAATAGGTGCCACCAATACAGGGAGACAGATATAGGTGCAGCCAGTATAGGTAGCCAGATATAGGTGCAGCAAGTATATGTAGCCAGGTATAGGTGCCACCATACAGGGAGACAGATATAGGTGCAGCCAGTATAGGTAGGCAGGTATAGGTGCCGCCAATACAGGTAGACAGGTATAGGTGCCTCCTCTCTGCTTCTCCTGATCTCTGTAGAGAAGTAGAAAGGAGAGAGAGGAGGCGGCTGCTGGCGTCGGACACGGGCACAAAGCCAGTGATCGGGTGAGTAATTACACTATGACTGCTGCTCCAGCCAGGCAGGGGGCCACAGGAAGGGGGCCCATGTGGAGGGAGGAACAATGTTGTCCCCCCTCTCTGCTGCTTCCTGGGGCCAAACTGCCAACTAACCTACGTAGTACATTGTTGGCAATTTGAGCACTTCCCTGCCAACACGTACCTAGTACATGCTTGGCAGGGAAAGGGTTAAAGGAGACCTGTACTGAATCTCTTCTGAAAATGTTTATTTCTTGATTGTCATTCAGATACAGCTTTTTCATTCAATACATACTTGAGTCACTGGCCTTGCACACATATAAAGATGTCTTCTGACTTAATTCCGACTTTAAAATCGGCATGCTTGTTCCAGCTCAGGGGCAGGATCAGCATGACAAGAAGCCAATAGCATTTCAAAGGAGTTAACTTCTGCAGCTTTGCTTTAAGGTTTGGAAGCCAATCCTTAAGGCCCGTACCCACTACGCAATATTTCCAATGACCGGCGATTTTTTGAGCAATGAGCAATCATTTCTGCAATCTTGTGATCTGGGTACAGGTGCAAGATCCTGTGAATGATGTTTTTAGCGATGCATGGCGACAACAATTTTTTTAAGATCCCTGATGGCTAAGTACTGCGATCGCTTGACTTCCCATTCATGCCCAACTATTCAGATTGTATAAAAATAATCAGGAAAATATTTCAAAAAGGAAGGGTGATTTATCCAAAGTGAAAAAAAAGGTAATTTACTAAAGGACATATTCAGTGAGGAGAAATGGGCACTAGTCTAGTTTAGGGGACCCAGCAGGAAACCTCATACAGAAATTCTGCTAACGTGATTGTATGGACAGCACCCTCTCGCTACGTTTCAGATGTGTTGTAGTAAACTATGACCACACTATTCAGCCAATCAAATCACTTTGTGTTGGAGAGGGTGCCGTGATTCGAGAACTGTTCCCTATAAGGTTTCCAGCTGTGTCTCCTTAACTAGAAAAGCGCCAAAAAATAATTAACATAAGAATGGGCAAGCTGAATATTTTGTAAGCTCTCCCATCAATTATTATGGGTCCTGTTTAATGCTTCTGCAGGATGTCTCCGACATGCCATGGTGGACCTGCAAGAGTAAGCAAGTCTACACAGTGAGAAGTATGGTAATTAGATTATGCACTGCTCATGTGACTACAATCTGTCATTTGTAGGAAGCTAGGCTGGCAATAAGCAAAAAAAGGAGAGTGGTATGATCCAGAGCTGGGCAGTGGGCACAGCATCAGAACAAACCCATTGGGTATGAGGAAAAAAACTATAGCAGGAGTGATCTTCTGGTGTTCCTTTGCAGGACATCTGACAAGGAAAAAGATGTCACAGCAGAGATGAATCACCAAGTAAAGCGATAGAATGAGGGATTATTTTATTTGTGAGAAATATGAGAAATTACCTTCAAGAGACAACACCTGAATGCATGTCTACTGAACAACACATTTCTCCTTGCTTGTGTAGAGCTAGTTGATGTAAATCTACCCTTAAAATGACATGCATAAGCACTGCCATTTACCTGTTGTCAGAAGCTGTTCAGATCTCAGGTTACATAATTTCCTAGAAGTGGTGACCCCCCCTCCCGGCGCTGAACGCACATGTTCAGCTCAGAACATCCTTGTGTTTCCTTTAAGATCAAAGCAGCTAAAACACGTGTTGGCTGAAGACTTAACACCTCCAGTACTTAAAAAAAACGCTTCTCATGCAAGAACACCAGACTTTGTGCCTGTTATCATTAGTGCTGCATTTATCTCATTACTTTCTCTGCACCTGATCCATAAACAGAAAGCCATTATTGAATGAAATAAGCAAGAGAAAGGGCAGCAGTAATTGCATCAGGCCAGCCTCCATCAGTCAAAAGGGTTCTGCATACCAAGAGCTATGCCTGCCCAGAGCTGTTGCTCAGTCTATATACTGTAGGTTTTCAGCCTCTTGAGCGATATGGATGTTTCCTTTTAAACAATATCAGTTTCTTGGCAGTCCTGCTGATCTCTTTAGTTGCAGTAGTGGATGAATCACACCTGAAACAAGCATGCAGCTAATCCAGTCTGACTTCAGTCAGAGCGCTCGATCTACATGCTTGTTCAGGGGCTGTGGCTAAAAGTATTAGAGACACAGGATCAGCAGGAGAGTCAAGCAACTGGTATTATTTTAAAAGGAAAAATCCATATCCTTCTCTGTTTAGGTTCCCTTTAAGTAAATGCCAGCCCACCAGGCACCAAACATTATGTTTACTGTATCTCCCGTGTAGCTTGTAGCTGGGTACTTGCACTTGCTTTTTTTTATTTTGCAGACAAGACTAGAACTACAGTACGGGTAGTTACAATATGCCCTTATCTCATAAGATCCAATAAAATATATATATATATATATATATATATATATATATATATATATATATATATATATACATACAGTATATAAAATCTTATATACAGTATGTAAGACCTATACCAGACAGTTTCCTATTTTGTATTCTAGATGTGTTATTAGGAACCCAGGGTAGGGGGATCGTCTGGCCGTGAATGCTTAAAGGATAGCAGATGCACAAGCATCTGGTATAAACTTAAAGGGATACTGTAGGGGGGTTGGGGGAAAATGAGTTGAACTTACCTGGGGCTTCTAATGGTCCCCCGCAGACATCCTGTGCCTGCGCAGCCACTCACCGATGCTCTGGCCCCACCTCCGGTTCACTTCTGGAATTTCAGACTTTAAAGTCTGAAAACCACTGTGCCTGCGTTGCTGTGTCCTCGCTCCCGCTGATGTCACCAGGAGCGTACTGTGCAGGCCCAGGATGGTCTGTGCATGCGCAGTACACTCCTGGTGACATCAGCAGGAGCGAGGACACGGCAACGCAGACGCAGTGGTTTTCAGACTTTAAAGTCTGAAATTCCAGCAGTGCACTGGAGGCGGGGCCAGAGCATCGGTGAGTGGCTTCGCGGGCACAGGATGTCTGCGGGGGACCATTAGAAGCCCCGGGTAAGTTCAACTCATTTTCCCCCAACCCCCCTACAGTATCCCTTTAAGCTGCACTAGGTAGGGAGGCACAATTAAATACTCACTGCGCATCCCATTCCCCTCCATCCCCCTCCGCTTTTCTCCAGTTCTTCCTGTTGTCCTTGGCCACTTCTGCAACTCCAAACCCAGACATACTGTGCCGCACATGCGTAGTCAGTGGCGGATCTAGAGGGGTGCAGGCATGGCTAGTGCCATGGGCGCCAGTGCACCATGGGCGCCATGTCTGCCCCCATGTTCCCCACCACCTCCGCATCAAGTGCCCGATTTCCGATGCTCGAGTCCTCCGGTCTCCCCCGCCTCCGCCCGCCGGCTCTCTGTCCCTGCTTTTAGAGTTTACATTAGCGGCAAGAGAAGAGACACGGAGTACGCACACCATCCACCCGTGCGTGAAATGCGGAAGTGACATCATCAGTCACTTCCTGCAATTGAAGCGCATCAGGTCGGAAGTGTGCGCCCTCTCTGTCTCGGATCATGCCGCTAATCTAAACTCTAACAGCAGGGACAGAGAGCCGGTGAGCAGAAGCGGGGGAGACCGGAGGAATCACCATAGTAACACAGCCACAGGGGGCCCACTGTGATTTGGAGGTGGCAGAGGGCCTCCTGGAGACCCGCGGCGGGTCCCCCCAATGTGCAGATCATCTGCAGTAATGATGGAAGCCTTCAGCTGGAGCCGAGTCAGTCAGAATGTCCAGCGTGCATGCAGGCTGCCATCCTTCCTCACCCAGCGTGCACGGAAGCTCTCCAGTCTCCAAGCTTGTCATTTGGCAGCCTCAGTGAAGACAGAGCTGCGGCTGTTAGATCTCTGCCTGCTCAGGTCAGTGTCCCAGCAGGAGAGCAGAGAAAGAAAAGCAGTAGCCCGGACAGCTTATCGGTGAATGTGCAGGGGTCATCTGGGGAAGAGAGAGAGAGGTGTGTGTGTGTGTGTACTGACTTCAGGGGTCATCTGGGGAAGTGTGTGTGTGTGTGTGTGTGTGTGTGTGTGTGTACTGACTGAAGGGGTCATCTGGGGAAGTGTGTGTGTGTGTGTGTGTGTGTGTGTGTGTGTGTGTACTGACTTCAGGGGTCATCTGGGGAAGTGTGTGTGTGTGTGTGTGTGTGTGTGTGTGTGTACTGACTGAAGGGGTCATCTGGGGAAGTGTGTGTGTGTGTGTGTGTGTGTGTGTGTGTGTGTGTACTGACTGCAGGGGTCATCTGGGGAAGAGAGAGAGAGTGGGTGTGTGTGTATGTACTGACTTCAGGGGTCATCTGGGGAAGTGTGTGTGTGTGTGTGTGTACTGACTTCAGGGGTCATCTGGGGAAGTGTGTGTGTGTGTGTGTGTACTGACTGAAGGGGTCATCTGGGGAAGTGTGTGTGTGTGTGTGTGTACTGACTGAAGGGGTCATCTGGGGAAGTGTGTGTGTGTGTGTGTGTGTGTGTGTGTGTACTGACTGCAGGGGTCATCTGGGGAAGTGTGTGTGTGTGTGTGTGTGTGTGTACTGACTGAAGGGGTCATCTGGGGAAGTGTGTGTGTGTGTGTGTGTGTGTGTGTGTGTGTGTGTGTGTGTGTGTGTGTGTGTGTGTGTGTGTGTGTGTGTGTACTGACTGCAGGGGTCATCTGGGGAAGTGTGTGTGTGTGTGTACTGACTGCAGGGGTCATCTGGGGAAGTGTGTGTGTGTGTGTGTGTGTGTACTGACTGAAGGGGTCATCTGGGGAAGTGTGTGTGTGTGTGTGTGTGTGTGTGTGTGTGTGTGTGTGTGTGTACTGACTGCAGGGGTCATCTGGGGAAGTGTGTGTGTGTGTGTGTGTGTGTGTACTGACTGCAGGGGTCATCTGGGGAAGTGTGTGTGTGTGTGTGTGTGTGTGTGTACTGACTGCAGGGGTCATCTGGGGAAGTGTGTGTGTCTGAGGGGGAGGTGGTAGTCTGGGAGACGCATTCTTTTGTAAAAGTGCAGTGTCTGAAGTCTGGGGTACACTGCATCATCACTGTTTTTAATATAAAAAAAAAAGGAAAACTGTGTTAAAAGTGATCTGTGCCAAATATTTGATTAGTATCTGGTTCAGGGTCCCCTGATCTTTATTCACCTTACAAGAAGTGATGGCCCAAAGTGGAGGTGTGTAACTACTTAATATTTAATTGGGAGGCAGTCACTACTTGAGTAATTATCTGGAGGCATGTGACTACTGGGGGGGGGGGGGGGGGCGCAATCTCAGTGTTTGCCACGGGCGCTATATTGCCTAGATACGCCTCTGTGCGTAGTATGTCTATTCTGCTCCCGTGTGGCAGCGCCGAGTGACGTCACAGGACAGGAGCGCGCTTGCTCCCCCATGTCTCCAACCAGGGTTCACGCCGGGACACAAGAGCTCCAGTCCTGTGATGTCACTACGCAGACGCAGAGGGGCAGAATGGACATACTGCGCATGCGCGGCGCAGTATGTCTGGGTTTGGTGTTGCCCAGGACAACTGGACAGACTAGAGAAGAGCAGTTGGGAACGAATGGGTGGCACGGTGAGCATTTAATTATGTCCCTCTACCCTGTGCAGCTTCAGTTTATAACAGCTTTCTCAAGTGAAATCCTTTACATATACCAATATCACTAACACTTTTTTTTAAAGCACTTTGACAATGAAATCCTATGGAAATAGTTTTTATTATTAGGGCTCATTCACATCATTTAGCGCAGATGGCTGTGCATTTAGAACATAACGCATGCGATAGCGCACCATCTGCGCTGCTGATCCTATTCACTACAGGGAATCGGTCAGCGCTGCGCTTCCCAAAAAATGCATGCAGTAGTGCGAGAGCGCATCACACTACTGGGCAGCGCATATGATAGGAACGGCAGAAATGCTGTCTGCCGTTCTTGCGTGTCGCTTCAGAAGGCGCTGGTTCTTAAGTGCAAACATCGTTAATTTTCAATCTCTGCCCTTCCAAGTATAGAAAGGCAAAAGCACTGAAAACTGATTCAAATGCATTTGAAAATACATTGGTGTGAAACAGCCCTAAAAAGCCTCGATTGTTATCAAATCACTGCATGTAACCAGTATATGACTGGCTTCACTGTACTCCTTATTCCAGTGTTCCTTTATCTAAAATGAATCAAATCCCCCAACATTGTGCTACAGCAATCAAGCAAGTCAAGCGCTGTGGGGAGAGTGACAGACAGCTGTCATTTGTCTAATCACATAGCACTTCCATGCAATAGAAACCTATACAGCGCACAGCGCTTAATAGCGCCTCTGTCACAAGGCGAGGCTCATGCGCCCGCGCCGCCTCATACACGTGTTCTCCACCACACATGCCGCACGTCCCCGCCCCACACCGCAGCTCTCAACCAATCAGCGTCCTCCTGCTGCTTTCCTGGAAGAAACAGAAAGAGGCGTGGACGTCGAGTCCTTCCTTGAGCGCTGATTGGCTGTAGAATCCGGGTCTACAGAACACGTGTAGCTCAAACTAGGTCAGAGAAAATCTTCCCCTCCGGGAGCCTCACGCGGAGAGCTGTTCAGGCGCCCTTCTGAATTATGTAATCACTACGTCACGCTGCGGAGCGGCCAATGAGAAGCGACGCTGGGCAGAACGTAAACAGTGTCTGCACATGGCTAGGGAGAGAAGTCCATGTGAGAATGCAGAGAAGTCCATGTGAGAATGCTGGATGACACAGGCAAACCCATTCTCTGTCCTAATAACACACCTTGCACAGGTTACTGTCAGCAGCCGTGTCGTCCCAAATTCTATGCCAGACGCAATGCCTGGCCACACCTTGAGGAACTACAACAACCAGCAAGCTAACAGTACAGCTTGAGAGAGCACATAATATATAAAAACCCATAACACGGGCAGCATGGTGGCGTAGTGGTTAGCTCTCTCGCCTTGCAGCGCTGGGTCCCGGGTTCGTATCCCAGCCAGGGCACTATCTGCAAAGAGTTTGTATGTTCTCTCCGTGTCTGCGTGGGTTTCCTCCGGGCACTCCGGTTTCCTCCCACAGCCCAAAAACATACAGATAAGTTAATTGGCACCCCTAAAAATTGGCCCTAGACTACAGTACTTACACTACATAATATAGACATATGACTATGGTAGGGATTAGATTGTGAGCTCCTCTGAGGGACAGTTAGTGCCATGACTATATATACTCTGTACAGCGCTGCGTAATATGTCGGCGCTATATAAATACTAAATAATAATAATAATAACATTTCATAACAGCAGCAATGGTTATAAAGTTAATTCATGTAAATTAGTGCAGCTACATGGGGCATCTAGAGTTCTTGCCTCAGTTAATAACTAAAGTCTAATTGCTATGGGCAAATAAGTCGATAAAAGAGCCCCTCGGATACCGGCTATTGACGAGGAAGTGAGTGCCTCTCAGTTACTGGCTATTGGTGATAAAGTGAGCGCCCCTTAATGCTGCTTACAGAGATACCAACACAGATGCTATCATCCACCCAACTGTCTATCATTCCCCCCAGGTGGAACACTCACCCGCATTAGTCTCCATTGTACAGATCAGTTGATGATAGTTTGGAGCTGTGCTGTACCAGGTGGGGTCTGCTGAGTGAGTGGGGGGCTCCTCTTTCCTTTTCTTCCTCCTTCTCTCCCTCCTGGTCCTCAGCTCTTCATACTGCCAACAGATCCATACTCAGGGAGCTTGCCTGGTGCCTCTTTCCTCCTGGGTGCTGTGGATGTACAATAAGCAGCCTTGGTGTCCATACAATCCAATGTCAGCAGTGGACAACTGTACCAAAAAAAAGCTATGGATTAGGTTAGTGTCCCTGCTGCCCTGCCTATCTATAACCTTCTCTCTCTGGCTCCTGTAAGTCTTGTAACTATGTTTTGCTGTTCTCTGTGACACAGCCTTCTCCAGGGGCGGATCTTTATGCTTGACATTACCCATTGCTAAGCATGCTTTTCTTCTGCCTGCAACTCCACCTCCAGCCAGGGGAGGCTGAGCTACAAGTGTCAGTGCTAATATGCATGGTTATCAAATCCCTGTACAAGTCATACAGTCTAGGGATAATCTGTCTGGTGAAACTCATGGTTGAATAATTAACCACTTCAGGACCACAGTCTTTTCGCCCCTTAAGGACCAGAGCCTTTTTTTCCATTTAGACCACTGCAGCTTTCACGGTTTATTGCTTGCTCATACAACCTACCACCTAAATGAATTTTACCTCCTTTTCTTGTCACTAATACAGCTTTCTTTTGGTGCTATTTGATTGCTCCTGCGATTTTTACTTTTTATTATATTCAGCAAAAAAGACATGAATTTTGGCAAAAAAATGATTTTTTTTAACTTTCTGTGCTGACATTTTTTAAATAAAGTAAAATTTCCTATACATTTGAGCGCGAAAGTTATTCTGCTACATGTCTTTGATAAAAAAAAAACCATTCAGTGTATATTTATTGGATTGGGTAAAAGTTATAGCGTTTACAAACTATGGTGCCAAAAGTGAATTTTCCCATTTTCAAGCATCTCTGACTTTTCTGCGCACCTGTCAGGTTTCATGAGGGGCTAAAATTCCAGGAAAGTACAAATACCCCCCAAATGACCCCATTTTGGAAAGAAGACATCCCAAAGTATTCAGTGAGAGGCATGGTGCGTTCATAGAAGATTTTATTTTTTGTCACAAGTTAGCAGAAAATGACACTTTCTGACAAAAAAAGAAAAAAAAAAAGTTTCCATTTCTTCTAACTTGCGACAAAAAAAAATGAAATCTGCCACGGACTCACTATGCTCCTCTCTGAATACCTTGAAGTGTCTACTTTCCAAAATGGGGTCATTTGTGGGGTGTGTTCACTGTCCTGGCATTTTGGGGGGTGCCTAATTGTAAGCACCCCTGTAAAGCCTAAAGATGCTCATTGGACTTTGGGCCCCTTAGCGCAGTTAGGCTTCAAAAAAGTGCCACACATGTGGTATTGCCGTACTCAGGAGAAGTAGTATAATGTGTTTTGGGGTGTATTTTTACACATACCCATGCTGGGTGGGAGAAATATCTCCGTAAATGACAATTTTTTATTTTTTTTTACACACAATTGTCTATTTATAGAGATATTTCTCCCACTCAGCATGGGTATGTGGAAAAATACACCCCAAAACACATTATACTACTTCTCCTGAGTACGGCGATACCACATGTGTGGCACTTTTTTGCACCCTAACTGCGCTAAGGGGCCCAAAGTCCAATGAGTACCTTTAGGATTTCACAGGTCATTTTGAGAAATTTGGTTTCAAGACTACTCCTCACGGTTTAGGGCCCCTAAAATGCCAGGACAGTATAGGAACCCCACAAATTACCCCATTTTAGAAATAAGACACCCCAAGGTATTCTGTTAGGAGTATGGTGAGTTCATAGAAGATTTTTTTTTTTTTGTCACAAGTTAGCAGAAATTGATTTTAATTTTTTTTTTCACAAAGTGTCATTTTCCGCTAACTTGTGACAAAAAATAAAATCTTCTATGAACTCACCGTACTCCTAACGGAATACCTTGGGGTGTCTTCTTTCTAAAATGGGGTCATTTGTGGGATTCCTATACTGCCCTGGCATTTTAGGGGCCCTAAACCGTGAGGAGTAGTCTTGAAACCAAATGTCGCAAAATGACCTGTGAAATCCTAAAGGTACTCATTGGACTTTGGGCCCCTTAGTGCAGTTAGGGTGCAAAAAAGTGCCACACATGTGGTATCGCCGTACTCGGGAGAAGTATTATAATGTGTTTTGGGGTGTATTTTTACACATACCCATGCTGGGTGGGAGAAATATCTCTGTAAATGACAATTATTTGATTTTTTTTTACACACAATTGTCCATTTACAGAGAGATTTCTCCCACCCAGCATGGGTATGTATAAAAATACACCCCAAAACACATTATACTACTTCTTCTGAGTACGGCGATACCACATGTGTGACACTTTTTTGCAGCCTAGGTGCGCTAAGGGGCCCAACGTCCTATTCACAGGTCATTTTGAGGCATTTGTTTTCTAGACTACTTCTCACGGTTTAGGGCCCCTAAAATGCCAGGGCAGTATAGGAACCCCACAAGTGACCCCATTTTAGAAAGAAGACACCCCAAGGTATTCCGTTAGGGGTATGGTGAGTTCGTAGAAGATTTTATTTTTTGTCACAAGTTAGTGAAAAATGACACTTTGTGAAAAAAACAATAAAAATCCAATTTCCGCTAACTTTTGACAAAAAATAAAATCTTCTATGAACTCATCATACACCTAACAGAATACCTTGGGGTGTCTTCTTTCTAAAATGGGGTCACTTGTGGGGTTCCTATACTGCCCTGGCATTTTAGGGGCCCTAAACCGCGAGGAGTAGTCTAGAAAACAAATGCCTCAAAATGACTGTTCAGGGGTATAAGCATCTGCAAATTTTGATGACGGGCGATCTATTGGTGTGGGTGGGTGATCAGATTGCCCGCAAGGGGCAGGTTAGGGGCTGATTGATGGGTGGCAGTGACAGGGGGTGATTGACGGGTGATTGACAGGTGATTGACAGGTGATCAGGGGGGATAGATGCATACAGTACACGGGGGGGGGGGGGGGTCTGGGGAGAATCTGAGGGGTGGGGGGGTGATCAGGAGGGAGTAGGGGGCAGATTAGGGACTAAAAAAAAAAATAGCGTTGACAGATAGTGACAGGGAGTGATTGATGGGTGATTAGGGGGGTGATTGGGTGCAAACAGTGGTCTGGGGGGTGGGCAGGGGGGGGGTCTGAGGGGTGCTGTGGGCGATCAGGGGGCAGGGGGGGGGGAATCAGTGTGCTTGGGTGCAGACTAGGGTGGCTGCAGCCTGCCCTGGTGGTCCCTCGGACACTGGGACCACCAGGGCAGGAGGCAGCCAGTATAATAGGCTTTGTATACATTACAAAGCCTATTATACACTTTCCGTGCGGCGATCGGGCAGCTAGTAACCCGCCGGCGCTTCCGAACGGCCGGCGGGTTACAGCGAGCGGTGGGCGGAGCCAGTCCCCGGCGGCTGATCGCGTCACAAATGACGCGATCGCCGCATAGCCACTCCCGCAGCCGCCCCCGCCGATGGGCGTATTGCGGTCGTTTGGGCCCGGACTTTGCCGCCGCCCTTCGGCTGGGGGCGGTCGTTAAGTGGTTAAAGATCCTGTAAAATAAAATTCTGTATTTATGTCTAGCATATATAGATGTGCTTGCATCTGCATTCATTCTCGCCAGTAACAGTATAGACATCCTAGAAATGTGTCCTCCTAATAGTGTTATTCAGTCATTTTGATATTTTAACAGATTGTCCTGGCAGTGCAAAATTATAGTTGAATTTATATATAAAACTTTCCATCCATCCATATGACTTGGCAACATTAGATATGAAACAAGGGGCGGTAAAGTTGGCATGCGCAGGGAGCGCACTTCAATTTTACCATTGCTGAAGCTGCAAACTTTATACTGTCCAATACCATAAAAACTCATATTATTGATCAAAAATGGGCACTAGTCATCTGTAAGGGACTCAGCAGGAAACCTCATAGGGAACAGTCCTCCAATCACAGTACCCTCTTACAGCACAAAGCACTGTGATTGGCAGAATAGTGTGGGCATAGTTTATTACAACCAATTGGAAACCTAGCAGTTTGTCCACCCAATCACGTTAGTGGAATTTTCCTATGAGGTTTTCCTGCTGGGTTCCCTAAAGTAGACTAGCAGCCAAATATGCTATGGTTTCAACTGAACGTATAATCTATTGAAATTATCTACGTGTGTAGCCAACTCTGTGATAATTCATCAGACTTTAAGGTCAGGGTTCTGTTTTTTTGTATTAGGGCTGATTTGCTACAAGAATTGCTAATTGATTCAAGAAACATATCTTATGAGTTCTCTGTCCTTACTTATTTTTTTACCTCAACTATAAAATAATACATGGAGCAATGTTCCCTCCTATCTCACTCACATTCCCTCCTCTCCCCTGCATCATTCACTCCCATTAAG
The DNA here is from genome assembly GCF_040937935.1 of Hyperolius riggenbachi. Taxonomy (NCBI): domain Eukaryota; kingdom Metazoa; phylum Chordata; class Amphibia; order Anura; family Hyperoliidae; genus Hyperolius; species Hyperolius riggenbachi. The sequence continues at coordinate 113,967,136 of NC_090650.1, read as the reverse complement.
GAGAAGAACGGACAATGCACAGAGGTATGTGGATCCAGCTTGAACATACCTCTGTGCTAAACTTAGGTAGCCTTGCTATGTCCCACACTGGCCTTTTCCTACATAGGTCCAATGTCGGACATAGTCTGATGTCAGGCATGATAAGACAGGTAATAAGGGCACCGTGCAGTGGCTGAGATGTGGGTGCCGGCTGTGGTGGCACTCAATGAGTAATTTGGGCACTGCCAAAAGCCGGAGCCCAAATTACAAAAAATTACAAAAAATAGCTGGAAGCCAAATTACGTCTTAACCCACCGAAAGACAGCTTCATAGGGGGAAGAGTATTTAGGAAAATTGCCACAGCAGTGTGAGTCGTTTTTCAGCTTCCCCATCGCCCAAATTTCCCGGTGCCTTTATTACATGCACACACCCCTGATACTAGGCTCCTCCTCCTTGTTTTAGAGACCCTCTGGATGCCTACTGCAACCACAATTTTGCGATAACCCATGATCCACCCAGCTCTTAATTTTTTCAGGTGTGGGGAGGTGGGTGATCACAAAATTGGATTGGAGATGGTTAAAATGCATCTTTGGTATAAAAAAAAGCAACCTAATAATGCATACCTAATGGTATTATCACATACGTGTCAAACTTTGGCACGCAAAGCCATCAAATGGTCCACTCTATACCAACAGGGAAGCTAAATTAGAGGTGAAGCCCTAGATCACCAGGAGAACCATATGAAGTAGAGAGGGTGAAAGCACTAGACACCAGGGAACTGTATAGGGAAGGAAAGGGGGGCATTAGACACCAGGAAACTGTATAGGGTAGGGAGGGGGGGCCACTAGACACCAGAGAACTATATAGGGGAGGGGACCATTAGATACAAGGGAGCTTTATAAGGAAGGGAGGTGGCCACTAGACACCAGGGAACTATGTAGGGAAGGGAGGGGGGCCACTAGACACCAAGGAACTGTATAGGGAAGGGAGGGGGGGCACTAGACACCAAGGTCTATAGGGGAGGGGGGCACTAGACACCAGGGAACTATATAGGGGATGGGGGCTTTTAGATACCAGAGATCTTTATAAGGGAGGGAGCTGGCCACTAGACATTGAGGTTGGTCCACATTGACTTGGTCCCAATAGTCAGTTTCGGCCCACTGTGTTTTTAAGTTTGACACCCCTACGTTATAATGTCCAGGCGCATTTTGTTAGTAAGAAGTCTCACCGGAGCCCTGAATCAAATGGGTTCTCCGTCCACTTCTAGAAGAAGGCCTCATCCTTTTCTATATCAGATATAGCAAAGGTCAAGTCTGTTGGCTCTAGTATCCTGGGCACCAGTTTTACTTTTCATTAAAAGACTAATAATGCCTTTGCTTGTCTTGAGGAATAGGAAGTTACAAGACTCAGCATAATGTCATCGCTGGAAATTTGAGAGATTATGTGAATTTAAATACTACCATAAGGTTTTGTAACCCACTCCTTGCTTTATTAGATGATTAGTTTAACACAGGAAGCTGTCATATAATGAGGTGCTCATATAAGCCTTGTACAAATGGTAGATAAAACTTGGCCAAGGCAGCCAATAATGACGACCTCTGTCAACAATCTAGTGTGTGTACAGTGGTAAACACAAACACTGTAGAAGGGGGCCCCAGGCTCTGCCACCGCCCGGGACCCCCAAACCCAAATACGACACCAAGGAGTGCAGGTGAGCTCCGATGCTCCCACCACCAGGGGATTCGCCCACACTGCCTCTAAAAACTGAATACAAAACACAAAAGAAGCAAATGCTCACTTCCACGCCAGCAACCTGCTATTTATATTGGCCCATAGACAGTCCGTCAGCCAATCAAGTGTAATAGTATACACCCGTGTCTGTAGTACCAAATCTAGCAGCTTCCAGTTTTTGCAGCTTCCAGTAGGCAGATGCAGGTTAGTGTAGGGAGGGGGGTATTGAGAGGTTTACCTGCACGTGGTGGTCACATACTTTATGATAATGTGCATCCAAACCCTCTCACCTGTTTTTGGCTGAACCTATACAGCTCCTGCTAAATTTGGTACTACAGACACGGGTGTATACAATTACATTTGATTGGTTGACGGTCTGTCTGCGGATCAGTATAAATGGCATGGTGCTATCCTGCGGGTGAGCATGTATACAGTGACCCCTGAGGCTTGAGGGTGGGCTTATCCATGTCTGAAGCCAGGACTTTGGCCTGTCTGCACGAACCTGTACCCAGGGCCGGGCCGAGGCATAGGCTGGAGAGGCTCCAGCCTCAGGGCGCAGTGTAGGAGGGGGCACACAACTCACTCAGCTGTCATTCCTAATTGTGTTTGAAGCAGAAAGAAATAAGAAAAGGGGATACATAGCAGTGACTGCAAGCCAGATAACTAGATATTAATGTGTTGTGGAGGTTGTGGGCCCTGTGGCCCTCTTAGTCTAATAGCAATCAGTGTGTGACGGCTGGGGTGGGAGGGATGGAGGGGCGCACTTTGGTGTCTCAGCCTTGGGTGCTGGAGGACCTTGTCCCAGCTCTGCCTGTACCCAGCTTGTCTGTGAAGCACATTGCTAGGGGAAGTTCTTCAGGCGGCCTGATCACATGATGTTGCCACCCACCCAGCACGCCTGATATCACATGACTGTACTTTTTCTGCATGGTGTCTGGAGGATAGGAAGCCATGCAGAGCCCAGGCAGACTCTGTACACAGGAACAATGTATTAAGGGTAGTGTTGTCCGGATCATGAACGATTCGGATCTTTGATCCGAATCTATTTTGTGAGTCGAATCATCCGAATCATCAAAATGAGTGATTCGGAACGCAAAAGGGGTGGGGCCAGGAGAGACACGCCCCCTCTCAGCGGGCAGCAGGGTCCTGGAAGCAGAGCAGAGATAGATCGCTCTGTTGGAGGGGACTCAGGGGAGCCAGCCTTGCAGGGACAGGTAGAGGGGACATGGGTGCCACTGCCAGATATGTGTAGAGCACACATACTGGCTGAAATGTGCTGCTCATTACAGGCTGTCTGTTCCGTAGTGCTGCACAGTGAACACATTGGAAGCGTTTGGCTCAGCACAGCTCAGTAACTTTGCAGGCACTGTGATTGCAGCGCAATATGATCCTCCTGCACTCGCTCTAAACAGCTGCACTTATCTTCTGGGAATGCTTTCTTTCACGTTTGCTTTCAGACTATACAGATGAACATATAGGTGAAATATATGTAAAGTATATGATTGCAGCATGTGGGTATTGTGTGCAAACAAACATTTCTGCTCTCTGCTCGTCCCTCCTCCCTTCTCTGTCCACTCCCTGCCCTCTGTACATCTTCTCCCCTTCTCTGCGTGTCCACCCCCCTCCCCTTCTCCTGTCCTGCTAGTCATTTCATCCCCGAAATGCTTCCGTAGTAAAATGATCCGAGATTCGGATCAAAGATTCGGATCTTTTCAATGATCCGATTCGAATCATCCGGATCATTGAAAAGATCCGAACTTCCCATCTCTAATTAAGGGGGCACAGCACTAAGGGGAATAAGGTTGATGCTATGGGGCACCAAGCTATGGGAACTATTAAGGTGGCATGGTTGGAGCTGGGCTTAGTCAGGGCTCTGCTATTTTTCTTTTCTTATAGAAAACAGAAGATGCCTTCTGGTTACTGAGATCAGGAAGTTTGGGGAATTTCCTGATTGATGGGGATGTAGATATCAATAAAAATCTGGCAAGGGTTCTGATCTTTCTATAATCTATGCAAAGCTAAAATTAGCTGGAGTTAATATACATGTAATATACATGTAAAATTAACTTTTATTTCAAATACAGGTAGTCCCCGATTTACGAAAGCCCGACTTATGAACGACCAGCCGATACGAACGTCCCGATCCAGTCGCGATGACGTAATTTCCGTGGGGGAAGTTTGAAGAGGTGGCTTCAAACTTCCCCCCGAGTGCCGGCGCATGTCCCCGCAGCAGCAGTGTTGGACTCACCTCCAAACCTAGTCCAACACTGTTTGTCTTCTGCTCTCCGTCTCCTGCTTCCTCTAGCCGCGTACAGCACCGCTAGATGCATCCCTTTGCTTCCTGTATGTCACGTGACATACAGGTTCCTGTATGTCACATGACATACAGGAAGCTATGCGATGCTGCATCTAGTGGTGTCGAAATGCGGTTAGAGGGAGGCGGAGAGCGGAGGACAGACAGCGTTGGACTCGGGCTGGAAGGTGAGTCCAGAGGGGAGGTACAGAAGCACAGGATACAGAGGCACAGGGGGTACAAACAAAGGCACGGGGGTACAAAAAGAGGCACATGGGTACAAAGGGACACACATAGGTGGTACAAACAAGCACAGGAGAACAAAGGCACTGAAGGGGACAAACAGGCACAGAGGGAGACAGAGAGGCACAGAGGGGGACACTAGAGGCAAAGGGGGACTCATAGGAGGCAAAGGGGACAGAGATGGCTCAGCGTCCCGACTTAGAGAGCGACTCTGACCAAGAATTGAACTTTATCCCAATCAGTAGCTGATATCCCCTTTTACATAAGAAATCTATTCCTTTTCACAAACAGACCATCAGGGGGTGCTGTATGGCTGATATTGTGGTGAAACCCCTCCCACAAGAAACTCTCAGGACCGTGGTACTGCTGGCAGTTTCCTGTCTGTAAACCTTGTTGCATTGTGGGAAATAGCTGTTTACAGCTGATAAAAAAAGCATGCAGCAGCTACATCACCTGCCAACAGTAAAAATGTCACCATGTAATAAATGTCAGAATGCAAATCAGGGATTTAAAAGATTTTACAATGGGCAAACACTAACTAAATCATTTATACATAATTATTGTAAAAATGAAGCACTTTTTTATTACATTATTTTGACTGGAGTTCCTCTTTAAGAAGGATTCAGGTTAAGAACAAATATACAGTCCCTATCTCATTCATTAACCGGGGACTACCTGTACTCAAAAACAATGTATATAACATCTATTTGTAAATTTTTTAAATTCATTGCTGAATGAATTAAAATTATTAAAAAAATTAGAATGGTTGTGTTAAATAAAAGTACCCAGTATAGATTCCTTTTAAATACTCCATAACTGGAATTTACCTATAGAGAATGAAACATACCCCTGGCACTGTGCCCACATTATGCAGCCTGCAACCCACTTTAAAATAAACAAATTAACGTTACTGGGCCTACATGCTAATGCATCACATAATGCGATTCATACTCAAATTTACATCTCTATTGATGTCATAGAAAAGATGAGAACTGAGATAAAAAAACACTAAACTATTAAACAGCGTTAAGTTCTAATAATTATTTCTAAATATAGTCCAACAGTAAGAGCTAGTTAAAATGTAAATGAAACATATTTTTTTTGCAGAACGAAGCGTATTTAACAATTTCGCTGCCTACCGTCAGTGAAAGCAGCTCTTAGTAGCGGAGCATTTTTTTGCCTTTGGGAGTAACAGCTTATAATTCTTCTGCACTTTGTCCGATATAGACAATTTAGGTATTGTTTTTTTTCTGGATGGATAGGGCTTTTTTCTATTGTTAAACATTTAATTCCACATGTCACAAGAGCCCCACTGGCCGTGAACACGCAAAACCGTCCGATCCGATTCTAGCACACAGATTGAGAGCTATGGACGCAATCTGCGTAGAATTGGCGGAGTTTGAGCGTCACGACGCAGTAGGGAGCCTGTGAGGTTACGAAAATACACTGTTACTCCAACCCAGGGGTAGATTTGCCACCATCTCTGTTTTCTATCAGCCCAGAGAAAACTGCTAACTGGCTATAGACCTGTGAAACAAACAACCGGTTAAAACTGTGCAATTCCTATCTATCTATCAAAACAGTAGCGTCCCTTCGGAAGTTTAGGTCTCGTCTGTGTATACTGAATAGAAGGTTTTACTGAGAGGTAAAGACCTTTTAAAAAGCCTTTATTTGTTACAATATAAATAATTAATATATACAGACAATCGTGAACAATTGAACGATGAGAGACAGTGATAACACAGTACATAAAAGAAAAAGGGATAAAAAGAACGAATACTTATGATTCTGTGGAAAGTCCGTTCGGGAAAAGACAAAGTTCCTTTGTTGCAGTTAGTTCGCAATATGGCCGAACCACATGGCCGTTGCTCCGCCTGCAACATGGCCACTGCTATTTCCCCAAGCAGTGGCAGTCTTTTCGGTATGATGGAAAGTGGGGGAATTGGCTGGGGGTCCTCATGCAATCAGTTTTGAGCACTGACATTTCTGGGCGGAGTCTCAAGCTCAGCCCAGGGGCGTGTCAGGCAGTGAGTTCTCAGGGGAGGAACTTCCAGCCATCCACAAAATATGTCCAATTTCATACCCCGCCGGGGTTTTGTCGCACATGCAAACCGATTTCATATTCAGATTGGGCTGAGAATACACGTTCATAGGACATCAAACTTGCAATATTTGGGGCGCACGGGGACCCCATTATTCATATCTCAGCCCCTGCTCGGGTTACCTGGCTATGTCTAGTATCACCATATTCTACAGAATTAGGGAAACAAAATTATGTAATTTTCATATTCCTCCCATGGATGGTATTTGCAAAATGTGACAAAGTTATCAACACCATGCATTCCATACTCAGTTTAGTCGGTGCCGTCAAGACTGGGAGGAATGTAGGTGTCAATAGACCTCATGCTGTGCTAGCTTCCCCTGTTGAATAGACTCTGTTGGTATTTCAGCTCTGCCCAATTAGCACATTAGTGTCACCAGAGCTTTTCCGGGAGCCTTAACAGGATTTCTTGCTAAACCAGGTTGCTTTAGCCATATGCTAACGCAGGCCCATTCAGCCCTCATGGCAAAAGGGGGGGGGGGAAGGCAGGAAGGAAAAACTTCTATTTTAAAAATAAAGAATGTCAGTTTTCCGATCACGGTTGCGATCGGACAATCGGCCGCGAATCCTCGGACGACTGGGCGTCGCCCGGCGTCACACCTCCCCCTTCCCGAGCTCTGCTCAGGGAGGTGTCAACAGGACGCCTTCCGTAGCAGCTATTGGCGCTGTTGGGTCGGGTTCCCCCTGACACCGCGACAGCCCATCAGCGTTTTGGTGTCGGCTGCCTGCTTTGTGTTGGATCGTAAAGTCGTACTGCTGCAATGACAGGCTCCACCGTAGGAGCTTGCCGTTGGTTCCAGCAGTACGGTTTAGCCAACTCAGGGGATTGTGATCAGTGACGATCGTGAAGGAGCGGCCGTACAGATACGACTGCAGTTTCTGTAGGGCCCACACGATCGCCAGGCACTCCTTTTCAGTTGTGGAGTAGGCTACCTCTCGGGGCAGGAGCTTCCGGCTCAGGTAGAGGATAGGGTGTTCATCCCCCTTTCCATCCACCTGGCTGAGGACTGCGCCGAGACCGTAGTCAGAGGCATCGGTTTGCACCACAAACCGACGACTGAAGTCTGGGGCCTGAAGCACAGGGGCGCTTGCGAGGGCCTGCTTCAAGGCCTGGAAGGCATTCTCGCAAGCGGGGGTCCAGCTAACAACCTTGGGGTGCTTCTTGCTAGTGGCATCGGTCAGGGGCTTCGCCAGTGTACTATAGGCGGGAACAAATTTCCTATAGTAGCCGGCGGTCCCCAGGAACGCCTGGACCTGCTTTTTCGTGATAGGTCGAGGCCATGCCAGGATGGCGTCCACCTTTCCCGTGTCAGGTTTCAGGGTGTTACCCCCCACCCGGTGACCTAAGTACTGCACCTCGGTCATGCCAATCTGACACTTACTCGGTTTAACCGTCAGATTGGCCATGGCCAGCCTCTCTAGTACCTGGGACAGGTGTTTGAGGTGTTCTTCCCAGGTGGGGCTGAACACCGCAATGTCATCCAGATACGCTACAGCGAACCCTTGCATTCCCTCTAGCAGGTCGTTCACGGCCCGCTGAAACGTGGCGGGGGCGTTCTTCATCCCAAAGGGCATCATCGTGAACTCGAAGAGGCCGAAAGGGGTGATGAAGGCCGACTTTTGCCTCGCGTCAGGTGCAAGTGGTATCTGCCAATACCCCCGGCTCAGATCCATGATTGATAGGTACCTGGCTGATGCCAGTGTATCTAGCAGCTCATCAATGCGAGGCATGGGGTAGGCGTCTGTAGTGGTGATGGCGTTCAGTTTCCTGTAGTCTACGCAGAACCGAGTTGTCTGGTCCTTCTTGGGGACCAGGACAACAGGGGCTGCCCAGGCACTACTGGACTTTTGAACCACCCCTAACTCCAGCATCTCCCTCACCTCCTTCTGCATGTCCGCCTGTACCTCGGGAGAGACACGGTAAGCGGATTGCCTGATGGGGGGATGGGTACCTGTATCTACCCCATGCACCGCCATACTGGTCCGCCCCGGGATACCGGAGAAGGTGTGCTGGTACTGGCCCAGCACCTTCTGTAACTGCTCTTGCTGGGCTGAGGCGAGCTGTGGATTGACGTTTAGGTCGCCGTCCACATCTCGTACGTCAGCCAGCAGGTCTAACAGGGGGTCTGCCTCTCCCTGCTCTAACCGGCTGCACACTGGCAGCGCATACTGGGTCCTGTCATGGTGGGCCTTCAGCATGTTTACATGAAAGCTCTTCTGCTTCCTGCCCCCCATGTTCACTAGATACGTCAGAGGGTTTAACCGCTGCACTACAGTAAAAGGCCCCTCCCAGGCTGCTTGCAGCTTGTTCTGCCTCACGGGAAGAAGGGCATATACCTTGTCACCCACATCAAATGACCGCTCTCCAGCAGTGCGGTCGTACCATGCTTTTTGTTTGGCCTGAGCCTGGGCCAGGTTGTTGGTCACTACTGCGGACAGGGACTCCATTTTGTCCCTGAACTTGAGGACGTAATCGACCACGGAGACATCAGTGGGGTCGCCCTTGCCCTCCCATGTCTCCCGCATCAATTGTAAGGGTCCTCGGACATTCCTCCCATACAGGAGTTCAAACGGGGAAAACCCGGTTGACTCCTGCGGCACCTCCCTGTACGCAAACAACAGATGAGGCAGGTATCGTTCCCAGTCCCCACCTTGCGACTCAACAAACGTGGTCAGCATTTGCTTCAGCGTCCCGTTGAACCGTTCACACAGTCCATTGGTCTGCGGGTGGTAGGGACTGGAGACAATGTGCGTCATGTGTATCTTTTTGCACAGGGCCTCCATGAGTTCGGACATAAACTGGGATCCCTGATCGGAGAGCATCTCCGCAGGGAACCCGACTCGGGAGAAAATGTTAAGTAGCGCGTCTGCTACCTTGTCCGCCCTCAGGGAGGAAAGCGCCATGGCCTCAGGATAGCGGGTGGCGTAATCCACCACCGTCAGGATGTACCTTTTGCCACTGCTGCTGGGAGTGGGCAATGGTCCAATTATGTCGACTGCCACTCTGTGAAAGGGCTCACCTATGATTGGCAGTGGACACAAGGGAGCCTTGCGGGGGTTCCCAGCCCGTTTTACCTTTTGGCAAACAGTACATGAGCGGCAATAGTTGGTCACATCGATCCGCATCCTGGGCCAGTAGAAATGACCCTGGATACGGTCAAGTGTCTTGTGGATTCCCAAGTGCCCTGCCAGGGGAATGTCATGTGCGGACTTCAGCACATGCCCCCGGAAGGCACTGGGTACCACAAGCAACTTGGTACCCACACTTGTTTCACCTTCGGTGGGCTGTACAGGCTCGCTGTACAGCTTACCACCTTCCCAATATACCTTGAAGGTATCTTCATTCGTGAGGGGCTCCGAAGCCTGCCTTCTGAGTGCCTCGAGGCTAGGGTCAGTCTGGAGTGCTTGCACAAATGCAGCACTCTCGCTCTCAGCCAGCTGGCCCGTGGCATATGCAGTTAGTGGCTGAAGGCTACCATCCCTGTGGTCAGAGGAGGGGGAGGAGGCCGGAACCTCTTCCACCTGCTCTGAGCCCAGGTTCTGAGCAGCGCGGCTGCGTGTTACTGCCAGTACAGGTACACCTTCAGACTGGCACATACTGGCATTACTCACATCCTGGCTGCATGCATGAATTACAGTGACAGGTACAACAACATTTTCATCACAAACAATCGGTATATCAAACACAGGTACCTGTGACACAGGTACTATTGGACTCGGTACCCCTGGACTGGGCACATTCAACCCACCTCCCCCCTGTTCTTGCCCCTTGGTGCAAAGTACCTTAGTGTGGGCGGAGAGTCCGTCTCCCTCCTGGCAGTCTGAGGGGCTTGGGGCAGGTTCATAATAGGACACAAGCTTGCCCAGGTCGGTCCCCAACAAAACTGGGACCGGCAGTTGGTCCAGGACCCCAACAACCTTCTCTTGAACCCCCACCCCCCAATCGATGGACACCCGAGCCTGGGGAATGCGAGAAAGAGTGCCCCCCACTCCAGTGAGGGTAAGGTATTTGTCAGGGAGGATATTTTCCGTCGGGACCAGGTGCGCACGCACCAGGGTGACATCCGCTCCAGTGTCGCGGAAACCGGTAACAAGCTGGTCGTTCACTGTAACCAGCTGGTGGTTGCTCGTAGCGGAGTGGATCCCTCTCCCACCTGCGAACATGACGTTGTTGGGTGCTCCCGGCTGGGGTGCGCTGGCTGGCGGCAGTTGCCGTGGGCGAGGTGTAGGTGGTGCAGGAGCTGGCGCGGTCTGCCTCCGCTCCGGGCAGTTAAACTTCATGTGTCCGGGCTTGCGGCAAAAGTGACAGGTGATGCCCTCTGTTACTGCAGGCCTGGACGCAGCAGCTGCGCTGGAGGGCCTCTGGGGCGCACGGCTCACAGAGGTAGGAGAGTCTGCAAAATTGTGGGACTGACCTCCTCTCCAGCTAGATGGGGCAGTCCTGCGGGTCTCCGGCACCCTGGTCGTTGCAAAGGTCTCAGCGAGGTCTGCAGCGACCGTCGCTGACGCCGGTCGGCGCTCCAGCACAAACTGGCGTACATCAGCCGGGCAAATGTTCAGAAACTGCTCCAGGACGATTAAGTCCTCCAGGACACCGTAAGACCCTTTAGTGAGGCCTAGCGTCCACTGGCGGAGTGTGGTGAGCAGACTGCTGACCACATCTTGATAAGAATCAGTAGATTTTTTCTGCCAGGACCTGAACCTTTTCCGGTAGGCTTCGGGCGTCAGCTGGTACTTAGTGATTATAGCCTCCTTTATAGCGGTATAATCATTGTCCTTTTCCACAGGCAGCTCTGAGAAAGCATCAAGCGCTTTGTAGCGCAGCAAGGGTGTCAGATGTCTGGCCCACTGGTCTTGGGACAGACGATACTGACGGCAGGCCTTTTCGAAAGACCTCAAAAACAAGTCAATGTCAGTGTCTTTTTCGATAATAGCAAATTTAAATTTTGCACTTACTGGAGCGGCAGTCCCTTCAGCAGGGAGGCTGGGCGTTGAACTCCGGCTGGCTTGCTGCACTTTCGCCATGTTCAGCTCATGCTGTCGTCTCTCCCGCGCCTCTGCAGATTGGCGTTCCTCTCGCTTTTGCTCCGCCATGTACTGCAGGTACTTGTCCACATCAGTTTCCATCAGCTTTTGCAATGCCTGCTGCATTACTGGATCAACATAACTGGACAGTCCAGTACTGGCCGGTTCCAGGCGAGTACTTTCAGGGGTTCTGGGGTCGGAGATCACACTGACAGCCTCCTGCGTATCTGTTGCCGCATTGCCCGCGGGTTGCTCAACCTCGGTACGCACAGGATCTTCAGTCTCTGGTTCCCCTCGACTTGCGTTAGATGAGCCGGTGTCCTCCACAGTGGACACCTCCAGCGTCCGCAGATTCTGGCTATCCCATCGGTACAAGTCCGTTATCAGGTCCTGCTGTTTCTTGCCGCGGATGTCCATGCCTCTCGCCTCGCACAGACTCTGCAGGTCGGATAGGACCATGACCTTGTAATTCCCGGACATTTCCATGCCAAATAAAAGAAAACTTAGGGGAGGGGTACTGGTTACACAGTCTCTCTGTATATATGAAAAATATATTGCACTCAGTCACTACCAACGAATTAGTTCGTTTCTCGATAGGGCTAATTCGATAGCCCTACCTGAGATACTATCAGCACACACAGATCCCAAACGCTGCCGACCACTGTCACAAGAGCCCCACTGGCCGTGAACCCGCAAAACCGTCCGATCCGATTCTAGCACACAGATTGAGAGCTATGGACGCAATCTGCGTAGAATTGGCGGAGTTTGAGCGTCACGACGCAGTAGGGAGCCTGTGAGGTTACGAAAATACACTGTTACTCCAACCCAGGGGTAGATTTGCCACCATCTCTGTTTTCTATCAGCCCAGAGAAAACTGCTAACTGGCTATAGACCTGTGAAACAAACAACCGGTTAAAACTGTGCAATTCCTATCTATCTATCAAAACAGTAGCGTCCCTTCGGAAGTTTAGGTCTCGTCTGTGTATACTGAATAGAAGGTTTTACTGAGAGGTAAAGACCTTTTAAAAAGCCTTTATTTGTTACAATATAAATAATTAATATATACAGACAATCGTGAACAATTGAACGATGAGAGACAGTGATAACACAGTACATAAAAGAAAAAGGGATAAAAAGAACGAATACTTATGATTCTGTGGAAAGTCCGTTCGGGAAAAGACAAAGTTCCTTTGTTGCAGTTAGTTCGCAATATGGCCGAACCACATGGCCGTTGCTCCGCCTGCAAGATGGCCACTGCTATTTCCCCAAGCAGTGGCAGTCTTTTCGGTATGATGGAAAGTGGGGGAATTGGCTGGGGGTCCTCATGCAATCAGTTTTGAGCACTGACATTTCTGGGCGGAGTCTCAAGCTCAGCCCAGGGGCGTGTCAGGCAGTGAGTTCTCAGGGGAGGAACTTCCAGCCATCCACAAAATATGTCCAATTTCATACCCCGCCGGGGTTTTGTCGCACATGCAAACCGATTTCATATTCAGATTGGGCTGAGAATACACGTTCATAGGACATCAAACTTGCAATATTTGGGGCGCACGGGGACCCCATTATTCATATCTCAGCCCCTGCTCGGGTTACCTGGCTATGTCTAGTATCACCATATTCTACAGAATTAGGGAAACAAAATTATGTAATTTTCATATTCCTCCCATGGATGGTATTTGCAAAATGTGACAAAGTTATCAACACCATGCATTCCATACTCAGTTTAGTCGGTGCCGTCAAGACTGGGAGGAATGTAGGTGTCAATAGACCTCATGCTGTGCTAGCTTCCCCTGTTGAATAGACTCTGTTGGTATTTCAGCTCTGCCCAATTAGCACATTAGTGTCACCAGAGCTTTTCCGGGAGCCTTAACAGGATTTCTTGCTAAACCAGGTTGCTTTAGCCATATGCTAACGCAGGCCCATTCAGCCCTCATGGCAAAAGGGGGGGGGGGAAGGCAGGAAGGAAAAACTTCTATTTTAAAAATAAAGAATGTCAGTTTTCCGATCACGGTTGCGATCGGACAATCGGCCGCGAATCCTCGGACGACTGGGCGTCGCCCGGCGTCACACCACATATTAAAAAAAAACAATCAATGCAAAAAAACTAAGCAAAATGTTTTTAAAAAATCTGCTTTTTCACTTTGAAGCAACAACAAAAAAAACATTTTAAAAGGGAAGTCAGTATGTATTTTTTTCCTAAAACTATTTTTTTAATGTCTCTCGAGTGTAAATTTGTTAATTTATTTCCAATTTGGTATTAGTGGACATCAGAGGAAAATTTGTATGTATTTGGGTTTCTGAAGACTAAAAAAAATGTAAACCAAGGGTTTTTTTGTTTTGCACCATTACTTCATTTATAGCAAGGCAAAAGGTACAAGACCATTGAAAATCCCCACAAATTTCCACCTATACAAAACTAGACTCCCAGCGTATTCAACAAAGGGTATAATTAGGATTTTTGCCCTCTGGTCCGTTTTCCATTTTGATTAGAAGAATGGGGTACAATTTAAAAATGATTACTTTTTCTGCAGATATGCTACTTTAAAAGCACATAATGCCCACATGCTGTTTGCAGACCACAAAATATATCCTAAAACATATTCATCAACTTCTCCTTTGTATCAAAGGGTGGTGGTCCAGAATCAACTGAGTGTACTTTGCATTTTTATGAACTGAAAGTCCAAAGCAGAATGTTTTGCACCATACTTCATTTATAGAGATGGCCCGAACTGTTCACCGGCAAACGGTTCCCGGCGAACTTCCGTGGTTCGCGTTCGCGGTGAACCGCAAACTTTTCCGGAAGTTCGATTCAGGCTGCACTCCCTCCTGGAGCCCCCCCCCCCCCCCCTTAAAAAAGGCAGGCAGCGTCAGGCTTTTCACTCACTCGTGTGCCTGCAGTAATTAGAGAAGGAAGAGCTGCTGCAGACTCTTATATGGAAAGCTTAGTTAGGCTCTTGTTAGCTTGCTCCTTGCTGATTCTTATTGCTAAAAAAGCACCCCTCAACAGCTCTTTTGAGAGCTAATCTTGTTCTTGTGATCTATTTTTTTGTGTGTGTGTGTGTGTGTGGCCCACTTGCATTATATTTATATACAGCTCTGTCAGTCAGTCGCAGCTGGCCTATGGCCCCTTAATTCCACTGCCAGGCCCAGCACATTCAGTGACTTCCTGTGTGTGTGACAGGCAGCTGCAAATTTGTAATCCCAATCACTGCACCTGTTCACTGTTTAGTCCACCTACCTACCTACGTGAGCGCACACATTGTTAATACCACCAGTCATTGCACATGTTCACGGTACGTGTGTGTGTGACAGGTGCACATTTGTAATACCTAGCAGCACTGCATATACCTACCTACCTGTTGTTCAGTGCACCCACCTACCTACGTGAGCACACGCAATGTGCTATTTAATACCACCCGTCACTGTACCTGTTCACGGTACATGTGTGTGACAGGTGCACATTTGTACTATCCAGCAGCACTGCATATACCTACCTGTTGTTCAGTGCACCCACCTACCCACGTGAGCACACGCAGTGTGATATACCACTCCGTGCATTCCTGTTCTCTGCACCTGCGTAACTGTACATTGTATTAGTCAAGTCAGTGCATACCTTTCACTTCATCCCCCCCAATATGGACAAAACAAAAGGCAGAGCCAGAGGCAGGCCACCTGGCAGGCCTGTCATTTCGTGCGGCCCTCGACCAAAGTACAGTGTTTAGAAAAAGGCACGTGCCATCAACCCCCAATATTGTCAGGACGTAGTTGACTATTTAACACAGAACACCTCATCTTTCTCAGCTTCCGCATGGAAACGTGACATATCTTCCTCCTCCTGCTCTGATTCTGGCACCCCACTTAACATTCAGTCGGCCGCCACCACCAAAGTGCCATCACCCCAGGGCTCAGCGGTGTAGACATTTTTGTGTGTGTCTGACTTAGATGAGAGCAATGCCATCTGTACTCTCTGCCACCGAAAATTAAGCCGTGGAAGACCAAGACCCGCATAGGGACAACTACCTTACGAAGGCACATGATTACAGAGCACAAACTGCAACGGGATGACCACCTGAGGAAAAGCAGCACACAAAAGCAAAGCCACACACCGCAGTGGAAGATACCAGGCCGCAATTTTTTTCTCAAAAAAGGAGATACTTAAACTGTACCGTGATGTTGAAAGGCAAGTGGTGACATCTCTGGCACACAGCGTTGGGTCAAGGGACCATCTGACCACGGATGCCTGCTCTGCAAAGCAGGCCTGCCCGAAGACTAAGTCAGTCCCCACACACAGCATCTCTGCCTGCACGCTGTGTGACTGCCTGCCCCAAGACTAAGTCACTCCCCACACAGCATCTCTGCCTGCAGGCCGGTTGACTGCCTTCTCCGCCACCACCAACAGGGTCCAGGACTCCAGGTGGATTCCTGAATTTTTAAGGCCACTGCTAGTAGCGGCCACTATAATAATTTTTCTGGTGCGTGTACATGCCTGTCTAATTTTTCTGGCTGCACTGCAGCTGCAAAAACAAAACAAAAGGCATGTACATGTGCCAATTCCCCTTCGTGATCATTACCTTGCCGCAGTGAAGGGGCTTGCGTATCACAATGAAGCAATGACCGACGGCTATATGAGTGTCTAGGGGGGGGGGGGGGGGGGGCGCACCCATGATAATAAGATCGTTGCTTCATTGTGGTCAGACTAAATGTGATCAGCTGGACAGTCACTGTTTTGTCATTCAGCTACCCCAGCCCGGCGACCATATGGGCTGGAAAGCCGCCATCACCTGCACTCTCGTCATGTTGCGCACCAGTCCAGCACGGCCGTCACTACACAAACAGCTGTTTGCAGTCACTGCATACCTTTCACTGCATCTTTGACTGCACATTGTATTATACCTGGCAGTCAGTGCATACCTTTCACTTGAATGGATGGCAGACTTGCCCTCCATAACAGATTCTCGTTAAAGGATTTAAAGTTGATTCATCTCATATACAGCAGGGCCTCGAAAGTCCTCCTGTATTATTATTTTTGATCACTACCTCGGGATGTGCATGCCATGCCTGCTGCCTTCCTTGGATGTGTGGTAGCCATTCCTGCTCCTTTGCCCACAGCGTGCCTGCTGCCTTCTTTGGATGTGTGGTGGTGATAGCCGTTTTTTAGGCTCCCACTCCGGACTGGAATCGAACCCTGATTCCCTGGCCATTACCCGTGGTCACAATGGCAGGTCCTCCATAACAGATTCTCGTTACAGGTAGTGAACAGCCAGCAGAAAATGTAATTTAAAAAAAATAGATGTAAGCTTTAACAATGGTAGAGAAAGAACCATTGAAAGTTGATAAGGCAGTCAGACATTACCTGACATCACTGAGGAAGAGCAATCTCGCCATGGTGCGCACGAGTCCAGCACGGCTGTCACTACACAAACAGCTGATTGCGGTGCATTACACAGTGAGTTTGGTGTGTCAGTGTGAAGCTGTACTCTAATTACACTCCCTGATTGATGTATACACATGCAAGATGTTTTAAAGCACTTTAGGCCTGAAATTTAGCATTCAATGTGATTTCTGCCCTTAAAACGATGCTTTGCATCAAATCCAGATTTTTCCCCGGGACTTTTGGCGTCTATCCCACTCATCCATGCAAAAATTCAGATGTTAGACCCCTTGAAACATCTTTTCCATCACTTTTCTGGCCAGTATAACTGTTTCTAGTTTTTAAAGTTCGCCTCCCCATTGAAGTCTTTTGCGGTTCGCGAAAGTTCGCTCGAACCGACCTTTTGCGGAAGTTTGCGAACCTGGTTTGCGAACCTAAAATCGGAGGTTCGGGCCATCTCTATTCATTCATAGCAGCGCAGATGGAACAAGACCCCTGAATATTCCCCAATATGACTCCATCTAGAAAACTAGACCCTCCTAATGTATTCAACAACTGGTATAATTAGGGGTTTGACCTTCTGATCTTTTCTCGATTTTTATTGGAAGAATGGGGTTAAATTTATTTTATTATTTTTTCTGCAAAGAAACTAATTTGAAAGCACATTATATACAATACAATAATACGCAATACAATAACATTTCTATAGCGCTTTTCTCCCATAGGACTCAAAGCGCTTAGGCTCTCTCAGATTCAGTAATTGGTAGTAGGATGAAGTATTCACACAAAAAAAGTTATATTTCTGCAAATGCCAAACTGAACAGGTGGGTTTTCAGTCTGGATTTAAACACGTCAAGGGATGGAGCTGTCCTGATCTGTTGAGAGAAGGAGTGGACTCTGGGTATGACTAGATTATTAGAACCATTGGATCTGAGAATGCTCACATGCCTTTTGCGGGTAGCAAAATACACCCTAAAACATATCACCAATTTCTTCCATGCATGGAGATACCAAATACAAATGCCTCGGCCACACTGTCAAAAAACTCGGGGGCCCAGAATCAACTGAATGCATTTTGCATTTTTATGAACTGAAAATACAAAGCAGAATTTCTGGCGCCATGCTTCATTTATAGCGGTGTGGAAAAACCAAGACATCCTGAATATCACCAAAAATGACTCCATAAAGAAAACTAGACACTCCAAGGTATTTCGTAAAGGGTATATTTAGGGATTTGAATGGTCTTTTTTGGATTTTGATTTGAAGACTGGGGTAAAATTAAGAGAATATTTTTTTTCTGCAAATATGCTACTTTGAAAGCACATAATGCCCACATGTTTGTAGGCCACAAAGTACACCCTAAAATATATTTACTAACTACTACCGTGCATGGGGATACCAAATACCAATGCCTTGATTGCATTGTAAGAGAACCTACCTTATTACTACGTATAATCCCGCTACACTGCATACAAACTATATACCTGTATACTATATATACAGTATCAGAATCAGAATCTTTATTATCGCACGTACAGGGTACTGATACAGGATATAGATACAGATGCAGGACAAAACAAGCAGTCAGGAAGGAACACATTTGCAGAGAGAGACAATGTAGCATAAGTAACAACACAAAAAACACGCAAAAAAACAACCAAAAGAAAGTCAAAAGAAAGTCGGCTTGAGCTAGAGCGCCGTCTATGTGTAATGTGCCGCAGTGCCGACATGTTGTTTGCTGTGGGGATGGGCAGTTACGTGGAGAGAGTTCAGAAGGTTGACAGCCGAGGGAAAGAAACTGTTTTTATGCCTTGAGGTCTTGGTGAAGATGGACCGGAACCGGAGTCTCCGGCTCGAGGGGAGCTGACTAAAGAAGCGATGGCCTGGGTGTGAGGGGTCGCTTTAATGCTCTGGAGTACAGCCTGGAATGGTAAAGGAGGTCCAGAGAGGGAAGGGATCTCCCGATGATCCTCTCCGCTGATCTAATGACCATCTGCAGTTTGAGTCTGTCGCTGGCAGAGGAGCTGGCGTACCAAACCAGGATGGAAGAGCATAGGACAGATTTGATTGTAGCGGAGTATACTATATGCTGCCTCAATACTACGTATATTCACAAAACACTATATTATTATTATTTATTGGATTTACAGTATATAGCACTGTACAATACATAGGATTACAGATGGGGTGACCAACAACACAATACAGGTAGTAAGCAATAATAACACAATACAGGTAATAGGCAATAAGGTACACCGCACAATACATTATTAATACAATGCCAGATCATACACTGGAGTGGAAGTCCCAGTAGTAAAAGTTCACATTAATCTGGGTAGAGTGTACAATCAAGTATGATACACAAGAAGAGAGGGCCCTGCCAAAGGCTTACAATCTAGAGGGAGGGGGTGGTGACACAAAAGGAGGGGGCTGCTTCGAGAGGTTCTCAGCAGAGAGAATTAAGGCAGCGTTGAGGTGGGGTAGGCCTCTTTGAAGAGGTGAGTTTCGAGGGCTTGTTTGAAGGTGTTGAAGGAGAGGGCAAGCCTGATGGACAGTGGAAGAGAATTCCACAGGATGGGAGCAGCTCTACTGAAGTCCTGTAGTCAAGCATGGGAATGTGAAATGTGTGGGGTGGTTAGGAGGAGGTTGTTGGAGGAGTAAAGTGGGCGGCCAGGTGTGTATCTGCTGACCAGGTCAGAGATGTAGGTCAGGCAGGACTTGTGTATATATTTACCAGAAAGAAGAACGAACGATGTGAAATCTTGCGCTAAACATACACCACTTCTGGTTATTCTTAATACGACCACTGGCTGCTCCTCGACCCCGGCTGAAGGGTATGACTGTAGCACAAAAAAAGAAAAATAGAAGGAGGAGTGCTCCGTAGTGTGTTAAACCTTTTTAATTAGATACCACGCAAGGGTTAAAAACACTTACAAAAAATGTAAAGAACATCAGACATATCGTGGGTAAACACCCCCAAAACAAAGACCTTGGATGGCAACCTGTTCCTCCTCTGTGGCCAGCAGCGGGGGTAGTCCTGGATGTTGATGGACACCGGGAGCCTATCCTCTGGTCACTGGATGCAATAACTTCGCAACGCGTTTCGGCGTGTCCACGCCTTTGTCAAGCTAGTTACTGCCAAGCACCCACTATGAATATATACCTAATAGTGACAGGAAGTTAATGGTGTGACCTCAGAGTTCACCTCTGATTGTGTCACTTTAACTCTTTGTTCTTATCATAAAAAACGATTTTGTTTAAAAAGGGATTAAAAACTTTTGTTGCGGAGGCGGAGCCGACTGGGATGGCGTGAGGACGTGTCTGAACAGAGCTCCTCACTCTCATGGCAGTTAGAGCCCCGTAAGCCAAATTAAACTTGCTGTTTTTGCTTCAGAGGGTATGGGAGGCAACTCTAAGAAGAAGGAGAACACTACGAAGACATCCAAAACTAAACACTCCACGCAGCAATCCGTAACAAGATACCTACGCTCGCTGGACCCGGCCCAAACCAAGATGGCGGAGGCCTCCACAAGCAAAGGCACCAAAGGCCCAGACGGAGCAGACACCACGGCGAGATCCCTGAGCGAGATACGTGATTACCTACACAGCCTACCTACAAAAAACGACCTGGCAGACTTAGCTGATAAGATCACTGCAGCTACCCGTGCCGAATTACAGGAAATCCGTGCGGAGGTATCTGACCACGACAGCAGATTGCTAGTCCTGGAGTCTGGACTATCTGAGGCCCGCACTGAGTTGGCGAAACTTAAAGAGGCGCACACTCACCAGCAGAAGGTAAACTACCTCCTTAGAACCAGAATGGAAGATCTGCAAAACCGCAGCAGACGGAATAATATCTGCATAAAGGGTCTCCCTGAAGCAGTAGAAGACCAGCAGCTTCTAGCCACACTCACCGCCATCTTTAACGGGCTACTGGGCAACTCCCCAGATGACTACATCAAGGTAGATAGAGTGCACCGGGCACTGCGGCCTAAACCAGCAACCGGAGAAACACCGAGAGATGTCATATGCAGACTTCATTATTTTGGAGTCAAAGATTGCATCATGAAAGCCGCCAGAAACCGGGTGGAAGTTATCCATGAGGGAGCCTCCCTAGGCCTATACCAGGACCTCGCGCCCAGTACTCTCGAGCAAAGGAGAGCCCTTCAGCTGCTACTGAAACACGCTCAAGAGCACGGAGTAAGCTATAAATGGGGATTCCCCTTTCAAGTCTCTTTTAGCCGTCAAGACAAATCCTTCATTCTGCGCCAACCAGCTGAGCTCCCCGAGCTTTTTAAATGCCTGAACTTACCCTCGGTCGAAGGTCCAGACTGGCATCCGGAGCGAGTATCCATCGGCCTCCCTCAACGCCAGAAACGGCAACGAGCTAACCTCCGCAGACAACAACCGGAATAGATGGCCCTTCCCATACCTTCTGGATTCAGATAAGTACTCTCATAATTCCTAAATTTCTTTCTATGACTGGAGGGGAAGATAAACTCCCGCGTTGGCCCGATATGACCCATACATGCGATCTCCTACTTAGGTGCGCATTGCTACCTGTTATATTGGATCTTCCTCAGACCATATTATACAGTACTCCTTGCTCATAGACCTATGCTACCGGATCTGCTCCGTAGACCACGCTCTAAGCTAGGCCCTTGCGGCCCTATAAGTTTAAGGTAGCGGTCACAGCTTTTCTATGGGACGGGAACACAGTTAGGTGGGGAGGGCTAGGGATTCGGTCCTAGGCCATGAGTCACTGTATATCAGCCCACCATTACAGGAGGAACTACAGGGGTTTTTTGAGCGGTCACCATCTCCCCCTAACCGCAAACACTCTACCAGGCATTGGTGTATACGCCCTGAACTTCCGAATACCTTCACCTTGTAAGCTACACAGTAAGGAGATGCGCCATCTCAGGTCCCTGCAAAGTTACCTTTGTCATGTGACGCGGGCTGCAACAGACTGGACTTCAGCCTACCATGTTTGTTATTCATAATAATCCTCTATGCACAGGTGAATTGAGAGGGGTCATAAACTGAGCCCCTACTTGCTGTACCCCGGTCAAGGAACCTCCCACAGCTGATAACTGTGACACATATAAATCCCTGCTGTCTGATTGACTGATATTCCGTTGAACTGGATGATACAGTTATATCTGTCTTTTCTCCCCTCCATGTCAATACCAAAATATGTTTTACTACGAATTTCAAAAGTTTTGCAAGAACAGCCATATTATATGGCCCAAATTTGAAAGCTTACGGGATAATGTTTATATTTGAGAAGTGAGGAGCCAGAGACTCTATTACTTTTACTTCCAACTTTCTTCCTCCCTCTCACTTCTGCCTTCCTACTGACTATTCCATACACTTCTCTCATACTTGTCCTGGCTTCTCCACACCCACATAGGGCAGTCAATATGGCTGATATATTGTCCCTGAAGACAATACACACGTATGTCAATGGCGACTATGTGTTTAGCTTGTTTTGGTTAATTTTGATGTTCTGTTGTAACTGGTACCGGCTGAGATACGTTTGGGTATATAAGAGCACCTCCTATGCTCTACAATGTCAGACCTGAGGGTATTCTCGATAAACGCCAGAGGGCTCAATATTCCTGAAAAGCGTTCTTCACTGCTAAATGATATATGGAAACAGAGAGCGAATGTAATTTTTATACAGGAGACTCACTTCAGGGAGGGCTCTGCCCCTAGGCTTGGTAACAGACGCTATCAAAAAGCGTATCTTAGTAACACACCTGGCTCCAGGTCTGGGGGCACGGCAATCCTTATTGGTAATGATGTCCCCGTCTCACAAGAACAAGTGTATAGAGATGAACGAGGTAGATATGTGATGGTCAAATGTTTAATCAATGAACAAAGATACACGCTGTGCTCGGTCTATGCCCCAAACGTAGATCAGGTTGCCTTCCTATTACGATTCCTAAATGCTTTAGAGTCCTTTGCAGAAGGAAGTATTATTATAGGAGGGGATCTGAATGTCCCACTTAACCCTGCTATAGATACATCCCAGGGCAGATCCTCTATTTCCTACTCTAAGATTAACAAACTTAAAAAAGCTCTTGCTGAGAGGCAACTAGTAGATGTCTGGAGGGTCCTCCACCCAACAGATAAAGACTTTTCGTTCTACTCGGCTGTGCACGGCGTGTACTCCAGAATTGATTGCATTCTGATAACACATAACCTCTTATCTGATGTGGTTAAGGCTTCTATTGGCATCATGACATATTCTGACCATGCCCCAGTACTTCTAACTTTAGTCAATAAGACAAAAAACGAAAGACCATTCAATTGGAAACTCAACACCACAATGCTAAATGATGAGGCCACAGCCGATAGAATTAGAAGAGAAATAGAACACTACTTTATAGATAATAACAATGGAGAAACCCCTGAGCCCACCGTCTGGGAGGCCCACAAATGTGTCCTGAGAGGCTATCTGATGCGATTGGGGGCGAGGTTGAAGAGAGAGAGAGCCGCAGAGCTATCGGGTTTACTTCAGGAAATTCTATACCTTGAACAAAAACATAAAAAACACCTCCTACAACGGGACTATGACAACCTAACCACAGCCAGGGAAAAAGTTAAGAAAATTATGCACTTTAAGGCTCAAAATGCAGCCTTTAGGTTGCAAAACCTTTACTATTTACATGGTAATAAATCAGGTAGACTCCTAGCGAGAGCATTGAGACAGCAGCAACAAAGAAACTATATTGCTAAGATTATTGACCGGAATGCGAAACAACACATTAGAAATGAGTCAATGGCAAGAGCCTTTAAAGAATTTTACACAGGCCTTTACAACCTAGTGGACAAACAAAGCCAACACCCTAGATTAGACCTCCGTACTAGAATACAGACATATCTTCACTCCTCAATAATGACGAGCCTACAGCCTCACATGATTGAAGAGCTTGATGCTACCTTCACTGAGGATGAAATAGCTAGAGTAATCTCTCAGATTAAACCAGGCAAAGCCCCTGGGCCGGGCGGGCTACCTATTGAATTTTACAAGAAATATAAACAACTACTGGTACCCAGACTATGTGCCACCTTTAACGCAATTGCTGACCCTGATAACCCTGTCTCGTTCCCTACACAAACACTGGAGTCACATATTTCTGTGATCCACAAAGCGGGCAAAGACCCCACCTCTTGCGCGAGTTACAGGCCCATTTCACTTCTTAATCTTGATCTTAAAATATTTGCTAAAACACTGGCTAACAGACTTGCTCCCCATATGAGACACCTGGTCCACTGGGACCAGGTAGGTTTCATCCCAGATAGAGAGGCCAGGGACAATACGATCCGCACTCTAAATCTGGTCCAGTCCGCTCGGTTAACCAATACACCCTGTATGCTTTTATCAACTGATGCCGAAAAGGCGTTCGACCGGGTGGACTGGACCTGGATGACGGAGGTGTTGTCCTATATTGGTCTGGGAGTGAGAATGCGCTCTTGTGTTAACTGTCTGTATTCAAAACCATCGGCACGCATAAGGGTGAATGGAGTTCTCTCAGATAGCCTGACAATTAGTAACGGAACGAGACAGGGTTGTCCATTTTCTCCCCTGATATTTGCCTTAGCTTTGGAGCCGTTTCTGTGTCGCATAAGGAACAATCCTGACGTCTCTGGCCTCCAAATTGGACATACCATGCATAACGTAGCCGCATACGCAGATGATCTGCTCTTCTACATCTCCAACCCGATTATTTCTATACCTAACCTGATGGCGGAATTTAAAGATTTTGGGGCTCTCTCTCTCTTCAAGATTAACTTTGACAAAAGTGAGGCTTTAGACGTTAATCTGAATGCTAATCTAATAGACCAGATCAAAAACAACTTCCCTTTTAAATGGAACACTAGCCATATCACTTACCTAGGCACCAAGCTGACACCTGACCCCAGAGATATTTTTAAGGCCAACTTTCCTCCTCTTCTGGATAAACTCACCGCAGATCTCAAAAAATGGAATATGCCACACTTTTCATGGCTAGGAAGAATCTCCATCATTAAAATGAACCTAATGCCACGTTTGCTA
This sequence comes from Hyperolius riggenbachi, assembly GCF_040937935.1. Taxonomy (NCBI): domain Eukaryota; kingdom Metazoa; phylum Chordata; class Amphibia; order Anura; family Hyperoliidae; genus Hyperolius; species Hyperolius riggenbachi. The sequence continues at coordinate 113,942,331 of NC_090650.1, read as the reverse complement.
TACCTCTTTCAGACACTTCCAATAGCTATCCCAAAGGAGTTCCTCTCGCGAATTCAGGCTGTCTTTAACAGATATATTTGGAAAGGTAAACCACCACGTATCAACAGATTTACCCTATATAGGACTAAAACAGATGGTGGCCTGGCAGTGCCCGATGTACTTAGCTATTACCGGTCAGCTCTGCTCATACGCATTGTAGACTGGAACAGACACACCACTACTAAACAATGGGTGCCCCTGGAGCAAGCACTTTCCTCCTTCTCCTTGAGATTACTTCCCTGGGCCTCGAGCAACCCGAAACATAACTGGTCTACCTCACAGTTAGTATACACAACCCTTAAAGCATTACGGTCCACCAGATCCTCACAGCTGATTTCCCCATGGCCTACACCTCTTTTTCCCATCTTCGACAACCCGGAATTTCCACAGGGTTGCTCCCAGCTATACCTAAGAGAATGGAGGTCATTGCCAAATTTTGACATTAGTAAGCTTCATGGGGATCAGAGGTGGCTTACCCTGGCAGAACTCAGGACATCATTTCACAATCAGTCACTAGACTGGTGGGGCCTCTGCCAGATCAGACATCTTTTAGCCTCTATGGAAGTGAATACATCTCATAGAACACGTAAGACCCCCTTTGAAGATCTATGCCTAGCAGCAGGTCCGAGCAAACAAACTCTATCCTCAATCTATAAGCTTCTTATTGATAGACCTATAGACGACCTGAAATTTTCAAAAGACTGGGAAAAAGATCTAGGTATCACATTCACCAAAAAGGAGAGAACTAATATATGTGTATTCGCTCACAAGTCTAGTGTAGCTGCTCGAACCCAGGAAATCAACTATAAAATTTTGGCACGCTGGTACTACACCCCCTTTCGAATCCATCAGATCTTTCCAGACAGAGACCCCAATTGCTGGCGTTGTAAATCTAATATTGGTTCCTTGGTGCATCTGCTCTGGAGTTGTGAAAGGATCTCTCATTTTTGGAAAGCGATAGAGAAACTAGTTAAGGAAATGACAAATAGAGATATTCCATTTACCTGTCCGTTTTATTTGCTACATATGCATAATTGGAAAATGAAAACCTATAAACAGTCCGTGGTGAGACATATCTTGAATGCCGCTAAAACTATCGTGGTTAGACTATGGGGTAAAACCACGCTGCCTACCTTGACCCTAGTTATACAAGAATTAGACCAGATCCAGCGTCTGGAAAGAGATAGGATGTCTCTTATAAACAAACAAGAGATATTCGTTAGGACTTGGAATACTTGGTCTGTTTATAGAGAATCAGAGGAACTGAGAGACGCATTAGAGCAGCCATGATGAACCCCAGATGAAGCTGTATAGAGTGCTCCCTCCTATCCACCCTTGGTGTTTATCACACACACACTTAGATACCCTGACTCAACATTCATAACCTCCCTGATGTTAACCTTGGCCGGACCTGTTCATGTTCTGTTTAAAACCCCTGCTCTGTTGGCAGTGGGAGCCCATTTCCCCCTTCTAGCTACTATATGATAGGATTTGACAATGTAGGGGGCGAAACCCGCTAGAGGTATATATATAAATAACACACCTTGTGTTCTGTTTTATTTCGCTACTGCTGATGGTGACTTCGATACGCAAGAATGATCTTGCCGCTGTAATTGATATAATATATGTATACTCATATGTTGATATCTTTTTTTATGACATCAGTGTATCTTTGTATACCTTCTGTTTAATAAAGAATTTGAAAAAAAAAAAAAAAACTTTTGTTGCAAACATATTAAAAATATATATAAATAAGAAAAAATTTACATGTATATATAAACAAAAAGAACGAGGAATCTTATAAATTGATAATCATTGCGTTCCCTTGCATATGAGAAGTAGTATTTCCCCTCGACTTGCATATAACCTCATCTCATAACGATTTTAAATAACTTATGCTCACCTTGTATCTAACCGCACAAGCAGGCAATGAAAATGCCTGCTATCGATAACGGAGGTGGAAGCGCAGGACTCAGGGGATTGTAACCCCTGTATCAGAAATAGTCACCGAGCTGGGACGCAGGAGGCGGAAGTACTGGTCTGACTAACGTCGTGCTGGAGCGCAAGGGGTGCCACGTCATTGTTGGGAGGCGTGACGATCTCCAGCCCTCTAGTACGGCCGCCGCGAGAGACCCACACAGAGGGGGGCGGATACCGCTGGTAGCGTCTTAGGGTAACTAAGCAACCAGCCGTTTATGCAGAGTGGCTGGTCAAAACAAATGGAGAACGGCGCTGTTCGCTGTATACAGCAAAAATATAAAGCATGTGAAGGACGCTCGGAAACATCTATAAAAAGAATATATATATATATATATATATATATATATATATATATATATATATATATATATATATATATATATATATATATATATATATGAAGAAGGGGGGGAGGGGGTGGGAACATCCAGGACTACCCCGCTGCTGGCCACAGAGGAGGAACAGGTTGCCATCCAAGGTCTTTGTTTTGGGGGTGTTTACCCACGATATGTCTGATGTTCTTTACATTTTTTGTAAGTGTTTTTAACCCTTGCGTGGTATCTAATTAAAAAGGTTTAATACACTATGGAGCGCTCCTCCTTTTTTTCTTTTTTGTGTATATATTTGTAGGCCAAACATTGGATCTTGAAACTGATTCTGAAGCGTATTGGAAGCCAGTGAAGGGATTTGCATAGAGGAGTAGAGGAGACAGAATGGTGGCTTGAGTAGATTAGTTTGCCTGCTGCATTCATGATGGATTGTAGGGGGCGAAGCGGTTCTGAGGAAGGCCTGACAGAAGGTGTTGTAGTAGTCCAGGCGGGGGATGATGAGGGCATGGACAAGGAGTTTGGCAGTGTCTGGGGTCAGGAAGGGGCGGATCTTAGAGATCAGAATCTTTTATTTCGCCATGCATGACTGGGTTGTGCCCGGAATTGTTTTTTGGCAGGTACAGGGTCAGTGTGGAGCAGGACATACAAATCAGTAAGAATAAAAATACAGCAGTTAAACATAACATTAACACTGAGTTGATCGCTCATTTTGTACAGTGTGAAGAGAGTTCATAGAGTTCAAAAGTTGACAGCTGAGGGTAAGAAGCTGTTTCTGTGTCTTGTGAATCTGGTGTAGATGGACCAGAGTCTCCGGCCCGAGGCAAGCTAGCTGAAGTAGTGGAAGCCCAGGTGAGATGGATCATTGGCAATCCTCAGAGCTCTGGAGCGCAGTCTGGAGTTGAAAAGTTGATCCAGAGCGGGAAGTGGTTTCCCAATTATTCTCTCCGCTGATTTTATGACCCTCTGTAGTTTGAGTCTGTCGCTGGCTGAGGAGCCGACGTACCAGGCCAGGATGGAAGAGCAGAGGACAGATTCAATTGTGGTGGTGTCGAAGCTCATCAGAAGTTCCCGGGCCATGCCGAACTTCTTCATTAGGCGGAGGAAAAATAGCCTCTGCTGGGGTTTTCTCTGGGTGGAGACCATGTTGGCTTTCCAAGTCAGGTCCTTGGAGATAGTCGTGCCTAGGAGACGCGCACGGGATGCTTTTAACTTCCGTGCCATCAATGCATATTGGTGGTGGGGTGGGAGCATGCCTCCTAAACTCAACAATCAACTCGACGGTTTTCCCAATGTTGAAGACCAGGCCTTTCTCCTTACACCAGTGGCAAATTCTGTCAACCTGGTGGTGGTACTCCTGCTCATCCTTCCCAGAGATGAGGCCGACTATAGTGGTGTCATCAGCGAACCTGATAACTTTGACAGAGTTTGCTGTAGACTTGCAGTTGTATGTATATAGGGAGAATAAGAAAGGCAACAGTACTCAACCTTGAGGGGCCCCTGTGTTTGTGGTCCTTGGTTGCGAGATGATAGTGTCCAGCCTCACGACCTGGGATTTGCTACTTAGGAAGTCCGTGATCCACAGGCGTAGGTTCCTCGAGGGCAGCAAGGTTCTCCTGAAGTATTTGGGGGCTGATGCTGTTAAACACTGAGCTAAAGTCGAGTAGGAGGATCTGGGCATATGAGTCCGGTCTATCCAGGTGTTCATTGAGGAGCTCAAGGCAGATGCTGCATAAATGGAAGTTGCAGACCCTAGCAATGATTTAGATGTGGGGGGTGAAGGAGAGGGCCAAGTCCAGGGACCCAGGCAACTGTTTCCTTAGTTGGTCGGATGATTGTACTGTTGACAGTGACATAGATGTCCATGGGGGGTGAGACTGCACTGGGTGGGCAGATTAGGAGTTTGGTTTTATCCAAGTTTAACTTCAGGAAACTGGCTGACATTTAGGATGATGTGGATGAGAGGCTGGATGATACTTTGTCCATGGTGGTGGTGGAGGGGTCCATGGTATGGAGGTAGATCATGGTGTCTTCTGCGTATAGGTGATAGTTGAAGCCCAGAGAGGAGATAAGTTTGCCAATAGAGACAGTGTAAATTAAGAACAGCAGGGGTCAAAGAACAAAGCCTTGGGGGACCGCAACTGAAAGGGGGTGGAGGTTTAGGCAGGGAACACACTTGTCTTTCAGTTTTCTGTGCGCGTTTTCCTGCATACTTTTTCTGCACACCAAGTGTGTTTCCATGCAGGAAAATGCGCGCGTTTTTTTACGGCAGCTGATGTAGTTGATAGAGAAAACTGACAAAATGTGCAGATTTAGGATGCAGAATGTCAGTTTTTTTTCTGCGCCAGAACAACACAGTAAGTGTGCACTAGCCCATTGATTAACATGAGTTCTCAGTTTTTCTGTGCAGAAAATGCACACGAAAACACTCAAGTGTGTTCCCTGCCTGAGGGGGAACCATTGAAGGAGGTCTTAAAGGAACAATTTGAGAGGTAGGAGGAGAACCAAGCTAGGGCTAGGTCTTCAACACCCGCTGATTGCAGAGTTTGGAGGAGCAGGTACTGATCGACTGAGTCAAATGCTGATGACAGGTTGAGAAGAAGGAGGATGGTGTATTTTTCTTCGGCCTTGGCGAGCGTGAGGTCATTGACGACCTTGTTGAGAGCAGTCTTGGCGGTGTGGTGGAGTGGAGACAGGAGATTTCGCCTCGAGTGGTGGCTGTTTTGTTGGTAAAGTGGGTGGACATAGCAAAGAAATGAACAGCGCTACTTAAAAACAGATGAGTGCTTACCTGCAAAAGAGTGCAAGCCCCACTTATGGGATAAAATACACACTGAGCATACACATGACCTGTCTACCACTGGAGGATGTTGGTTTCCTGTAACAGCTTGCATGCAACTTGTTAAGTACTCGTCCCTCCCACTGCCATTCGGAGGCGGCCTGGTGATGCGCTGATCCCACTTTTTGGGCAATTTTCAATTTTACTTGGTAGTGCGCCCAGGCTATGCATATGCACTCTTTTGCAGGTAGGCACTCATCTGTTTTTGAGTAGCGCTGTTCATTTCTTTGCTATGTACTAATTTAATTCATTTTTGGTCAGCCGCTCCCACTTAACAGCTTTGCTTTTTTTTTGTATATGCAGAGCCTCTGTTTGGGTTCAAGGTGCGTTTGCAGTCTCTGGGGGGGCTCAGCGCATCTCTGATCGGAGGCCATTCGGAGGCGGCCTGGTGATGCGCTGATCCCACTTTTTGCGCAATTTTCAATTTTACTTGGTAGCGCGCCCAGGCTATGCATGTGCATAGGTAGGATTTAGTTAGTGTTAGGTCCCCTCCCATGGAGGATTGGCTTCTTCGCAGTGGGAGGGACGAGTACTTAACAAGTTGCATGCAAGCTGTTACAGGAAACCAACATCCTCCAGTGGTAGACAGGTCATGTGTATGCTCAGTGTGTATTTTATCCCATAAGTAGGGCTTGCACTTTTTGCAGGTAGGCACTCGTCTGTTTTTAAGTAGCACTGGTCATTTCTTTGCTATGTACTAATTTAATTCATTTTTGGTCAGCCGCTCCCACTTAACAGCTTTGCTTTTGGTGTATATGCAGAGATTCTGTTTGGGTTCAAGGTGCGTTTGCAGTCTCTGGGGGGGGGCTCAGCGTATCTCTGATCGGAGGCCATTCGGAGGCGGCCTGGTGATGCGCTGATCCCACTTTTTGCGCAAAGTGGGTGGACAGATCAATGGCTGAGAGGGCAGAGGTGGGCGGAAGCGGTGGGGTTGAGAAGGGAGTTGAAGGTGTCAAAGAGGCACCGTGGGATCCAATCATGGCAGCAAAATATTTTTGTTTGGTGTCAGATAATGCTGAATAGAACAGCTGCAGGTTGGCCTTGTACTCCAAGAAGTCGGAGTTGAGGCAGGATTTCCTCAATTTGCGTTCAGAGACTCATGTCTGTTTTTGGAGGTTGCGAGTGTGTGTGTTGTGCCAGGGATTGAGGGTTGTTGGGATGGCTGGGGCGGAAGATGGGGGTGCAGCAATGTCTAGGGCTGTTGAACGGGCTTGGTTGTATTTGGCAACAGCGTGGCTTGGGCAGGTAAGGTGGGGAGGGTGGATGCGTGGGAGTGGAGGGTTTTAGCTAGTGCACTTGGGTCAAGGTTACGCAGATCTTTTTTCCACTGACCAGAGGGGGGAGGAGGGTTGGGGGAGCAGGATGAGGAGATGATGAAAGTGAGAAGGTGATGGTCAGAGAGAGGGGAAGGGTGTGATGTCCAGTTTGGGGAGGGTGGCGGATTTTGAGAGAATGAGTTCAAGAGTGTGGCCAGTGCTCTGGATGAGAGAATTAGTGTGTTGGGAGAGGCCAAGGGAAATGGTGAGAGACAGGAGTTGTGGGTCAGCGGGGGAGTAGGGATTGTCCATGGCAATGTTGTTGTCCGCAAGGATGATGGTGGGGAGGTCGGAGGAAAGGATGTCTGGTTGGAGGTCTGGATGGAAATAAGGGAGCTGAGGGGGTGATTGTGGGTGTGGGGTGGATCTGTGTGGGAAATGGAGAGAGGTAAGGAGTGGAGGGTGCAGGGAATCATTGATGGAGTGGGGTGGAGGTTGTGAGGGGGTGGAGGGCAGAGTGGGATACAGTGGGGTGGGGGAGCAGGGTGGGAGGTGGGAAGGTGTTGGTGGCAGAGTGAGGGGCTTAAATTGGATGAGGCAGGTTTAGCGAGGAATAGGTTGCGGGAGCGTAAGGAGGCTACGATGGTTTTTAGTAATGTGTGAACTTTTAAAGTGTACCAGAGTTGATCATACATACCTGGGGCTTCCTTCAGTCCCATAAGCGCGGATCGCTCCCATGCTGCCCTCCTCAGCCTTCTGCAGCTCCGGTACCAGGTCCCGCAACTTCAGCCAGTCGCGGCCAGTCTGCGCAAGAGAAGTGCGCCCTCTACATATCTCTCCAGAGGCTGCTAGAGAGATACATAAAGAGCGCACTTCTCTTACGCCGAAGCTGGGTGCCACAATAGCACTTATGTACAAGGGTAATACAGGCTTCCAGAGAACTACTTCTCCTTCTGGGTTGCTGCAACTCAGAGGTGGAATAGTATTTAATGCCGCCGTCATTCGGCTAACCCTGCGCCCACCTCACCGACTGTGTACTAACACGTACGCCAAGAGGCATGCATGTAATTAAAGAGACACTGAAGCAAAAAAAAAAAATTAATAGAACATTAGAAGCAAAGAAAATTTTCTTATATTTTTATTTTCAGTTATATAGTGTTTTTATAACATTGCAACATTCTCTAATATTTGCAGTTTATACACTACTCAGCATTCTAAATGATTTTACAGAGCAGCCCAGCGAACTTTTGACCTGTCCTCTGGCAGAGAAAAAGAAAATAGAGTGACTGACAGTTGCGATAACAAGCTTCAGAAGAGGAGCACTCTGCTACTTTGAAAGTCGTGGAGCTCAATGGCTGGTTTGCATAGATAACAACTGGAGTTTCGTAACTCTTCCTGTACTGGAAACAATATTAGACTTATGTCTCTGCTCCTAATGTTTTATTTCTTAGCTGCACTACACATACAAATCATTATGTCATAATTTTTTTTCGCTTCAGTGTCTCTTTAAGGCAGGAAATTTGGGTGCAGGGCAGAGCTGAAAAATGGCTCACCCTACTTCTGCAATAGTCCCGGCGGAGTTACCATAATTACTATTCTCCCTCCAGACCGCTGTGGACTCAGGGGTATTGCTGGAGGCTGAATTATGCTTTTTATATAGTAATATGGGCTCCGTCTTTTGATGGTGCCTATACTTACTGAGCGCTGCTATAGCCATAATTTATATTACGGCCTATGGCGGCGCATGGTCCGCCAAAATTTTTATCGCAACATATAGTACTATAACCCCTTGCCCTTTGTTACTGGGACCAAAAATCCTCCAGGCCCACCAGTGTGGGACGCAGCATTTTGTGAGGGGGACGCTGTATCACCCATCTTGGCAAGGTGGCTGCCCACTGCTGACAGTTACAACAAACTGGTTTTCCTTTGCTCATTACCAGCTTCTATAGCTGGGAGGTGGGCCACACTGTGACAACAATACCGATGGGCGTACAGGAAATAATCATATGCAACACGGGAGTCGATAATTGACCTAATCATTCATATATTGTATAGAAAGGTCGTGGGCAATTTCACCATATAATAGTAGTATAAAGCTTTTTAGGATAAAATGGGAAAAACTAGTCCCTTACAGGCATGGGCTCACGACGAGTAGTTATGAGTCCCTAAGGACTCAAATTCGTGATTTTAATGATGCTTAATTGCCTCAGGTGTGTGGCTGGATGAGAAAGGATGCGGGCAAGCTGTTTGGAGCGCAGGGAGGACGACAGACTTATGGATACCCATAAGTCTGTCGTCCTCCCTGCGCTCCAAACAGCTTGCCCGCATCCTTTCTCATCCAGCCACACACCTGAGGCAATTAAGCATCATTAAAATCACGAATTTGAGTCCTTAGGGACTCGTAACTACTCGTGAGCCCATGCCTGGTCCCTTAGAAAGCCACTGTGTATGTGGATGTCTTTGCTGATCCCCCCACACACACACACACACATACAGTACAATCGTTATTTATCCAACACATATACATTTTCTCTGTGTCAGATCGGTGGGGTGTAGTTAGCCCTGTGATATAGAACAGTGGTATCTAGTTCAAATGAAGGGGGTGCATGAAACCGCACAAACAAGCGGCCGTGTCGTGGGCAAACACGTATTGTGACGCACAAGGTGTCCACCTGGCCAGTTGAATTTATGGGTGGCTGGTTTGCAGTGCACCAAAACCTCAGCTACAAATACTGTATAAAGGTAAGGTGTGCTAGACATATTTACAATGCTATATAGTGCTCTGTAGGCCACACTGCTGCTTGTCCTGATTGTTACAGAGCTGAACATATGCAGAGTAATGGAAATCTACCTGCACTGCAAACTCTAAACCAGAATACTCAGCTGGTCACAGGACATAACAAGCAGTGCTTAGTTAAAAAAACACCAGCTCACACGTGAGCTATAGCTCATGTCATTTTATTGTCATTAGTCATGCAATAAACAATCACATCTGGCAGTAACTTGCAGTTTATACACGGTGATGCAGCTTACTGCAGTGTTTCTGAGTCAACCCCAATGCCTTACAGGTTTTTATAAAATGCTCACCTGCTCACAGCTCTCAATCCTAGTTTATATTTTATACTAGCTGATGACCCGGCGTTGCCCGGGTATGTATTTGGCTGGTGTCGGCTCCGCCCACTTTTTCTAACCCTAACACACAAACACTCAATGACCAAGTTTGTGAGCTTTGGCATCAATTTGTATATTCCCATAGAAATTAAATAAATCAGATTGGCGATTTGTTACTCCGCCCCTCTCCAGCATTTGAACCACAGTCACCCAGTGACCAACTATACTAGAAAATTGAATACTTACCGTCAGTAATTTTCTTTTCTTTCAATATAACTGGCTGCGCCGCTTAGTTTGTATATGCAAGAGTTCATAAATACCAAAGTCCTTATGGAAAATGCCTATAGATACTGTGAGTTTGCTATGGGAATATCCTTAGCATGAAACAATAGAATAAACCATTCCACTGCGCTCTCTTTGGAGACCTAAAACAGAAAAAACACACTGCACATAGCGTGATCCTGCCTCTAATGTAGTTTTTATCACCACTCTGTAAGTGTGTTGTACAAACACTAGTGCACCCTCCACTGACATCAAAGGGGCTCACCAGATTCCAGCCACCTCTTTTTTCAGGTGGGTCTCAGGCTCAAATCTGTGTATTCACCAGGACCGTCAGTGAATCACACCATGCAGTACAGTAGAAATATATTTATTCTTCATAAAAACTTTAAAACAAAACAGAACAGACTCCTCATGGCATAGTATGTCATTAACACCAGATTCCACAACTGCGCCTCTTGCGCCAATGGCCTACTTACAAGCTAATTTATATACAATTTGCAGACAAAATAGTCTTTCCAAAAGATAAAGATGATAAGGAAGCAGGATCAACACAATAATGTGACATAAACGTATTTACAGAAGACCAACTGGCCGCTTTACAAATTGTGTCCATAGAGACTTTAGAAAAACAAGCTTATGAGGCTGCCATTCCTCGTGTTGAATGTGCCTTAATCTCTTGGGGTATTGGCAGACCCTTTGGTTGGTAGCTCTTTTGAATTACTTTCACCAACCAGGCAGACAAAGTCCTTGCAGTAACTTTTTCGCCCTTGTTAACCCCTTGCCAGTTCACAAACAAATGTTCTGAAGATCTAAATGGGGCTGTGATCGCTAAATAGGCCTTTTTTGATCTACCTACATCCAGTGGATGATTTTCACCATCAACCGCAAATGTAGGAAGCATTAGCTCTTGATTGATGTGGAAACTTGAGGCAACTTTTGAAAGTACTGGTCTCAGCACTACTCTGTCCAGTAAACCTCCTAAACAGTCCAGTGCCTGTATATCAGACACCGTCTTAGCAGACGAAATTGCTGTTAGGAACAATGTTTTTAAAGTTGTGTCCTGTAAAGAGGCTGTTTACACTGGGTGAAATGGAGCTGAGGACAACGCCTCTCATACTATACATAAGTCCCATTTGGGAAAAAATGGCTTTCTAAGTGGACGAATTTTCATTACTGCCTTTAAAAACTGTATTATTAATGGGTGATGAACCCATTTTGAACCTGTCAAAGCAGAAAGTGCTGAAACTTGTACCTTTAGTGCTGAGAGGCTTAAAGATTTTTCTACTCCTGTTTGAAGGAAGTCCAGTATGTTCCCCACAGATGGAGATAGCTTATCAAAGTTACATTTTGTTGCATAGGAAGCAAATTTTTCCCATATTTTATAGTATGTTAAATTTGTTGAAAGTTTCCTTGCTTTGAGGAGTGTTTCTACAACCTAAGTCGAACAGCCTTGACCTAAATATGTCTGCCTTTCAGTTTCCAGGCTGTTAAATGCAGAGTCTCTACTTCTGGGTAAAGAAGATTCCCTTGATATAGAAGGTCATGACGGTGTGGTAGATGTATCGGTTCTACTACACTTAGTTCCATACCTAACGCAAACCAAGGCCTCCGAGGCCAAAAGGGCATTATAGTTATGATTGTGGAGGACTCCCTTAATATTTTCTGGGGAAATTTTGGAATCATTGGAAATGGTGGAAAAGCATATCCCGTTTTGAAGTTCCACTTCTGTGTTAGACAGTCCGTCCCCATTGACTGAGGATGGGGATATCTTGTGAAAAACGTCGATATTTTCGAGTTCTTTGGTGTCGGCCAGAGATCTATTTCTGGCATTCCCCATTCATTGACTATTAAAGTGAATACTTGATCGTTCAACTGCCACTCGTTTGGATCCGCAAAATTCTTGCTCAAGTGATCTGCTACGATATTTTTGTTTCCTGGCAGGTAGGTAGCTGAAAGATTGACTACATTCTTTTGAGCCCATTTCATTATTTTGCTGGATTCTTGTAAAAGGGTTAGACTCCGAGTTCCTCCTTGCCGCCTTATGTAGGTTACAGCTTTTACATTGTCTATTCTCAAATAGAACATTCTTTCCCTGTATCAGAAAGTGGAAGGATCTTAACGCCATGTAAGCCGCCCTCAGTTCCAGGACATTGGAAGGCACATAACTCTGTTGGGGGAACCATTTGCCTTGCATGAAGATGTTGTTGCAATGAGCCCCCCAGCCCACTATACTTGCATCCGATGTAACCAGTACTGGAGCTGAAGGTTGGATCTGATGACAGTTCAATAAGTGATTTCTGCATTTCCGCCATACTGGGAACGATTTTACCTCTCTCGTAAGAGACAGCGTTTCATTCAAATTTCTTCTGTTCCATTTCCTTAGAAAGAAGTTTTGAAGTACTCTCATGTGCCAATGGGCCCATCTCACCAATCGGAATCGTGGATGATAACGTCCCTAAAAGGCTCATGTCTCGCAGATAACCGATGAGACTGAAGAACTTGATTCACTTTCTGTAGAATTGCATCTATCTTTTGGTTTGGTAAAAGTATCTTGTTTTCTGTTGCCTTGAACCTGGCCCCTAAAAACACCATATCTTGTGACGGGACAAGCTGACTTTTTTCAGGTTTATTAGCCATCCTAAGTCCTTCAATGTGTTTAGTAATCTCTTCTGGTGATTCAGGAGTTTTGTCTTGGTTTAGGAGGAGTATATCGTCTAAATAATGAAACGTCCTTAAACCTTGAGTCCTGAGGAATGCTATGACTGGTAACAAAATCTTTGTGAATGTCCTCGGCGCTGTGGATATTCCGAATGGTAGAGATTGAAACTGGTAATGTTTTCCTTGAACTGCGAAACAAAGAAATTTTGAAACCTTTGATTTATGGGAACATGGAGACAGGGCCGGGCCGAGGCAGAGGCTGGAGAGGCTCCAGCCTCAGGGCACAGTGTAGGAGGGGGCGCACAATTCATTCAGCTGTCATTCCCAATTGTGTTTGAAGCAGAAAGAAATAAGAAAAGGGGATACATGACAGTGACTGCAAGCCAGATAACTAGAGATTAAGGTGTTGGGAAGGTTGGGGGCCCTGGGGCACCTATTAGTCTAATAGCAATCAGTGTAAGATGGCTGGGGTGGGAGGGATGGAGGGGCGCACTTTGCTGTCTCAGCCTTGGGTGCTGAAGGACCTTGTCCCGCCTCTGCATGGAGATATGCATCGGCTAGATCTATAGAAGTCATCCAGTCGTTCACTTGTATCATAGGAGTTATTGACTGAAGAGACTCCATTTTGAAGTAGCTTACTTTTATGTAACGATTCAGGAATTTTAAATCTAGAACTGGCCTCCAGTCCCCTGTTGTTTTTGGAACTAAGAATAGAGACAAATAGATCCCTTTGAATCTTTGTTGCATCAGCACTTCTATAACGGCTTTTGCTGTTTTCAAAGAATGAACATAGTCCATCAAGACCTGACGTTTCATTCTGCCTTCTGGCACCTTTGTTAACATAAATCTGTTTGTCGGAGGTCTCCTTTTGAATCTCCACATGTGTCCTTGCTTTATTGTCTTCAGGACCCAAGTGTCTTCTAAGATTTCCACCCAAGATTTCCAGTAGTGGCGAAGCCTTGCCCCTACCGGAGTCTCTCGAGTGGACGCACCCTCAAAAAGACTTTTTATTTTGCTGAGAGGAAGTTGTTGACTTGTTTTTATTATTCCTAATGAAAGATGACTGAGTACCCCTCCAGTTCTTATTAAACTGCTTTCCTGGTCTGTATGATTTAGCTTGTTGAAACCTATTTGATCTTTTTGGAACTTGTTGTCTATAGCTTTGTGGCTTTTTATCTTGTGGAATAAGACCTGTTTTTCCTCCTGAGACCATGGAAATAGCCTTGTCCATGACAGGCCCGAAAAGGTGGACCCCATCATACGGAATTTTGCACCAATTATTTCTTGAAGCCTGGTCTGCAGACCAGGGTTTCAACCAGAGGGCTCGCTTTGCAGTGACATTATGCAACATTGATCTTGCTGATGATCTTATTACGTCTATTGCGGCTTCTCCCACAAAGTCTCCTGAAAGTTTTAATTAATCTCGAGCTTTAACGATGGTTTGTTTATCCGTGTCTGAGTTTAACATAATCTCTACATTTTCAACCCATATTTTAATGGCTTTTGCCAATGAGGTCAAAGCTACCGCTGGCTTACAGGCAGCTCCTGAGGCTAAAAAGGCCTTTCTCATATCCATGTCAATTTTCCTATCCAATGGATCCTTGAACAATACAGCATCATCCATTGGTAAGGTTACATGTTTGGCCAGTCTCATTATAGAAGCATAGACCACGGTAGCTGTTTCAATCAACTTTGCTTCTTCATCTTTTAATGGATTAAGTTTTGAGAACCTATTAGATAAAGAAGGTTTTTTGTCTTGTCTAGACCATTCTTTAAGTATAACATATTTAATTATTTTCATAAAGGGAAAAGATTTAGGTTGAGTCTGTAAGTGCGGATAATACTTATCCGGTTCATGATTTGATTCATCTTCCTCCTGCCACTCAATTGCTGCTTTTATTGCTGCCACAATAGCTGGTACCAATGCAAAGTCAAAACCTATGGGTGGCATATCCGCTTGAGACATTGAATCATCTGTCTGTACTGGCGCTGCTGTTGGTGTGTTTGATTGTGTAGCAGACATTTTTTGAAAGGTGCCTTGAACTGCCTGCTGTATATAAGATAATACTTGCTCATTATCTGCCTCTTTGTCTCTGGCCAGCTCTGCAAAACATGACTCGCATACTTTTTTGTTTGGTAGAGCTGGTTGTGCACAAGACCAACATAGATTAGGTTCTGTTTTTTTGTGACGAGTCAAGTCTTCTGAGTCAGAAGACTGGGATCTAGCTTGCTGCCGTTTTCGTGAAGAATGATTTGCATAGTAGTATCTCATAGTGGAGAAACGATCAAAGTCATATCTATCGTATGAAGGTGGACGTCTTGGTGAGCGTCTGAAATCATGCTGATATTCATTATATCTCCTGGGAGATCTGTCCCTGAACTCGCTATAGCGGCTTCTCCCTGAACGTTGTTCTGGTGAATGCCTTGTAACCAATATTTCTAGCAGAATTCCTCCTATAGTCATAGTCCATATTAGGAGAACTTCTTCTAGGTAAACTTGATTGCAGATAGCCCTCATAATTATCTTGAGAGCGAGGCTTAGGTTTCTTAGGTAAGGACTGGATGCTTTTAGCGGCCATAAGCCCTTCTTCTCTCTCATCCGGACTGTGAAAACACAAAAGAAACAAGATATGGTGTTTTCACTAAAAAATCCGAACAAAAATATAAAGAGAGAGAAAGCACTCTTTTTAGGATACTGCCCAAGCAACTAGGTGTACTAAAGAAATATACAATAGCCAACACCCTGTGCACACACCAGTGACATGGATACATTTAGTATCCTGTTACCTGGATACCCCAGCAGAAGTTCCCAGCAATGAATCATCCATATCACCTTTGAATAAAACAGTTTTACTTGATAAGTATAGGATCCACAGCATTGTTGCTACTGATATATGCAAAAAGGATTTCATCATACCTGTCTCAGAAGACGAATAGGATACAAGTATACCTCTTGGCATTGAAGTAATCCTGGACTAGTCACAGGAGCGTGGTACCAGCTGCAGAACGCTTCCACCCACGATGACACTGTAACACAATGCTGGACGGCTTTCCGGAGTTCCTGCTTCCTGGTTAAAGCGTCCCGCTGGCCAAGCAGTGCAAAAAGAGGCAAATCTCGCCTATCGCGAAAGTTTCCGCGATACAGCCGGCGCCATCTTTGCTTCTGGCTTCAGGCTCTATGCCTGATTGGCTGCTCCTCCGAGTCTTGCTTTTTAATCTTGCACAGCCGGCGCCATCTTTGCTTCTGGCTTCAGGCTCTATGCCCGATTGGCTGCTCCTCCGAGTCTTGCTTTTTAATCTTGCGAGATCTCGGCGGACGAAAGAACAGGGCAGCAACAGTATCCTGGCCTAATCCTCTCTTTAAGAGGAACGAAATACGGCCACTAAAGTGTGGGAAGAGGCTGAGAAACCCGCTAATAAAAAACAGTTGCCTCAAAAAGAAAAAGGAGGTAGATCAAAAAGGAAAAGGGAAAAAAAAAAACCTCACAGAGAACCTGTCCATCGAGGACAGAAAAAAAGAATGGCGGAAGGGGGGATTCATCACACTTATAGAGAAGTCTGCCCTATAGGGGTCAGGGGCGTGGCCTAACCCATGAGTTTGCCGCCATGTTTATGCAAGAAAGCAGGTTTGTGGCATCTGCTTTTAAGAGTGTAAGAATGGCAGCAATTTACATTTTCCCCTTGAAAATCAACAGGTGAATTTTCATTGGCTATTATAGGCTCCACCAATTTCCCAGAATATTAATCTCAGTCACGCAGTGACCATCTCGGCAAAGTTTGAGAACCCTGCCATTAACAGTGTAAGAAGGCCTGCAGTTTATATTTTTCCTGTGAAATTTGTTTTTGGATCTGCCCACTTTTTGTAACCTGAACACACAGTCACTCAATGACCAAGTTTGTAAACTTTCGGGTTTCTGGCATCAAAATTGTGTGAATGGAAGCAGTTTATCCAGCAAAAAAATCTGATTGGCTGTTTGTGGCTCCACCCCTTTAGTGAGTTTGAACCCCAGTCACTTAATGACCGACTGTTGCAGGTTTGAGGCCTCTGCTATTAACAGTGTAAGAAAGGCAGAAATTTCAATATTCCCCTTGAAAATCAAAAGGTGAATTTTGATTGGCTGTTGTAGGCTCCATCTACTTTTCTGAATATTAATCCCTGTCACCCAGTGACCAACTGTGTCAAGTTTGAGAATCCTTCCATTAACAGTGTAAGAATGGCTGCAGTTTATATTTTCACATGTAAAAAGTTAGTTGTTTTTGGCTGTTTCTAACCCTGACATACAGTCACTCAATGACCAAATTTATGAGCTTCGGGGTCCTTGGCATCAATAAGTTGCATTTTTCCATTGAAATTAAACAAATCTGGTTGGCTGTTTGTAGCCCGCCCCGTTTTCTGAATTTAAACCCCAGTCTCCCAGTGACTGACTGTACCAGATTTGAGACATCTGCCATTCAGTGTAAGAATGGCAGCAATGTAAACATTCTCCTTAAAAATCAATAGGTTAATTTGAATTGGCTGTTGTGGGCTCCACCCACTTTCCTGAATATTAATCCAAGTCATCCAGTGACCAACTGTGTCAGGTTTGAAACCCCTGCCAAGAACAGAATGGCTGAAATCAATCTAACAAATCTGATTTGCTGTTTGTGGCTCCACCCCTTTAGTGAATTTGGACCCCAGTCACCCAATGACTGACTGTATCAAGTTTGAGGCCTCTGCCATTAACAGTGTAAGAATGGTAGCAATATAAATATTCCTCTTAAAAAATCAATAGGTGAATTTTGATTGGCTGTTGTAGGCTCCACCCACTTTCTAACTATTAATCCCAGTCACCCAGTGGCCAACTGTGTCAAGTTTCGGAACCCTGCCATTAACAATGTAAGAATGGTTGCTGTTTATATTTTCCCATGTAAAAAATTTAGTTGTTTGCGCCACCCACTTTTTCTGACCTTGACCTATAGTCACTCAATTACCAAGTTTATGAGCTTTGGGGTCCTTGGTATCAATAATTTGTATATTCCCATTGAAATTAATCAAATCTGATTGGATTTTTTTTGCAGCAATTTAAATATTCCCCTTGAAAATCAACAGGTGAATTTTGATTGGCAGTTGTAGGCCCCACCCATTTTCTTGAATATTAATCCCAGTCACCAACTGTGCAAAGTTTGAGAACCCTGCCATTAACAGTGTAAGAATGGCTGCAGTTTATATTTGACCAGTGAAATTTGTTATTTGCTCCGCCCACTTTTTGTAACCTAGACACACAGTCACTCAATGACCAAGTTTGTGAGCTTTCAGGTTCCTGTGGCCCCGCCCCTTTAGTGAATATTGACCTCAGTTACCCAATGACCGAGTGTAGCTGGTTTGAAGCCTCTGCCATAAACAGTGTAAGAATTGCAGCAGTTTAAATATTCCCCTTGAAAATCAATAGGTGAATTTTGATTGGCTGTTGTAGGCTCCACCCACTTTCCTGAATCTTTTTACATTTTTCCATTAAAAATGAATGGCTGAAATCTGATTGGCTGTTTTATGTTCCGCCCACTTTTCCTATATTCGTAACCTCGTGTGGGGACTGTGGCTTGAGTTCTGTGAGAATGGCAGCCTTTTATATTTTTTCCAGTGACATGAATGGGTGGAATCTGATTAGCTGTTTTGTAGCTCTGCCCAGGAGTACAGGGGGCAGTGAGACCCCCAGAACATATCTTCCCAGGTAGTAAGGGATCTGTATAACACACACACACGCACGCACACAGGCACACACACACGTTAGGTTTAGCGAGATTCTGAGATTTTACCATTAAAATTACCACTGCCCCCTAGCTGAATATTAGTTGAGTAATTTTACCGATATTCTACTAGCTGCCATTTCTAGTGCCCACATTTGCTGTGGCACCCATTTTGCATGTATGCAGGCAGAGTGGCTATGGAGCGGTTAGTAGGTGTGACAAATGCCTGCTGTGGGGGTTGGGCATCAGTAGAGTAAAGAAAATCAAACACATGTCGACCATGCAGCAACTGCCCCACGTCCATTTGCTCAATGTTCCCATTGGATGCTATTGAGATAGTTTAGACAGCAAACTGGCAGACGCTCAAAGCAGCATCATATTGGACCAACCACTGCAGTTGATAAATGCCTGACAAGCGCCTATCTACACCGACTCTATCAGTGATGGCAAACCTTTCAGAGGCCGAGTGCCCAAACTGCGACCCAAAATGGGCGTGGCCATGACATTGTATGGGGGGGGCTAGCGTAATGATGTAACAGCGAGGCATAGGAAAGCAGTGTTTCCGCCATAATGTGGTGAAATGAGGATTCGCATCATGGGTGTGCAGAAACTGTGTGATGCTATTTATTAGTATACCCGCCGTAACCCCAAAGCAGCAAATATAGCCAACTATGACCATTAAATAATAAATGCAGCAACAGTTACCCCAGACACCAGAAAATAAACGCAATGTGGGCAACATTTCAGCAGAAAATCACGCAATGTGGGCAACATTTCAGCAGAAAATAATGCAGTGGGCAACATTTTCGCAGAAAATAAGCAGTGGGCAACATTTCAGCAGAAAATAAACGCAGTGGGCAGCATTTCAGCAGAAATAATGCAATGTGGGCAACATTTCACCAGAAAATAAACGCAGTGGGCCACATTTCACCAGAAAATAAACGCAGTGGGCCACATTTCAGCAGAAAATAAACGCAGTGGGCAACATTTCACCAGAAAATAAACGCAGTGGGCAACATTTCACCAGAAAATAAACGCAGTGGGCCACATTTCACCAGAAAATAACACAATGTGGGCCACATTTCACCAGAAAATAACACAATGTGGGCCACATTTCACCAGAAAATAACACGATGGGGGCAACATTTCACCTGCAAAAAAGGAATTTACTCACCTAACAGAAGTCTCCTCTCACGGCCGGCCTCTGGCGCGCAGCTCTCCCGGAGATATTGCTCCTGCATATCTCCCACGCTGACAGGCAGAGTGCAGGGCTACAGGAAGATGGCGCCCGAAGCCCTGTACTGTAGACACAAATGGAGCGGGGCTGCGGGCTATGAACTGGCGTGGCGTCTAGTAGACGCTGCGGCCAGTTCATGCTGTTCATAGCGCAGCAATGATGGCGTGCCAGCAGATTCGGCTACGCGTGCCAGACCCGTGCCATAGTTTCGCCATCGCTGCTAGTATAGACACTCTGTTTACAGCCAGTGATATGGAAGAGTATGGAAGTGGTAGTTCATCAGCAGTTGTTAGGCTATTGACCACCAAGGTAGGATTTTTACTCTTTCCACCCCTATTCCAACCTTCTTGTGACCCTCCCCTCCCCATCCCACCCTTCCATGTGCAGCCCCTTCTTACATTAGTAACATCCATGTACAGTAGTCCCTCTTTCCTGTACAGCTTCCTTGGGCACCAGATCCCCTCTTCCACATATCGCTCCCCATTTGCAACCTCTATTTTTTATTTGCAGCCTCCTCTTCCATACGATGCAATGCCTCTTCCACATCCAGCCATCCCTTGGGACATCATTTATCCAAGACCTGGGTCTTTGTGGCCTTTCTAGAATTCCAAGCCTGTTGACTGTCCAATAACCTATAAACACTGAAAAATAAAATGTCATTTTCCTGCTTGCAAGGCTGATTGTCTAGCTATGACACTATCACGTTCAGGGTCGGATTTACCATAAAGCACTGTAAGCATGTGCCTACAGGCACCTGATGATGGAAAGGTGGCTCACTCTCCATCCGTAATGCCACCCTCGCTCATTCCCTATGCAGAGAGAGTGTAAATGAGAGGTTGGTTACTCACCTGCTCTTGTCATTCCAGATCTACCTTCAAGTGGGAGCACCCTAGCTACCTAATACTTTTGGGGCATCTCTAGCTACTTAATACTGAGAGAACCTCTGGCTACCTAATACTAAATGGCACCTGTAGCTACCTATGCTGGGAAAGGAAAGTAAGGGAGAAGTGACAGCTGGGACAGCCAGCACGCTTGTGGTGCCGTTCAGTGGGAATTTGTAGGTTCATGGAGGGCAAAGTCTAGGGTGCCAGGACATCTGTGCCTACAGGCTCCTGTGATGTAAATCCGAGCCTGATCACGTTTCTAATGTACAACTGTCTCACTTGCCACACTGCATACTTCTGAAAGTGTGAGGACCTTATGTGTCAGCACAAATCTTACACTACCAATGGATGCATGTTACATAGTGATATGTCCAGTGGAATGCAGAGTTATTCACATTCATCTATCTGCCTTCTTATGCATGGTAGATAATTGTCACCTTTATCCTGTTACTCGCATACAATAAAAAAATAAAAATCAACAGTATGTACAAAACAGGGCTGTTGAGTCAGAGCCTAAGCAATTTTTTGGTACCTATTGTCGGAGACGTACTAAAAAGCAACAACTGCTAATAACATTTAAACTGTAATTAAATGAAAAAATATGATACAATGTTCCATATCTCAGATAATAGTCATCATAAATAACTTTTATATACAACAATGGCAGTGCTTAGTCCACAAATGAAATAATAAACCAATAAGTGCACAAAAATGCAACAAAGCAGCCACCGTCTTTTCAAAATCACATATAGTATAATCTTTTCAAAAGCATTCCCTGATAAGGTCTTATAAAAGGATGCTGGTCAGCCTACCTTGTGTGCATTGTATTCTAGCAGATGGGCTCTGCCACTGATGTTCAGTTTTGGAAAACAATGAGGCTGGTTTAACACTGCGGATTTGCTGTGCGGTCTGGGAACTGCATCACACTGCACCATCTAATGAGCCTTCGGGGGAATAACTGCGTGGAAGTGTATTGCTAAAATACTCTTCCGCACATGCGGAACACAAAAAAAACTTGTGCGAATGTTTGAAAACATGCGCGTCGCCATAGACTTACATGACTTTCGGTCCGCTGCTTGTTGCACGCAAGTCACCAGTTAACGTAGGTATGCGCTTGCGTCACTTCCGCCGCACCGCATCGATATGAACAGCCCCATTGACTGTCATTGGTGTAGCGGTAAAACAGGCCAAAGCAACGCGCCATTGTGAAAGGGCCCTCAAGGAAACTTTGAGAATCCCTGATGAAGAGATAGACTAGTCCAAAACCTCTTGATAAGAGGCTCATGCAGGCCAGAAAAGATCATTACAGCATTGCAACAGGCATTCCACTATATAGTGTGAACAGGCCCATAGGAATGCATGGATCTGTTCTACATGTCCCTTGGTCTAATGCCAGATCCTCTCACTCTTCCTGTTAGTGATAGTTGCCACGGGATGAGACATGACGGGAATGCTCAGCAGCACAGAGTTCCTGTATCTGATGTTGGAATACAAAGGAGCTGTCATTTGGTGCCAGCTTGTTTAGCTGCCATATACAGTATTACCTATGAGTAGTAGTGAGGATGGGATATTAATGCCAATAACAGCAGCCAATCAGGTTAGACAGTGTCAGCAAATGTCCAGTTTACACAGTCCATGCTGTTTATAAATGAATTTCACACATTGTACATTGCTGACCTTTCACTCACTTAATATGTAGACATGCTTGCTATAAACACACTACCTGCGCAGCCTAACCTTCGTAATTGGATACACTTTTGCCTTGTTCATAGACACGCCTCTGTCTAGTATTATATAACTACTGTTTGAACAATAATTTGGCAGTAGTGCAGTTTCAACCTGCAACCTGTTGTACCAGGGCAGCTAAGGACGCCTGACACAATCAGCTTCGTTTACTCACCGGGAAAATACGGCAGTGTTATGTGTGCAGCAATTAAGTCTGCAGGTAATCGAGTTCATGATCCTGCTACTAACTGGTTCAGTGGTTTTAAGAATACGCATTTCCGTGTGCATTACTAATACACTGCATTACCTAACAGTGAAGGTGTTTTTTTTTCCAACCCTAATTTAGAGGGCTTTATGTGTCGTCAAACACATCATATCAGTGTCCACACAAATCGCAGCTGTTTGATCACAAATAATATCAGTGCAACGCCCTTGCCCCAATCGATGGAGATTTTACATCCTGTCTGATAGTTTAAATTCATTTTCAGTCAAAATTTTCATCAATTGGACATGTTGCGGTATAGGTTTTTGAGAGATTTGATCGGAGTGATCAAATCTAGTAGGAATCAAATAAGAAACTTGATGAGTGTATGGGTACCTCTAAACCTTTTATGCACGTACAAGGCATGTTGCCTGGTGGGGATCAGCGTTGGATCTTTTGGGCGACATTGCAGGGCCAAGGATGTACAGATGTGTCGCTAGTCTACAGGCTAGTGACATGTTCTGTTCCTATGTGGGGGGGGGGCAGAGCGGGTTTGGAAAGTGGGCAGGACAATGCTCTCGGCTGAGAGGGGTTGGGGGCTGCTGTACACATGCTTCATTCATGGCAGAAGCAGTCATTTCCAGCTGCCTCGCCAGAGTTTCATCTAGGGAGTGTATTGAGCTTTAGGCTAGGTTCACAGTGGGACGTTACGGAGCGACGTTAGGGAGGCATTGCAATGCTGAAAGACGCACTGCAATGTTAAAATGAACCGAGCACCATTTTTAGCACCCAGGGCATCTCAATAGCACATTAAAAATGCATGCCAACAATGTGTCTCATTATTTACGGTCGCATAACGTGCCCCTAACCCAACGCCTGGTGGTGTTGGAGGTGGACGCCAGAGTGAGCCGCGTGGTGCGGCTTTTTTGTTTCATACCTTGCGGGGACCACATGATCGGAACACTCCGCATCACGTGGTCCCGCCAGCGAATCAGCGGCCGCTCCAGGAAGAAAACACAGCAGAAGTGATGGAAAGTTCGGCTGGATTCATTGAATCGATTCATTGAAAAGAGCCGGACTTCCTATCTCTACTGTTCAAAATCGAGCGGAAGTCCGGCTCTTTTCAATGAATCGATTTTGAACAGTAGAGATAGGAAGTCCGGCTCTTTTCAATGAATCGATTCAATGAATCCAGCCAAACTTCCCATCACTACACAGCAGGGCAGTGAATATTATTTAGCCATGTGGCTAACAATAGCAGACTCTCCCCTTCTCAAAAAAAAACAAAAAACATTACTGAGCATGTGCAGTCTAACACGGCTAAAGCCGCGTAGAACGCACAGCATGCAGCAATGTAACGCAACGTGGGCACTGTGAACAGCCCATTGATTTTTCATTACTGTGAGTTGGGCTGCGTTACAGGCTGCTCTAACGTGTGCCTGTAACGTCTTACTGTGAAAGCAGCCTTAAAAAAAAAACTTCCATTTTACCATTTATTTTTACACTTAAAGTTTAGCAGAGGTCTTATTAGCCTATTTCAGCAGGCCTGTCAGCAGAGATTTCAGGCAGCTAAGGACTTAAAGAGGAACTTCAGCCTAAACAAACATACTGTCATTAAGTTACATTGGTTATGTTAATTAAAATAGATAGGTAATATAATCTCTTACCCACCCTGTTTTAAAAGAACAGGGAAATGTTTGCGATTTCATGGGGGCGGCCATTTTTTTGGTTGAAAGGAATTGACAGGGAGCATGAGACACAGTTCCAACTGTCCTGTGTGCTGATCATCCCTCCCAGCTGCTAGGCAACGAGAACAACAACAACCCATCATGCTTTGCACAGCATCAGGGGAAAAAAGCCTGGGCAGTTTTCTTTGATGGGGCTGGAGCTTAGTTAAAAATGTAGCAAAAAATGAGACTTCGGTAAGAAAAACAAAGTTTTGATGCTGTAAAACTGTTAAAGAAACACCAAGCCTTTTCAGTGCTGCTGAGTAGATTTTTAGTCTGGAGGTTCACTTTAAGTGTGTGTGTGTGTGTGTGTGTGTGTGTGTGTGTGTGTGTGTGTGTGTGTGTGTGTGTGTGTGTGTGTGTGTGTGTGTGTGTGTGTGTGTGTGTGTGTGTGTGTGTGTGTGTGTGTGTGTGTGTGTGTGTGTGTGTGTGTGTGTGTGTGTGTGTGTGTGTGTGTGTGTGTGCGCAATTAGGACAACTGCTTTAAAGAGCTTATCTGTTACGCGCCTGAACGGAGAAACTGGGATTGATTGCAGTTTGCAGCAACACAGACACTGAGACAGGAATAAACTATGCAGGAAGGTTTATTTACAATCGTGCATACAGGATTATGCAATATCAATGCAGCAGCACACATAACACCATGTACAGTAGTCAGAGAATATGGTGGCAATTATATACAAGAACGCAACCACCACATACATACACACCATACAATCAAGGCAAGATGCAAAACCCCCAAACCCTATCTATCTATCTACCTAAATATATACAGGATATATACACACAGATACACCAGACAAAGATATACAATATATACACCAATCGCAGTACAAGAAGGCAGGCACAAAATCACAGTCAGGACAAAGCATAGGTCGGCAACAATCGAGCAATCACGGTACACAAGGAGCAGGCAGTAAACGAGGTCAGACAGAATCTAGGTTCAGAAACAGGATAACAGATACAGGGATACAGGATACCAGAGAACCAGGGTTGTCCAGATACTCCAGCTAGCGAGCACAAAGTTCTGGCAAAGGTTGCTCCTTGCAGGGCTCTTAAATAAGGAGGACACACCTGCAGCATGATCGACAAGCAAAGTCCATAGAGAGCAACCCTTGCAGTGGCAGAGCGGTTTCCAGCCAGCATAGAGCCACCCAGTGGTGGAACAAGGAAAGTTCAGGTCCTGCAAAGTCTCTAGAGCCACCTGCTGGTGGAATAAAGGAAGTTCAGGGTTCAACACGATGCTGCCACCAGCAGGCAAGAAGTGGTATGACCATATTCCTAACATAACCCCCCCCTTAAGGAGCGGCCTCAGGACGCTCCAACAAGACCATATACCACTACCGCCAGGATCCCAAGAGGCGGCAGAAAGGAAATCATACAGGAAGGTTGACAATTTATGCCAACACTGGGTGGGCAGGGAGGGAAACAAAAAATTTAATTTTTCACTTTGTATCTCAGGATGCTGAATTAGGAACTGGAGACAAAAGACATCAAGAAGAACACCAGGCTGGTAGGCATCAGACAGCATGGTAAACTGGCATATATCAGACAAAGCACCAGGCAAAGCAGTGGCCTGGTAGACATCAGGTAGGAAAGTGCCCTGCCAGGCAATAGGCAGGTCCTCACTCAAGCAAATATCAGGCTGGTAGACCTTAGGCATGGCAGTGAAGTGGCAAGAATTAGCCGTAGACTGGGTGCCATCAAGAGGAAGAGCAGGTTCAGGAGGTAGCTTGGCAGTGGACTGGCAGACATCAGGCTGGAAAGAAGACAGGAAACCATCAGTCGGGGCAATGGACAGGAAACCATCTGGAGGAAGATCAGCAACAGATTGAGGTAACTGGACAGCAGCAGCAGCAGGAGTCTGTAGTGGCTGGCCGGCAAAAGCAGCAGGAGTCTGTAGTGGCTGGACCACAGCAGCAGCAGGAGTCTGTGGTGGCTGAGCAGCAGGAGTCTGTGGTGGCTGAGCAGCAGGAGTCTGTGGTGGCTGAGCAGCAGGAGTCTGTGGTGGCTGAGCAGCAGGAGTCTGTGGTGGCTGAGCAGCAGGAGTCTGTGGTGGCTGAGCAGCAGGAGTCTGTGGTGGCTGAGCAGCAGGAGTCTGTGGTGGCTGAGCAGCAGGAGTCTGTGGTGGCTGAGCAGCAGGAGTCTGTGGTGGCTGAGCAGCAGGAGTCTGTGGTGGCTGAGCAGCAGGAGTCTGTGGTGGCTGAGCAGCAGCAGTCTGTGGTGGCTGAGCAGCAGCAGTCTGTGGTGGCTGAGCAGCAGCAGTCTGTGGTGGCTGAGCAGCAGCAGTCTGTGGTGGCTGAGCAGCAGCAGTCTGTGGTGGCTGAGCAGCAGCAGCCTGTGGTGGCTGAGCAGCAGCAGCCTGTGGTGGCTGAGCAGCAGCAGCAGTCTGTGGTGGCTGAGCAGCAGCAGCAGCAGCAGCAGTCTGTGGTGGCTGAGCAGCAGCAGCAGCAGTCTGTGGTGGCTGAGCAGCAGCAGCAGCAGCAGTCTGTGGTGGCTGAGCAGCAGCAGCAGCAGCAGCAGTCTGTGGTGGCTGAGCAGCAGCAGCAGCAGCAGCAGCAGTCTGTGGTGGCTGAGCAGCAGCAGCAGCAGCAGTCTGTGGTGGCTGAGCAGCAGCAGCAGCAGCAGTCTGTGGTGGCTGAGCAGCAGCAGCAGCAGCAGTCTGTGGTGGCTGAGCAGCAGCAGCAGCAGCAGTCTGTGTAACCTCATGGATCTGGACCTTTGGTTGAGCGCTTGGCTGGACCTTTGGTTGAGCGCTTGGCTGGACCGTTGGTTGAGCGCTTGGCTGGACCGTTGGTTGAGCGCTTGGCTGGACCGTTGGTTGAGCGCTTGGCTGGACCGTTGGTTGAGCGCTTGGCTGGACCGTTGGTTGAGCGCTTGGCTGGACCGTTGGTTGAGCGCTTGGCTGGACCGTTGGTTGAGCGCTTGGCTGGACCGTTGGTTGAGCGCTTGGCTGGACCGTTGGTTGAGCGCTTGGCTGGACCGTTGGTTGAGCGCTTGGCTGGACCGTTGGTTGAGCGCTTGGCTGGACCGTTGGTTGAGCGCTTGGCTGGACCGTTGGTTGAGCGCTTGGCTGGACCGTTGGCTGAGCGCTTGGCTGGACCGTTGGCTGAGCGCTTGGCTGGACCGTTGGCTGAGCGCTTGGCTGGACCGTTGGTTGAGATCCCAATACAGTCTGTGCGAACAAGGAGCAAAGTTCTGCAGGCAAGGAGCAAAGTTCTGCAGGCAAGGAGCAAAGTTCTGCAGGCAAGGAGCAAAGTTCTGCAGGCAAGGAGCAAAGTTCTGCGGGCAAGGAGCAAAGTTCTGCGGGCAAGGAGCAAAGTTCTGCGGGCAAGGAGCAAAGTTCTGCGGGCAAGGAGCAAAGTTCTGCGGGCAAGGAGCAAAGTTCTGCGGGCAAGGAGCAAAGTTCTGCGGGCAAGGAGCAAAGTTCTGCGGGCAAGGAGCAAAGTTCTGCGGGCAAGGAGCAAAGTTCTGCGGGCAAGGAGCAAAGTTCTGCGGGCAAGGAGCAAAGTTCTGCGGGCAAGGAGCAAAGTTCTGCGGGCAAGGAGCAAAGTTCTGCGGGCAAGGAGCAAAGT
Source organism: Hyperolius riggenbachi (assembly GCF_040937935.1). Lineage (NCBI taxonomy): Eukaryota > Metazoa > Chordata > Amphibia > Anura > Hyperoliidae > Hyperolius > Hyperolius riggenbachi. The sequence continues at coordinate 113,914,766 of NC_090650.1, read as the reverse complement.
TCTGCGGGCAAGGAGCAAAGTTCTGCGGGCAAGGAGCAAAGTTCTGCGGGCAAGGAGCAAAGTTCTGCGGGCAAGGAGCAAAGTTCTGCGGGCAAGGAGCAAAGTTCTGCGGGCAAGGAGCAAAGTTCTGCGGGCTGGATGCAACACTCTGCGGGCTGGATGCAACACTCTGCGGGCTGGATGCAACACTCTGCGGGCTGGATGCAACACTCTGCGGGCTGGATGCAACACTCTGCGGGCTGGATGCAACACTCTGCGGGCTGGATGCAACACTCTGCGGGCTGGATGCAACACTCTGCGGGCTGGATGCAACACTCTGCGGGCTGGATGCAACACTCTGCGGGCTGGATGCAACACTCTGCGGGCTGGATGCAACACTCTGCGGGCTGGATGCAACACTCTGCGGGCTGGATGCAACACTCTGCGGGCTGGATGCAACACTCTGCGGGCTGGATGCAACACTCTGCGGGCTGGATGCAACACTCTGCGGGCTGGATGCAACACTCTGCGGGCTGGATGCAACACTCTGCGGGCTGGATGCAACACTCTGCGGGCTGGATTGCAGGACTGGATACTGCAGGATGAACATGCTGGGGCTCTGCAGGCCTGTCGGGCTGACCCATAGTCAGCAAATCTAGTCCATGAAAAAGTCCACAAAGAAAGGCGAGGAACTGCTCAGGACTGACTGGAGATTGCTGAGGACAAAAATCAACTGGAGTCTGTATGGAGCTGCATGGAGTCTGCACCGATCTGCATGGAGTCTGCACCGACCTGGATGGAGTCTGCACATGACTGGAATCGGCTGGAGGCTGCACAGGAGATGAAGCGACTGGAGGCTGCACAGGAGATGAAGCGACTGGAGGCTGCACAGGAGATGAAGCGACTGGAGGCTGCACAGGAGATGAAGCGACTGGAGGCTGCACAGGAGATGAAGCGACTGGAGGCTGCACAGGAGATGAAGCGACTGGAGGCTGCACAGGAGATGAAGCGACTGGAGGCTGCACAGGAGATGAAGCGACTGGAGGCTGCACAGGAGATGAAGCGACTGGAGGCTGCACAGGAGATGAAGCGACTGGAGGCTGCACAGGAGATGAGGCGGATGGAGGCTGCACAGGAGATGAGGCGGATGGAGGCTGCACAGGAGATGAGGCGGATGGAGGCTGCACAGGAGATGAGGCGGATGGAGGCTGCACAGGAGATGAGGCGGATGGAGGCTGCACAGGAGATGAGGCGGATGGAGGCTGCACAGGAGATGAGGCGGATGGAGGCTGTACAGGAGCAATAGAGGCTGTAGGGAAGTATTTGCGTTTTGGTTTCCTCAGCACTGGGACAGACTTTAATGCAGATACTGGATACTGTGAGGACCAAGGTGTAGATCTGATGGCCGTTTGCTTAGTAGCGCATTTCTTCTGGTCAGTAGAGACAGGCAAGTCATAATACACAGATTTAGTTATTACTGGTAATGTAGGTACAAATTGTTCAACTGTTGCAGGCTGTGAGTATTGGACATGGTTCGAGGTATATGAAGGGTTAACAGGAGGAAGAGAGTGAAAATGAGAGGACAGAATCTCAGACCAGGCATCAAGTAGCTTTGCAGCTGATTCACACTTGCAGAGTTTTTGCACATTCAGAGACTGAGTCGCACACATACAGGCCCTTATAAATTCCTCTTCTTGATTGGTATAATATTCAACAAACCTCTGCCTGTCCCTCCTCAAATAATCAAATAAATGTTCAATTTGATCAGAATTAAATATAAATTCCAATTTATTTTTTACAGGCAGGGCATGAGATCTGGAGCTGGGAGATAACACTTTCCGCCAAGCAGACAATACATGTGAAGCCTTTCCAGATTTGCATAGGCCTTGATTGATCAAGGATTGCAGAGAGTTAATGCATGTTTGCACAGTTTGTTTATCCTTGTTGTTGTAATAATCAAAAAAACCCACTTGATCATCTTCTAACAAATTAATCAAGGCTTCAATTTTATGCAAATCGTAAGGTGGTAAATACCCATCAGAAACTGTAGGGAACGCAAGATCATACCAGATTTTGATTATGCATTCAAAATCCTGTGAATCAAACGATCCATCCTTAACAAGTCCATAAACCTGGCTAATAAACTTCAGCAGATCTTCCCTAGGATAATCAGCAAAGAAAGTGCGGCATTCTTGCTCAGATTCCTCAGCCAAGAATGCATAATAATCAAGATCTTGTGGACTCATTCTGACAGATAACTCAGTATACAGTGTAGCTGCAGCAATCAGTAGTTGGCCAGAACTTCTGTTACGCGCCTGAACGGAGAAACTGGGATTGATTGCAGTTTGCAGCAACACAGACACTGAGACAGGAATAAACTATGCAGGAAGGTTTATTTACAATCGTGCATACAGGATTATGCAATATCAATGCAGCAGCACACATAACACCATGTACAGTAGTCAGAGAATATGGTGGCAATTATATACAAGAACGCAACCACCACATACATACACACCATACAATCAAGGCAAGATGCAAAACCCCCAAACCCTATCTATCTATCTATCTACCTAAATATATACAGGATATATACACACAGATACACCAGACAAAGATATACAATATATACACCAATCGCAGTACAAGAAGGCAGGCACAAAATCACAGTCAGGACAAAGCATAGGTCGGCAACAATCGAGCAATCACGGTACACAAGGAGCAGGCAGTAAACGAGGTCAGACAGAATCTAGGTTCAGAAACAGGATAACAGATACAGGGATACAGGATACCAGAGAACCAGGGTTGTCCAGATACTCCAGCTAGCGAGCACAAAGTTCTGGCAAAGGTTGCTCCTTGCAGGGCTCTTAAATAAGGAGGACACACCTGCAGCATGATCGACAAGCAAAGTCCATAGAGAGCAACCCTTGCAGTGGCAGAGCGGTTTCCAGCCAGCATAGAGCCACCCAGTGGTGGAACAAGGAAAGTTCAGGTCCTGCAAAGTCTCTAGAGCCACCTGCTGGTGGAATAAAGGAAGTTCAGGGTTCAACACGATGCTGCCACCAGCAGGCAAGAAGTGGTATGACCATATTCCTAACATTATCCAGAGGGAATGAGTGAAGATAGCATCTGTGACTTCTGTAAATAAAGACTGTGGTAAGGGGAAAGGGGAATATGGCTGCTCCTATAGCTATTACAAATTCCATGGACGGAAAGGGTGCTTAGTTCCCTTTAAGTCTGTGTGGTGTTCACAGTACGTCATTACTGTTGCAGTGTAACGTGTTGCCTTATGGTTACAAATTGCTGCAGTGAGTTACCTCTAAATGCAGGCTGAAACAGGTACAGGGAAGCATACTTTTCATTGTCTGTATGCTTTACTGTACTTCATTGAATGCAACGTAATACGGCGGTAATGTGCAGTACGACTTTTTTGTTCCCATTACACAGGGAACACAATGCAACATCCCACTGTGAACCTAGCCTTTAGTCAATTGTTCTACTCAGTTTATTACCAACCGCATTGATACAGCAATATCACAGCACTTACTGGTCAGTTCATTACTATGTTTGTCCACTTAGTGGTTAGTTCACTATCAATAATACCCCAACTGATATTCTAACTCTTCCCCATCTTCCCTTTTCTGTCAAAAAAATGTTGGATTTTTAATTATGATTTTATCATCTCTGCTGTATGGATGTTTAGGAGACAACAGAGGGAACACAAAACAAACACTATTTAAAACAATCATAATATCAAGAGTGCTTATCTAATTTCAAAACTGATGTCAGGAAGGAGGAGGCAGAAGACTCAGTCTGACAAATCACAATTTCAGGATATAAATGATCTCCTGGATTTCAGATGAAATACATCTATTTCCTGTTGCTGAGTGGATGATCCTTTAGGAATGACTCAGTCCTCTTATCTCTGTCACAACCAAAGGAATGTAGAAAATGTTGACGTCAGTGTTAGACCAGGTTACCTCCAGGTTGGCACCTAGTGCTGAGCTCTTCCTGGTTAAAGTGATGCCACAGACTAGCTGTACATGTAGCAGACCATAATCTCCAGCTTACCCATTTGATTTTTAGCACGTCAGATCTTTTTTTTCATTTAAATGTACAATGTCATTCCTTTGCAGAGTCCTAACATGTCTGAACAGCAAACATATACCACAATTGCCATCCAAAGCTATTGAAAGTGGCTCCTGACCTGCCCACAGAGTTCTGCCGCATTATAGACGGCAGGGAGAGTGAACTGCGGTGGGTGCAGAGCGGCGAGATCGGCAGCAGTGTGCGGCAGGGAAGGAGAAATCTACATCTTGTCAGAGCTGCACAGCCACCTGCAAGAAGTAGATTTCTACCAACGCGGTCCGGAAACGGTTAATTGGTGTTTTGTGGTGGTTAGTTACAAAAATCCCCAAAGTTTTAGAGTGTACCTGTGGTGCGCCAGGTACATAAGGGTTCACTCGGTGTTTGATGCACACACCCTTTTTGCAATACGTTCACATGTCCCTCACCACACTATGCTTCTCATGTCCACCACTATACTGTGCTTCACATGTCCATCACCACACCATGCTTCTCATGTCCACCACTATACCGTGCTTCACATCTCCATCACCACACCATGCTTCTCATGTCCACCACTATACAGTGCTTCACATGTCCATCACCACACCATGCTTCTCATGTCCATCACTATACCGTGCTTCACATGTCCAACACTATACCGTGCTTCACATGTCCATCACTATACCGTGCTTCTCATGTCCATCACTATACCGTGCTTCACATGTCCATCACTATACCGTGCTTCACGTGTCCATCACTATACCGTGCTTCACATGTCCATCACTATACCGTGCTTCACATGTCCATCACTATACCGTGCTTCACATGTCCATCACTATACCGTGCTTCACATGTCCACACCTATACCGTGCTTCACATGTCCATCATTATACCGTGCTTCACATGTCCATTGCCACACCATGCTTCTAATGTCCACCACTACACCGTGCTTCACATGTCCATCACTATACCGTGCTTCACATGTCCATCACTATACCGTGCTTCACATGTCCATCACTATACCGTGCTTCACATGTCCATCACTATACCGTGCTTCACATGTCCATTGCCACACCATGCTTCTAATGTCCACCACTATACCGTGCTTCACATGTCCATCACTATACTGTGCTTCACATGTCCATCACTATACCGTGCTTCACATGTCCATTGCCACACCATGCTTCTCATGTCCACCACTATACCGTGCTTCACATGTCCATCACTATACCGTGCTTCACATGTCCATCACCAGACCATGCTTCTCATGTCCACCACTATACCGTGCTTCACATGTCCATTGCCACACCATGCTTCTCATGTCCACCACTATACTGTGCTTCACATGTCCATCACTATACTGTGCTTCACATGTCCATCACTATACCGTGCTTCACATGTCCATTGCCACACCATGCTTCTCATGTCCATCACTATACCGTGCTTCACATGTCCACCACTATACCGTGCTTCACATGTCCATCACTATACCGTGCTTCACATGTCCATCACCACACCATGCTTCACATGTCCATCACCACACCATGCTTCTCATGTCCACCACTGTACCGTGCTTCACATGTCCATCACTATACCATGCTTCACCTGTCCATCACTATACCGTGCTTCACATGTCCATCACCACACCATGCTTCTCATGTCCATCACTATACCGTGCTTCACATGTCCATCACCACACCATGCTTCTCATGTCCATCACTATACCGTGCTTCACATGTCCATCACCACACCATGCTTCTCATGTCCATCACTATACCGTGTTTCACATGTCCATCACCACACCATGCTTCTCATGTCCATCACTACACCGTGTTTCACATGTCCATCACCACACCATGCTTCACATGGCCATCACCACACCATGCTTCACTTGTCCATCACTATACCGTGCTTCACATGTCCATCACCACACCATGCTTCTCATGTCCACACCTATACCGTGCTTCACATGTCCATCACTATACCGTGCTTCACATGTCCATCACTATACCGTGCTTCACATGTCCATTACCACACCATGCTTCTCATGTCCATCACTATACCGTGCTTCACATGTCTATCACCACACCATGCTTCTCATGTCCACCACTATACCTGGCTTCTCATGTCCATCACTATACCGTGCTTCACATGTCCATCACTATACCGTGCTTCACATGTCCATCACCACACCATGCTTCTCAGGTCCACCACTATACCGTGCTTCACATGTCCATCACTATACCGTGCTTCACATGTCCATCACCACACCATGCTTCTCATGTCCATCACTATACCGTGCTTCACATGTCCATCACCACACCATGCTTCTCATGTCCATCACTATACCGTGCTTCACATGTCCATCACCACACCATGCTTCTCATGTCCCCCACTATACCATGCTTCAAATGTCCATCACTATACCGTGCTTCACATGTCCATCACTATACCGTGCTTCACATGTCCATCACCACACCATGCTTCTCATGTCCACCACTATGCCGTGCTTCACATGTCCATCACCACACCATGCTTCTCATGTCCACCACTATACCATGCTTCAAATGTCCATCACTATACCGTGCTTCACATGTCCATCACTATACCGTGCTTCACATGTCCATCACCACACCATGCTTCTCATGTCCACCACTATACCGTGCTTCACATGTCCATCACCACACCATGCTTCTCATGTCCACCACTATACCGTGCTTCACATGTCCATCACCACACCATGCTTCTCATGTCCATCACTATACCGTGCTTCACATGTCCATCACTATACCGTGCTTCACATGTCCATCACTATACCGTGCTTCACATGTCCATCACTATACCGTGCTTCACATGTCCATTGCCACACCATGCTTCTAATGTCCACCACTATACCGTGCTTCACATGTCCATCACTATACTGTGCTTCACATGTCCATCACTATACCGTGCTTCACATGTCCATTGCCACACCATGCTTCTCATGTCCACCACTATACCGTGCTTCACATGTCCATCACTATACCGTGCTTCACATGTCCATCACCAGACCATGCTTCTCATGTCCACCACTATACCGTGCTTCACATGTCCATTGCCACACCATGCTTCTCATGTCCACCACTATACTGTGCTTCACATGTCCATCACTATACTGTGCTTCACATGTCCATCACTATACCGTGCTTCACATGTCCATTGCCACACCATGCTTCTCATGTCCATCACTATACCGTGCTTCACATGTCCACCACTATACCGTGCTTCACATGTCCATCACTATACCGTGCTTCACATGTCCATCACCACACCATGCTTCACATGTCCATCACCACACCATGCTTCTCATGTCCACCACTGTACCGTGCTTCACATGTCCATCACTATACCATGCTTCACCTGTCCATCACTATACCGTGCTTCACATGTCCATCACCACACCATGCTTCTCATGTCCATCACTATACCGTGCTTCACATGTCCATCACCACACCATGCTTCTCATGTCCATCACTATACCGTGCTTCACATGTCCATCACCACACCATGCTTCTCATGTCCATCACTATACCGTGTTTCACATGTCCATCACCACACCATGCTTCTCATGTCCATCACTACACCGTGTTTCACATGTCCATCACCACACCATGCTTCACATGGCCATCACCACACCATGCTTCACTTGTCCATCACTATACCGTGCTTCACATGTCCATCACCACACCATGCTTCTCATGTCCACACCTATACCGTGCTTCACATGTCCATCACTATACCGTGCTTCACATGTCCATCACTATACCGTGCTTCACATGTCCATCACCACACCATGCTTCTCATGTCCATCACTATACCGTGCTTCACATGTCTATCACCACACCATGCTTCTCATGTCCACCACTATACCTGGCTTCTCATGTCCATCACTATACCGTGCTTCACATGTCCATCACTATACCGTGCTTCACATGTCCATCACCACACCATGCTTCTCAGGTCCACCACTATACCGTGCTTCACATGTCCATCACTATACCGTGCTTCACATGTCCATCACCACACCATGCTTCTCATGTCCATCACTATACCGTGCTTCACATGTCCATCACCACACCATGCTTCTCATGTCCATCACTATACCGTGCTTCACATGTCCATCACCACACCATGCTTCTCATGTCCCCCACTATACCATGCTTCAAATGTCCATCACTATACCGTGCTTCACATGTCCATCACTATACCGTGCTTCACATGTCCATCACCACACCATGCTTCTCATGTCCATCACTATACCGTGCTTCACATGTCCATCACCACACCATGCTTCTCATGTCCCCCACTATACCATGCTTCAAATGTCCATCACTATACCGTGCTTCACATGTCCATCACTATACCGTGCTTCACATGTCCATCACCACACCATGCTTCTCATGTCCACCACTATGCCGTGCTTCACATGTCCATCACCACACCATGCTTCTCATGTCCACCACTATACCATGCTTCAAATGTCCATCACTATACCGTGCTTCACATGTCCATCACTATACCGTGCTTCACATGTCCATCACCACACCATGCTTCTCATGTCCACCACTATACCGTGCTTCACATGTCCATCACCACACCATGCTTCTCATGTCCACCACTATACCGTGCTTCACATGTCCATCACCACACCATGCTTCTCATGTCCATCACTATACCGTGCTTCACATGTCCATCACCACACCATGATTCTCATGTCCCCCACTATACCATGCTTCAAATGTCCATCACTATACCGTGCTTCACATGTCCATCACTATACCGTGCTTCACATGTCCATCACTATACCGTGCTTCACATGTCCATCACCACACCATGCTTCTCATGTCCACCACTATGCCGTGCTTCACATGTCCATCACCACACCATGCTTCTCATGTCCACCACTATACCATGCTTCAAATGTCCATCACTATACCGTGCTTCACATGTCCATCACCACACCATGCTTCTCATGTCCATCAATATACCGTGCTTCACATGTCCATCACCATACCATGCTTCTCATGTCCATCACTATACCGTGCTTCTCATGTCCACCACTATACCATGCTTCACATTTCCATCACTATACCGTGCTTCACATGTCCATCACCACACCATGCTTCACATGTCCATCACCACACCATGCTTCTCATGTCCATCACTATACCGTGCTTCACATGTCTATCACCACACCATGCTTCTCATGTCCACCACTATACCTGGCTTCTCATGTCCATCACTATACCGTGCTTCACATGTCCATCACTATACCGTGCTTCACATGTCCATCACCACACCATGCTTCTCAGGTCCACCACTATACCGTGCTTCACATGTCCATCACTATACCGTGCTTCACATGTCCATCACCACACCATGCTTCTCATGTCCATCACTATACCGTGCTTCACATGTCCATCACCACACCATGCTTCTCATGTCCATCACTATACCGTGCTTCACATGTCCATCACCACACCATGCTTCTCATGTCCCCCACTATACCATGCTTCAAATGTCCATCACTATACCGTGCTTCACATGTCCATCACTATACCGTGCTTCACATGTCCATCACCACACCATGCTTCTCATGTCCATCACTATACCGTGCTTCACATGTCCATCACCACACCATGCTTCTCATGTCCCCCACTATACCATGCTTCAAATGTCCATCACTATACCGTGCTTCACATGTCCATCACTATACCGTGCTTCACATGTCCATCACCACACCATGCTTCTCATGTCCACCACTATGCCGTGCTTCACATGTCCATCACCACACCATGCTTCTCATGTCCACCACTATACCATGCTTCAAATGTCCATCACTATACCGTGCTTCACATGTCCATCACTATACCGTGCTTCACATGTCCATCACCACACCATGCTTCTCATGTCCACCACTATACCGTGCTTCACATGTCCATCACCACACCATGCTTCTCATGTCCACCACTATACCGTGCTTCACATGTCCATCACCACACCATGCTTCTCATGTCCATCACTATACCGTGCTTCACATGTCCATCACCACACCATGATTCTCATGTCCCCCACTATACCATGCTTCAAATGTCCATCACTATACCGTGCTTCACATGTCCATCACTATACCGTGCTTCACATGTCCATCACTATACCGTGCTTCACATGTCCATCACCACACCATGCTTCTCATGTCCACCACTATGCCGTGCTTCACATGTCCATCACCACACCATGCTTCTCATGTCCACCACTATACCATGCTTCAAATGTCCATCACTATACCGTGCTTCACATGTCCATCACCACACCATGCTTCTCATGTCCATCAATATACCGTGCTTCACATGTCCATCACCATACCATGCTTCTCATGTCCATCACTATACCGTGCTTCTCATGTCCACCACTATACCATGCTTCACATTTCCATCACTATACCGTGCTTCACATGTCCATCACCACACCATGCTTCACATGTCCATCATTATACCGTGCTTCACTTGTCCATCACTATACCTTGCTTCACATGTCCATCACCACACCATGCTTCTCATGTCCACCACTATACCGTGCTTCACATGTCCATCACTATACCGTGCTTCACATGTCCATCACTATACCGTGCTTCACATGTCCATCACTATACCGTGCTTCACATGTCCATCACCACACCATGCTTCTCATGTCCACCACTATACCGTGCTTCACATGTCCATCACCACACCATGCTTCTCATGTCCACCACTATACCGTGCTTCACATGTCCATCACCACACCATGCTTCTCATGTCCATCACTATACCGTGCTTCACATGTCCATCACCACACCATGATTCTCATGTCCACCACTATACCGTGCTTCACATGTCCATCACCACACCATGCTTCTCTTGTCCCCCACTATACCATGCTTCAAATGTCCATCACTATACCATGCTTCACATGTCCATCACTATACCGTGCTTCACATGTCCATCACCACACCATGCTTCTCATGTCCACCACTATGCCGTGCTTCACATGTCCATCACCACACCATGCTTCTCATGTCCACCACTATACCATGCTTCAAATGTCCATCACTATACCGTGCTTCACATGTCCATCACCACACCATGCTTCTCATGTCCATCAATATACCGTGCTTCACATGTCCATCACTATACCGTGCTTCACATGTCCATCACCATACCATGCTTCTCATGTCCATCACTATACCGTGCTTCTCATGTCCACCACTATACCATGCTTCACATTTCCATCACTATACCGTGCTTCACATGTCCATCACCACACCATGCTTCACATGTCCATCATTATACCGTGCTTCACTTGTCCATCACTATACCTTGCTTCACATGTCCATCACCACACCATGCTTCTCATGTCCACCACTATACCGTGCTTCACATGTCCATCACTATACCGTGCTTCACATGTCCATCACTATACCGTGCTTCACATGTCCATCACTATACCGTGCCTCACATGTCCATCACCACACCATGCTTCTCATGTCCACCACTATGCCGTGCTTCACATGTCCATCACCACACCATGCTTCTCATGTCCACCACTATACCATGCTTCAAATGTCCATCACTATACCGTGCTTCACATGTCCATCACTATACCGTGCTTCTCATGTCCATCAATATACCGTGCTTCACATGTCCATCACTATACCGTGCTTCACATGTCCATCACCATACCATGCTTCTCCTGTCCATCACTATACCGTGCTTCTCATGTCCACCACTATACCATGCTTCACATTTCCATCACTATACCGTGCTTCACATGTCCATCACCACACCATGCTTCACATGTCCATCATTATACCGTGCTTCACTTGTCCATCACTATACCTTGCTTCACATGTCCATCACCACACCATGCTTCTCATGTCCACCACTATACCGTGCTTCACATGTCCATCACTATACCGTGCTTCACATGTCCATCACTATACCGTGCTTCACATGTCCATCACTATACCGTGCTTCACATGTCCATCACCACACCATGCTTCACATGTCCATCATTATACCGTGCTTCACTTGTCCATCACTATACCTTGCTTCACATGTCCATCACTATACCGTGCTTCTCATGTCCATCAATATACCGTGCTTCACATGTCCATCACTATACCGTGCTTCACATGTCCATCACCATACCATGCTTCTCCTGTCCATCACTATACCGTGCTTCTCATGTCCACCACTATACCATGCTTCACATTTCCATCACTATACCGTGCTTCACATGTCCATCACCACACCATGCTTCACATGTCCATCATTATACCGTGCTTCACTTGTCCATCACTATACCTTGCTTCACATGTCCATCACCACACCATGCTTCTCATGTCCACCACTATACCGTGCTTCACATGTCCATCACTATACCGTGCTTCACATGTCCATCACTATACCGTGCTTCACATGTCCATCACTATACCGTGCTTCACATGTCCATCACCACACCATGCTTCACATGTCCATCATTATACCGTGCTTCACTTGTCCATCACTATACCTTGCTTCACATGTCCATCACCACACCATGCTTCTCATGTCCACCACTATACCGTGCTTCACATGTTCACATGAGCTGGGCTTTCAGTAGTCGTCCCCCCCCCCCCTCTTTATTTACTGACAAGTACTTGTACACAAGGTCCTGATCTAATCTGGTCATAGAAATTATTTGTAGTTATACAATTCATTCAGTTTTGTCATTTATGTAGCTCTTTCATTTTATGTAATGGTTTTACATAATTCTGTAATCTAACCACCAGCAGGAAAATCGTTATCTCCGACAAAGACATCAATAATTCAGACAGGATAATGTGTTTTGACATTATTTCTTGTACGGCTTGTGTTCTATACTATCTTACAGTAATGTTTAACATGCAATATCACTGGGTCCATCTATGACCAGTAACACATGCCTTGCGGGTTAACCTACAAACCTATTGTTCCAGCAGTATTCCTATTCTAGTGCCACACTGCGACAACAGATTAATCTGTATTGCTGTTGTGCTATTGTTCATCCCCCTAGCACTTGCAGGGTTAACTGAATTGCAACATTCACAAAGATAAACGCAGCACCAGCCATAAATCCAAGGCAATTTTTAGGCTAAATTGCACCCAGGGTGAGGGTGTAAGAATTGTGCCCCTCCGCCCCCCACGGACTCGCAAACCCTTACTCTTTAGGGACAGTCACACAGCCACAGGTCCCAAGTAGATCTGCCTACTTACTAGTAACCAGCTGCTCATCCAGGAGGAAGCAGGGACCAGGAAAACAGACAGGCGAAGAGAGCCTGGAAAGCTGACTCCTCCATGGGCACGTGCACTGACAGCCTGCAGTACCGCTACAGGACATCAAGTGTCATCAGCGGTGGTGATGTGATGATGACTTGAAGTCTTACGCAGGTAGCAGGAGTCAAGGAAGGTGATCGAGCTGGTAATCTTCCATTTTGCTGCACCGCACGTCACCAGCTCCCAATCGCTTATAACCTTCTGCCTGGGCCCCACTTCTTCTACTTGCCGGTCTGCACCAGGGCAGTCACCCTGCCCAAGAAACGGCCCTGCATAAACCATATTCATACTGTACTACCCGTGTATTAAAAAGGGATATGTGCTTCTGTAGATTCACCCCATCATTCATAATATAAGCAATTGGTCATCAATTGCATACAAAGCAGCCAGCCCAGCAGACAGTATAGCTGTATCAGTCCAAGCACTGTCTGTCTGAATATGTGGCGACAACTTGCTGTTTTGGACTCTCGTGTGTAGCTGCCTAGCACACTGCCTGCTCTCTGTCTCACCTGTATTTATACGTAAACCTATCATCAGAGCAGTCACTGGAAACGTTCATATCTGGGCAGCACGGTGGCGTAGTGGTTAGCTCTCTCGCCTTGCAGCGCTGGGTCCCTGGTTCGAATCCCAGCCAGGGCACTATCTGCAAAGAGTTTGTATGTTCTCTCTGTGTCTGCGTGGGTTTCCTCCGGGCACTCCGGTTTCCTCCCACATTCCAAAAACATACGGATAAGTTAATTGGCTCCCCCTAAAATTGACCCTAGACTACAGTACTTACACTACATAATATATAGACATATGGCAATGGTAGGGTTTAGATTGTGAGCTCCTTTGAGGGACAGTTAATGACAAGATATATATATATACATTGTACAGCGCTGCGTAATATGTCGGCGCTATATAAATAATAATAATAATATCTTCATATCCACCAGTGACCAATTGTACCGATTTTATTAATGGTAGGCTAGATCTGCAAAAGCATACAGTCATTTTAATTAATGTGAAGTATGTTTTATGGTTGGTCAGCATCTGTTAATTAAGACAGTAGTAATGGTATTAGCATTTAAAGATCAGTCACGGAAATAAAAAAAAATAAAATAAAAATACGCTCCTTTAACCACTTAAGCCCGAAGGGTTGAAATTTTTTTACATCCGAGCAACTTTCACCCCCCATTCATTTGCCAATAACTTTATCACTACTCATCACAATTAATTGATCTATATCTTGTTTTTTCCGCCACCAATTAGGCTTTCTGTGGGTGGTATATTTTGCTAAGAGCCACTTTACTGTAAATGCATTTTAACAGGAAGAATAAGAAAAAAATGGAAAAAATTCATTATTTCTCAGTTTTCAGCCATTATAGTTTTAAAATAATACATGCCTCCATAATTAAAACTCACGTATTGTATTTGCCCATATGCCCCGGGTATTTCACCGTTAAAATTATGTCCCTATCACAATGTATGGCGACAATATTTTATTTGGAAATAAAGGTGCATGTTTTCCGTTTTGCGTCCATCACTGTTTAGAAGCCCATAATTTATTAAATCATATTGATATACTCCTTTGACATGAATATTTAAAAAGTTCAGACCCTTAGGTAACTATTTATGTTTTTGTTTTTTTTTTTTTAATTTAAACTTGTATGTGGGTATTTTTTGGTGTGGGAGGTAAACAGGGTTTTTTTTTATATATTTATAGGTTTATTCTTAAAACTTTTTTTTTTTAAGGTGTAATTTGCTATTTGGCCACAAGATGGCCAGAATCAAAAAGTCCTGGGAGTGATCGATCTCGCTCCCAGGCAGAAGAAAGGAGACCAGAGCTCAGAAAAGCCGCAGCGTCTGAAGAGACGCTGTCGGCTTTTCTCCGGGGGGGGGTCCGATCAGCGAAAGGGATTTATAATCCCTTTCACTGATCGGTGGGCTAGCGGCCAGCAGCGGGGGCGCGCGCGCGACCCGCGGGAGTGCGCGCAGCCCAACTGGACGAGAAATCTCGTCCAGTTGGGCTTAAGTGGTTAATTCAGTTAAGATGGTAGGGAACAGTGCTATCCTGAATATAAAATACTCTTAAAGTGAACCTCCGGACTAAAAATCTACTCAGCAGAACTGAAAAGGCTTGGTGTTTCTTTAACAGTTTCACAGCATCAGAACTTTGTTTTTCTTACCAAAGCATCATTTTTAGCTGCATTTTTACCTAAGCTCTACCCATCAAAGAAAAAAAGCCCGGGCTTTTTTCCCTGATGCTGTGCAGAGCATGATGGGATTTCCTATGTTGTTGTTCATGTTGCCTAGCAACTGGGAGAGGTGCTCAGGACACAGGACAGTTGGAACTGTGTCTCATGCTCCTTGTCACCTCCTTTCAACCAAAAAGATGGCTGCCATCATGAAATCAAACATTTGCCTGTTCTTTTAAAACAGTGTGGGTAAGAGATTATATTACCTGTATATTTTAATTAACATAACTAGTGTAACATTAATGACAGTATGTTTGTTTAGGCTGAAGTTCCTCTTTAAGGATCATTCACACTATGTGCGTTGCTGTCAGTTACACTGCCTATAGTGTGCGATGCACAGGGTAACAGACTTTCATGTTATTGTTCACAGTACAGTGTGCCTTCCTGCGCGTTGCGATGTAACACGGCCAGAAACATCTTATCGCATGCATTCTCATATTAGGTTACCATCGAGGTCACCAGTGACCGTGGCATAACGTACTGCAACATGCATTCCATGTGTCGTGTAGTATGAATGTGTCCAAAGGTTTAATAAAAATAAGATTTTACATGCAATTCAGATTTTTGATGTGATTAAAAAAAGTCCTGCATGCTGCATTTCTCTTGTGTTGCTGGCATCCAGTGAAAATCCCAGTGTAAAAGAAGCTTCAGACATAATCTGATGGATTATTAATTTTTCAGGCTAAACCAAGTGGTAGAAAAGAGTTTCATATAATGAAGATACAGGGGGTCACCTCTACAAATTGGCAGTTGGTAGTCCCATCTGCTTACAAGCTGGTGCCTCTCGCACCCTTAGTAACGACTGGGTGACACTCTTGTCATGCTGATCACAGATCCTGTCTCAGAGAGAACCCCAGAAGAGTGTGGCTAAGGCCTGGTTCACACAGAAAGAGCTTTTTTTAGCACGATTGGAAAAGCTCTTGCTAATGCAATGCTATTGGGGATTTTTATAAAATTGCATTGCTCGACTGAGAACAAACTCATAGCATTACATTAGCAAAAGCTTTTAAAAATCACAAGCGCTTAGAAAAAGCTCTTGCAGTGTGAATCAGCCCTAAATATACCTGCAAACCAACCTAGTAGTGTCACGCCACAAGTGCACCGGATACCAGTGGCAACACGTCTTGTGCTGTGGCTTTATACTGCTTGCGAACAGAGCAACTCAAGACACATTGCCACAGCAACCTGCATATCTTCATTATGTGAAACGAACGTTACCAACCATTTGGGCTCAGACACACTAAAAGCGCTTTTCGGCCTCCAGAGCTATCTGAGAGCTTTGTAAAAAGCGCTCCCATTGACTTACATTAAAATCACGGTAATACCACGATTTTAATGTAAGTAAATGCGAGTTTCTTAAAAAGCTCTCTTGACTGAAAACATTTTCTTCACTGATTTCCTTTGTTTACAAGCTAAAATAGATAAATGTACTGTTGTGTGACTTTTTACAGTAAATTTTATTTGAAGAAAGATGTGCTTATATATAGATCTTGTTTCAAATATACTCCTGCAGGGAAACCCTTTTACCAGTTTATGAGTGCAGGCACCTTGTGTTTGGTTATACTGTATTTACCTGCCACTGTTTCATCCAGACTACAATATCTATAGATAAGAAACGGCTTCTATTGAAACTTAACAGGCAATCTACTTTCTTCTCAACACCGCCACATAGTGGCCAGATGAAGTAGTACCCGATCTCTGATTCAAGATACTGTTTGACTATTTTGCACTTTGTGAGAATTTGTAAAAAGATGACAAATCGGATATAGAGGAAGAATCAGGAGTTTCTGGGGTGGGTTTAATTTTTTTATGTTGTAAAAATTACCCAATATTCTACATGGCTGGCACTATATCCTGCAGTCCCTTTCCTTGCTGCTGCTGCTGCACCACCACCTGGACAATTTCTTGATAGTACATCTTCAGGTTCCGTTTGCACACCAACATTTTTAAATACTGTCATTTTTGTTGCATCAGCACACTATGTACCATGTAAATAAGGCTTAAAATTGTTGTTCTACATCCCCTCACCACATTTAAAGTGTGTACAACTAATTGTCCAGAACAGTTTCTTTTGGCACTATTTAATTTATGCAGGGGGGGGGGGGATTTTTAAATAAAACAATTGAATCCCAATACTGGTCACATTGTCGATCAGGCATGCTCTTGGCAGACAGGCTTGCTCTCATGAGTGATTACTCGTGATTCAAATGAGGCTAAATTGGCTCAGGTGTGCGGCGGAGATATAATGGGTTATTTACCCATAGTTCCACCGTCCGCCCTGCGTTCCAAGCAGCTTGCACGCATCCTATTGGTCGCGTTGCAAGCCTCACACCAGCACACTTCCTCCTTCCGGCTTGAAGGAGGAAGTGCGCCGTGTGAGGCTTGCAACGCAACCAATAGGACATGTGCAAGCTGTTTGGAATGCAGGTACCAATGCTTCTTTCACACGTCATACCCTAATGCATGTCCCAATTTTGCCCCTTTAAAAAACGTTCACCCCACACAATGCCTTCATATATACTGTATAATGTGCCGTGCACCAACTCCCCCATCCCCTTATACTGGCCTCTGCGCTATGTCCTTTATAGGTTTCCATGATGGTCTAGTGGTCCCCCCCTCCTCCTACCCATGCAAAAATCAGCAATTAGAAGCAAGCTTGGTTGTAAGCGTCTCATCTCTCCTTGATCCAGTGACCTCAAGGTCTCATGTGCCTGCAACAGGTCCCAGTCTGATGAGGTCCTCAGGTCAAGGCCTGTTACACAGCTGGCTGCAGTGCAGGACAGAACTACAATGCCTGTCAGAATGGGGTAAGGCTTAAAAGACACTGAAGCAAAAAAAAAAATTATGATATGATTTGTATGTGTAGTACAGCTAAGAAATAAAACATTAAGATCAGATACATCAGTCTAATTGTTTCCAGTACAGGAAGAGTTGAGAAACTCCAGTTATCTCTATGCAAACAAGCCATTAAGCTCTCCGACTAAAGGCCCATACACACGTCGGATTTCCGCGAACGACGGGTCGTTTGAACGTCCCGTCGTTCGCCCGCTAAATCGGGCGTGTGTACAGACTATCGTTCGTTTGATAAGAGTGGTTTTGAGCGATACGCCCGGCGGGTCGCTCAAACTCACTCTTAGCAAACGAACAATAGTCTGTACACACGCCCGATTTAGCGGGGGCGAACGACGGGACGTTCAAACGACCCGTCGTTCGCGGAAATCCGACGTGTGTATGGGCCTTAAGTCGTGGAGAGGGCTGTTATCTGACTTTTATTATTATCTCAACTGTAAGTTAACTGTTTACTTTTTCTCTGCTAGAGGAGAGGTCATTACTTCACAGACTGCTCTGAAAGACTCATTTTGAATGCTGAGTGTTGTGTAATCTGCACATATTATAGAATGATGCAATGTTAGAAAAAACACTATATACCTGAAAATAAAAGTATGAGAATATTTTCTTTGCTGTTAATCTTCTAGTAATTATTCATAGTACCCAACCAATTCACTATATCATATTTTTTTTTCGCTTCAGTGTCTCTTTAGCCCCATCTACACCATACAATTTTTTTTTCTAATTCATTGATTCAAATCAATTCAATTTGCCAATGTTTTGCAATGGCAAATTTAATCGAATCCCGATCGGACATGTCACATTGAACCGAAAAAAAATAAATTGTATGGTGTAGATGGGGCTTTAGACACTACCCACCATTGCTTCCATCTGCCAATCTCTGCATGGGCAAAGAAAAAGGGTAGAGGTGCCTCTACCCCTTGGTAGAAACATGGCTGTGTAGATCGTTATACCCAGCATATTTAGTCTGCTTACAGCCGCCCCTTCACCATAAAATTTCTTTGCAAAAATAATCAGTAACTTCCTGTTTATACTGCCCACGACCTTGTTACTACTTCCAGGTCACGGCTCCAGTCAGCTCAAGTGCGCACAGCCAGTGCAGGCTGTGCTCCACCCTGCTCAGAGGATGTAACTGAGCGCAAGCTTGGGTGGTCTGGCTGCGTGCGCAGCCAAGCGCACTGCGATCTCACAGCCTCAGGAGCGTGCAATGGATGGGCAGCAATATATTGGATGCGGAAATGGCAGCAATTAAGGTCTATGAGGCAGAGAACAGCTCTGCCTCATTTCAAATTTTCAGACAGAGTGGGTTGGAGAGGGAAGAAAGCGGGGTGCAGGGGGGCTTTAGACAGCGGCATAGATGAATTTGAGAGCAACAGGTTTATTGATTTATAATTAAAAATATAAGGGGGGATTTATGAATTCAGTTTGCAGCTTGGGTGCCAGAATTTTGGCAGTCTGTGCTTGAATAAACATCACCTGATCTAAACCTTTGTTTTTCTTGGTTGGTTCATCTGTAGGAGGCAAGATAACTCATGTGTTTGTGTCTTTATGAGAGAGATTTATTTTTGGCCGCCTCCACCCTTTTTCATTGCCCATTACACTTCCTTTGAAAGGCATCCTTCCCACTAGTGTGGTGCTATCCACAACTAGTAAAAATCCTAGGAGAGCGACCACCTTGTTCCGTCAGGATCAGGACTACAGAGCGGGGACAATGTTTTCCCCATAGGCGATATATGGTGGTTCCAGGTTCTGCAACCCAACTTTAAAGAGGAACTCCAGTGAAAATAATGTAATAAAAAAAGTGCTTTTTACAATAATTATGTATAAATGATTTAGTTAATGTTTGCCCACTGTAAATTCTTTTAAATCCCTGATTTACATTTTGACATTACATGGTGAAATTTTTACTGTTGGCAGATGATGTAGCTGCTGCTTGCTGTTTTGGCAGTTGGAAACAGCTGTAAACAGCTATTTCCCACAATGCAGCAAGGTTCACAGACAGGAAACTGCCAAGAGTACCTACTGAATTTTTTTATGGGAGGGGTTTCACCACAATATCAGCCATACAGCGCCCCGTGATGGTCTATTTGTGAATAGGAATAGATTTCTCATGTAAAAGGGGGTATCCGCTACTGATTGGGATAAAGTTCAATTCTTGGTCGGAGTTTCTCTTTAACTAATATTTAATCTTCCGATACTGCACCATTTGGCTCCTGGTCTTGTTTTTGTCACACAGGCCACTGTGGTTCCCCCACAGTGACCGTCCCTACTTCTACATAATCTCTGCATGGGCTCAAGAAGAAGTGGGACTGGACTTCAGGAGGGCTTGTAATTGTATTTTCATTACATTTTCATTCAAGTCAATTATTTGCATCCTTGTTGACCATCTCTATAGCTGGAATTAAAAAGATGACCCGAGGTGAGAGGTATATGGAGGCTGCCATATTTATTTCTTTTTGAACAATACCAGTTGTCTGGCAGTCCTGAGCCTTTGTCTAATACTTTTGGCTGTAGATCCCGAACAAGCATGCAGCATAACTAAAAAAAAAAAAGTCATCAGTTTATTTTCACCTCGGATGTTCCTCCCTGGCGTTCAATTACCCCAGGATTTCTGTGCAAAAAGTGATACATTTTTATAAATTTTTCCCCTGTAACTTTCCAAAATGTGTCAAGCAAGGGTCTAGTATACAGTGCAGGAGAGTATTGATGTGTATGCACGTTTATACTGTTCACAGCATGTTTTGTATGGATGGATAATCTGTCAATACCGCTAGGGAGGTTACGGCTGTGCGATGCATGTGGCAATCTATGCCAATAAATCCAATGCAGCATACTTAAAAATGTATAGGAAAAAAAAATAAAAATCACTTGTGATGTATAGCTCTGGTCTAGCCATGAACAACAGTGGAGCAATATAAAAGGTACATTCTGCAACTGCTGTGCTGTTTTTTGCTTCACTGGCTCACAACATACCAGTTGAAGAACTCACCTTCTAGATATATTAAGATATTGTGGAGATAGGATCAACAATACAGCCACATAAAGAACAACCTCCCTATTCCTCAGATTCACATAGATCGAACACTCCACATAGCATGCAGATGTGACCTGCTGCATAGGATTTAACCCCTAGTTTGAAAAATACCAACAATTCTCTCTTCACTTCATACTGCTATGCAAATTATACATCACATTTGTGATTCATTGAATATGTAGATTGTACCTGGAGGAGCTTTTGCAAGGAGTAATGAGGGCTACATCAAAAACACTACAACAAAATGTCCGAAAAGACTTTATTTTAATGTCAAATTTACAAGTGTAATCCTAATTAGCGGTAACGATGAAGCTGAAGAGTGTTGCGTCTCCTCCAGCAAGCACGACGAGAGCCACCAATGGTGAGATGGAATTTGTGACCCTTGCCGAGACCACGACTCTTCTTGCCAGCAGAGGTCAGCCCACGCATCTCCCTGTGCTTGTGCACTGGCTTTGTGATCCATTGGGTATCTGGATTGCGTCTGATGGCCTTGTGGAAGGTGTCAATGAGGATGACCTCAAAGAACTTGTAAGTGGAGTCTTCACCCACCCAGTAGGAGGCAAGGACTCTCAGTCCTCCACAGTGACGGCCAGCACGCTCCTGGAACAAGAGGGGGAGACAAGAAAATTTAGCATCTAATATTTCAGAAGTACTCTGACTCTGGTCTAACAAAAGTGCATGTTTTTTCCTATAAAAAAAAGTTTAAAAAAAAAATCTCTTACCTATTATTCTACTTTAATTGCACCCAAAACCACTCCTGTCTACTCTTATTTCACATAAAACATTACTTCTGTATTTGGCTGCTTGGGTCTGCCATTTTGTTACAAGACACAAGGGCCTCTGCATAAAGCAGGTGAAATGAAGCTGCCAAATCTATATTGCCATCCCATTTTCAACACCAAACCTATGTTGCAAAGTAGAAGCATCACTATTTCCAGGTTCTACTAAAAATACGTTCCAATAAAAGTAGAAATGTTCATGTGGGGAACATGTATAGGTCATTGATGGTACACGCCTATTAAAGGGAACCAGAGACGTTGGGGGCAAGCTTTAATACATACCTGGGGCTTCCTCCAGCCCCATATGCACGGATCGCTCCCACGCCGCCATCCTCAGCTGCTTGGATCCGCCGGTACTGGGTCCCGTCATTACCGCCAGTCGGCCAATTGTCCGCATCACAGGGGGCTCCCTGCATACACGTACGGCTGCATACTGCGCAGCCGCATGCGTAAGGATATGGAGGGAGCCCCTGTGATGCGGACAATTGGCCGCGTCCGCCGGAAGTGACGGGACCCGGTGCCGGCGATAGAGGAAGCGAAGGATGGCGGTGTGTGAGCGATCCAGGCTTATGGGGCTGGAGGAAGCCCCAGGTATGTATAAAAGCTTTTTCTATTTTTTAGGTTTCCTTCCTCTCTGGTTCCCTTTAAGGAAGTACCCCCTGCCTCAGGTGTCAATTCACTGGAACCCAATTTAGTGTACTGTATACAGTGCTAAGCAGAAGTAGCGTAAACATGCCACATGTAGGCCAGGCTATACTGCTGTGTACTACAGTTGGTTTAACTGACTTTTCCGCATGCAATTTCAGATGTGGAATTGCAGTCTATTGAAATCAACAGGCTGCATACAATTCTCGTGCAGGGGAAAGAATTATGCATGCTGCAGTTTTCTGCAGCATGCTTCCAAATCCCCATTAACATGTTTGGCCCAGCAAAATGATACGCATGCGAAATTGCATAGGCATTGGTGCCACATGCATTTCCAAAACTGATGCGGCATCTTAGTGGGAATGTAATTTTACTGTAGTCTGCCGTAGCAGTGTAGGACAAAGCCGAACTGAAGAAGAGCTTGAAACTGTTTCACTTACCTGGGGCTTCCCCAAGCGCCGGTTTTGCACAATCCTCTGTTCTCCTGCTGCCAGCTAGTTTCATTATCGTAGATTTGTAAGTCGACTGCAACTGTGCCACGTGCATCTTTCTTCGCATTACCGTCCTGCAGTGGACGGTAACGCGAAGGATACGCGTGGCCCGTGGCACAGTTGCATTCAACTTACAAGTCGACAGTAATTAATTAAGCTAGCTGGCGGCGGGAGAACTGAGGATCGTGCAGGACCCGCGTGGGACAGGACGGCTGCTGGGGGCTTGGGGGACACCCCAGCTAAGTGAAACCATTTGTTTTAAGGTCATCTTCAGTTCCACTTTAAGGTGGCCATACATCAAGTGACCTGGTGGCTGATCAACCATCCGATTTGATTTTTATAAATTAGAAGAAAATCTGTGCCACCAAGTGCCTGCTCGATCGACAATGCAACCAATTTTGGTCTGAAATGGGGACATGGATCATTGGGAGACAGCCAGGCGGCAGATGCGGAGTCACAAGGCCAATTCCATATCGATTTCAGCTTGAAATTGATTACGAATCGGCCTGTGGTGTATGGGAAGTCAGTCCCAGTGAGAGATTGGTCTTGGTTGATCCTCCCATACATAGTCTGATGTGTGGGCACCTTTAATCTCAGCCAATCCCCTCTGCACCTTGGCAATCTGACAGTCCCTTGTAAAATGAACAATGGTAAAAGTGGATTTGTGGGTAGTCTCAAAAACACAAAAGAATAGTTCTGGCTAGGCCATCAGTCTGATAAATTACCTACCTCCATATATCCATGCAAGTAACCTCTAACTAGAAATTTCAGTTAAAGGGGTTCTGTGGGGGTGTCCTGGGGATAAAAACTGTCACTTACTTGGGGCTTCTTTCAGCCCCCTGTAGCACTAATGTCCCACGCTGTCCTCTGCCGCCAGCCCCGGTCAATTATTCATCTGACAGACGAATAATGCGGGCTCCCGTACGTGCCATTGGAAGCTTACTGCGCAGGCGCAGTACAAAGGTTTCTTGTACTGCGCAGTAAGCTTCTGATGACGCGGGCAGAAGCGAGCAGGGGCGCGGCCCAGGCCACAATTGAAAGCATGCCGCGCTAGACGGCGGATCGGAGGAGGGCGGCGTGGGACATTCCTGCTTCAGGGGGCTGATAGAAGCCCCAGGTAAGTGACTTTTTATCCCCAGGACACCCCCACAGAACTCCTTTAAGTAAACCAGGTTAAATAGAAAAACGCTATAAAACCAAATGGAAAAAAAAAGGAACCAGGAATGTATTTATCTCATGATGTAAGTAGGTAAAAAATGTGCTCTAGATTTCAAATGGGACAAACAGCAACTGACAGAGGGAAATCCAGCTAAATCACTTTCTGTACACATGTAATTGCATGCTGCCTGAACACAAGTAAAATTAGGTGTCTAATGTAGGCCATCTGCATGTTAAAAGCAAAGCCTTCTAAAAATGTCCAGTGAAAAAAAAAAAAAAAGTAGTTTACAGAAAGCACGCTGCGTCTACTCAATATCAGGGATCACTTATATGGGATTCAGATGCCAAAAGGGCATTTAAGGAGCAAGTTTCATTGACTAGATGAGTCAGACATTATAAACCAGCTACTTTTCAGAATTTCAGGACATTCTAAAAAAGTATCCTCGGTACTTTTCCGTTAGCCGGGCGTAACAGCTAAGTAATGTACCGATTCTGTTTTTACTGGCCGTCTCGCTGCGGCCAAATGTGTCAAAAGTGAGTTCATTGAATTAAATTAAGCCGGCGGCAATGTAACAGATGAAGCCGCCGGCTTCGGCTCTGCCTCCTCTCCTCCCCCTGCCTCTCTCCTATAAGAACACTGGCAGCCGGGGGACACTCGTGTCCCCGGAGAGTCGTTTGTCACAAGAAACAAGCAGAGCGGGAGGCTGCAGACATTGCTTCTGCCAGCATCCGCTCTGCAAGAACGAATGGCTTCCCTGCTGCGACGAACGACTCGGGCTGTCCCCCGGCTGCCAGTATTGTATAGGACAGAGGCGGGGGAGGAGAGGAGGCAGAGCCGAAGCCGGCGGCTTCATCGGTTACATTGCCGCCGGCTTAATTTAATTCAATTAACTCACTTTTGATACATTTGGCCGCAGCGAGACTGCCAGTAAAAACTGAATCGGTACATTACTTAGCTCAGTTGCGCCCGGCTAACGGAAAAGTACCGTATCCTCTTTGGTAGGCCTAATTTACATTGACTTTTACTGACTACAAAAAGCAGATAAACCGCTCAAGTGAAATCTACATTCATATTAAAAAGGGAATAAAAACAGCCCCTGGGTGGTACTTACCTTGGGAGGGGGAAGCCTCTGGATCCTAATGAGGCTTCCCCCACCCTCTTCAACCTTCAGGGATCCAGCGCTGGCAGCCCCCAAACAGCGAAGTAAATATTTATCCCCAGCTCCAGCGCAGTAGCAGCTTCCCAAAGGGCTGCAGGCGACTTGCGCAGCAGAGTGGCCCCAATCGGGCATGGCTATTTTTGCTAGAGCCCATTGGAAAGCCGCTACTGCGTCTGTGCCGGAGCTGGGAAGGTAAATATTGCAGGTGCTACTACACCTGTATATTCGGGGGCTGCCAGCACTGGATGCTGGAGGGTCAAGAGGACAAGGAAGCCTTATTTAGGATCCAGAGGCTTCCCCCTCCCAAGGTAAGTACCCCCCAGGGGCTGTTTTTTGTTAGTTTTACTTTGACATAGCAATACGCATAAGCATTTTTACAGTCAACAAAACCCGAACATTCAGCAAAACAAGACAGTTTGATGCACAACTTGTCTTTGCATATCCTGCCTCTACCTTTAACCTCCTTGGCGGTCAGATTTTAGGGTCTAAAAGCGGTGCAATTTTTTCCCACTCTTTCAGACCCTAAAACCTGAAAAAAATCATTCTGGCAGGGAGATCTGCAGCAAAATAAAATAAAAAATAAAAAATGTACCTTCCTGGTCTCCTGTGCTGCAGTTTTCTTTTTGCCCACAAGATGGCGCTAATATACATATAAACGAACTATATTTCTCTAATATAGAGACGTTTGTTTTCAATATTAGCCCCGCCCCCGATGACGTCACGCTGCCACCACCGCTCTGCTGCCACCACCACGGCTGCGCTGCTCCAACTGGCTGCCGGGTCCCCGGAAGAATAGCGGGGACATGGGGGATCCCGGCGGCCAGGGAAAGACCCCACACTGCCGGGGAGAGAGGCTGGAGTCCCGCTGCGCAGCGAGATCGCGCGCGGGACTCCACAACTAAAGGTAAAGCTCTGCAATGCCTACCCCGACCTGAGCTCGGGATCACCGCTAATAGCTTGTTTTTTTCTACCCCGAGCTCAGGTCGGGAAAACCGGCAAGGAGGTTAAAGGAGACTTGAACTCAGAGGGAAGAGTGTCATAGTTATCTCCCTTTAAACAATAGTCTGGCTGTCCCAAGACCCTGAACAAGCATGCAGATCAGGTACTCGACTGAAGTCTGACTGGATTAGCTGCATGCTTGTTTCAGAATTCTGACTCACCAGACACTACTGTTACCAAACAATTAGCAGGCCTGCAACTGGCATTGTTCACCAGGAAATAAATATGGCAACCTCCATATCCCTCTCACTGCAGGTGTACAACCATCCTCATAACTGCTCAGCAATCCACAGTTTTCCTCTGTAAATGTATATCTCTCCTTCAGGATGAGATGACACTGGATGAGGTGCTCACATTAATCTCTGTGTTTAAACTGAATTTCTAATGCTGACAGAGAAAATTGAAAGAAAGCATCAGACATGCAGCAGGCACACAGATTTTCAAAGATCTCATGCTGAAATCGATTGAAAATCTGTGTGCAGTGTGCGATTGCAATCTAGCAGACAAATCCCCTCTCAACACCTTCCTCCAAATCACAACCTGTGTACTTGTTTCACTACAATGACCTATTTCTCAGTGATGAGGAACTGGTGCGGGCACTGCTGTGAACTAGCACAGACCTGTTGAGTCAAGCAATGTAGGCTCATCAGATAGTCATCTAGATCATGGACATTACTGTGTAATAACTGTTCTTGCCATACACAACTCTTATTGTGAAAGTTCCCATGCACATGCTACCAGTTAGAACAAATACATCAGTGAAAGCATGAGTATTCTGCCAGTTGAATGAGAAAGGTGATATTGTAAAGTCCGTTTGAACAGGTAAAGCCTACCCTTCTGAGCCCAGCAAAAAGAGCCAAAAACATCTCTTATCTATTGATAAAAAGAAGCCACTCCATAGCTTCCTGTGACTAAGGAGCGATTGGAACTCCGATACGCGTGAGCATAATGCCTAGTCTATGATGGTCTCAAAGAATGTTGGACGCTTTTATGTTTCAGTTTGGGTGGATTCTTTTCATCAATATGTTACCCTGTTGTGGCTGAAACGTTATCCTACTCCTGGTTCATTTCGGAGAGCGGTCAACGGTGTTACTTCCTTATTGCATGCATCTCTTATCTGTAAATGTAGCCATTCATCTAGCAATGATGGGCGCAGATCTGCCCAAATGACAAATCTCTCTATTCGATTAGAGACCTGTTGGCTGCCCATACACCGCAGGCCAATTCCCAAACAATGGGCTCTATTCTCAATGATTTTCCGCATGCGGAAATGCATTTGCGGTAAATTCCCGACTGAAAAAAAAAAAAAAAAAAAAAACATCTTGACATTGTTTACGCATGAAAAGTCCGCAAAAGTCGGTAGTTTCTGCAAAAAAAAAATCCAAATTCACAAAAAAAAAAAAAAGGAGGCGCCTTATTTCTGACTCAACTACCGAATTTTTATCACCTACTAGTACTTGGGTGATATTTCGCTTTCCATTGACTTAAATGGAGTCTGGAGCCTTGAGTGCTGTGTTTGGTGGACTTTTATTTTTGGACAAGTTTTTTAATGCAACTTTTTCCCGCAAGGTTTCCGCATGTTTACTATGTAATTACGCATGTTTCCCAATTTTTTATACGCATTGTTCCCGCATGCGGGAAACATGTGGGACTTTTTTAGTGAATGTGGAAAATATGCGGAATTTATCACATGCGGTAATATAGCGGTAAAAAAAAAAATCTCTTACCGCATGTGTGATTGAGAATAGAGCACAATATGTTGAAATTCAGGGCTGTGAAGTCTGTACAAAAATCATCCGACACCAACTCCTCAGTTTATGAAACCACCAACTCTGACTGCCCAAAATGGCTCAGACTCTAACTCCACAGCCCTGCTGAAGTTTATCAGGAATTGGCCTTGTGCGACATGCGCCCCCCCCCCCCCCCCAAACCGATGCAGAGTGCTCTATACATTACCAGTCCGTGCCCAAAGCTTGTCCTCCGCTGGCTCCGGGCACAGTCCTTGTTCCATACATGCGCCCCACGTGGCTGCTGGCATACACACAGGCGTGGGTGTGATGTCACACATGCGGCCCTGTTACTCCAGTAACCATGTGAGGTACGTGTTTGGAGCAAGGAGTGTGCCTGAAGCCAGTGGACGACAAGCAACGACCATGGACAGAAAATGTACAGTGCACTGGGCAACTGTAGGGGGGGGGGGGGGGGGGGGTGTTGGGGACGACAGCGTCAGGGGTCTGTTCGCGTTTGTCCCGATTTTGCTTGCTGTTACCACCGCACACACGCGATCGAGCGAGTGGACCCTACATCTTACAGCAGGTCTGACCAATTAATGGAAACCAGATTCAGGCCAAAATTGGTCATATTGTCGATTAGGAATGCATCTGACAGAAAAGATTTTCATCCGATTCTGATTACAGTAATTAAATCGCATGGTCAAACGGCCGCCTAGTCTCCTGATGTATGGCCACCTTAACTGCTTGCCGACTGCGGCGGCCCCAGGACCGCCTAACACCGATCGGTGTAAAGTCCTGGGGCGGCAGTTTGCCGCGGGGAGGGAGGGCATTGTAAAAAAATAAAAAAATAAATTGTATTAATACTTACAACAACAAAAACACTGGGGGCGATCAGACCCCACCAACAGAGAGCTCTGTTAGTGGGGGGAGATCAGAATCACTAGTGCGCTCTGTTGTGCGGGCCTGCAGCTTGGCTAATTACACAATAGCCTGGTCTGTGGTGGGTGTGTGTGTGTGTGTTGTGTGTGTGTGGTGTGTGTGGTGTGTGGTGTGTGTGTGTGTGTGTGTGTGGGGGGGGTCAGTAGCAGTGTTCGGGAGTCTTGCCCAAGGTCTCCTACTGAATAGGTGCTGGCTTACTGAATAGGCATCACGACTGCACTAATAAGATGGGCATATTTCCTCCATGTCCGTCATCTTCCTATGCTGGATACAAACACTTCCAGTTTTTACTCCATATACCTTTGTACAATATAGCACAACATACAGCAGGAGTAAACTCAAAGGGCTAGTTCACAGTCCTTAGTTGTGTGCAGAATAATTCTGCATAACTCACTGCCCATACAATTCTATGAGCCTGTTCACAGTACAGCGTTGTAAGTGATCACATGCTAACATGCTGCATGCAGGCAGGCAGGCTTTGTATTAAAGTGGATCCGAGAAACTTTTACTCGTTGCATAATTGTGTTCCTTTCAGGGCTGTGGAGTCGGTCCAAAAATCCACCGACTCCAACTCCTCAGTTTAGGATTCCACCGACTCCGACTCCTCGACTCAGACTCCTCTAATTTGCATATTACAATTTTGTTGATTAAAAGTATGTAACATGAAATTCGTCTCTTAACTGCCAACGCTTAGGAATTTTACAAGACAACTGAAGTGAGAAGGATATGTAGACTACTATATTTATTCCCTTTAGACTAAAACTAGTCCTTGGTAAGAGTACTTGTAAAAGGTACAAACCGGAAGAAAGAACATCTATCAGGCCCTAGGCAATGTGACTGTGGGTACATGTAAGAGTGACGTGCAGGTACTCTGCAGGGGAATGAGGAGATTCTTCCTCTATTACACATTCTTCATGCACAATCTGAACAAGGTTTATGGGTGACAGACAACACCTCTGTGTTCAATGTGCACAGCATTCTCAGTGGATTCCCTGCAGCTCTGTGGGGAGTGCATATGTAGAGTATAGTACTACTGTGTAACAAAGTAAACCTGAGACAGATGAAATTAAAGTTTTATACATACCTGGGGCTTCCTCCAGCCGCCTTCAGGATAATCAGTCCCTCGTTGTCCTCCTCCACCACCTGGATCTTCTGCTATGAGTCCAGGTACTTGAGCCAGTCGGGCGTAGTGCGCATGCACACACTCCGCCGCCAGGAGCATACTACACCTGTGCAGCACTATTGCGCAGGTGCAGAATGTTCCTGGCTGTGGGAGCGGCATGCGGCTGGACAGCGCTGACTGGCTGAATTACCAGGACTCATAGCAGAAGATCCGGGTGGTGGAGGACAGCGAGGGACTGATTAGCCTGAAGGGGGCTGGAGGAAGCCCCAGGTATGTATAAAACTTTACTTTTCATCCGTCCCGTCTCAGGTACCCTTTAATTTGTAGTCCCCAAACCAAATTTTAACAACATATCAAATTATTTGATTTCATCAGCAAAGGGAGTGCATACATTTGCATAAATCAGCATCAATGCAGAATTATTTCCATCTCATTGACCATCTCTATTAGTGACACAGCTACACATCAGGCTTTATTCTTACAGCATAGATGTTATTTAGTATATATAAGAGATTCCTGTGTACACATCATATATACAGTCACAATCAGATCTGTATATCTGACCTTAAAAATACGGGGACTGCTTCATTGAAGCAGCACAAGTAACTAATTTTGATTGGTTTATTTCATTTTTGTGGACTAAGCACAGCTATTACTGTATATATACATTATTTTTAATGACTATTATCTGAGAAATAGAACATTTTATCATATTTTCTATTTTAATTACGGTTACAAATTCATTAGGAGTCGGTGCATTTTTTCCCGACTCCGACTCCACAGCCCTGGTTCCTTTCATATAGTTTATAGGGCATTCCTCCAGCCAAATACTTTGTTTTAATACTCTAATTCCCTATAAACTAAACAAGCCTCGCCCACAGCTTCTCACAGTGCCTTGGCACTGTAGCAGGAGCTTATGGGAGCTCAGTCTGGGCAGGAAGAGGAGGAGGTTACTAATCAGAGATTTCAGAGGCAGAGGGGAGGGAGGAAGGAG
Organism: Hyperolius riggenbachi; assembly: GCF_040937935.1. Classification (NCBI taxonomy): domain Eukaryota; kingdom Metazoa; phylum Chordata; class Amphibia; order Anura; family Hyperoliidae; genus Hyperolius; species Hyperolius riggenbachi. Next base: position 113,883,206 of record NC_090650.1, on the reverse strand, counting down.
GAGAGGGGACTGAATGTACACACAGGCAAGCGGATAGCATCTCCAGCCCTCAGCCTGTGACAAACAGAACATGGCTGCCCTCATTGTATCACAGGAATAAATAATCAAACTTTTGAAGCTGTTTGCAACTAGATATGCCGTGTAAACTATCTACACTTTAGATAAGATATATAGACATCACTTTTTTTTTTTTCATCTCGGATCTGCTTTAACCCTTCTGGCGGTAAGTTCGGGGTAAGCCGCGCAGGAGGATTTCTCAGGCCCTGCTCGGCGGATTTTCATAATTTTTATTTTTGCTGGACGCAGCTAGCACTTTGCTAGCTGCGCCAGCACACCGATCGCCGCCGCCCCGCGCCCGATCGCCGCTATCCGGCGCCCCCCCCCAGACCCCGTGCGCTGCCTGGCCAATCAGTGCCAGGCAGCGCCGAGGGGTGGATCGGGACTCCCAATGACGTCGCTGACGTCATCCCGCCCCGTCGCCATGGCGACGGGGGAAGCCCTCCAGGAAATCCCGTTCTTTGAACGTGATTTCCTGATCGCCTATCGCCGGAGGCAATCGAAGCGGGCGGGGGGATGCCGCTGAGCAGCGATCATCATGTAGCAAGCCCTGGGCTCGCTACATGATCTAGAAAAAAAAACAAAAAATAAAAAAAAACCTGCTGCGCTGCCTCCTGGCGGAATTTTTCATACCGCCAGGAGGGTTAAAGAGAACCTGAGGTGGGATTTTATTATGCTAGTGGGGCACAGAGGCTGGTTGTGCACACTAACACCAGCCTCTGTTGCCCCATGGTGTGCCTCCAAGACCCCCCTGTGCGCCGCTATACCCCCCGCAGAGCTGGCGACACGCAGCGTGTCACCAACACAATGTTTACCTAAGCGCTGTCTGTCAGCGCCGCCCCCCCGCCTCCTCCGTATCGGTGCTACCCGCCTGTGTCCCTTCCCTCCCGCTGATTGGAGGGAAGTAACGCGGGCGGGTAGCGCCGATACAGAGGAGACGGGGGGAGCGGCGCTGACAGCGCTTAGGTAAACATTGTGTTGGTGACACGCTGTGTGTCGCCAGCACTGTGGGGGGTAGAGCGGAGCACAGGGGGGTCTTGGAGGCACACTATGGGGCAACAGAGGCTGGTGTTAGTGTGCACATCCAGCCTCTGTGCCCCACTAGCATAATAAAATCCCACCTCAGGTTCTCTTTAAAGTCCAGTTTCTATTGGAGTTCACATCCATAACATGTGCATTATGCAAATGTCCACTGTGAACCTAGCCTAAAGAGCTAATGTGCCTTCACAAAGAATTGGGCTAGGAAGAGCGGCTTTCCTATTCCATACATGGCACAAGAATCCATATATAAAAAGCCAAAAATGGGTGCTGTAAAGGTAGTTTAATCTTGCACATGCAAGGCCTGAGATTTTCCATCTTACTCAATCCATACCTTTGACAGATTACGGTCAATTCATTAGTCAAGCACCGCTTGTGTAGCACCAATTTTACATCAGATTTAATAAAATTAACAAATCAAATGGTTGATCGGACCGCAAAAATCGCTAGATGTATGGCCACAGGTCCCTGTGTCACATATGAAGCCCAAAGTTAAAGCGGAACTGAAGATCTTCTAAAAATAAAGTTTCACTTACCGGAGGTTTCTGCAAGCCCCTTGCAGCCGCCCTGTCCCCCCGCCAGCTACTTTTGGTTCCTCTGGCAGGCCACACGTATCCTTCACTTTCCAGTCTGCAGTAGCGCTATTGCAGACAGGAACGGGGGGGGGGGGGGGGGGGGGGGGGGGGAGGGGAGGGAATACGCTTGGCAGGGCTGTGCAGGCGCAGTGACCCCTCGACTTATACGTCAAGTAACAAAACTAGTTGGCGGCGGAGACCGGGCGGCTGCAAGGAGCATGCAGAAGCCCCAGGTAAGTGAAACTTTAATTTTTAGAGGCTCTTCACTTCCGCTTTAAGACACTATCAACGCCAGTGTTATATAAGCACATACCAAAAACAAGAGGGAATCCACATCAAAGAGAAAGAATTTCAGCTTAACCCAAAGTAAAAGCTAGCATGAACAAGTTTCCATGTTACAAGCTATGAAACATTAAAACTGCCACCATACCTCAGCTACGGACTGCAGGCTGCGAGCAAACTTGATCTGGTTTATACCATGGTGCACAGGCTTGCCATAAGTTGCACCCTTGGGCACTGGGCGTTTGCGACCTCCACGGCGAACTCTCACACGGTAGATGACATACCCTGGGATGAAGAGGGAACATACAACTGATAAGAATGCATAAATACACATTACTGCATACATATTTATAATGGGACTAACCAACATATTATAATTGATTTATAAAGCACCAACATATATTTGTTGGCGCTGACCAAAGTAAGAAACAAACAAGGTGTACATAATGATACCGACAATAATTACCAGATTTCCAGTGCAAAACTGATGTTTTTATTTTACTGGTTAAACATACAATCGAAATTGTACATGTATGGGCACCATCAACCAATATCAACTGTTTATTGTGCACAGTGAATTTGCCTCCAGAAGTCTCTAGTGCACGAGACCTGCATGGCAACTGTGGCCTAGTAATACAGGATTGGTGGGTGTCACATTGGATGCGCAGAAGACCCAGACTGGACACAAATGAGCTGTTACCGAAGTTGATCGCAGCTGAACGGCAGACAGGCGTGGGACTCAGACGAGTGTATTGGGCTAGAGGAAGCCCCGGGTAAGTATCAAATCTTTTGTTTTTTCATCTCTGGTACACTTTAAAGAGACTCTGAAGCGAGACTAAATCTTGCTTCAGAGCTCATAGTTAGCAGGGGCATGTGTGCCCCCTGCTAAACCGCCGCACAACGGGGGTCCCTTCACCCCCAAACCCACCCCTCCAAGACTTGGTCGTAGTCTTGGTCGTAAATCTTCCCTTCCTGGAGGCAAGGCAAACAGCTGCAGCCCTGCCTCCAGTCGCATCTATCAGACGCGTATCGCCGCCTATCCCCCGCCCCTCTCAGTGAAGGAAGACTGAGATGGGCGGGGGAGAGGCGGAGATACGCGTTTGACAGGCGCGCGTGGGGCAGGGCTGAGGCGGTTAGCCCTGCCCCAACCAGGAAGCGCTCCCCCGCTTTATGTAGGGGATTTGGGGGTGAAGGGACCCCCGTTAAGCCGCAGGATAGCGGCGTTTTAGCAGGGGCACACATGCCCCTGCTATCTATGAGGTCTGAAACGAGATTTATTCTCGCTTCAGACTCTCTTTAAGGAGCTTACCATCTAAAGCAAGCTGCAGCACTATACATTTCTAACCATCCACTTCCTAGACCCCAACATTCCTATAGTCCAATCTAGTAATCAGTAGGGATAGTAGGAAATGCCCAATTCCGCATTCCAGTTTTCCAATTTCCGAGGAGCATTTTGTCATTTTCTGCATCAGAGAATGCAAAAAGAAAAAAAAAAATGGAAAAATGGAATCTTGTGATTGGTATAAAATGCAGGGCTGTGGAGTCGGTCCAAAAATCCACCGACTCCGACTCCTCAGTTTAGGATTCCTCCGACTCCGACTCCTCGACTCCGACGCCTCTAATTTGCATATTACAATTTTGTTGATTAAAAGTATGTAACATGAAATTCGTCTCTTAACTGCCAACGCTTAGGAATTTTACAAGACAACTGAAGTGAGAAGGATATGTAGACTACTATATTTATTCCCTTTAGACTAAAACTAGTCCTTGGTAAGAGTACTTGTAAAAGGTACAAACCGGAACAAAGAACATCTATCAGGCCCTAGGCAATGTAACTGTGGGTACATGTAAGAGTGACGTGCAGGTACTCTGCAGGGGAATGAGGAGATTCTTCCTCTATTACACATTCTTCATGCACAATCTGAACAAGGTTTATGGGTGACAGACAACACCTCTGTGTTCAATGTGCACAGCATTCTCAGTGGATTCCCTGCAGCTCTGTGGTGAGTGCATATGTAGAGTATAGTACTACTGTGTAACAAAGTAAACCTGAGACAGATGAAATAAAAGTTTTATACATACCTGGGGCTTCCTCCAGCCGCCTTCAGGATAATCAGTCCCTCGTTGTCCTCCTCCACCACCTGGATCTTCTGCTATGAGTCCAGGTACTTGAGCCAGTCGGGTGTAGTGCGCATGCACACACTCCGCCGCCAGGAGCATATAGCATCTGTGCAGCACTATTGCGCAGGTGCAGAATGTTCTTGGCTGTGGGAGCGGCATGCGGCCGGACAGCGCTGACTGGCTGAATTACCAGGACTCATAGCAGAAGATCCGGGTGGAGGAGGACAGCGAGGGACTGATTAGCCTGAAGGGGGCTGGAGGAAGCCCCAGGTATGTATAAACTTTACTTTTCATCCGTCTCAGGTACCCTTTAATTTGTAGTCACCAAAACAGATTTTAACAACATATCAAATTATTTGATTTCATCAGCAAAGGGAGTGCATACATTTGCATAAATCAGCATCAGTGCAGAATTATTTCCATTTCATTGACCATCTCTATTAGTGACACAGCTACACATCAGGCTTTATTCTTACAGCATAGATGTTATTTAGTATATATAAAAGAGATTCCTGTGTACACATCATATATACAGTCACAATCAGATATGTATCTCTGACCTTAAAAATACGGGGACTGCTTTATTGAAGCAGCACAAGTAACTAATTTTGATTGGTTTATTTCATTTTTGTGGACTAAGCACAGCTATTACTGTATATATACATTATTTTTAATGACTATTATCTGAGAAATAGAACATTTTATCATATTTTCTATTTTAATTACAGTTACAAATTCATTAGGAGTCGGAGTCGGTGCATTTTTTCCCGACTCCAGGCACCCAAAATTGCCCGACTCCACAGCCCTGATAAAAATGACCACAGTAATCCAATTTTTGTGGAAAAAGTCTGTATTCTCTGATTGGCCCAATGCTTCAGAGTTCTTGTTACCATCCACACTCCATGAAAAATGGCTAAGAAATTAAATTCTGCCAGGCTAAGTAAATCACTGAGCACAACTGTAACTGCTGCATGGTTTACACTACTGCAAACCATATCCTACATGCTCATTTGCAGCTTAGGATACTAACCTTGCTTTGCCTTGTAGCCCAGTCTACGAGCCTTGTCTGGACGAGTGGGACGTGGTGCTCGGTGGAGAGAAGACAGCTGGCGATACTGCCAGCAGCGGACACGCAGGAGGAACCGCATCACATCGGACTGCTTCTTCCTCCATAGTTCTTGCATGTATTTGTAGGCACCCATGCTGGCTTATGCTACAAGACCATTCAGAACATTAGTTAAGCAGAACAGTCTAGCATAAAATACAATAAAAATAAAAACACCAAAGTCTTTGCATTATTGCACTACAACAAAGTTATCTTTATTTATAAAAATGTAATTGAAAGCAAATAAAGAGCACTAGCCCTCTGCCAACACTACAGACTGCAACTGAGCAGCATTGCGGCTGATTCACACAGGCAGATGACAGTGGTGCTTTTCCACCAGTCAATAGCTCCCATGGATCTGCCAGGTGCGTTGAACGAGTAGTGTCCGCCACCCCTGTGTGAGCACAGGAGTTTGTGGAAGGGTACACTATCAATCAGCCTCACATGGTATGCACCAAACCTTTATGGGCTCTCTTCTAAAATCACACATGCGGTAATTGATTTTTATTTTTTAACAGCAAAATTACTGTCTGCTGTAATTTCCACATTCACTAAACATTTTCTGCATGTTTTCTGCATGCTGGTAGATTGCATTAAAAAACAAGTGTGAAAAGTAAAAAGAGATTGGTAGTTAAGGCATATATAAAAAAAAAAAAAAAAAAAAAAAAAAAAAAAAAAAAAAAAAATCCACCCAAATATGGTTTTTACGGACATTTTTAACTAAATTTCAAAGCACTTTTTGCGCATGTGTAAAAAAAAAAAAATGTGGATAACTTTGTGAATGTTAACACGGTCTAATTTGTCAGAAATTTACTAACAGTTGGTTACCACATGCGAAAAATGATTGTGAACAGAGCCCATTACCTGCGTCCCACTAGAAAATGAAAATCACAATTGTCGAGTGCTTTTAGCAGCAATATTGATTTCAGTAAGGTATTGAGATTTCCATAGGTTCGGCAGTAAAAGCACTGCAAAACTGCCTTGTACAGAAATCAAAAGGTTTTGTTTTTTTATCAAATAGTTTTATTGAAGATTACGTTTCAGAGCAAGTTGACAAAGCATACATCAAACAGATAGCTTGTCGACTGTACACGTAATGGTTTAATTCAACAAAAGGGTGTGACAGTCTCTACATCAGTACAGTCATTAATGATAAACATATACGTAGACAATTGTTGTATAACAGAAATATCAACATTGTTATCCAACATTTATAACAATTATAGCCACAATCGTCACAGGGAATCGGAATATCAGATCAAGAAATACTAACATAGGCTTCAATTCATCAAAGGGTGTTCGATAACGAAACCCCAGTCCTTAAAATACCGCATTCGGTATTTTACACTTCACTGTGCTAATTCATCAATGTTTTCCCATGTGCGGTAGAGGTTCGTTAAGTTACCGAACTACTAGGCTTCAATTCATCAAAGGCTGTTCGATAACTGCAGAGTGGTGCAGAGCAGCTTGGAATGTCCCTGTGTTGTTACAAGCTGATAACAATAGCAGGCATCCAGACATCCCTTTGTGATGTAAACGTGTTATAGTTACTGTTACTTGTACTGCCTCTGCAGCTCTGAATCTGTCCATCAGTCTTTCTTAACATTTTATTTATTTGCCACAACGTAGATGAACTTCCTGGAGACATTACAAATGCCATGCTTGGTGATTTCACCACCAGCATCTTTGCATTATCAAACAGGGCCTGAAAGGGTTACACCACCGAAGGGAATCTGGGGATATATTTTGACCCATTCTCTCTGCTCACTGCTTGGGGGGTCTGAAAGCTTGTGTGGAGAAGCCTGTGTGACCTATCAGCGGCACTTGCAGGAGAACAGGGGCTGTTTCTATTGGCTGCCTGCTCCTGCTAATCATGAAAACATTCACACAGAAGGCTTTCGAAGCCTGTAACGACAGGGGAGAGCTTGAGATAAACACCGAATGTGTTAGCGAATGTGGGAACCTTGATGAATTAACATTTGTTGAGCACATGTCGGTAATTTATCTCATTGCTGTGTCATTTCAGCTTCTCATTCGGTAACAGCTTTGATGAATTAACATTTTCTAAAGTGCTCCCTTAAGTCAGCTGTTTTTAGCATTACCGAATGCGGTAATGCTTGATGAATTGAAGCCATAGGCTTCAATTCATCAAAGGGTGTTCGATAACAAAACCCCAGTCCTTAAAATACCGCATTCGGTATTTTACACTTCACTGTGCTAATTCATCAATATTTTCCCATGTGTGGTAGAGGTTCGTAAAGTTACCGAACTACTAGGCTTCAATTCATCAAAGGCTGTTCGATAACTGCAGAGTGGTGCAGAGTAGCTTGGAATGTCCGTGTGTTGTTACAAGCTGATAACAATAGAAGGCATCCAGACATCCCTTTAGATGTAAAGGTGTTATAGTTAATGTTATTTATACTGCCTCTGCTGCTCTGAATCTGTCCATCAGTCTTTCTTAACATTTTATTTATTTGCCACAACGTAGATGAACTTCCTGGAGACATTACAAATGCCATGCTTGGTGATTTCACCACCAGCATCTTTGCATTATCAAACAGGGCCTGAAAGGGTTACACCACCGAAGGGAATCTGGGGATATATTTTGACCCGTTCTCTCTGCTCACTGCTTGGGGGGTCTGAAAGCTTGTGTGGAGAAGCCTGTGTGACCTATCAGCGGCACTTGCAGGAGAACAGGGGCTGTTTCTATTGGCTGCCTGCTCCTGCTAATCATGAAAACATTCACACAGAAGGCTTTCGAAGCCTGTAACGACAGGGGAGAGCTTGAGATAAACACCGAATGTGTTATCGAATGTGGGAACCTTGATGAATTAACATTTGTTGAGCACATGTCGGTAATTTATCTCATTGCTGTGTCATTTCAGCTTCTCATTCGGTAACAGCTTTGATGAATTAACATTTTCTAAAGTGCTCCCTTAAGTCAGCTGTTTTTAGCATTACCGAATGCGGTAATGCTTGATGAATTGAAGCCATAGTATCTAGCATAGTTTGAGTCTACCATACCTTCTACTCTAATGGTACATACACATGGGGGACCGTTGTAGCTTGTCGCTAGCACACCGGGAACCTGTGCGTGACAGCTCGGCGCCAGGACCCTCTGTGCAGCAGCCGTACACACGGCACACAGAGGGACAGATGCGGCGGAAGCTGTCGCCGAAGGTTCCTCCCCCCCCGGCGGAAGTTCCGTGAGTAGTGTATTGTGTTGCTAGTCCGCATACACACGAAAGTACACGTGGCGGACTAGCGACGACAGCTGTTGCCGGCGATTGGCCACGTCAATCGCCTGGCGACAGGTCGGTCTAGCGACGGTTCGTGGTGTGCACGTTATACACAAGGGGCGACAGTTGTAGCCCATGTGTACTCACCATAAGAAAGTTAATTACGCCTGATGGTTTCGGTGTTCCACCCACTGAGCATGTATAGTCCTGCGCCTGTGCTTTGGATACTCCGCTATTATAAAAATGTAGTAACCTTAAGTGGCGTGGCAGTTTTGAAATAGATAGCTGAAAGGCTATTCAGTTTAAAAAGTTTTAGGCAGAAGAGAGGTTAGCGTTAGGTAAAGTGCGCGGTGGGAGGCTGCTAGCAGAAATCCTCCTAGAGAACAGTTATCCAATCACAGTGCACTTTTAGTTACAGCGCAAAGCGTTGTTTACTACCAGCTACTGGAAACCACACAGTTTGAGAAGGAGCTGTCCTGCCAATCACAGTGGCCAATTTTCCTATGTTCACTGCTGGGTCCCCTAAAGTAGACTAGGCTCCCACTAGAGCCAGAGCTCCAATGGTCTGTGGGAGTGGACAGTGTAATATCTGCACTAATGGTCAGATGTGGTCTGTTTTGCGTCCGTAGCACATTTCCACCATAGGCTTCTATGGTAAATGAAACCAGTAATTATCGTGCAGGTTCCAATTTTGCATTCTGCTTATCACGTCGTATAAGCTGTAGACTGACAAGTGTGAACGGATCACATATAACCTATTAACAGTTTTCCAATTATATCAAAAACAAATTAAAAACGCTGCATTTCAGATTACAGTCAATAACTGCAAAGCGCTGCGACCCTATGGGGGTGTTTCCACTGCAGCATTGCAATGACAGAAGTGCTACATATAGCATATCAGGAGTTTTACCAAGCAATAGCAATGAAGCAATGCAGGGGCAAATCACATTACTTCAAGTTCCCTCTGGGAAACTTCCCTCTGGGAAGTACATACGTTTTCAGGACCCACAAGCAATTGCCAAAAAGAGCTGAAAGTGGGTCCAGGGCCTAAGTGCTAAAAGGAGGGTTGGGCTAGTGTTAGGTATAGAAGACGTTTGCAAACTTTTATAATTTAGTATTTATATAGCACCAACATATTCTGCAGCACTGTACAGAGTATATTGTCCCTAAGAGGGTCTCACAATTAATTATGTAGTTCTAATACTGTAGCAGCCACGTTAGAGTAACAAAAATTACAGGTAGTGATCACATTAGTGTATATATTTTTATTACTGGGGTAAAAGGTAGTAGGAAAATCTACAGGTAGCCGACCTGAAATAGAGCACCTATGCATTGAGATACACGCAGAACAACTCTATATAAACACACAGGTACTCCCCGGCAGCAGCGGAGCACAGACACGTCATACACCGAAAAGCACGCACATCCAGCCGCCTCACTACACACACGCCGCCAGCCGGTCACACAGCGGCAGAAGCCGGGCCTGCAGGAGACAGCCGGGAACAGGCAGCCTACACGGGCAAGATCTGCACAGCAGAATGGACATCAGGGCAGCGCACACTCTCCGACCAGCACATAGACCAACCATCAAACAACAGCAGAGGATGGACATGGATTGTATATACTCATTCCACACCACAGAGGAAGCCACCATTACCTTAGGGCTCAGCAGCCGGAAAGGAAGGATCGTTTTACCCAGAATGCCTTATGACAAAGCGCTTGCAACAGCGACAGCTTCCGGTCAAAGAGAAGCTGATGGGAAATGTAGTCTGTCTGTAATAATGTTATACTCCTGTAAGCGGAGCCTGAAAGAGGGTTTTTGGTCCTTTGTAGCCCCTTACACACTCGTCTCCTAGGAGTTCTGGTTCACCATGAGCTTCCTGGGCAACCTGTAATTATGTAAAATTCCACATGACAAGCTTTTTCTTTTCTTTTTGCTCTACTGAAGTTGTGGAGTTATAGAACTTGTGGAGTTATATATGGGCTTTTTGAAGTAATTATTATTGCTGGCAGCGTAGCTCCCAACTGTTCCTTTTTTGGAGGGATTGTCCCTCTAAAAGGACTCCGCAGGTGAAAATAAACTAATTAAATAAATAATCGTATCTATTCTCCTTCTCCTAAAAATGACTTTTTAAGATACTCCACAGTTTTATTTTATATTTAAATCTACTTTTTAAGTTTTTACTGTTTTTTGCTCAGTGACACATTCATTGAAGTATGCCAGAGCTAAAATCTATAAACTATTGTCCCTTTTTATCTCTTTCCTGCTCTCAGAAGCCATTTTCTGCTAGGAACGTGTTTTATAGTTGTAATTTCTTATCAGTGAGGGTCACACTGTAATCTGACTCAGACAGGAACTGCCACTTACATACCTGATGTTTAACTCCTTCAGGCAGAGAAAGAAAAAGGAACACAGCATAGTTATTTGTGTGCTAGGCACTGTACATACACATGCCTATCTCATCATGTCACATGTTAACTTGTGTATCCTTTGACTCTAAACTTTATTACCATCCTTTAAATTGGTCTATTTCCTATTATCATTTGTTAATATGAAGGAAAGTTAACCAGGATTGAAAGGACCAGTGTGATTTAAATTATAAAACAACATTTTTCCAATAAAATCTTCATTGTGTGCATGACTAGGGGTGTGGCTTAAGTGTCCCTCATTTTTACTTCAAAAAGTTGGGGGGTATGCTGACAGCCTGTGGAGCAAATTAAAGTCAAATTCATAGGTCTAGTGATGGCAATGTCAAGAACTGTTTGCTGGTGAACACCTGTGTTATGACCTCGAAGCTACTTCCAAGTTGACGAAGGTCTGTTGGCAGGTGCTGGCAAGTGACGCTCGTCTGGGAGCCTTATGCGTGACGTTTTGCGCAGGGCCCTCCTGGCCATTGGTGTGCAATCAAGGATGTGCACTGCCAGGCCAGCGCCTGCACACTATTGACGGACCTCACCGACCTGGAAGTATTACACAGGGACTGTTTGCCAGCGAACAGTTTTTCCCATCACTACTTAGGTTATCTTTACGCTGGCCGCTAAAGATACAATCTTTTTTGTACAATCTTACTAAATGTATGCAATAGAAGGGTAAACTGAGTGACTATAGTTTGGATATTTTAGGTAGTTCCTATATTAAAATGTAACTGTCGGGCATAAATTCAAAAATCAATTCTCTACCTGGTAAACAAGTAATAAGGATGCTAACCAGGCAATCCAAAAGTTAAAAATCACTATTACTTTTCTTGTTGATACATGATCATTCCCCAGTTTACCTGACTCTTAGGGCCGGTGCACACCAAAACCCGCTAGCAGATCCGCAAAATGCTAGCAGATTTTGAAACGCTTTTTCTTCTTTTTCTGTAGCGTTTCAGCTAGCGTTTTGCGGTTTTGTGTAGCGGTTTTGGTATAGTAGATTTCATGTATTGTTACAGTAAAGCTGTTACTGAACAGCTACTGTAACAAAAAACGCCTGGCAAACCGCTCTGAAGTGCCGTTTTTTAGAGCGGTTTGCGGTTTTCCTATACTTAACATTGAGGCAGAAATGCATCCGCAATCCAAAATCTGCAGCAGCCCGGGAGTATGCGTTTCTGCAAAACGCCTCCCGCTCTGGTATGCACCAGCCCATTGAAATACATTACCCTAGCGGATCCGCTCCCGCAAGCAGATCGCAAACAGCAGCGGAAACGCTCCGGTGTGCACTAGGCCTTATTTGGTACATTGCCACAGAAAGGAAGTTGCAGGGCATGCTGGGTTGTCTTTTTTTTTTGCTTCTTTACTTTCCCTTTAGACTTAAAGAGACTCAGACATGCAGTTTCTCTGCAGTTTTTTACTTACCCGTGGCTCTCTCCAGCCCCATAAGCATGGATGTGTCCCTCGCCGTGTTCCTCAGCGCCGCTGTTCTCTCGCAGTCAATCTCTGGTAAGCGGCTCAGTCGTATTCAGTCTGACTCAGTGACGTCAGCCGGGGCCTTCTGTGCTTGTGCAGAAGGTCCACAGCTGATGTCACTGAGCCGCTTACCGGGGAAGATTGTGGCTGAACAGCGGCGCTGAGATGGACGGCGATGGACACATCCATGCTTATGGGGCTGGAGGAAGCCCCTGGTAAGTAAAAAAAACTGTAGTGAGACTCATCTCTGAGTCTCTTTAACTAATGCAGCCTGATTGGCTGAAGCCTCTTTCGCTCCTGTTTTACCCTCCATCACCTCTGTTCCTCTGATTGGCCAGTATTTCTCATTGCTGAGACAATGCACTTGGTTAGATTGGTTAGAAAGGGTAAGATTGTATTATTAGTGGGCACCTGAAAGCTGTCAGTACACTTGTCTGTGGGCTCGTTTCCACTGTAGCGGTGCGGAATCGCCTCGATTCCACCGCTGAAGAAATCGCATGCGGCTGCGTTTCCCCATGCGGATTTACCCGCGATTTCGCATGCGATTTCACATGGCAAGGAGCCAGGCGAATTTAACCATGTCACTGCCTGTGTAAAGTTCCATTGCCTTTCATGCGAAATCGCAGGGAAATCCGCATGACAAAGCCGCATGCGATTTCCCTATTGAATGCATTAGCGGCGATTCGCCCGCATTCCTGACGCACGCGAAATCTGACGACCCTGTCGTGCAGATTTTTCCCGCACCGAAAAACGCAGCCGCCGCCGCCGCACACGTGGAAACAGCCCCATCCACTAACATTGAGTATGCGAATCCGCATGCAGTGCCCGCATGCGGATTCGCTATAGTGGAAACGAGCCCTGTATGAAATACCATGAGTTTTCGGCCATGTGCATTTCAGCCTTTCTTCCCGTGTTTGCAATTGCATGCAATGGTTTCCTATAGAAAATCAAGAATGCACGTAATGCATTTTTGTAAAAAAAAAAAAAATATATGTGCTACTGTATTTTTCTTCTTGTTGCAGATGCAAACACAAACAAAATCCAAATATGCAAACTCAGGGAAAACCACAGATGCACATGCCCTAAAACGCATGCTTTTCTGCAAAGATAAGCGTGCTACCAGCCATAGGCTTCTTTCACATGGGAGACGGAACTGCGCACTTTCCTTCTCACTGCAGTTACATTCACCTGAAGGACAGAATTTGTGACACCACGCGTTTGACACAAGGTGGTGTTGTGTGGTTGCTGAAAACCTCAGTGTTTGGCCGTGCACAGATGTAACTCCATGGGGTGGAGGGGGTTACGAGGGGGGGGGGGCACCTCTCCATCACCTGTGCCAAGCATTATCAAGCGCCTGACCGATGCATGTGAGCAGCTGACAGGAGATTCATTTACCACATTCAGCCATAGAAACCTTAGACAAGAAAGAAAGACACTTTTTGGAAGAAATATTTACTGTAAGTATTTGGGTAAAGGACATTTTCCCATCTGCTCTCCCCTTTAGATGCACACAACAGGAACTTGCCCTGAAGAATTCACAGGCATATGACCCGAGGGGGCAGGGGGTCGGTTGGGGGTAGAGTTGACAATCTGGTTGCATTTTGAGGGGAAATCTGCCGACAATCTGGTTGCATTTTGAGGGGAAATCTGCCGACAATCTGGTTGCATTTTGTGGGAAAATCTGCCAACAATCTGGTTGCATTTTGTGGGGAAATCTGCCGACAATCTGGTGGCATTTTGTGGGGAAATCTGCCAACAATCTGGTTGCATTTTGTGGGGAAATCTGCCGACAATCTGGTGGCATTTTGTGGGGAAATCTGCTGACAATCTGGTTGCATTTTGTGGGGAAATCTGCAGACAATCTGGTTGCAATTTGTGGGGAAATCTGCAGACAATCTGGTGACATTTTGTGGGGAAATCTGCTGACAATCTGGTTGCATTTTGAGGGGATATCTGCCGACAATCTGTTTACAATTTGTGGGGAAATCTGCCGACAATCTGGTGGCATTTTGTGGGAAAATCTGCCGACAATCTGGTTACAATTTGTTGGGAAATCTGCAGACAATCTAATTGCATTTTGTGGGGAAATCTGCCGACAATCTGGTTGCATTTTATGGGGAAATCTGCCGATAATCTGGTTGCAATTTGTGGGGAAATCTGCCGAAAATCTGTTTGCAATTTGTGGGGAAATCTGCCGACAATCTGGTGGTATTTTGTGGGGAAATCTGCAGACAATCTGGTTGCATTTTGTGGGAAAATCTGCCGACAATCTGGTTGCATTTTGAGGGGAAATCTGACGACAATCTGGTTGCATTTTGTGGGGAAATTTGCCGACAATCTGGGGGCATTTTGTGGGAAAATCTGCCAACAATCTGGTTGCATTTTGAGGGGAAATTTGCCGACAATCTGGTTGCATTTTGTGGGGAAATCTGCCAACAATCTGGTTGCATTTTGTGGGGAAATCTGCCGACAATCTGGTGGCATTTTGTGGGGAAATCTACAGACAATCTGGTTGCATTTTGTGGGGAACTCTGCCGACAATCTGTTTGCATTTTGAGGGGATATCTAACGACAATCTGTTTACAATTTGTGGGGAAATCTGCCGACAATCTGTTTGCATTTTGAGGGGATATCTGCCGACAATCTGTTTACAATTTGTGGGGAAATCTGCCGACAATCTGGTGGCATTTTGTGGGGAAATCTGCTGACAATCTGGTTGCATTTTGTGGGAAAATCTGCAGACAATCTGATTGCAATTTGTGGGGAAGTCTGCCGACAATCTGGTAGCATTTTGTGGGGAAATCTGCCGACAATCTGGTTGCATTTTATGGGGAAATCTGCCGACAATCTGGTTGCAATTTGGGGGGAAATCTGCAGACAATCTGGCTGCATTTTGAGGGGAAATCTGCCGACAATCTGTTTGCAATTTGTGGGGAAATCTGCCGATAATCTGGTGGTATTTTGTGGGGAAATCTGCTGACAATCTGGTTGCATTTTGTGGGTAAATCTGCCGACAATCTGGTTGCATTTTGAGGGGAAATCTGACGACAATCTGGTTGCATTTTGTGGGGAAATCTGCCGACAATCTGTTTGCATTTTGTGGGAAAATCTGCCGACAATCTGGTTGCATTTTGAGGGGAAATCTGACGATAATCTGGTTGCATTTTGTGGGGAAATCTGCCGACAATCTGGTTGCATTTTGAGGGGAAATCTACCGACAATCTGGTTGCATTTTGAAGGGAAATTTGCCGACAATCTGGTTGCATTTTGTGGGTAAATCTGCCGACAATCTGGTTGCATTTCGAGGGAAATCTGCCGACAATCTGGTTGCATTTTGTTGGAAAATCTGCCCGACAATCTGGCTGCATATTGTGGGGAAATCTGCCGAAAATCTGGTTGCATATTGTGGGGAAATCTGCAGATAATCTGGTTGCAATTTGTGGGGAAATCTGCCGACAATCTGGTTTTATTTTGTGGGGAAATCTGCCTGCAATCTGGTTGCATATTGTGGGGAAATCTGCTGACAATCTGGTTGCATTTTGAGGGGATATCTGCCGACAATCTGTTTACAATTTGTGGGGAAATCTGCAGACAATCTGGTGGCATTTTGTGGGGAAATCTGCTGACAATCTGGTTGTATTTTGTGGAAAAATCTGCCGATACTCTAGTTGCAATTTGTGGGGAAATCTGCCGACAATCTGGTTGCATTTGGTGGGGAAATCTGCCAACAATCTGGTTGCATTTTATGGGGAAATCTGCCGACAATCTGGTTGCATTTTGTGGGGAAATCTGCCGACAATCTGTTTGCAATTTGTGGGGAAATCTGCCGACAATCTGGTGGTATTTTGTGGGGAAATCTGCAGACAATCTAATTGCATTTTGTGGGAAAATCTGCCGACAATCTGGTTGCATTTTGAGGGGAAATCTGACGACAATCTTGTTGCATTTTGTGGGGAAATCTGCCGACAATCTGGTTGCATTTTGTGGGGAAATCTGCCAACAATCTGGTTGCATTTTGAGGGGAAATTTGCCGACAATCTGGTTGCATTTTGTGAGGAAATCTGCAGACATTCTGGTTGCATTTTGAGGGAAATCTGTCGACAATCTGGTTGCATTTTGTTGGGCAAATCTGCTGACAATCTGGCTGCATATTGTGGGGAAATCTGCCGAAAATCTTGGTTGCATATTGTGGGGAAATCTGCCCGACAATCTGGTTGCAATTTGTGGGCAAATCTGCCGACAATCTGGTTGCAATTTGTGGGTAAATCTGCCGACAATCTGGTTTCATTTTGTGGGGAAATCTGCTGACAATCTGGTTGCATATTGTGAGGAAACTGTTGACAATCTGGTTGCAATTTGTGGGGAAATCTGCTGACAATCTGGTTGCAATTTGTGGGGAAATCTGCAGACAATCTGGTTGTATTTTGTGGGGAAATCTGCCAACAATCTGGTTGCATTTTGTGGGGAAATCTGCCGACAATCTGGTTGCATATTGTGGGGAAATCTGCCGACAATGTGTCAGCAGATTTCCCCACAAAATGTTTTGGTGGGAGGTCTGAGGTCCGTGGGGTTGGAAGGTCGTGGGAGGGGGCATACATTTTTTTGCTATGGGGCCCAGTCATTTCTAGCTATGCCCCTTTCTGGGAGGTGAGTAAAAACACCCGTTGCGCATTATACTCTGCACAGACCTCCCAGCGGCCACCACGAGTCCAGCTCGCAGTTACCGATCCTGGCTTGTTTTTTTCCACCCTGAGCTCACCCGGGGCTCCCCTCAGTCCCCTGCAGCTGAACGGTGCCCTCGCCGTGTCCCTCCGATGCGCCTGGACTCGCCGGCGGCCACTTCCGGTTTGGCCATCACCGGCCGACAGGCTGGGAACGCGGCTGATTATCCGCGTTCCCGGCCGCAATAGCGCCCTCTATAATGCTATTGTGGCCGGGAACGCGGCAAATCAGCCGCGTTCCCAGCCTGTCGGCCGGTGACGGCCGAACCGGTAGTGGCCGGCGGCGAGTCCAGGCGCATCGGAGGGACACAGCGAGGGCACCGTTCAGCTGCAGGGGGCTGAGGGGAGCCCCGGGTGAGTAAAAGTCTTTTTTTTTTAGCAGATTTAAGTATTCCTTTAAGAAGGAATCTGCACTATCTAGTGACGTCTTTTGCATGGTTGTCTTTATTAGATTTTATGTTACTTACAGTGTAAAGTTATTCAGGTGTGGATAAATGAGTTTCTTTTGACCCAGTCCTTCTTTGGGTATCATTCATAAAGCATTTCCGCATGCGGAAATGCTTAATACCGGTGACTTTACCGACCACTCAGCATAATTCCCATTCATAAAGGCTCTTTCCACATGAAAAGCTGACAGAGCGATACATTTCCGCCTTGTCCGGAGTTTTTCTAGATTAATCTAGAAAAAGTTACAAACACGTGCATTCATAAAGATTAGAGCAAGCGGTATCCGGAAGGAAAATACCGCTTGCTCGACAGTAGCGATAGGCGGGCGGATTACATGTAAATGAATGGGACGGACCTCCCAAGCAGCATCAGGCAGAGGAGCGCACAGAGGGAATCGGGCAGCTTTTATGTTTCCGCATGTCTTCCGCCACACTACCGCCAGCTTCCTCCAGAAAACCTCCGCACTTCTACCGCAACAGGCAACTTCTTTATGAATGCCCACCCAGAAGTCTTAATTACCGGTTGCGGAGAAGAACGGTGTTTTCCCGCACTACCGACAGCCTCTTTATGAATGATACCCAAATGTATAGCTATATCTTAAAGTGAACCTCCAGACTAAAAATCGACTCAGCAGCACTGAAAAGGCTTGGTGTTTCTTTAACAGTTTCACAGCATCAGAACTTTGTTTCTCTTATACAAGCCTCATTTTTAGCTGCACAGAAGAAAACTGCCCGGGCTTTTTTCCCCTGATGCTGTGCAAAGCATGATGGGATGGATTTCTGCTGTTTTGGTGCAATTTTTTTTTTTTTACATTTTGAATTTGAGATTTTAAGCCTAGCACATGCAGCTGGGAGGGGTTATCAGGACAAAGGACAGTTGGAACTGTGTCTTATGCTCCTTGTCACCTCCTTTCAACCAAAAAGATGGCTGCCCCATGACAAAGATGGCAGCCCTCATGAATCACAAACATTTGCCTGTTCTTTTAAAACAGGGTGGGTAAGAGATTATATTACCTATCTATTCTAATTAACATAACTAATGTAACTTAATGACAGTATGTTTGTTTAGGCTGAAGTTCCCTTTTAAACACCTGAGCTGATTTTTAACCTCCACAGTGGTAGAAGGGATGAAATTTTGTGAAGTATGATTCCATGCAAGAAGACATGTATTGTGTTATCCTACCATTGTTTGAAGCTTGGTTCACAGTGGGGCGTAGTGTTGTGTTCCCTGTGTAACAGGATTGCAACGGAACAAAAAAGTCACACTGGACGTTATGCGACCTTTAGGTCACATACAGTGAAGCATACAGTCAATGAAAAGTATGCTTCACTGCCTGTGTTAATGCACACTTTATGCAGTAACATTCTGCATGCAGTGCATTGGGATACTGCAGTGTGTTGGATTCTAACGCATTGCATGCACTGTGAATGTTCCATAGACTTGCTATTGCAGTATGACTTTCTGCGTTACAATGCCTGTATAAAGTCGCACTGCAACGTCTCACTGTGAACCTAGCCTGAGGAACACTTCAGAGGCCAAAGAACACAAAGGGCCTAGTTCTAAATCCAGGCGACATCCTATTCCTCTTAGTGCCAGGTAGCAGGTGGCGCAGCAATAGGGGGTGCAGAGGTTGCAACCACATAGGGGCCAGAGGGGCCCCAACGGGCCCTCCCTCAACTGCAGTATTAGCTCTCTATTGGTCCTGTGCTCATAATAATTACTTCTATAGATACTTTGAATAGTGGTAATCATTAACAAGCTGTTCCCCATTCCCTTCTTGTACCTCTGACACTGTAGTTGTCCTTGGCAGGTTTTGGTGCTCCGTATCAATTGTTATGTATAGAGTGCTTGGAGGGCCCCATGTAAAACTTGCATCGGGGGCCCAGAGCTCTCTTGCTACGCCACTTCCAGGTAGTGTGGGAAAAAAGCTGTCTGGGTGATCTTATTGCTCAGCAAGTTCTTTTCCCCCATCCAGTTGCCCCTTTCATGCTTCTGGGAAGCAATGCTTCCTGTCACACATGAAAGCAGATGAGTGCTGTATCTGCTCGGAGCACATACAAAGCTTGTAAGTTGGCATTTGGGAGCATTACTAAGGAGACCCCATATCCCCGATCTTTGAATAAGTAAAGGGCGCCATTTTTTTACCCCCTACCTACTTAGTGTAAAAAACATAAATGCTAAAAAAAATACATATTCTTCTTTTTATTTTTCCATCTGTCCCCTTCTTTCTTATGTTTTTTCTTTCTTCTTTCTTCTTCTTTTTCCTGCTTGTAGAATCACCTCCCAACTGCTGCTCCTTTGCTGGTCCCCCCGGCGCAGTCTCTCTACCCGGCAGTGCTGCTCCTTCTCCTCTGCACTGTTCCAATTCGCCCCCACAGTACTGACACTTATTGGGCCAATGGAGAGCTCCAGCAGGAACTTTGAAGATGCTTTTTGCTGGGGCTCCAGTTTTCAGTAATAGAAGAAGCGCTGGAGAATGGCAGGGGTGCCGGTCTGAGTGGGTCAACGCAGAAGTGGCATGGAGCAACAGGGCCAAGAAAGCCTGGCATGTAGTGGTGGATTTTGGGCGAGTGCCGCTCTGCAATTGTGAGTGACAGATGTTGGGAGTGTGCCAGGTGACCGGCATTCTATAGACAGGAGTGGCGGATCTCACGGGAACGGGGGTAGCAGCAGTACTATGGGGCTAAAAGGCAGCTCCACAGCACAAAACATTGCTCCATATCGCTGGCAGCAGGGCCGAGGCAGAGGCGAGAGAGGCTCCAGCCTCAGGGCGCAGTGTAGGAGGGGGCGCACAACTAACTTAGCTATCATTCCCCTATTGTATTTGAAGCAGAGAGAAATAAGGGCTGGTGCACACCAGAGTGGTTTTTTTAATGCTTGCAGGGGGAAAACCGCTTCGCTAATGAAAGTGAATGGGATGGTGCACACCAGAGCAGTTCGTTTTTTCCACAACTGCAAACTCAGGGGCTGCAGCCTTTTTTAGATTTCTGAGGCGTTTCTGCCTCAATGTTAAAGTATAGGAAAGTGGAAAAATGCTAGATCAGAGCGGTTTCCCAGGCGTTTTTGTTAGCTTTTACTGTAACAATATTTGTAATGTGCTACATAAAAACGCTCCATAAAACATTAGGCATGTTTAGAAAACATCTCTAAACATGCCTAGAATCGCTCTGAAATCTGCTTCAAAAACCTCTAGCGTTTTGCAGATCTGCTAGAGGAGTTTGGTGTGCACTGGGCCTGAGGATACATGGCAGCGTCTGCAAGCCAGATAACCAGAGATTAAGGCCTTGGGGGGGGGGGTTAGCCATTGGGTGATTTTAAAGGTGCGTACACACGCACTACAAGAGGAAACGCTGTCGGCGGATCATTCAGAAACAGCCTTATCAGTCCGCTGACAGCACGTTTAGTCTAATAGCAATCAGTATGTGATGGCTGGGAGGGATGGAGGGGCGCACATTGCTGTCTCAGCCTTGGGTGCTGGAGGAACTTGTCCCAGTTCTGCCCAGCAGCTACGAGTAATGTTCAGATGAATAAGTATTATTCACCTGAGCGCGTCTTTTCCAGCTCAGCCATTGCACAGATGAAACTGGCAACTAGATTTACCGGTAACTCCCATGGGATGGGCAGGTGTTAAATAACTCGCAAGCTACTTATCACCTCAAATAGGATATATAGGGTTGTCACCTCATCCCTTTAAATACCGGCATATATGAATTATACACGCCTTGTGGCTAGTTAGATCCAGTTTAGGCGCTGATTATGTGTGAGTAGCCCCAGAACCTGTATAATTCGTATAATTCATATGTGCCAGTATTTAGTTACCTGGGGACTGCCTGACGCCGGTGGGCGTGGCCGCAGCGGCAACCCCAAGACCACCTAACGCCAATTGGTGCCAAGTCCTGGGGTTGCAGTTTGCAGGAAATCGTGCGCAGGCTGCGCGTGCATCTCCTGCTCGGGGGGCGGAGCTCCACCCCGCCTTCAGTCTCCAAGCAGCGATCGCCACTCGGGAGACTGTTATGCTGGATACACACGGTGCGTTCGCGCACTCGATTTCCCGCTCGATTCCCGTCGATTCGTTTATTTCCAACATGTCCGATTTGGATTTCGATGGATCGTTAGGTCGATTTGGCATACTTTGCATGCGAATCGACCTAACAATCCATCGAAATCCAAATCGTACATGTTGGAAATAAACAAATCGACGGGAATCAAGCGGGAAATCGAGTGCGCGAACGCACCGTGTGTATTCAGCATTAGACAGCGAAACCACCGTCTAATTACATGTACAGCGCTGCGATCATTATCAGCGCTTTACTGGGGACAGCCGTGTGACACGGCTGTCCCCCTGGGAGACCTGAAGGTGATCGGCTGTCATAGGCTGAATCCTATGACAGCTGATCACGCTGATTGGCTGGCGGGGTGAGGGAGGGATGGGGGAACAAATACATAAGAAAAAAATCAATGAAATTTATTTTAAAAAAAAAAGACAAACAAACACAAATAAATAAATAAGCAAACATCCAGGGGGCAGTCTGACCCCACCAACAGAGAGTTCTGTTGGTGGGGAGAAAAGGGGGGGGGGAATCACTTGTGTGCTGTGTTGTGCAGGCCTGCAGCTTGGCCTTAAAGCTGCAGTGGCCAATTCTGAAAAAAAAAGCCTGGTCTTTAGGGGGGTTTAGCACTGTGGCCCTCAAGTGTTTAAAGGGATGAGGTGGCAACCCTGATAGGATATGGCCCATTTAGTGTATATGTGGCTGCACAGTGAGGCTTCTTTTATGCCTCTTTTCCATGGACAGTTGAACTGTGTGCTCAGCAAGCAGTCACCAGGCAGCAGTGAGCAGATACTAGGCAGCAACAAGCAGTTACCAGGCAGTAGTGTTGGGCGAACAGTGTTCGCCACTGTTCGGGTTCTGCAGAACATCACCCTGTTCGGGTGATGTTCGAGTTCGGCCGAACACCTCATGGTGTTCGGCCTTTTAAGTTCGGGTTCGCCCCGAACTTCTGTATGCCCCCGAACAGGGCCGAACAGGGCCCCTGTTCGGGCGAACAGGGCCCTGTTCGGCCGAACAGGCCGCAATACGGCCCCCCTATGAGGTCGCAGGCATAAGGGGGGAGCATGCCCCGATCGCGGGGGGGGGTCGGAAATTCCCCCCACCCCCTCCGCTAGCGCTCCCCCCTCTGCCCGCTTCCCCATTCAAAAGTTTCAAGAAGTACCTGTATAGCGGATGCCCTGGCAGTGGGCGGCACTGTGGAGTGAGGAGGAGGAGGAGTCCGGAGAGTGACGAGTTGAGGGAGGCCGGGCAGCGGGCGTGAGGTCAGAGAAAGGGCGGAAGTTCCGCCCTTTCTCTGACCTCACGCCCGCTGCCCGGCCTCCCTCAACTCGTCACTCTCCGGACTCCTCCTCCTCCTCACTCCACAGTGCCGCCCACTGCCAGGCCATCCGCTATACAGGTACTTCTTGAAACTTTTGAATGGGGAAGCGGGCAGAGGGGGGAGCGCTAGCGGAGGGGGTGGGGGGAATTTCCGACCCCCCCCCGCGATCGGGGCATGCTCCCCCCTTATGCCTGCGACCCCATAGGGCCCCCAAAATAGGGATGTTCGGGAAGTTCGGGGTTCGGCCCGAACATGCCGAACATCTCGGCCATGTTCGGCGAACTTTCCCGAACCCGAACATCCAGGTGTTCGCCCATCACTACCAGGCAGCAGTGAGCGGTTGTGAGAGTTTGAAAGGCTTTTCACTGCCTATCAACAGTCAGTGGAGAAGAGGCCTGAGATTGGCCCTGCAGGCTGCTGTTCACTGCCAAAAGTGCCTGAACTGGGTACATATTGAACCATACAGCAGTGCAAGGAGGCCTGGTCTGATGAATCCCATTTTCTTCTGCCTTCTGATTCTCCTGATCTCGTCCCAATCAACCAGCTGTGGGATGTTCTGGAGACAAAAGTCCATGGAGGGCCCACCTCACAACTTACAGGACGTGAAGGATTATTTTAAGAAAAGCTTCAAGCTAGTGCCAGCTATTCTTGTATCTGTGATTAAAGTGGTCCTGAACTTGTACAGGACAGAAGGAAAACACAGAGAAATGCACACTACATGTATTTAGAGAGCCTGTCTATTGCCCCCTCATATGTCTAATCACACTTTGTAATTTGATCTCTCCCCTGTGTCACATGACTACCACGGCAGAGATGGCAGATAAGCTCATTTGAAAGTACTGACTGTAAACAATATGTCTGTTTCCATGAATCAGGAAGTAGAAACAGGGCAGATTTATTTTAGGATTTGTTGCAGCTGTAACAAAGAAATGTTTTGTTTAAAAGTTATTATGCTGTTGTGTATCTTTTAGAACAGAGAGGACATTTTGAGTTCAGATCCGCTTTAAATGTTTTCCCCAAATCTACATGTACCAAAGACCACATTAGTGGTCAGTGATTGGCCAATTTATTTATTTATTGTATTTATAAAGCGCCAACATATTACGCAGCGCATCCAAAACTGGATGTGTGTACCAAGCTTATGGGTTAACAATATTTGACAGTCTTATGATCATTGGCTCCACTTTTTATTAATCACTCCATTACACTTATCAGAGGGTGAAAACTAGGAATGGTCAATGAGATGCAAATAATTCCGAGTTGATGCAGAATTATATAAATTTGTATGCACATACTGTATATGAAGCTTGAAATTGGGCCAATCAAGTCCCACCAAGGCTTAGGCCACATACACACATCAGACTATGGTCTTTGGAAAATGAAAGATCACAGACCAATCTTACCACCATTCATGTAGTATGAGAGCCATACTCTACACAGTCTTTTCTATGGAGCTGAACTCCACATCAGACAGAAATCTTTGCAAGATGCTGCACACACAGATGCTGCACAGACACAAAAGTTCAGTATCTGCAAAAGATCTGTTCCTGCCAAAAATCCATTCCTGCAAATTGCAATGATAGTCTATGAGATCTGCAGATCGTCATACACACATGATTTAACTGACATTCATCTGCAGATCAAGCAATCATCTGCAGATCTGAAAATCCATCCTGGTGGATCTGATCTGCAGATGAATGTCAGTTAAATCATGTGTGTATGATGATCTGCAGATCTCATAGACTATCATTGCAATTTGCAGGAATGGATTTTTGGCAGGAACAGATCTTTTGCAGATACTGATCTTTAGTGTCTGTACAGCATCTGTGTGTGCAGCATCTTGCAAAGATTTTTTTCTGATGGGGAGTGCAGCTCCATAGAATAGACTGTGTAGAGTATGGCTCTCATACTACATGAAGGGTGGTAAGATTGGTCTGTGATCTTTCATTTTCAAAAGACCATAGTCTGATGTGTGTATTTGGCCTTACATTTAGGCTACTTTCCACGGACCGCTGATAAGCAGTAAAATGCCTCTCAAATTCTCTCAACTGCTCACTGCTGTCTAGTAACTGCTCGTTACTGCTTGGTAACTGCTTGTTGCTGCATGATAACTGCTGACTTCTGCCTGGTAACTGCTTGCTGGGCACACAGCTCAACAGTTTGTGGAAAGGAGGCCTTATTGAGCCATTTTAAAGCTGCATACATTTGCATACAAATTTACATAATCCTGCATAGTGATGTGTGATTCCTCCCTCAGGGATGGCCAATGAGATGCAAATGAATCCACTTTTCATGCAAATATAATGCAAATCAGATGCAGCTTGTATTTGGCCCAATCAAATAAACTTCCTGTTAATTTCAAGCTACATACAATCTGCACGTAAGCTGGAATTATTTGCCTCTCGTTAACCATCTCTAATGACAAAATTCTGGTGGGTTATACTGTAAGAAATGTAATTCTTCAGCGTGACTATGGCATTTTCAGGGGCTTCAATTCACTAAGGCCTGTTTTCCACGAGCAGTTGATAGGCAGTGAAATGCCTCTCGAACTCTCACAACTGCTCACTGCTGCCTGGCAACTGCTTGCCAAGCACACAGTTCAACTGCCTGTGGAAAAGAGGTTTCCATGGATTCCATTGCAACACCCATGCTGATGTGAAGGTAACATTACAATATAACTGCATCGCATCAGCAGTGCGATTTATATTGTCCGATACAACGCAACACTGTGAACGTAGCCTCAGGTTACATTCACAGTGGGAGTTTTGTTGTGCTTCTTGTAAAAACAGGAAGGCAACAGGAAGTTGCACCACACATTATAAGATCATTGCATCCCATGCAGTGAAGCATATAGTCAAAGACAAGCATGCTTCACTGTTAATGCTCGCATTGTGTGGTAATGCAGTGTGATGGAATGCTGCAATAAGTTAGATTGCACCAGATGCACTGTGGACGTCGCATAGGATTTAGATTGCAGTGCGACATTTCATGTTACTATGCGTCCGTTATATCACAACGTGCCACTGTGAATGTAGTCTTAATGTGCTGAATGTAATCCATGTGACTTTTATTGCTATTCTTTATTGTGGAGAACACCAGCCAGTGAAACATCCAGTAACCCATAATTCCCCCCCCCCCCCCCCCACACACACACACACACACACACACTTTTGGGGGCAAAAAAGTGGGTCTAATAAGGTGAAAAATACGGTGTCCAGCCTCCATTGCAGTTCACACTCATTATAACATAGGTGTTATGTAACTGACCACTGTGAACCTAGCCACAGGTTTTTCCCTTCTAGTTTTCAATGAAGGTTAGAAGTATTCAGTAAAAACACTTCTCTTCACTATTATCACTATGTTTTGGAGAGTACATTTGAAATCGGCGCCGGTAGACTTGGGCGCAGGATACAGCGGTATATAGCTGATCCTGCTTCTGCACAAGTCCGGGACGATATAATTACTATTCCCCCTCCAGGCCGCCATGGATAGTGGGGGAATGAAATAATTTGGCTACCAGCGATTGCTGGAGGCCGAATTATGTTTTTAAGCAACCTCGGCTCCGTCTTCTGAAGGAGCCGACGTTACTCACTGAGCGCTTCAATAGGAGTGATTCCTATTGAAGTCTATGGAGGCGCCGGCTGTGCCCAAATCTAGCAGCGCTGAAAAGCACTGCTCCGGTTTTGGAGGCCATTACAGTTTTGATATGAAAGCTTTATTATTTATCTGCATTGTCCTTTCCCATTTTTAGTGATTTGTATCATATATATGTATATGTGTATATGTAAGAGTAGACTGTACTATTGATTAGGAATGATCAAATAACATGCCTCCCAACTTTTTGAGATGAGAAAGAGGGACACTTAAGCCCTGCCCCTGCCACACCCCTGATCACGCCCCATCACACCCCTTGTCACACATACCATGAATATTTCATACGAAAAATATATTGTTTTATAATTCAACCCACACTGGTCCTTTCTATCCTGGTTCATTTTCCTTCATATTAACATTTTAAAATTGGTAATATGAATTTAAAGGCTGTGAATAAAGTTTCAATAAAGAGTCAAACACTTTTTTTTTTAGTAGAGAAATATATATATATTTACATAGAAAGAGGGACAAAGTCCTGAAAGAGGGAAACATGAGCAGGAAAGAGGGATAGGGCTCCAAAAGAGGGACAGTTGGGAGCTATGAAATAATTTCTCCTTGCATTCAGATTTCATGCAAACCTAATGCAGCTTAAACTTGGACCAATAAAAATTGACAGGAAGTTATTCTGATTGGTCCAATTTCAAGTTGCATATCATTTACCTGAAAATTGAAAACAATTGCATCTCATTGATCATGCCTTGATACCTGCATAGCAAACTGCCACCTTTGATGTTGCCTAATAACAGTATGTTACATATAATTCAAGGACGTTATAATTGTTTGCAGCAATACCTTTTGCATGATGGGAAAGGGAAGCCGGATTGTGGTTTGTGGTCTTGCAAGAGTTGGAAAAACAGCCGTACTTGAGCAGGTGATTTATGGCAATCACATTGTTGGTAAGTCTGTTTTCTTGAGCACAACATATCAATATGGCACTAAAGGGAATAAGATAAACACAAAGGAAGGAAGAAGCCCCACTGTAAGGGCTCACTGTTGTTTCTAAAAACGGATGGCTCAGTGCCATGCATTTGACTGAAATCCAAATGAGGTCACTTATTTGTATAGTGTTGACATCTTTAGGCCTCTTTTCCACGGACTGTTGAGCTGTGTGCTCAGCAAGCAGTTACCAAGCAGCAGTGAGCAGTTATCAGGCAGCAGCAAGTAGTTGTGAGCGTTTACGAGGCATTTCCCTGCTTATCAACTGTCCGTGGAAATGAGGCCTAAGGCCTCATTTCCACGAGCAGTTGATAAGCATTAAAAAGCCTCTCACAACTACTTGCTGATGCCTGGCAACTGCTCACTGCTGCCAGCTAACTGCTTGCTGAGCACACAGTTCAACTGCCCATGGAAATGAGCCCTAATAGCACTGACTGTCGGCTCATAATCTAAGGATCCTTTCACACGAGCAGTTGATAGGCAGTGAAAAGCCTGTAGAACTCTCACAACTGCTGGCTGTTGCTTGGTAACTGCTCACTGAGCACACAGTTCAGCTGCCCATGTGAAAGGGGCCCTAAGGCTACATGCAAACCGTAGATCGCCTGCAGGCTAGCAACCTGTCTGTTACTATGGGGAGGAGCAGAGGGATGTCACATCGGAGTGGGATAGAGCTGGACCGTTGAGTGTGAAGAATAATGCACTGGAGGGGGAAGGGGAGGGGGGAGAGGATACCCGGGCAGGCATCAGAGGTTGCTAAAGCCCTGACATACTTGATTTTTGGGTGACCTTGAACAGCTGTTGTGTTCACACACTAGATAATCGCCTACTCCAACATCCCATGGGTGGTATGGGAGGGGCTTAGGTGGTTACAATGACAGCTGTAGCATGATAAAAACAAGGAACACCAAGAGCCCCAATAGTGTAATATGTACTGGTAAATGGTTACTAGATAGAGTAAATATTAATACTCACAAACCAGGGTTACCATTAGGCAACCACAGTAAAAGCAGGTGGGGAGATTTTCCTGACCCCACTCAGGAATAAGAAGTTGCTCTCTGTAGATGAGAAAAAGGGGGTTCAAACCTCCACCCAGGGTGGACTCAATATTATGCAGGAGAACCGAGGCGCCAAAAGGATAAAAGGAAGCTTAATGAGCTTAAAAACCAAATTCTTGGTAAATAGAGGAGGTAGTGGTGGACTTACCTCCTCCAAGTAGACACACAACGACTGTAGTAAAGACAGTCAATGTATTTTATTTATGAACTCCAAATATGCAACGCGTTTCGCAGGTTTAATCCCACTTCATCAGGAAATAAAAACGGAGCACTAGCATATGTGGTCAGTAGAAGAGCCAGGCACCTCTGTAGCATGATGAATAAAATGTATAACAGAGTGCAAGCTATGAAATGAATAACAAATACCAAGACCCAAAAGGGTCAGAGAGCCCTGCCCTTGCGAGCTTACAGTCTAAAGTATGGAGACATTCTATTCATATCCATTCAGTAGATATATTCACTAAGATTGCTGAGCAATAGCAAAAGATGCTGTGCTTGCCTTTGACAGGTCAGGAGCACAGCGACACTCTGGAAGATGTGTATATTGCTTCTGTGGAGACAGATCGCGGTGTGAGAGAACAGCTCCGTCTGTATGAGACGCAGGGACTTCAGGAAGGAATGGATCTGCCAAAACATTACTTCTCCATCGCTGATGGCTTCATTCTCGTCTACAGCGTGGATAGCTTGGAATCTTTTCGGAAGGTTGAGCAGCTTAAAAGAGATGTTGACAGTTTCAGGGATAAAAAAGAGGTGTGTGTTACAGAACTGCTCTGAGCGCACATTGTGGGTGTAGTGAAATGTGTGTTTAGTAGAAAGAAGAAATAACGTTTATTTCCATTGCGCCTCCAGTCGGGTGCAGAGGAACATGGAAAATCTGCATTTTTGAACACCATGTAAATTTACAGCTTTAGTAAACTACCTCTTTCTCTTTACAATACAATGAATACACAAGAGGACAATTGTTTTCCATCTACAGTATTTTCTGTGAAAATCTTAAGGTGCGTACACACTCCGGATGTCTTCAAACGACGGGTCATCAGAAATCCGGAGTGTGTACGTAGCTTTACTCTTACGGTGTCCACAAATTACTGTTTGTGGCATTGATGTCCTGCACATACGATCCTAATGATCGAATCTGGCAAAAATCAATGCAGCAACATGGCTGCCTGATCATTGTCTTGATCAATCCGGCATGCTGGAAATATCTCACTCAAACGGACTCGGTCGGGTGGGTGGCGGTAGCGGCATTTGATCTCCCGATATACGACAAACCCCTGGCCAGTCTCCCTCCATGTGTAATGTGTACTCCACCAGGCTATGCAGAGTGTTGCAGGCTCACCTGTGTGCAGTTGCACCTCCTCCTGTCTTCTCTTAATCGCCTCTGGGCACCTGTACCCCGTGACCCTACTGCATGTACTAACGCCACGTAGGTGGTGGGTCACCGAGCACAAGCGCCCCTGGACTGGTGGTAATGGAGGAAGATGTGGAACACAGGAAGAAGTGCGTCAGTGGACAGGCGAGCCTGCAGCACTCTGCGCAGCCTGGTGGGGTACACATTACACGTGGAGGGAGACGCTGAGTTCCTGACAGTTTTGGAATTTCAGTAAAAAATAGGTGTAAATGCAGAATTTTTTTTTTAATTTATTTATTTTTCCCCCCCAATTTCCACATGACAAATGCCACGATTATAAAATGTCTCAATATTTTTTTTGGCTTGCCCCGATTAAAATGATTCCATTCATGCTATGTTGTCGATACTAGTTGCGCATATAGCGGACCATTCTCTCCAGCCTGTGCATCTGTAGCGATTGGATGCGATTGCTAGCGCACAGTTTGGGGACCCCAGTGCTGTACAGATACATCACTAGGCAACAGCACAGTGATGCCTCTATACAGCGTCGGGTTCCTGAACAGTCATCCTAGTGATCGCATCCGGTGGCAGTCATTTCAGGTGGCAAGATTGTTTCGGATTGGCTAAGTAAAGGTGACACAATGGGTTAATTGGTTGGGTGAGGGTTAAAACTTCAATATAGAATTTTTTTTAATATCACACTGTCACTTTCATAAAAAAAAACAAGTTTTTTTTTTCTTTTCTTTTTTTCCTTCAACTTTATTGAATGGGCACGGAAGCAGTGATTAGTGCACATCCAGAACTTACAGGAGCACTAAATTGGACGTGAGATTCATGTCCAAAAACCATAAGTGGTTTAAGTAGTTAAATGTTGTAATAACAAGAAAAAATGGGCAAATAATATGTGTGAGTTTTATCTACAGGAGCATTATTTTATTTTAAAAATAGTTTTTTTGTTTTGTTTTTTAAGCAGAACTGAAGAATGTATTAAGACAAAGTGTTTCGCTTACCTGGGGCTTCTGCCAGCTCCGTGCAGCTTTCCTGTCCCGCGCCAGTCCTTCAGGATCCTCCGTTCTTCTGCCACCAGCTAATTTTGTTACAGTCTACAGCAACTGCGCCTGCGCGCCCCGAGCCACACTAGCTTTTTCCACGTTCCAGCCTGCATTAGCATCCTGTGCTATTAGTGCAGAACGCTATTGTGGGTTAGAATGTGAAAAAAAGCTACGTGTTGCTCGGTGCGTGCAAGCGCAGTTGCCGTTGACTTATACGGCGACGGTAATGAAACTAGCTGGCAGCGGGAGAACGGAGGATCGTGGGGGACCGGTGCGGGACAGGAAGGCTGAACGGGGCTGGCAGAAGCCCCCAGGTAAGTGAAATACTTGGTTTTAATACATTCTTCAGCCCTACTTTAACTTTAAAATGCATAGAACATAAAGTAATTACGAAAAAAAAATCACCTACAAAAAGCCCAATTTGTGGTGAAAAAACAATGTAGAGATCACTAAGGTGTAATAAGTAGTGAGGAAGTTATTGGCAAATGAATAGGAGGAATGCTGAAATGTGAAAATTGCTCTGGTCCATAAGGGGAACACCACCTGTAGTGGTCAAGTGGTTAAAAACCTTAGTTTAGTTAAAGACTAAAGTGATTAATTTACTGATATTAAAGTGTATATATATTTTTTTTAATTTAAGGTAGTGACAATTGTTCTGGGAAATAAAGCAGACCTTGTGGACGAGAGACAAGTGGATGCTGAAATGGCCTCACAATGGGCAAAAGCTGAAAGAGTAAAATTGTGGGAGGTCTCTGTGGCTGACAGGAAAACCTTGATTGAACCATTTACAACCATGGCCAGCAAACTTAATCAGATCCAAAGCAAATCATCCTTCCCTTTACCTGGGAGAAAAAGTAAGGGAACCGCATCTTCTGACAGCTAAGTATCTTCTCATGTGTAGTTCCTTTACTCCTCTTCGGATCAAGGATAGACTTTACAAGTGGTTGCAATATTTCCTTGTAGCTTGATCTGAAGATATCTGCAGGATGCTATTGCATACAGATGTGCAGAGTGCACACGGTTTAACAAAAATACTGTTTATTGGTTTATTTACACCATCTTCTATCACAGCAGCTCTGTCCTTGCCCATGGTATTTGTTAGAAAAAAGCAGATGCTTTAGTTGTAGTGATAGAATTGTGTAATTGTGTATTTCTGTATAGATGGAGAATCAAGGCTGTTAGAGCTCAGAAAAGGCAGATCTTATTCCTTTATTCTTTGTCAGAGAGGAAAATGGAATTTATCTAATTTATCTGGAAAACCAAAGTCAGGGCTCTGTAGTATCTACACAGTGAATGTGTGTGGTCTTGACCTGTATTCATCTGATTAAATACTCTGTACACATCCGCTCCTTCCAAGAGAGACTATTGCTTTTTTTCACAGTGTGGTTCTCAAGCTTGTTCTGGTGCTGTCAATCCTGCTGGCTTCGGCGTGACGTCCCCATCTGAGTGGCACCTGGTATCTCCCACACGGAGCGTGAAATTGTATTGGTCATCAGGTCAACATACAAATTGTTGCTTTTGTTCCACTGGATTTTTGCCATGTTCACATTCATTTGTAAAATAAATCTTTCACTTTTAAACAATATGTTCTTTTTTTTTGTCTTAGCCCTTGTACATCCACAGTAATGTTTTGGAGTATTTAATGTGTAATCAGGAGCAGATGAACCACTTGTACACTGAGGCCTCTTTCAGACAAATAACTGAACTGGATACTTGCCGAGCAGTTTTGAGCCAGAACTGAGCATCAGGCCCCATTCACATCTAAAATTGCAAAACGCTAGCGATTACCGCAAACGATGGTGATTAACGCAGAAAAATCACTGGACACATTAGCATTTTGCGATTAGTGGTTCTATTCATGCTAATCGTGATAGCTCAAGAATCGCCGCCAAAACGCTGCAGGTAGCGCGTTTGCGATAATTGCAAAACGCCCACGATCGTGGCAGTGAGGACACTGCCTTTGGATAACATCTGCTACGCTGTTTTAAAACCGCTGTTTGCGGTGAGCGGGAATCGCGCGATTCCTGCTCAGATGTGAATGGAGCCTTTAGAAGCTCCCGGCTGGTGCAGGAGAGAAGCGGAGAGGTGTTGCATTCACCGCCTGTCAGCTGCCTGTCTGGATGAGAGATCCTGAAGGAGTCTGAACTGCCGCTGTAGCGCTGAGTTTCAGACGTTGGGTTGCATCTCATGGGAGGTGGTTGTTGCTTTAGCCACCTCAAAGTTCTATACATTTAAAAAAAACCTGAGGTAAGAGTGATAATATGGAGGCTGCCATATTTATTTCCTTTTACGCAATACCAGTTGCCTGGCTATCCTGCTGATCCTCTGCCTCCTAATACTTTCATCCATAGACCCTGAATGAGCAAGCATAAGCAGATCAGATGTTTCTGACAATATGGTTAGAACTGACAAGGTTAGCTGCATGCTTGTTTCTGGTTTAATTCAGACACTACAGTCACCAAATAGATCAGCAGGACAGCCAGGCAACTGGTATTGTTTAAAAAGAAATAAATATGGCAGCCTCCATACCACTCTCACCTCGGGTTCACTTTAAGCACAACTGTTTTGGTAGGCTTTTGACAATCGCCTATACATTTTTTTGGGCAGATGTTGGATGTAAAGCAATAAACACACGGTCCTGCAACCATATTAACCAGCACAAGCAGGTCGGCGCCGGGGCGGGTGCATTGCACCCAGGCGCCTGTTTCCGACAGGCGCCGCCCGGCCGCCGCTCACCCCCTCTGTCCGCGGCTCCCTCCGTCCCTAAAGCCACCGCCTCCGCCACGTCACTCAGACCTCGATCAGGCGGCGACCAATCGTGCGGGCGCTAGGACCCAGCGCCCGCACTGATATGCGGAAGTGACATCACTTCCGCATATAGAGCGGGTGCGTCCGGCGCCCGCTCGTACTGGTCGGGTCGCCGCTGATCCTGAGGTCTGAGTGACACTGCAAGGTAAGGGGGGAGTGGCGGCGGCTGGGGGCTCCCTGTCACTCACTCACTGCCTAAAGGGGCTCCCTGTCACTCACTCACTGCCTAAAGGGGCTCCCTGTCACTCACTACCTAAAGGGAGTCCAGGCTGGCTACATATACTGGGGACACTGGCTGTTTGTCATTATGTGCATCTACTGGTGAAAAGCGGTCTCTTATGTGCATTTAGTGGGGAAATTTTGTCAGTAAAAATGTTTTGTCAGTAAATTTTTAGGTATTTGTCAGTAAAAAATAACGTGAAAGGTTGGCAACTTTGGCAGGCTGCGCGGCGCAACAGGAAAGATACAGGCAGCCCACCTCACGCTTGGGCTTGGCGGGGGGAGCAGCCGACGACAGCGAGCGAGAGTAGGGTGGCGGCAGGCAGCCATAAATACGCAGTGTGTGACTGCGTCGCACTCGCAGAGCCTCTCAGCCTGAGTCGGTCCAGAGACTAGCAGACTCGCAGGCAGCCAAAGCCAGACAGGAGCAAGCCCATGGAAGAGGGGTAGGAATGGGGTATCACATGCATGCGTAAAGAGGTGGAAGGTGTGGGTGTGATTAGGCAGGACATGGGTGTGGTTATGTGTTTGGGCGCTGTTAATTTAACCACTCCCATAGGCACCAGAGAAAATCTTGCACCCAGGTGCCAGGCACCCCAGGCTCACCCCTGAGCACATGTGTGCCACACCAGCAGAGAGAACATTCCAATGCAGTTTCCAGTAGATATCCCTCAATAAAAGAATACTGATCGTTCTTACCTGTTACAGTGTAGATCCTGGTTAGGTATTTGGACTGCAGTACAAGAATATCGAGCAAAAGTCTATTTCAGTAAACTTAAAAGGTGAAACTAATATATGAAATACTCATTACATGCAAAGCAGGATATTAAATAACAAGCCTTTATTTGTTATTTTGATTATGACTTGAAGCTTAGACCGTGAGAATAAACATGTTCACTATTCTGAGATCAGTGTCAGACTTTAATCAGCTAATTAATCCATAACCCCTGCAAAGGGTTCCTATTTCATATATTTTCACATTTTAAGTTGAATTACTAAAATAAATTGACTTTTGCAAAATATTTTAATTTTTAGCGCTTAACCTGTATTTACAGTGATAATCCCAATTCCCTTCAATGACAGCAGATTAAGCAACTGTGAGGGCTGGAACCCACAGGAGCGCTTTTGGCAGCGTTTTGGTAGCGTTGCGATACGCTAGCACTTTGCCAAAACGCTGGGCCAATGTTAATGGATGGGGCAACTTCCACAGGAGCGTTTGCGTTTCCCAGAAACGCAAACGCAGGACGTGCAGCATTTTGGGAGCGTAAGCGCTTCAATGTAAAGTATTGAAACGCTAGCGGAAACGCTCAGCAAAACCTAAACTGAGCAGTTTTGCTAGCGTTTTGCGGTTCAGCACACTGTAACAAAATGAAAAATAATTCACAGGACCAATCAGGATAAAAACGCAAAACGCTACGCAACCGCTGAGCAAAAAAATACAATGTTGCAAAACGCGACCGCAAACGCGCATGAATCCGCTTGCAAACCGCTCAGACAAAACTCTAGCAATAGCGTTTCGCGTTTGCTGTTTTCAGTGGGTTCCAGGCCTTATGCTGGGAATACACCATGAGTTTTTTTGGCAGAAAGATGGTTCGATAGATAATTTGCGACAGGTCAAATCTGATTTTTTGACCGTTTTTCTGATCGATTTCTCATAGAAGTGAATGGAAATATGATTGGACAGTAAATCTGCTGAAAAATCTCATTGTATTCCCAGCATTAAAGTAAATCAGAGCTGAATAAAATCGATACTTACCCGCTGCTTCCTCCAGCAGCATAAACACATGAGTCCCTTGGCGTCCTCCCTCCGTCTCCTGTTCAGCCGCGATCAGCCCCGGTAATAGGCTCAGTTGCGTCCAGTCTGAGTTTTCTGCACATGCGCAGACCTCCCATGCATGCGCAGTTGACCCAGGCTGATGCAACTGAGCCTATTACCGGGGCTGATCGCGGCTGAACAGGAGACTGCGGGAGGACGCCTAGGGACTTGTTTATGCTGCTGGAGGAAGCAGTGGGTAAGTATCGATTTTATTCCTTTATTCAGCTCTGGTTTACTTTGAATATTGTACTGATAATAACCCTCCTGAATGTCAACACAGGTTCATTGTATTTTCTTCTTCAGCAATTTTCCCACCTACAGTGCTGCCCATTCATATCCCTGACAAATTCTGACTTAAAGCGGATCTGAGATGAAAAACTAAACAAGTAACTTGTCTATATATCTTAACTAAAGTTTCGATAGTTTACACAGCAAATCTATCTGCAAACAGCTTTAATAGAATATGATTTCCACCTGTGATACAATGACAGCAGCCATGTTGTTTGTAAACATTACACAGAGGCAGGCTTATCTGAATCTTGAGCAAAAAATCCTAATTCCCCCCCCCCCGCCTCTCTGAAATCTCTGGCTAGTAATACCTCCCCCTCCTCCTGCCCAGGCTGAGCTCCCATGCGCCCTTGCTACTGTCTGAAAGTGCCTTGGCTCTCTGAAAACCTGTGGGCGTGGCTTTAGTTTATAGGGAATTAGACTATTAAAACAAAAACAAAAAGTATTTGGCTTGAGGAATGCCCTATAAACAATAGGAAAGGAACACAATTATGCAATGTGAAATGGTTCATCTCGGATCCACTTTAAAGTTACTTTTATTCGAGCAAGTAATTTTTTGATGGGAAATGACATAGGTGTCTCCCAAAACATAAGACGATGTACAAGAGGCATTATTGAGGGGGAAAAAAATTCCCAGCTTATATTTAAATTTGAGCAAAAAGTGTCCACCCGTCTCAATCAATAGAAAAGCCTTTATTGGCTATTACAGCAATCAAGCACTTCTTATAATTCCAGACCAGCTTTTTGCATGCCTCCACAGGCATTTTTGCCCATTCATCTTTAGCAATTAGCTCCAAATCTTTCAGGTTGGAGAGTCTTCTTGCCATCACCGATCTTTAGCTTCCTCCACAGATTGTCAATCGGATTCAAGGGAGGACTCTGGCTGGGCCACTCCAAAACGTTATTTTCATGGTGCTGTTTACTGTGATTATGTCCCCTGGTCCATTGGCTGAAAAACACTTCTAAAGCATTAGGTTCCCACCACCATGTTTGACAATAGGGTTGGTGTTCTTTGGGTTGAAGGCTTCTCCTTTTTTATGCAAAATGAAAGAAACATCATTGTGACCAAACAATTACATTTTTGTTTCATCTGACCATAACACAGAAGACCAGAAGTCTTCTTCTTTGTCCAGATGAGCATTTGCAAAGCGAACTTTTGTGTGCCTTATCTGGAGAAGTGGCGTGCTCCTTGGTCTGCATGTGTAGCCCAGCATTTTGCAGTGTCCGTTGAATTGTCTGCCTTAACACATTGCCACCAGCAGAGCCCAGATTCACCAGGATGGCCTTGGTGATGATCCATGGATACTTTTTCACCTCCCTCACTATCCTTCTGGCCAGCACAGGTGTCCCTTTTGGCTTCCGACCACATCCTCTGAGATTTTCCACAGTGCAGCACATCTTGTATTTTTTAATACTTTGCACTGTAGCCACTGGAACGTGAAAACATTTAGAAATGGCCTTGTAGTCCTTTCCTGACTTGAGTAGCCACAATGCACAGCCGCAGGTCCTCACTGAGCTCCTTTGTCTTAGGCCCGGTGCACACCAAAACCCGCTAGCAGATTTTGAAACGCTTTTTCTTATTTTTCTGTAGCGTTTTACCTAGCATTTTGCGGTTTTGGGAAGCGTTTTTGGTGTAGTAGATTTCATATATTGTTACAGTAAAGCTGTTACTGAACAGCTTCTGTAACAAGAACGCCTGCAAAACCGCTCTGAACTGCCGTTTTTCAGAGCGGTTTGCGTTTTTCCTATACTTTGGAGGCAGAAACGCCTCCGCAATCCAAAAAATGCCTCACCCCGGGAGTATGCGTTTCAGCAAAACACCTCCCGCTCTGATGTGAACCACCCCATTGAGATACATTGACGAAGCATATCTGCGGCTGCAAAAACGCCAAAAAACCCGCTCGGTGTGCACCAGCCCGTAGCCATGACTGTCCACAAACCAACTGCAGAAAGCTGCTATTTCTCACCTGATGAGTTGATTAAGACAGCTGTTCCCAATTAATCAGTGTAATTAGGATGCTTCAGGACAGCTTGGACTATTTGGAATGATAAAGAACTTTGGATTTTCCCACAGACTGTGAGGCCTTGTTCACATTGCGTTCGACTCGTGTGTCTGTCTGCGGTGGGCTTTTTTTGGCGCATTTTTTCCTTTTTAAAAGCTTTTTCTGGCGATTTTTGCACGTTCTCATTTTTTTTGGTGTTTTTCTAAGCGCTTTTGCAGAGCGCTTCCGTCTTTTGATCTGGAAACAATAAATAAAATGCATTAAAAAAAAAAAACGCTCACACAATCGCTTGCCAAAGTTTTTTTTTTTTTTTCCTATACATTCCATTGAGGCAAATCGCCTCAAATCACAAACGAATCGCTCAGACATGACCTCATAGAGAATCATTGCACACGCATTTTCAGGGCGATTTTGAAAATCGCACACGCTTAAATTTTTTACAAAAACTCCTATAATGTGAACAAGCCTTAGGCTACATACACACTTGAGATAAGTCTTTGGAAAAGGCAAGATCACAGACCAATTTTACCCCCTTCCATGTAGTATGAGAGCAGTGGCGGCTCCAGGGAATTTTTTTAGGGGGTGCTATGCAGGTGCTGGACCAATTTCCGGGGGAGCTGACGACCTGCGGCGCGCGAAAAATGGGTGTGGCTAAAACCTGCAGCGCGCGAAGCGCGCTGCGGCGAAAAAATGGGCGTGGTCATGACCGGATGGGGGCGGGGCTAACTGTAATTTAAAGTGAACCCAGGGTGAGAGTGATATGGTGGCTGCCATATTTATTTCCTTTTAAACAATACTAGTTGCCTGGCAGCCCTGCTGATCTATTTGGCTGTAGTAGTGAACTGAATTACACCAGAAACAAGCCATGCAGCTAATCTTGTCAGTTCTGACAATATTGTCAGAAACCCCTGACCTGCTGCATGCTTGTTCAGGGTCTATGGTTGAAAGAATAAGAGGCAGAGGACCAGCACGGCAGCCAGGCAACTGGTATTGCTTAAAGGGAGATAAATATGGCAGCCTCAATATTATTCTCACCTCGGGTTCCCTTTAAAAGTGCAACGCAAAGACAGAGGGCCCAAGTTTTGGTGACCCTTTTCCCAGAAAATTCACATAATTGTGCAGGTTTTCTCAAGAAAATACACGTAATGTGAGCAGATTTTAACAAAAAACACGTCCAATGACCCCAATATGCACAATCGTTATCAGATATGGCTCCAATATGCACAATCGGTAGCAGATATGACCCCAATATGCACAATCGGTAGCAGATATGACCCCAATATGCACAATCGGTAGCAGATATGGCCCCAATATGCACAATCGGTAGCAGATATGACCCCAATATGCACAATCGGTAGCAGATATGGCCCCAATATGCACAATCGGTAGCAGATATGGTCCCAATATGCACAATCGGTAGCAGATATGGTCCCAATATGCACAATCGGTAGCAGATATGGTCCCAATATGCACAATCGGTAGCAGATATGGTCCCAATATGCACAATCGGTAGCAGATATGGTCCCAATATGCACAATCGGTAGCAGATATGGTCCCAATATGCACAATCGGTGGCAGATATGGTCCCAATATGCACAATCGGTGGCAGATATGGTCCCAATATGCACAATCGGTGGCAGATATGGTCCCAATATGCACAATCGGTGGCAGATATGGTCCCAATATGCACAATCGGTGGCAGATATGGTCCCAATATGCACAATCGTTATCAGATATGGCCCCAATATGCACAATCGGTAGCAGATATGACCCCAATATGCACAATCGGTAGCAGATATGACCCCAATATGCACAATCGGTAGCAGATATGACCCCAATATGCACAATCGGTAGCAGATATGACCCCAATATGCACAATCGGTAGCAGAAATGACCCCAATATGCACAATCGGTAGCAAAAATGACCCCAATATGCACAATCGGTAGCAGAAATGACCCCAATATGCACAATCGGTAGCAGAAATGACCCCAATATGCACAATCCGTAGCAGATATGACCCCAATATGCACAATCCGTAGCAGATATGACCCCAATATGCACAATCCGTAGCAGATATGACCCCAATATGCACAATCCGTAGCAGATATGACCCCAATATGCACAATCCGTAGCAGATATGACCCCAATATGCACAATCAGCATCACCTGAAAAAGAAAAGAAAAACCCATTTACTCACCTACAGCCAGAAGACCTTCTTTCCCGACCTCCTGTCCCGAGTCCCGACCTCATTGTGGCGCGCAGCGCCCGCGCGCCCACGATCCTCTTCCTTCCCGACGTCACGACGAGACTTCCTGCCTGCATGCAGAGAGCAGGGCTACGGGAAAATGGCCGCCCGAAGCCATGCACTGCAGACTCGAAGTCTGCAGAACAGGGCTCCGGGCGGCCATCTTACCGTAGCCCTGCCTGCTGCTCCGTGCTGCCGCTGTGTGAACTGACTTGGCGTCTTTTAGACGCCTGAAGTCAGTTCACTCCAGGGGGTGCTTTGGGGGTGCTTGGACAATTCTAGGGGGTGCTCGAGCACCCCCCTGGCGCCGCCCCTGTATGAGAGCCACACTCTACACAGTCTATTCTATTGAGCTGAACTCCCCATCAGATAAAAATCGCTGCACACATTCAAAAGATCAGTATCTGCAAAAGATCTGTTTCTGCAAAGATCTGTTCCTCCAAAATGCATTCATAGTCTATGATATCTGCAGATCCTCACACACACCTTGTTTAACAGACATTCATCTGCAGATCAGATCCACCAGGATGGATCTTCAGATGATTGTCCGATATGCAGATGAATGTCTGTTAAACAAGGTGTGTGAGGATCTGCAGATATCATAGACTATGAATGCATTTTGCAGGAACGGATCTTTTGCAGATACTGATGTTTTGAATGTGTGCAGCATCTTGCAAAGATTTTTATCTGATGGGGAGTTCAGCTCCATAGAATAGACTGTGTAGGTATAGCTCTCATACCACATGGAATGGGGTAAAATTGGGCTGTGATTTTGCCTTTTCCAAAGACTTTTATCTCATGTATGTAGCATAAGAGTTTGTGATGGGGATGAATAATTTTGGATTGGGCACTTTTTTCTAAAATGTAAATAAAAACTGAATATTTTTTTCCCCACAA
The DNA here is from genome assembly GCF_040937935.1 of Hyperolius riggenbachi. Classification (NCBI taxonomy): domain Eukaryota; kingdom Metazoa; phylum Chordata; class Amphibia; order Anura; family Hyperoliidae; genus Hyperolius; species Hyperolius riggenbachi. The sequence continues at coordinate 113,842,037 of NC_090650.1, read as the reverse complement.
TAATGCTTCTTTACATCGTCTTATTATCTTTTGGGAGACACCTATGTCATTTCCCATCTAAAAAATTACTTGCTGGTTGAATCAAAGTAACTTTAAGGTCGCATTCACAGTGAGACGTTGCGTTTAATGCGACATTAAAGTGTCTTCGTTAAGAGGTAACGCATTGCAAGCACTTTTACCACAACGCAACATTCTTAACGCGACTTTGTTGCACTGTGAAGGGCAGATAGGATTAACATTGCAGTGTGGTAAGCTGCGTTAACTTATAACGCGCAACCATAATGTCCCACTGTGAATGCGACCTTAGTCAAAATTTGCCAGGGGTATGAATAATTATGGGCAGCGCTGTACATTCCTATCAGATGCCCGATCCCCTTGCAGAACCTGAACACGTTTTGATGATTTTATTAAAGGGAACTTAAAGCGAGAAGCATATGGTGGCTGCCATATTATTTCCATTTAAACAATACCAGCTACCCGGCAGTCCCTCAGATCTCTGTGTGCAGTAGTGTCTGCGTCACACACCTGTAACAAGCATGCTGCAAATTGGGTCAGAGCACTTGATCTACATGCTTGTTCAGGGTCTATCACTAAAGGTAATAGGCTATAGTCACAGACAGTGGTGGCTTGCCACACTGCAATGCATCACCTATGTGATGCTCACACAGTGGCTCGTTATAACGGCGTGTGGCATGCAGTGCGTGCAGCACAGCTCTCCCGTTCCTGCTGTTACAAGGTATGCAATGGCCACTGTAAACCTAGCCTCAGAGGCAGAGGATCAGAAAGACAACCAGGTCATTTGCATTGCTTACAAGGAAATAAATATGGTAGCTCAATAATAGAGAGAATAGCTAGGCACATCCAGTATAAAAACGCCAAAATGTATTGAAATATTTTAAAAACAATGATACAGACCATCATAAGGAGAGAGGGTTACAGCCCGTTCAGAGGTTTACAGCCGTTTCGCACTCACACCTGGAGTGCTTCATCAGGACACTGAGCCCCTTTAAAAATACCCCCTATATAGCATACTTACAATTAGGTGATCCAACGGCGTGGAAACGCCGGAACCGCTTCTGCGCACCATTCCCTGTGGTCTATTACTCCCTAGAAGCATTTGGGGAATGGCGTGCCGAAGCGGTTGCGGCGTTTCTATGCCATTGGATTGCCTAATTGTGAGTATGCTATATAGGGGATATTTTTAGTAGGCTCAGTGTCCTGATGAAGCACCCCAGGTGTGGGTGCAAAACGGCTGTCGACCTCTGAACATGCTGTAACCCTCTCTCCTTATGATGGTCTGTATCAAGGTTTTTAAAATGTTTAAATAAATGTTGGCGTTTTTATACTGGATGTGCCTAGCCACTCTCTCTATTATTGAACTGTTTGGCTCTGTTTTGGGCTGAGAGCACTCCAGTGGTAGCGAGTTCTGAAGCGTAAAAAACCCAGATACTTAAAGAAAACCCAAGGTGGGCAAATGGGACATAGAGGCATGTTCTCTGCCTCATAACATGCCTCTGTGTCCCCACACCGCCGCTCTCTGCCCCCCCCCCCTGTTCAAAACGCCCATCAGGGGCTTTCCTGCAGGGTTTCCAGAGCTGCCATTGGGCAGCTCTCTCTCCCAGGCTGCGCCCCCTCTTTCTCCCCTGCCTCCCTGCATGCTGGATGAGATAATGAATCTCTCATCCCAGAGTCATTACCTATAGGTCATGAAAGTGGGCCAGTGCGGCCCACAGGAGTGGCGGTTTTTGCGGCTACCTGATCCACTCAGCCCCTCAGGTCAGGTAGCCTACTTTTTTTATTAGCCCACCTCGGGCTCTTTTTAAGGAGGGGGAAGGCTCTGGTTCCTATAGAGCCTTCTTGTTCCTCTCCTCATTCCCCTGTAGGCTCCCCATTCGGTCGGAGACTGCTCTCTTCTGCGGCGGGTGGGCTTCGGACGTCTTTTCCATGCTCCATACTGTGCAGGCACCCTCTCATGCGCAGTACAGAGCCGCCAGTCTCCTGGAGCACTCAGGCTCCCGCAGCCTGCAGGGGACCGTGGAGATGAATGGGAAGGCTTTGTCGCACACAGAGCCATCTCTCTCTTTAGCTATTTTTTTTTTTTTTACACTTCAGATTCACTTTAAGGATTAGTGCCACCACTATAAATTCAGTCCAATCAATTTTCGACACACAGACTAGCAGGGAATAGGAGTGGTGCACTTACTTCAAGTAGGAAGTATGGAGTGTGGTCTAACAGTAGGTATACTGTACATAGTGTTCTCCTGCCTACAAATGCAAATGATGGCTTTTACATACTGAAATTGAGTGCAAAGGGTTAACACATGTGCTGTTTGGGCTTCACCCTTGAGCCTCTCCTTTATGTCAACCCTATGAATGCTTTTGGGTGAAAAGTACAGATTTGTCTTTAGTGGCTTTTTACAGGCCATGTGATCAGGCTTGTCTGACCTTTTATATCCCTGCTCAACTCCTATTTATATTGTATAAATGGCATGAGTTGTACTATATTTCTCTCTAGAATTGGCTGATATGTATACGATTCCTGTCTATGGGATAAGAGCCTGGAAACCTTTTCCCAATAAAGGTATAATGAATATAAAAAATATTCTGCAACACCAGTGCTTTGCTGACTCATGACATTTTAATATGATCGAATCCTTCCATACAGGGATTGGTTTCCTGAAGCATGTTGGTGAGTGGCTTGCCTTTGATACATAAGCTGTATTCTTACATAATTTATGATGTAAGGGGTGAATAGGAGGAAAGATTTGTGTGGTTAATCAGCTCCAATCACAATACTGTAGTTTTCTGCAAGCCAATAATTCCTATTTTAAAACTGTAACACTACTTTATTTCTGTCTGCGTAAATGTTCAAACATGTAATGGCTTTTACAGACTACTAGATGCAATGGATAGAGTAACAAGAAAAAAGTCTATACTGTACTTACCATTGCCAATTAGGTTGCCCCTTTTATTTTGCTAATATAAGTAATAAGAAGCTAGTTCACTGCCATACAGAGTGATGTTTCCCTGCTGTGTTACAGAAATATATCTGGCTCTGTATCAATCTACCCAAGCAGTTTTCACACCAGGTCAGGAATGGAAAGTACTTTTAAATTTAATAACAGAAATTTGAAGTGGTGGAAAAAAAAGTCTGACACCTTTTTCCCTTTTAAACATGCTAATTGCCTGGCCCTTACTGATGTTTTGGCTCCAATAGTTTTAGTCACACATCTGCAATGAGCCAGTAGTACCAGAACAGCCAATCTGTAGGTTGGTTCTGTGCCAGAAATTCAGACACTATTTACGGCAGACTTGAAGTGAGGGATATGGAGGCTCAAATACTGTATTTCCTTTCAAAGAATGCAAATTGCCTGGCTGCCCTAATACAAAAGCGACAGCACTGGCCACAATTCAATAAGTTCATCTCCTGTCTAACGATTCTGTGCATTTTTCTTTTACGGTTTATCACCATGGTGATAAAGCATTTAGTATTAACTAAGCAATTTACCTCAGGTAAACCTTAAAATTAGGACTCTGTCCTTAAAGGGGCACTATAGCGAATAATTTTTAAATGTAAAATATGTGAAAACATAATGTACTTTTTTTTTCCAGAGTAAAATGAGCCATAAATTATTTTTCTCCTATGTTGCTGTCACTTACAGTAGGTAGTAGAAATTTGAGAGAAGCGACAGGTTTTGGGTTAGTCCATCTCTTCATAGGGTATTCTCAGCGAGGCTTTTATTCTTTATAAAGAAATTTCCTAAAAATGATTTAAACAAGGATGCTGGCCAGCTTCCCTGCTCGCTACACAGTTTTTTGGCAGTTGGACAGAGCAACTGCCATTCACTAAGTGCTTTTGAGAATAAATAAATCCCTGAGAATCCCTCCATGAAGAGATGAAGTAGTCCAAAACCTGTCACTTCTGTCAGATTTCTACTACCTACTGTTAGTGACAGCAACATAGGAGAAAAGTAATTTATGGCTCATTTTACTCTGGAAAAAATGTACTTCTTTTTGCACATATTTTACAATTTTTCACCATAGTGCCCCTTTAAGTTAAGGAGCTATTTCTAAAGTTAAGGTTTCAAGCTGTAAAATAATGGTAGGATTCTAAAGTTAAAGACAGGATGTCAATTCAGAGAGCAGTGTTCTCCCCAGAAATGTTTTTCAGCCGGGTGGCATGAAAAAGTAGCCGGGTGGAGAAGTAAGCTCCCTTTTCCACTAGGAAGTGTGATCGCAATCGCACTGCATTTACGCAATCTACAATTTCCACTACCCGTGATTGCGCCGTATAGCTGCCGGGAACAGAGCATGATCGCAATTTGGAAAAAGATGTATGCTAGTGTGAAACGAGCACTGCGATTTACATGTTATTGCGGTGCTCATGGGGGATAGATTTAATTAGCTGGGACTTCTTCCAGCAGTCTATCCGGTCCCTTGCTGTAGTTCCAATCTACTCCAGTGTATCGGTGTCCCCTCCGAAAGATCCCCAACTCTAGTTGCAAGCACGTCTGCACCTCTATCTTGCTCCAGTGGTCAGGACGATTCTGTGCTTGCACAGTTCATGCATACTCACACTACGCAAATGCAGAATGCTCCGGACTACAGGAGCATGAGAGAGGTGCACAGATGAGACTTTGAATGCACAATAGCCTGCAACCAGCTGTGGTTGGGGATCTTTTGGAGGGGACAGCAGCAGCCTGGAGGGCAGTGAAACCACAGAAAGGGACCAGATAAGACTGCTAGGGCTTAAAGAGAATCTGTATTGTTAAAATCGCACAAAAGTAAACATACCAGTGCGTTAGGGGACATCTCCTATTCCCCTCTGTCACAATTTCGCAGCTTCCTGCCGCATTAAAAGTAGTCAAAAACAGTTTTTGTTTATCAAAAAAATGGCCACCAAAACCCGAAGCAGGTTGATGTACAGTATGTCCACACAGAAAATACATCCATACACAAGCAGGCTCTATACAGCCTTCCTTTTGAATCTTAAGTGATCATTTGTGTGTTTACCTTCCTCCCCCTGCAGCTATCATCCACTGAAGAGTGACAGGCTGTTTCTTCCTGAAGACAGCTCTGTGTCTGTAATTCCTCAGTATGTGACAGCCCAGAGGACGATTTATCCAGCTTGTAAAAGGCAGGCAGCTCCCTTCTCTGAGGCCTAGTGCACACCAGAGCGGTTCGGCAGCGTTTTTCGATCCGCTTGTGGATGTGGAAACGCTTGGGTAATGCATTTCAATAGGCTGGTGCACACCAGAGCGGGAGGCGTTTTGCAGAAACACATACTCCCGGGCTGCTGCAGATTTTAGATTGCGGAGGTGTTTCTGCCTCCAATGTAAAGTATAGGAAAAACGCAAACCGCTCTGAAAAATGGCAGTTCAGAGCGGTTTTGCAGGCGTTGTTACAGAAGCTGTTCAGTAACAGCTTTACTGTAACAATATATGAAATCTACTACACCAAAAACTCTTCCCAAAACAGCAAAATGCTAGGTGAAACGCTACACAAAAAGAAAAAGTTTCAAAATCTGCTAGCATTTTGCAGATCTGCTAGCGGTTTTTGGTGTGTACCAGGCCTCACTGACAAGAGAGCAGAGAGGCTGCCTAATCTAAACAACACACATGGGAGTGTGCATAGAGGGGGCGTGCATAACAGATCAACAACACTGAAGAGTTGGCAGCCTTCCAGACACAGGGCAACAAATCCGACAGGAGAAAGATAAGTTGATTTATTACAGAGATGGTGATAGAAAGTGCTGCAGTAAGCCAGAGCACATTAGAATAGGTTTAGGAACTTGTAGGATAGTAGAAAAAATGACGACATTTTTGTTACAGAGCCTTTTTAAAGGAGCCTCAAGTAAGCAAATCTAATCTCTCCCTTCCCCTCCCCCCAAGTTCAAATGTCCTTTAAGGTATTATGAGACTGTCAGTTTTAGTGAACAATAAGTTGACACTTTCTTTGCATGGATACACACTTCTCTTAAAGTGCCACACTCCTTTAGTGACCTCTTTGAATAAGGCCTGGTTCACATTAGCGTTCGCTGTCCGGATCCGCCTGATCGGATCCGGACCGTATACTGTACAAACGGAACGTACATTCCGCATAGCAATGCAAAGTCTATGTGGACGTACACACTTTTCCAACATGCGCTATTTTTTGGGTCTGGTCATCCACCCCACGCACCCGGGCTGGATCCTGACCCACCACATGCTCATCACACTGGCAATAGGACCGGATGCTTCCAGCACTGGTCCTATGCCACTTGGGGGGCCTGGACTACACGCCGGTATCCCCCATGCTTGCGGTGCCTTTCTGGCACTGCAATGCATCTAGTTCCGGCTACTTTATTGTAGCCGGAACTGATACATTCCGGATCCGCAACTTGTGCCGCCTTGTGGCCACCACAGAGACCTATACGGTCTCTTTGCGGCCCCCGGACCCTTGCGGACTCGAACCGCAAGTGTGAACGGGGCTTTACTGATAAGTGGTATACTGTGCTCCTTGTTTGTTGCTGGAAGTTTATTACCTGGGTGCCTGGTAAAGTGGAAAGAGTTAGAGGTCCTCTGCACTACAGGCGTGCTGCAGTGACTTGTATAAGTGACTGAGCTGTCACGGTGTATCACACTACACTGCTGTGCACTCTGCCTGGGCCATACGTTCTGCATGAAGAGCAAGGATGATCTCTCCTCCCTGGTGTGACAACAGCTGCTACTGCATACCCCCCAACCGTCCCGTTTCCGTCGGGATTCTCCCGATTTGGGGGTGCCCTCCCGCTATCCCGGGCCCCCCCTCTTTAATCCCGACGGCTGGGCTGACATTTGGAGGCGGAAAAACTGATTGAGGCTCCAGCCGCGGTAATGAGAGATGCGGGAGCCGGCTTCAATACTTCCTCCCTCCCTCCCTGAATGCCCCCTAATGTATGTCCGTGTGCCCCCCTCTCCTCCCCTCCCTATAGGCAGAGTGAGCGCAGCGGAGCGGGCAGTCGGGTCCTCTTACCGCTGGCTGATGCACGCGTACACTGTCTCTGGCATCGGACTTCCATGTGCTTCCTGTTTACTATGACGTCACAGGAAGCACATGGAGGTCTGATGCCAGAGACAGTATGCGTGCATCAGCCAGCGGTAAGAGGACCCGACTGCCCGCTCCGCTGCGCTCACTCTGCCTATAGGTAGGGGAGGAGAGGGGGGCACACGGACATACATTAGGGGACGTTCAGGGAGGGAGGGAGGAAGTATTGAAGCCGGCTCCCACACCCCTCATTACCACGGCTGGAGCCTCGATCAGTTTTTCCACCTCCATTCTCTGCCCAGGGCCCCCCCCCATCACCCCCCCCCCCCACACCTAATAGTGGCACCCTCCTCCCCACCCCCTCCACTGACAACCCCCCACCCACCAAGTGTCAGTGCACCCTGGCCCCAGGCACCCTGGCCCCAGGCACCCTGGCCCTCACCAGGCTCCCTGCCCCTCACCAGGCACCCTGCACCCTTCCCCAGGCACCCTGCCCCTCACCAGGCACCCTGCACCCTTCCCCAGGCACCCTGGGCCCTGCACCCTTCCCCAGGCACCCTCCTTCCCCAGGCACCCTGCACCCTCCTTCCCCAGTGTCAGTGTACCCTGGCCCCTGCCCCAGGCACCCTGCCCCTGCACCCCCCTGTCCCAGGCACCCAGTGCCTGGCCCCTGTCCCAGGCACCCAGTGCCTGGCCCCTGTCCCAGGCACCCAGTGCCTGGCCCCTGTCCCAGGCACCCAGTGCCTGGCCCCTGCTCCAGGCACCCAGTGCCTGGCCCCTGCTCCAGGCACCCAGTGCCTGGCCCCTGCTCCAGGCACCCAGTCCCTGGCCCCTGCTCCAGGCACCCATTCCCTGCTCCAGGCACCCAGTCCCTGCTCCAGGCACCCAGTCCCTGCACCCAGTCCCTGCCCCAAGCACCCTGTCCCTGCTCCAGGCACCCAGTCCCTGCTCCAGGCACCCAGTCCCTGCTCCAGGCACCCAGTCCCTGCTCCAGGCACCCAGTCCCTGCTCCAGGCACCCAGTCCCTGCTCCAGGCACCCAGTCCCTGCTCCAGGCACCCAGTCCCTGCTCCAGGCACCCAGTCCCTGCACCCTGTCCCTGCCCCAAGCACCCTGTCCCTGCTCCAGGCACCCAGTCCCTGCTCCAGGCACCCAGTCCCTGCTCCAGGCACCCAGTCCCTGCTCCAGGCACCCAGTCCCTGCTCCAGGCACCCAGTCCCTGCTCCAGGCACCCAGTCCCTGCTCCAGGCACCAAGTCCCTGCTCCAGGCACCAAGTCCCTGCACCCAGTCCCTGCACCAAGCACCCTGCTCCAGGCACCCAGTTCCTGCACCCTGTCCCTGCCCCAAGCACCCTGTTCCAGGCACCCTGTCCCTGCTCCAGGCACCCAGTCCCTGCACCCTGTCCCTGCCCCAAGCACCCTGCTCCAGGCACCCAGTCCCTGCACCCTGTCCCTGCCCCAAGCACCCTGCTCCAGGCACCCTGTCCCTGCTCCAGGCACCCAGTCCCTGCACCCTGTCCCAAGCACCCTGTTCCAGGCACCCTGTCCCTGCTCCAGGCACCCAGTCCCTGCACCCTGTCCCTGCTCCAGGCACCCTGTCCTTGCACCCTGCTCCAGGCACCCAGTCCCTGCACCCTGTCCCTGCACCCTGTCGACACCCTCCTCCTACCCACTGGCACCTTCCTCCCCCACCCACTAGCACCCTCATTTCCACCAAGTGTCACCCTCTCCCACCCACTGGCACCCTCCCCGCAAACTCCCTTCTGTTATAATTTAAGTAGGCCTCAGTTACTTGGCCTGAGTTTTATGTAAAAGGCTTGTCCGCAGTGTATGCCTTTAAAATAGATAGAGGGTTGGTGATGCAGGCAGAGGCATCTCAGGGTCTGCGTGTAGCAGAAGATACACGCAGATACTGAGAACATGTTCCTAACAGAAGGCCATCGGCCACTCTGACCTCAACAGGAACAGAAAACATTGGCCATGTTTACTAAACATCCACGGTCCTGCATATAGGCCAAGTGCCTCATTGATTATTAATCGAGTAGGCGGGTATGATGACACCACGAGTGGGTCCACCAATAGACTGATATAGGGGGTGGTGAAGATGATGTCATATTTAACTCTTTCCTAGTCGGTATTAAATCTGGAGCGAGCGATGGGGAACTCACTTCTGCTTCTTCCTTCCGCACTAGCTCGCAATACTGACTGGAACCCAATTATTTCTCTAAGCATGTTATTCCTTTCTGTAATCTGATATAATGTATGCTGTACATAGGTAGTCTAGCTGTAACAGTAGATACAAGAAGACCTGGGTATCTTCAGTAGGAAGATACTCAAGCAGCTGTAACGCAACATGGAAGTCTGCTTGGCCAGGAGATGAATGTATCTATCTGTATTCCTGTTTCCTGAATAAATAACGTAAACATTGGAGAAGCCTGAGAAAGTCTATTTCCTGTTTGCTGTGTGGAGAGTCAAGTGATCTCACAGTCTGTGAGACGATGGTGTCGAAGCAAGGTGAAAAGAACAGTTTATAACACCTTCCATTGTCACCCTCTTGCAAAAGCAGGGGTGTGGCTTAAGGCCGCACAGGGGGCGTGGCTTAAGTGTCCCTCTTTCACATCTTCAAAAGTTGGGAGGTATGCTACTGGCTGGATGGAGTTGTGAGGGGCAGGCAGTACTCACTCTATTACTGGCTGGAGGGAGGCACCAATAAGGAACAGGCTGACTGGCTGATTGAAGAAAGGGAAGGAAAAAGCCTTCTGCTACCCGGGACCTAACCACACGCATTTAATAAAACTCTGGTGGATGGATGCCTGGCTAATTATGCCACACAGGCAGCCGAATTTTACCTGGGCAGCGTGCCTGGCTAATATGCTCTGGTGAGAACACTGGAGAGTAATGCAATGGTAATGAGTTTCATACTCTGCTCATATTGTATATGTAAAAATACAAATCATGTTAAAAAAAAAAAAAGTATGAGGTATCACCAGGCCGGAGTTGTTTAGTATTACTACAGAGTGCAGTGTAAAGTGAAGCATTCTGAGCCATCTGCCTTATTTTTTTTTTACTAATTTATGCAGAAGGGGACTCTAGAAAAATATACACAGCAGGTACACACAGCCCTTCACTCCTCCCCTGGCTGTCTGTAATAGTCCTGGCAGCAGGAGGGGTGGAGCCACATCCTGCCTGTGTGTGCTCCTGCCCTCCCTATCTACTACATGTGAGAATAACTACAGAGGTGATAACTTAAAGCCGCATCTACACGAGTAGATGCGGCCGCGATGCTCCTTATCAATCGAGCCGCTGATCTCCGCACCGCCGATTCCCTGCTCGTTCCCCGCGAGGGGACAATGGCAGGGAATCGAGCGGAAGATAAGCGGCGCCGGCGGGGACGAGCGGGGAATGGAATGCGGCGCACGCGGGGACGCGGCGGGCACGCAGAAGAGGCGATCCGGCGGCTAATCGAGCCGCCGGATCGCAGCCTCATCTACCCGTGTAGATGAGGCTTAAGAACTGGAGTAATAAGACAACATTCTCACTGAGAAAGCTTATCACTACGGCAAGCTTCTTTAGTGAATTAACACTTAAAATACTGATTGTGTGGTAAGTTTCCACTGGTAAGATCACCAGCATGATGTTAGTGAACTTTAGCCATTGGGTGTATTCAGTTTCTACCATTTATTATGGTTCAATAACAAAAGTGGATGTCAAATATAACTAGTGTTGGACAATGAGGTGCCAATAATGCTAGTTAGCGTGCAAATTTAATGGAAATTGCATGCAGCTGGCAAATTAGGTTTATCAAAATTGGTGGGAAATGCATTTTGGCTGAATTTTATATTTGCATGTACTGGAATTACTGCCATAGATCCCTACTCCAGAACATCAGAAGAGGAGGCTTCTGCTCTCCATACGCTCCCAGTGCTGCTGTGTCCTGCCCACTGTTTAGATCCCTGTCTGCTGCTACTCTGGTGGTCTATGTAGCCATGTCAGGAAAGGATAATCCTGTTATGGTCTGCATCTCCATATGGTTTCTGCATTGCCCATCTTCCTCATGCAGTATGATAATAAACCTTGCACCCCAGCTAAAACAGTGTACGAGAAGCCAAGGCGAATCTCGTGTGAAAATACTTAAGGAGAGGGTAGCCACCGGATCCACCATCCTCCGCTCAGGGCCGGATTTGTACTCTTTACCGCCCACGACCACTATCACCAGCCGCCCCCCCCTTAAGTATAGGTAACAAGATGACCCCACCATCTTCCCTCCTGTATATGTAAGAGAGAAACAGAGCCCAGTATAGTGTAGTAAGTATTAAAAAAAATTAGAGTACAAAGTTATACTCCCAAAACAGGGTTACCTCCAGGCAACCACTGTGCGGGCAGGTGAGGAGATTATCCTGTCCCCACTCAGGATTAAGAAATCACTCTCTGTAGACAGGATAAAAAAAGGGGTATCCCCTTCCACCAATGGTGGATGTAGATATGACGAAGAATGGAACAGAGGCGCCAAAAAGTATAAAAGCAGTTATTAAAAAGTTTAAAAAATGCTTTAGGGGGCAGTGGTGGACTTGCCTCCAGCAAACAGACTCAAGAGACTGTCTAATCAAAAGTTATACAATGTTTATTTGGTATACTCCAGGGGGTTTGCAACGCGTTTCACAGGCTCAATACCAGCTTAATCAGGCAATATACAGTAGGAGTACACAACAGCAATTGGTCTGGGTCACACTTGGACCCAGACCAATTGCTGTTGTGTACTCCTACTGTATATTGCCTGATTAAAGGGGAACTTCAGCCTAAACAAACATACTGTCATCAAGTTACATTAGTTATGTTAATTAGAATAGATAGGTAATATAATCTCTTACCCACCCGGTTTTAAAAGAACAGGCAAATGTTTGTGATTCATGGGGGCAGCCATCTTTTTGGTTGAAAGCAGGTGACAAGGAGCAGGAGACAGTTCCAACTGTCCTGTGTCCTGATTACCCCTCCCAGCTGCACATGCTAGGCTTCAAATGTCAAATTCAAAATGTCAAAAAAAAAAAAAAAAAAATTGCACCAAAACAGCAGAACGAGAACATCATCAGAAATCCCATCATGCTTTGCGCAGCATCAGGGGAAAAAAGCCCGGGCAGTTTTCTTCTGTGCAGCTAAAAATGAAGCTTGTTTAAGCGAAACAAAGTTCTGATGCTGTGAAACTGTTAAAGTAACACCAGGCCTTTTCAATGCTGCTGAGTCGATTTTTAGTCCGGAGGTTCACTTTAAGCTGGTATTGAACCTGTGAAACGCGTTGCAAACCCCCTGGAGTATACCAAATAAACATTGTATAACTTTTGATTAGACAGTCTCTTGAGTGTTTGCTGGAGGTAAGTCCACCACTGCCTCCTAAAGCATTTTTTAAACTTTTTAATAACTGCTTTTATATTTTTGGCGCCTCTGTTCCATTCTTCGTCCCTCCAGTATAGGTAGCCAGATGATCCCTCCCCCACTTCCCTCTAGTATAGGTAGCCTGATGATCCTCCCCTGTATAGGTAGCAATATGACCCCCTCCAGTATAGGTAGCCAGACGACTCCCCTAATCCCTCCTTTTCCCACCCCACTTCAGTATAGGTAGCCAGCTCACCTTCACACCGCACCAGCCATCAGTGTCACTCATTTCTCCACTCATCTCCAGTGCAGAAGCTTCCTCTTCCTTTCCATCTCCAATGCTGCCCAAGTCCATAGCTGCTTGCCACAATTCAAACTTGCACAGAGAGCAAGGTGGCTGCTGCACAGGTGGCTAGCAGCAGAGTACCCCGGTCAGGCCTGATCTACCTGCATTGGAGCATTTAAAATCTTAAAAATGCTGCACCAGTTTAGCCTGCTGCTTTGGTGCCCTTGGCCATGGCCTAAATCCAGCCCTGCCTCCGCTACTGTTTGAGACCCTCTTGCACATTGCCACCATGCTTCTCTTTATGCACGAGCAAGGCGATACCTGTGCAGTAGTACAGTGTTGCTTGTGCTTTAAAGTAAGCTTGAGGTGAGAGGAAAATGGAGGCTGCAATCTTCATTCCCTCAGACACCAGTTGCTTGGCTGTCATGCTGATGCTCTGCCTCTCCTAATTTAACAGCCAGGCAACTGACATGGTTTATAAGGGAATAAAGGTGACAGTCTTCATATTCCTCACTTCAGTTTCCCTCTTAGGACAGAAAATCAGCCCAGCATCCGGGGTGAAGACATTGCACCCTCTGAATTCCTCATTACATCACATTAAAGTCTTTAAAGCACCCTTGAAAACCCTCTTGAGGGAGGAAAAAGCCACCGGGAGAAGAACAACGCTATTAAAACACACAGCAGAGTAGTATTTTTCACTTTTATTAGCACAGTAACAAATGTAGACTTATTAGCCTACAACATATAACCAATCCACGGAGTAATTCTTATCCACTTTTACATTTAAACAGCTTAAGGTATTTTACTACAGGTTCCATTACCACCTCTCATCAAAACTCACTGATATACAAAAAAAGGAAGAAAATCATATAAAGTGTAATGTTTAATACAAATAACCAGTTTCTCAACTCCCAGAAGTATGAGTCCCAGACCGTTGACAGTGGAGACTTGGTTATGTCGATCATACACACTGGCACACGCAGCTAAGCTCCAAACCATTATCCCTAGACAAGGACGACACCTACTCATATCATCCCTGGACAAGGGTGATACACTCATTCCATCTCTAGACAAGGACGACAAACTCATCTCATTCCTGGACAAGGACGACACACACTCATTCCATCTCTGGACAAGGACAGAAGAGGATGACCAGCACTGGCCATATCTTAAAAAAGCAGGTTTTAATCCACTAAAACACGTGAACAAAACAGCCAAAAAACCCGAAAGCCCCAAGGATGTAATTATAGCTCAATGGTATTCATAGCTCTTAGCTGCATATATATGACCGAAGACATCTTCCAGATATGGGTTACGCCTCCATTGCAGCCCAATCTGCCCACACAGTTGCCGTTTCGAACGGATAGACCATTCTTTGTCAAGTGATAGCACTTGACAAAGAACGGTCTATCCATTCAAAACGGCAACTGTCCGTTGTGTGGGCAGACTGGGCTGCAATGGAGGCGTAACCCATATCTGGAAGATGTCTTCGGTCATATATATGCAGCTAAGAGCTATGAATACCATTGAGCAATAATTACATCCTTGAGGCATTGGGCTGCAATGGAGGCATAACCCATATCTGGAAGAGGTCTTCAGCCATATATATGCAGCTAAGAGCTATAAATATCATTGAGCTATAATTACATCCTTGAGGCTTTCGGATGTTTTTGGCTATGTTTTGTTCACATGTTCTAGTGGATAAAAACCTGCTTTTTTTAAAATATGGCCAGTGCTGGTCATCTTTTTCTGGATTACGCTAAGTCTGTGCTAGCCACACGGACTAGACCTGGCACGACCAACGAAGCAAGATAGGTGTACTAACTGAGAAGTTCAAATCCCTGGACAAAAACGGCACACACGCATTCCATCCCTGGACAAGAACGGCACACACGCATTCCATCCCTGGACAAGGACAACACACACTCATCCCATCCCTGGACAAGGACGACACACACATTTCATCCCTGGACAAGGACGGCACACTCATTTCATCCCTGGACAAGAACGACACACTCATTTCATCCCTGGACAAGGACGACACACTCATTTCATCCCTGGACAAGGACGACACACTCATTTCATCCCTGGACAAGGACGACACACATTTCATCCCTGGACAAGGACGACACACTCATTTCATCCCTGGACAAGGACGACACACTCATTTCATCCCTGGACAAGGACGACACACTCATTCCATCCCTGGACAAGGACGACACACTCATTCCATCCCTGGACAAGGACGACACACTCATTCCATCCCTGGACAAGGACGACACACTCATTTCATCCCTGGACAAGGACGACACACTCATTCCATCCCTGGACAAGGACGACACACTCATTCCATCCCTGGACAAGGACAACAGAGGTTTTACAGTATAAGCAGTAACTGTACAAAATTAAAATTGCTTTAATAGTCTACATAAATCGCATCAAAACAAAAACATAAGAGGGAGGGGGACACAAATTTACATTCTTTGTATTCCTCTTTAGATCATAAATTCAGAGGCTCGTTTGCTCCAGTCAGTTACTGCAGCAAGATACCTTAAGTTACAATAACAAAATTCTCTGGAAATAAAAAGAATGAATAAAATCTGTTATAGAAATAACCTATTCTTTGCAGACTCCCACCCTCCATTGCCCAATGAACAAGCAGCTCTCGCCATCAGAGACCATGCGGTGTGCTAAAGTTTATGTAGCGTATCTCTTGGTCCACTGTCTGGCCATTCTGTCATGCTCTGCTCTGTTGGTCATGTACTGGGTGGCGATGCTTCCAACAAGTGGATCAGCTAGACAGAAGGGATGACAAAAAAAAACAGAACAAAACATTAAAAAATGTGATTCTACAACCATTGATCCTTTTTTTTTGTTAAGATACTAGTAGAAATTACTGCTTATGGATACCAAACTATGGTAGGTTGTAAAAACAGTACATCAGACTGGTACAGGCTAAAGAATTATTGACGAATGAACAATTAAGAAAGGTAATACGGTGATCATTTACACCTACTGTACAATCCCAATTCTAAACTAGAGCAATAGTCAAGCAGTCAAAAGTCAAGGAATACCCAATTTTTTTTTTATATAACTGGTGATTTATGACAGCGTATGAAATGCATTTCAGCTGTGGCAAACTCTGGTGTACATGTGTTTTTAAAATTAGCTTTTTGATGTGCATTTAGTTCATCTGCTGATATCTAAGATATACTAGGGAACAGTGCTGAAAAAATAAACTAACAAGCAAATTCTGGTTTGACGGAAACTGTTTGTGGGGACTGAATCAGAACTTTGCAGTGATTAATCCATGGCTGTGGAGTCGGTCCAAAAATCCACCGACTCCGACTCCTCAGTTTAGGATTCCACCGACTCCTCTAATTTGCATATTACAATTTTGTTGATTAAAAGTATGTAACATGAAATTCGTCTCTTAACTGCCAACGCTTAGGAATTTTACAAGACAACTGAAGTGAGAAGGATATGTAGACTACTATATTTATTCCCTTTAGACTAAAACTAGTCCTTGGTAAGAGTACTTGTAAAAGGTACAAACCGGAACAAAGAACATCTATCAGGCCCTAGGCAATGTAAGTGTGGGTACACGTAAGAATGATGTGCAGGTACTTTGCAGGGGAATGAGGAGATTGTAAACAGACAACACCTGTGTTCAATGTGCACAGCATTCTCAGTGGATTCCCTGCAGCTCTGTGGGGAGTGCATATGTAGAGTATAGTACTACTGTGTAACAAAGTAAACCTGAGACAGATGAAATTAAAGTTTTATACATACCTGGGGCTTCCTCCAGCCGCCTTCAGGATAATCAGTCCCTCGTTGTCCTCATCCACCACCTGGATCCTCTGCTTTGAGTCCAGGTACTTGAGCCAGTCAGGCGTAGTGCGCATGCACACACTCCGCCGCCAGGAGCATACTACACCTGTGCAGCACTATTGCGCAGGTGCAGAATGTTCCTGGCTGTGGGAGTGGCATGCGGCCGGACAGCGCTGACTGGCTGAATTACCAGGACTCATAGCAGAAGATCCGGGTGGTGGAGGACAGCGAGGGACTGATTAGCCTGAAGGGGGCTGGAGGAAGCCCCAGGTATGTATAAAACTTTACTTTTCATCCGTCTCAGTTACCCTTTAATTTGTAGGCACCAAACCAAATTTTAATAACATATCAAATTATTTTATTTCATCAGCAAAGGGAGTGCATACATTTGCATAAATCAGCATCAATGCAGAATTATTTCCATCTCGTTGACCATCTCTATTAGTGACACAGCTACACATCAGGCTTTATTCTTACAGCATAGATGTTATTTAGTATATATGTTACGGCCAGAACCCGAAGTGTGGCCACTTCTAGTTCTGGCCGGCCACTTCGGGTTCTGGCCGGCCAATGCGCGAAGTGGCCGCAGCGCTGCGGCCAATGTGAGAAATGTTTTGTTGACGCCGTCTCGCCGCGGCCAAATTGATGACAAACTTGCTTAATTTTAATGAAATGTAGCCGGCGGCAATGTCATAGATGAAGCCGCCGGCTTTCGCGCACTGCCTCTCCCCGATCCACCCTCCCTCCTCTCCCCGCCTCCCATTACAATACATAGCAGCCGGGCGGGGACATGCAGCCGGAGAGTCGTTCGTCGCGGCAGGGGAATCCTGCCGTTCCTGCAGAGCGGGTGCTGGCAGAAGCGATGTCTGCAGCCTCCCCCGCTCTGCTGCCCCTGCTGCGACGAACGACTCTCCGGCTGCATGTCCCCGCCCGGCTGCTACGTATTGTAATGGGAGGCGGCGAGAGGAGGGAGGGGGGGATCGGGGAGAGGCAGTGCGCGAAAGCCGGCGGCTTCATCTATTCTATGACATTGCCGCCGGCTACATTTCATTAAAATTAAGCAAGTTTGTCATCAATTTGGCCGGGCGAGACGGCTGTAAACATTCCATTTCTCACATTGGCCGCAGCGCTGCGGCCACTTCGCATATTGGCCGG